>NC_140594.1:717628914-718228914 GCF_964204655.1 Triturus cristatus | reverse complement strand
CTTGCCTGCACAGTTAGAGTCCGTCATCTTCCACAGGGGTGAGGGCATCATGTGGGGGGGAAGGAGCAGGCACCGCAGGGACAGGAGGGCAAAGGGTAGGCGTTTTGGGTGCAGGGATGGAGGACTCCACCACAGGGGGTGGGGCAGGGCCAAAGGTGGAGGCCAGGACCTCGCTGCACACCTTAGCAAGGTCCTCCAGTGTCTCCCCTGCACCCGAAGGAAACACAGGCCCCAAGGAGGGGGAGGTCAGAGGGATGGGTCGCAGCGCCACTGGGGGAGGGTGTAGACAGGGGGGGGGGACTCAACCACCCTGACCGGGGACTCCCTTGGCCGCTTGCGGGTGGTGTCATTGTGGGGCTCAGGGACAGAGCGGCCATGAAGGAGTCTTTGTGTGAAATGTGGCCAGGAGAGCTGAGGGGAGGGGATTTGGAGGGAGTGGATGTGGTGGAATGCGGACTCCCACTCTGGCTGCGTGTCTTACGTTTGCCCCCCGACCCAGTGGGTGTGCCTACCTCACCCTGTGTGTGCGTGCCAGGAGGTGTGCGCTTGTCCTTCCCTGCTGGTGTGGTGCCTGTGTCTGTTGTGGTGGGTGCATGCTGACGTCTGGGTGTACGTGGGACAGGCATGGGAGTGGGAATTGTGGATGGGGCAGGGGTAGGGTGTTGGATGAAGCGCTGCAGGAGACCCACTGCTGCAGTCAGTGTCGAGTCTATCGACCTCAGCAAGCTGCGTTGGTCAGCCTGCGATGAGTGAATGCCCTCCAAGTATGCCTCCATGTTGTTGAGGACCTGGCTGTGGGCATGGAGGACATTAAGGATCGCAGTCTGACCAACCTGCAACTGCCGCTGGATGTCCACAGACTCGGCATTGGCGGCAGCAGTGGAGACAGGGGCAGGGGGTGCGGTGCCTGGCAGGAAGGAGACATGTGGTGACCGGGCACGCTGGGAAGGGACACGAGCAAGTGGGAGGCGGCTGATGGCAATGGAGGGGGCGGGGTGCGATGTTGTGCCACTGTCAGCTGCAGCCTCCGCCCACTCGGAGAGATCATCCTCGGACCCGTCGGCTTCATATTCTGTCGTTCCAGTGGACAGGTCCTCGGCCTCACTCTCCTCCGCCTCTGTACCACTCAATGTGCCAGCCACGATGTCACCGCTGGCACTGGTGCTCGGTCCCTCCGCTTCGTCTGTGCTCATGTCTCCCTCCGTGTCCCCCGACGATGCTGTGGGCAAGGTGAAGAGACAGCAATTAATCACACACCTGTATACATATGTCACATGAGTCCAATCTACATAGGTTACAGTGCATAGCCTGCAAAGAAAGATCAGTAAGATCTACAAAACAAGGTACAGATGTAGGGCATGCAACACACAGTTGCTTCACCCACCATGCCAATGAAAACCCATGGAGAGCATGACACAATAGCAAATGACATGAAATGGAGTGTGACACAGGAGCCAGGCCCTGGGGACAATCCAGCACTGCATCTGCACCACACAGCGTTGCCGACTAGAGGGATGAGGAGGGACCATATCCATGAACTTGAGGCACATGCTGCATAGGTAATACTGAAAATATGCCCACCGTGATTGGCTCACTGCGCCTTGAGTGTATGTCCAGATAAACATCACACACTGGCCAGACGTAGCAAGGAGACATCAGGTCATGACATGTAGGCTTGGCCCGCACCAACCACCCCCTACATGAGACAATTTGTTGAGACACAGGTGGCACTTACATCTCTTAGTCTGGGTGAAATACACAGGGGCTGCATCAATGCAAGATTGGACGCCAAATACCCAAGGTGCGCCTGTCCACATTATCATGTACAAATGGGCATTATCAGATGATTGTAACAAGACACACAGGCACTGGCCACTGTGACTTTGAACAAGGAAAATCACGTCAGGCTGTACAGTGGACACTTGTACTACATTTCACGTCAATATACATGGTGCCAGGGGACAATGGCACAGTGCACAACCCATGCTGTAGACACTGAGAGTGTCCACGTTATGTGATGACACACATGACACCTAGGAAAATATGCCCCAGGGGACAGTAGTGGCAACACAACTCCATGGTCCTGAATGGGAATGACTGCAACACACCCCAACATCCCTGCACTATGCGTATCGCACACTCATGTACATCATGTCACAGGCCACAACATAGGACATGCGCGCTGTAAGGCATGACACCTGTGAGACTAACTCCCATGTCTGGACTCTGCAACAGTGCCAACTGACATGGAACCCACATGTACTGAACTGGACAGGGCACAGCCAAGGTCCCCAAACCTGTTACACACCACCCCCACACAGGATGCTACAGTCATAGTTCACGTGGAGAAAGCGCAAGCCTACATTACCTTGTGAAGGAGTGACTACACACAGACCAGGGAACACATTGCAAGGAGGGGAAGGGAGGCAGGAGAGCACAGCTATACTGTGGCTAACAGGATCTGCACAGCACCTTTAAACCCTGGCAGTGTATCCATGCAACTGTGCACTTACAAATGCTAGTGAAACACAACAAACACACATGTACCTACCCCCTTCCTGCTTGTTTCCAGTCCAGTGAGGACCTGGTTTGGCAGTTCGGGCTGGACTGTTCCCATGAGGCACAGGGTCAAGACTGATTTGCATATGGCTGGGTTCAAACTGGAATGGCATGGTGAGTAAAAAAATTATGGATTTAGGCCCAGATCTCTGTACTGGGGTGAATGTATGACATTGTTCTGCATTCTGTTCATCAATTGTTGTTTTTGCATTTGTCACCGCGAGTGAGATGGGTATGCTCAGACGTGAGTCCCGTGCTCTCCATGCCACAGGAATCAAGCTATCCTGGCTGAAGAGGGGTGAAACCCCGAAACCGGTCCTAGGATGCTTGTTTCCAGTCCAGTGAGGACCTGGTTTGGCAGTTCGGGCTGGACTGTTCCCATGAGGCACAGGGTCAAGACTGATTAGGATATGGCTGGGTTCAAACTGGAATGGCATGGTGAGCAAAAAAAATATGGATTTAGGCCCAGATCTCTGTACTGGGGTGAATGTATGACATTGTTCTGCATTCTGTCCATCAATTGTTGTTTTTGCATTTGTCACCGCGAGTGAGACGGGTATGCTCAGACGTGAGTCCCGTGCTCTCCATGCCACTGGAATCGAGCTATCCTGGCTGAAGAGGGGTGAAACCCCGAAACCGGTCCTAGGATGCTTGTTTCCAGTCCAGTGAGGACCTGGTTTGGCAGTTCGGGCTGGACTGTTCCCATGAGGCACAGGGTCAAGACTGATTTGCATATGGCTGGGTTCAAACTGGAATGGCATGGTGAGCAAAAAAAGGATGGATTTAGGCCCAGATCTCTGTACTGGGGTGAATGTATGACATTGTTCTGCATTCTGTCCATCAATTGTTGTTTTTGCATTTGTCACCGCGAGTGAGACGGGTATGCTCAGACATGAGTCCCGTGCTCTCCATGCCACTGGAATCAAGCTATCCTGGCTGAAGAGGGGTGAAACCCCGAAACCGGTCCTAGGATGCTTGTTTCCAGTCCAGTGAGGACCTGGTTTGGCAGTTCGGGCTGGACTGTTCCCATGAGGCACAGGGTCAAGACTGATTTGCATATGGCTGGGTTCAAACTGGAATGGCATGGTGAGCAAAAAAATGATGGATTTAGGCCCAGATCTCTGTACTGGGGTGAATGTATGACATTGTTCTGCATTCTGTCCATCAATTGTTGTTTTTGCATTTGTCACCGCGAGTGAGACGGGTATGCTCAGACGTGAGTCCCGTGCTCTCCATGCCACTGGAAACAAGCTATCCTGGCTGAAGAGGGGTGAAACCCCGAAACCGGTCCTAGGATGCTTGTTTCCAGTCCAGTGAGGACCTGGTTTGGCAGTTCGGGCTGGACTGTTCCCATGAGGCACAGGGTCAAGACTGATTTGCATATGGCTGGGTTCAAACTGGAATGGCATGGTGAGCAAAAAAATGATGGATTTAGGCCCAGATCTCTGTACTGGGGTGAATGTATGACATTGTTCTGCATTCTGTCCATCAATTGTTGTTTTTGCATTTGTCACCGCGAGTGAGACGGGTATGCTCAGACGTGAGTCCCGTGATCTCCATGCCACTGGAATCAAGCTATCCTGGCTGAAGAGGGGTTAAACCCTGAAACCGGTCCTAGGATGCATGTTTCCAGTCCAGTGAGGACCTGGTTTGGCAGTTCGGGCTGGACTGTTCCCATGAGGCACAGGGTCAAGACTGATTTGCATATGGCTGGGTTCAAACTGGAATGGCATGGTGAGCAAAAAAATGATGGATTTAGGCCCAGATCTCTGTACTGGGGTGAATGTATGACATTGTTCTGCATTCTGTACATCAATTGTTGTTTTTGCATTTGTCACCGCGAGTGAGACGGGTATGCTCAGACGTGAGTCCCGTGCTCTCCATGCCACTGGAATCAAGCTATCCTGGCTGAAGAGGGGTGAAACCCCGAAACCGGTCCTAGGATGCTTGTTTCCAGTCCAGTGAGGACCTGGTTTGGCAGTTCGGGTTGGACTGTTCCCATGAGGCACAGGGTCAAGACTGATTTGCATATGGCTGGGTTCAAACTGGAATGGCATGGTGAGCAAAAAAATGATGGATTTAGGCCCAGATCTCTGTACTGGGGTGAATGTATGACATTGTTCTGCATTCTGTCCATCAATTGTTGTTTTTGCATTTGTCACCGCGAGTGAGATGGGTATGCTCAGACGTGAGTCCCGTGCTCTCCATGCCACTGGAATCAAGCTATCCTGGCTGAAGAGGAGTGAAACCCCGAAACTGGTCCTAGGATGCTTGTTTCCAGTCCAGTGAGGACCTGGTTTGGCAGTTCGGGCTGGACTGTTCCCATGAGGCACAGGGTCAAGACTAATTTGCATATGGTTGGGTTCAAACTGGAATGGCATGGTGAGCAAAAAAATGATGGGTTTAGGCCCAGATCTCTGTACTGGGGTGAATGTATGACATTGTTCTGCATTCTGTCCATCAATTGTTGTTTTTGCATTTGTCACCGCGAGTGAGACGGGTATGCTCAGACGTGAGTCCCGTGCTCTCCATGCCACTGGAATCAAGCTATCCTGGCTGAAGAGGGGTGAAACCCCGTAACCGGTCCTAGGATGCTTGTTTCCAGTCCAGTGAGGACCTGGTTTGGCAGTTCGGGCTGGACTGTTCCCATGAGGCACAGGGTCAAGACTGATTTGCATATGGCTGGGTTCAAACTGGAATGGCATGGTGAGCAAAAAAATGATGGATTTAGGCCCAGATCTCTGTACTGGGGTGAATGTATGACATTGTTCTGCATTCTGTCCATCAATTGTTGTTTTTGCATTTGTCACCGCGAGTGAGACGGGTATGCTCAGACGTGAGTCCCATGCTCTCCATGCCACTGGAATCAAGCTATCCTGGCTGAAGAGGGGTGAAACCCCGAAACCGGTCCTAGGATGCTTGTTTCCAGTCCAGTGAGGACCTGGTTTGGCAGTTCGGGCTGGACTGTTCCCATGAGGCACAGGGTCAAGACTGATTTGCATATGGCTGGGTTCAAACTGGAATGGCATGGTGAGCAAAAAAATGATGGATTTAGGCCCAGATCTCTGTACTGGGGTGAATGTATGACATTGTTCTGCATTCTGTCCATCAATTGTTGTTTTTGCATTTGTCACCGCGAGTGAGACGGGTATGCTCAGACGTGAGTCCCGTGCTCTCCATGCCACTGGAATCAAGCTATCCTGGCTGAAGAGGGGTGAAACCCCGTAACCGGTCCTAGGATGCTTGTTTCCAGTCCAGTGAGGACCTGGTTTGGCAGTTCGGGCTGGACTGTTCCCATGAGGCACAGGGTCAAGACTGATTTGCATATGGCTGGGTTCAAACTGGAATGGCATGGTGAGCAAAAAAATGATGGATTTAGGCCCAGATCTCTGTACTGGGGTGAATGTATGACATTGTTCTGCATTCTGTCCATCAATTGTTGTTTTTGCATTTGTCACCGCGAGTGAGACGGGTATGCTCAGACGTGAGTCCCGTGCTCTCCATGCCACTGGAATCAAGCTATCCTGGCTGAAGAGGGGTGAAACCCCGAAACCGGTCCTAGGATGCTTGTTTCCAGTCCAGTGAGGACCTGGTTTGGCAGTTCGGGCTGGACTGTTCCCATGAGGCACAGGGTCAAGACTGATTTGCATATGGCTGGGTTCAAACTGGAATGGCATGGTGAGCAAAAAAATGATGGATTTAGGCCCAGATCTCTGTACTGGGGTGAATGTATGACATTGTTCTGCATTCTGTCCATCAATTGTTGTTTTTGCATTTGTCACCGCGAGTGAGATGGGTATGCTCAGACGTGAGTCCCGTGCTCTCCATGCCACTGGAATCGAGCTATCCTGGCTGAAGAGGGGTGAAACCCCGAAACCGGTCCTAGGATGCTTGTTTCCAGTCCAGTGAGGACCTGGTTTGGCAGTTCGGGCTGGACTGTTCCCATGAGGCACAGGGTCAAGACTGATTTGCATATGGCTGGGTTCAAACTGGAATGGCATGATGAGCAAAAAAAGGATGGATTTAGGCCCAGATCTCTGTACTGGGGTGAATGTATGACATTGTTCTGCATTCTGTCCATCAATTGTTGTTTTTGCATTTGTCACCGCGAGTGAGACGGGTATGCTCAGACATGAGTCCCGTGCTCTCCATGCCACTGGAATCAAGCTATCCTGGCTGAAGAGGAGTGAAACCCCGAAACTGGTCCTAGGATGCTTGTTTCCAGTCCAGTGAGGACCTGGTTTGGCAGTTCGGGCTGGACTGTTCCCATGAGGCACAGGGTCAAGACTAATTTGCATATGGTTGGGTTCAAACTGGAATGGCATGGTGAGCAAAAAAATGATGGGTTTAGGCCCAGATCTCTGTACTGGGGTGAATGTATGACATTGTTCTGCATTCTGTCCATCAATTGTTGTTTTTGCATTTGTCACCGCGAGTGAGACGGGTATGCTCAGACGTGAGTCCAGTGCTCTCCATGCCACTGGAATCAAGCTATCCTGGCTGAAGAGGGGTGAAACCCCGTAACCGGTCCTAGGATGCTTGTTTCCAGTCCAGTGAGGACCTGGTTTGGCAGTTCGGGCTGGACTGTTCCCATGAGGCACAGGGTCAAGACTGATTTGCATATGGCTGGGTTCAAACTGGAATGGCATGGTGAGCAAAAAAATGATGGATTTAGGCCCAGATCTCTGTACTGGGGTGAATGTATGACATTGTTCTGCATTCTGTCCATCAATTGTTGTTTTTGCATTTGTCACCGCGAGTGAGGCGGGTATGCTCAGACGTGAGTCCCATGCTCTCCATGCCACTGGAATCAAGCTATCCTGGCTGAAGAGGGGTGAAACCCCGAAACCGGTCCTAGGATGCTTGTTTCCAGTCCAGTGAGGACCTGGTTTGGCAGTTCGGGCTGGACTGTTCCCATGAGGCACAGGGTCAAGACTGATTTGCATATGGCTGGGTTCAAACTGGAATGGCATGGTGAGCAAAAAAATGATGGATTTAGGCCCAGATCTCTGTACTGGGGTGAATGTATGACATTGTTCTGCATTCTGTCCATCAATTGTTGTTTTTGCATTTGTCACCGCGAGTGAGACGGGTATGCTCAGACGTGAGTCCCGTGCTCTCCATGCCACTGGAATCAAGCTATCCTGGCTGAAGAGGGGTGAAACCCCGTAACCGGTCCTAGGATGCTTGTTTCCAGTCCAGTGAGGACCTGGTTTGGCAGTTCGGGCTGGACTGTTCCCATGAGGCACAGGGTCAAGACTGATTTGCATATGGCTGGGTTCAAACTGGAATGGCATGGTGAGCAAAAAAATGATGGATTTAGGCCCAGATCTCTGTACTGGGGTGAATGTATGACATTGTTCTGCATTCTGTCCATCAATTGTTGTTTTTGCATTTGTCACCGCGAGTGAGACGGGTATGCTCAGACGTGAGTCCCGTGCTCTCCATGCCACTGGAATCAAGCTATCCTGGCTGAAGAGGGGTGAAACCCCGAAACCGGTCCTAGGATGCTTGTTTCCAGTCCAGTGAGGACCTGGTTTGGCAGTTCGGGCTGGACTGTTCCCATGAGGCACAGGGTCAAGACTGATTTGCATATGGCTGGGTTCAAACTGGAATGGCATGGTGAGCAAAAAAATGATGGATTTAGGCCCAGATCTCTGTACTGGGGTGAATGTATGACATTGTTCTGCATTCTGTCCATCAATTGTTGTTTTTGCATTTGTCACCGCGAGTGAGATGGGTATGCTCAGACGTGAGTCCCGTGCTCTCCATGCCACTGGAATCAAGCTATCCTGGCTGAAGAGGGGTGAAACCCCGAAACCGGTCCTAGGATGCTTGTTTCCAGTCCAGTGAGGACCTGGTTTGGCAGTTCGGGCTGGACTGTTCCCATGAGGCACAGGGTCAAGACTGATTTGCATATGGCTGGGTTCAAACTGGAATGGCATGGTGAGCAAAAAAATGATGGATTTAGGCCCAGATCTCTGTACGGGGGTGAATGTATGACATTGTTCTGCATTCTGTCCATCAACTGTTGTTTTTGCATTTGTCACCGCTGCATCTCCTGTAAGCGCCTCTTCAAGTCTGGAAAGACCACCGGCAGCACACGCTTGTGGATGTGAGTCCCCCAGCAGGACCCGTGCGATCCTCCGCGTCCAGCACCGGATATCCTGCCAGCGTTTCCTCACCTGGGACAGGCGCCGCTTCCGACCATCCGCACTCCTCACGGCGCTGACGGCGGTCAGCCATATCTGCTCCTTGGCAGAGGCGCCTACCTGTGAGGATGAACAAGTGACACTACATCAATACACCCGGCACATGTCACAGAGACACATATTAGAACACATTTTCTGTTTACAACAAAGCATAGTATGCATCCAACGCATTGCACCTTTGTCATAGGGACATGATCCTCTGGGGAAGGGCAAAAGCAGTATGTGCCATTGAAAGTACACAGGTGGAATGAGGGCAACTACACAATAAATGATCCTGGCTCACACTGTGCATCACAAGCTACACCAGGAAAATGTGCAGCACCTCTAAGCAGTCACATGCCACAGGCCACTGATGCCACCACAGCAGAGTACACAGACACACACAGGCACAGGACATTCACCTGCCCTTGCCAAATGCAGCGACATACCTCACTCTGCACATGTGCCACTAGACGGGGGGGGCTCACAGGTGTGGGGCTGGCCCTGCACGTCAGACACACAGCACTGCTCCCTGCTCACATCACATGGCTAGGGTATATCCATACCTCATGCAGTCCGGCTGCTACACTCCACATATGCACCCACCCACATGACAGGGGACTTACACACACGCCGATGTCCAGGGTATGAACACATCATGTGGACACTCTCAGCACAGGTACACAGAACTAACACACATCTGTGGGTACAGTCACCTGTCACACTGGGCTGACCACATAATCACATGAGGACTGTAGAGGCTACATTCCCAGGAGGACAAGACAGGCAGAATGTGGCATGCACCATGCAGTGATTGTCACAGTAAACACCATGCTAGTGAGGAAGGCAGACATGCACCACAGCATGCTCTGGCTGTGAGACATCAGGCATTCCCCCCCCCCCGGGACCCCCCCTACAGTACATAGCGTGTGTGTCACACCTGGACACAATGCCAGAAGTCACAGTCTCAAAAAAGGGACACAGTCAGGGCTAGTGGACTCTGCACTCACCTGATACCCTGGTCGCCCATACAGCATGGGGTACTGTGGGAGGATCACATCCAGCAAGGCCATGTTCTCCTCCAGGGTGAATGGCTGTGACCTCTCCACAGCCCTTGACATGGTTCCAGGGAATCAGTAGCAGTGCTGGGTCGTAGAAGACAAAGATGTGCAGGCAAGTGCTCCCTCATGGGACCTGGCTGCCTTATATCTGCCTTCTGGCCTATTCCATGCACAGGAGTGCAGAGTGATTGGTCATTCACATTTGCATCCTATGTTTCCTCCAATCCATTTAAAACTTGCCCTGTGAGGGGGTTTGATTTTTTTAGAATCCAGCATGATGTAATTTCAACAACAACTTTGCAACAAAGTAGATTATTTCAAAACGACTCCTACAGCCAGCCTCATTCAACAAATTCAAACTTTAAACTCGGTCTCCATGCCAACCAGCATGCATTTCTGGCTTCATCATTGTCCCTCATGTTTCCCCTATGCAATTGGGGGATTCACACACAGGTACGGTGCATTCCGGGGCCCCAGGGCACCCCAAATGCATAGCAACGGCCCGTACAGCCGTGTGTACGGTCCATTTCACACTGGTTACGCATACGCGAGCAAAACCATAGTGATACGGACCGTACACACGCTTGTACGCTCACTATGACCACGGGTGTTCACGCGTATGCGTACTCATAGCGATAGTGAGCGTACAGCCGTGTGTACGGTCCGTACCACTATGGGTACGCATATGCGCAAACACCCATAGTGGTACGGACCGTACACACGGCTGTACGCTCACTATCGCTATGAGTACGCATACGCAGGTACACCCGTGGTCATAGTGAGCGTACAGGCGTGTGTACGGTCCGTACCACTATGAGTACGTATACGCGCCAACACCCATAGTGGTACGGACCGTACACACGGCTGTACGCTCACTATCACTATGAGTACGCATACGCGATAACACCCATAGTGAGACGGAGCGTACACGCATGCGTACACTCACTATCCCTAGGGGTACACATACGGCAGCACTCCCATAGTGATACGGAACGTACACAGGCCATTTTAGCGAAAGTACGGTGCTTTTCACACATCACAGTGGTGACAGGCAGCACACAGGAAGGAATAGGGCTGACATATTTGTCCATGGATGGACATCAAGGCATTGTCTGGGCAGTACTACATGTGTGGGGCACCGGTGTGTAAGGCTGTGATGTGGCACATTACTCCTGAGTCGAGAACGCACCAGAAGTATGATGAGATGTGTACACATGTAATGTGTGACAGTGCAATGTGTGCCAGGCATGCCCTTCACTCCTTTGACATGTGCATGTCGTACTGCACACTTGGGATGAGCGTCACTGGCATGGCACCGACAACAACACACGCAAGTGTCCCATGAGGCCCGGTACAGGGGTTACCACACCTGACATGTCACTACCCACAGTGCACGATGTGACTATGTCATGTATGTGGTGGGGGTTCCCATTAGGTTGATGTTGGGGCTCCCTCAAAAGCATCAGCTGTTGCGGCCACCAACATGTGTCTGTGTGTCAATGGACATGGCACACTGTTCCGCACACCAGGCCACATGTGGTATCGGATGTGAGGTGCGTATGTATGCATGGGACACGGATTAGCGTAACAAGGACATGTCTGCTTCCTCTCCATGAATGTGTGGTGAGTCATTACATGTACACCTTCATGGCAAGGTGTGTGGGCTGTCTTAGTGTAATGTCATGTGACCTGTGGCTCAAGTGTTCCACTACCTGTCTCTGCAATCGACATCCTACTTCTGCTGATGTGCGGATGCATGTCACTCCTGTGTAGCGTCTGGCTGTTCACTTACACTGGGACACAGGTAATCCCATGCCATGGCATGTGGAGGTTCACAATCTCCGTGTGTAGCTGGGTCTTTGTAGGAGTGTCACCTGGCAGCCATACGTGTCCAGGGCATGTGGCACATACCTCACTCCGTATGTCGCATATGTGTATTAACAGATGAACATGTGCTCAGTACATATAAATTGTTGTAGTAGTGCACTCACTCCTCCTTGTCACTTCCAAATTACTGCAGGGCGCCGCCTCTTCACCGACCAATTCCGGACTTGGCTGACATGCGGGAGAATGACTGTATCCGGTGCTACCGCTTCCCCCAACCGTTGATTCTGGAGTTGACAGCGAGACTGGCACCACACCTGCAACCGCTGCACAGGTATCCTACGGCACTGACACCCAAGCTGAAGGTAATGGCAGCCCTACATTTTCTTGCCACGGGTACCTTTCAAAATACCATAGCTCATGTTGGTGGCATGTCCCAGAGCATGTTCTGCCGTGTGCTGCATGATTTCTTAGAGGCCATGTTGATTCACCTGGATGACTTCATCCATTTCCCAACCCCTGCAATGTTGACTGGGGTCAAGCGTGGATTCTATGCCCTGGGAGGGATGCCCCATGTAATTGAGCCCATGGATGGGACACATGTGGCTTTGGTACCACCACAGGCACAGGAGGTAGCGTACAGGAATCGCAAGCACTACCACTCCATCAATGCCCTTGTGGTGTGTCTGTCCAACATGGTGATTTCACATGTCTGTGCTCATTTTCCAGGATCAGCACACGATGCCTACATCATGAGGCATAGCAGGATGCCTGAAATGATGACGCAGCTGCGCAACGAACGAGCATGTGTTGTTGGTGGGTGCAGTCTGTCTGTCCTGTATCTTGCGTAGACTTCCAGCACGACCGCTTCTCCTGTCCTACTTATGTCCATGTGCTTTCCATGTAGGGGACGCTGGCTATCCCAACATGCCATGGCTGCTCACACCTCTCCGCAACCCCATCACGCCGGCCCAGCTCCGCTACAACACCGCCCATGGCCGGACAAGGCGAGTGATAGAGAGGACGTTTGGCCTCCTGAAGAGCCGATTCAGATGCCTCCACAAGACCGGCGGCGCCCTCCCATATGCCCCGGCGAAGGTCTGCAAAATCTTCATGGTCTGCTGCATGCTGCACAACATGGCAGTTGAGAAAGCTGTGCCACTCATCCTGGATCAAGATGATCAGGACCATCCACCCGTGGAGGACGAAGGGCTTGGCAATGGGGCTAGTAATGTGGAGGATGTGGTTCCGCAAGAGGACATCCGGACTCGGCTCATACGCGACTTCTTTGCTTAGTGGTGAGTACCAGTGTCTGAGTGTGCACGCATTGGTCCCTGTGTGGCATGTGTTGCGATGTGTGTGTCCATCTGCATGTATGGCACGTGAGTCAGAGGTGTGTGTGGATGTGTCACTCGAGTGATGGTGCCAGTGATGAGTGTATTTCCACAGTCATAATTGTGACCTAGCATGTTGTCATCCTTACATGTGTCGAGTACATGCACATGCAAGTGGCTGTGTTTTTTGTGGCTGACTTCTTGTGTCTCTCATTTCCCCAGGTACTTGCGCATGGCATCAGCTGGTTGCATTGTTGTGACACTGCTATTCCTCATGGACACGTCATCGTGTGCTGACTCAGCGTTACCCGCACGGACGAGTTTTGAAGTCTCCTTGGGGTAAGGGATGCATCAGGGGTGTATTGGGTGTGGCAGTTGTTGACGATGTATGCACACTGCCCCTGTCGATGTTTGGTTCCTCTGCAGACATGTCGCATCACCATGTTACACATTACATGCAGCTGGGTACACCTGAATAGATGGTCAGACTTGTTGACAGTCATCAGTGATGGGATTGGGGAATGTGATGATGGCATCAATGTGTGTTACACTGCCCTCGGACACATACGGTTTGCCTTGGCTTGACATGCTGTGGGACTTCCACATCAGCGGATCAATGGTGTATGGCAGTCTCTCCGTGAGCAGCAGGGGGTGTTTAGCTGTTGGCCGACACTTGTGTGCCAGTTCCATGGCTATCACGCATTTGGGCTGCAGGAGGGGGGTGCCAGTGTTGGACCCACATGTAACTCCACATTACCCGTTCATGTGTACTCCGAGTTGCCTCTGCAATCCCGAATACATGACAAATAAAGGTGTCCCTATGCCTCCAAGGTGCCTCTTCTCAGTCAATGCTGGTGTGTTGCCATGGAGCATCCAGCATGTCTGGCATGGTTTTCCGTGATAGTGGCTATGTGTCTATGTGTCGAGTAGCAAGATGCAAGCTGTTTGTGTGGGATTTAACTGTGTATTGTGCATGTAGTCAATGACTGTGTGGGTATTGTGACATGTGCCATCCACATGCATCCCACGTTGGCCAGGCCACCATTCACTGCATCCACCTGACTCACGCTTGCAGGACATGGTTCTGCCACCTGTCCACACATACCTGGGTGCCCCCCAGGACACTCCACATGATCCCTGACCTCTGCGCATGGCTGTAGCTGTACTCAATCTGTCTGTCGGCACGGTTGTGCGGCCACCCCCTCAGCTGGTTGGGCCCATCACGGGTGTGTATGGTGCCCCATGTCTGTCTTGCCTACTACAATGTGACCCATGTGTGTCCTGTGCCAGACTCAGGCCCCAGGGTGTGGATGGTTGAAGTCAAATGAGAACTCAGGCATAGTTAGACTTTACAAGACACATGTAAGGTAATAATGCAATCAGTAGGCATCTTCTCTTTATGTTGTGACTTTTTATTTTGGTTGGGGTAGGGGGGGGTTGACATGAGGGGCTTTCCGGGTGTGTGGAATCCAAAGTTCACTAGGGGAGTTGGTGTCCTTGCGATTGGATATCCTCAGAGTCCATGCCACAGTCTTTGTCAACATTGGTCAGACAGTGACCAGCAAGTCCATGTGGCAGAGAATGTCTTTTGCTGCTGTGCTGCTGTTGCTCCAGTGGTCCAGGTGCCAGGCCAGGTGTCCTGGGAGATGGTGCTGTTGCGCCAACCCTCACGGTCTTTTCCGTGGACGACCCGCCCTCCTGCGGGGACCCTCAGAAGCAGGCCGTGACGATGTTTGGGATGCTCCGTCGGATGTATCCTCCTCCTCCTGATCCCTCCCTGTGGGTGGTGATGTTCTACGCCTGCTGGCACAGGGAGGGTTGCCCATGTTGTCGGCCATCCGACGGAGTGTATTGTGAATTCCCGTGAACACCGTCACGAGCTCAGCCAGTCTGTCCTCCATCCTCCGTTGGTGTTGCAGTAGACAGGCATGTTGCTGGGCCAGCTGGGTCTTGATCCCCTCGAGGATGGACACAACCTGTGCCATGCCCGTGGTGTCCTGCCGGTATGTGTCCAGGATGTTTCGGACATGGGAATATACCGGTTCCGCAGCCAACTGGTCAGGCTCGCGCCTCCACCGTCCTCCACTGCCACCACCCCTGCCCACTTGCACCTGGCCTGCCCTTGTGGGCACATCGGGTCTCCGAGACCCCTGAGGGGTGGCATTGGCGTTGTCGCCTGCCTCCTCCTGGGTGCCCGGGACACTGTGTCCCTCCTGGCCAGCCTGGCTGCATTGTGGTGTTGGGGCAGGGATCCTGGGTGTCTCCTGGGATGTGGGAGGAGTGGGGGTGGTGGTTGGCCCAGTTGTACCTGACGCAGGTGCTGCAGGTGGTTGGACACCAGAGGGGCCAGGTTGGTCGGGGTCGGGTTCGTCCACAGAGTGGTGAGAGTCGTCGCTGCCGGTGGCTCCGTCATCCCGCCGAGCCGGATCCTGTGTGTCTTCCCCCCCAGTGTTGGGGGGTGATCCACGACGTTGACCTGTGTGTGAGAGAGACAATGTAAACATTGTTCCATGCAACATCCATGTTTCATTGGTTTCTAAGTTGGCATGTTTCCTCTGGGAATTTGGATATGTCTTGCATTCCACTCACAGTGCACTTGTACATGGGTATGTCCCTTGGCCACAGCTATAGCGACTTTACCTATGTGTGGCACAGTCTTAGTTGCTGCATCAATTGTGACTGCAGTCAGCAGTGGAGTGGGCAGGTGTGGCGAGCCATGCATTGGCGCCTTCCGTGTTGCACTGTACGTGGGCACATGGAGTGGTTCCACACACTTACATAATGCAGGTAGCTGTCGTTGTGCTCGTGCACAGGTTGTGACGTGGCTCTGTGTTTAGCCATGGAGAAGAGGGGGGGTTCTGGCACTGGCCACCCGTGTCTACATGCACGCAGTCCACCTGCTGACGGGCAGACATTCCCACACCCCAGAAGGCTGACTTGCTCTCCCTCAGTCTCCCTTTCTCCCTCCCTCAGTCAACCTCCTCCCTCTGTCCGTCTCCCTCTGTCTCCCTTTCTCCCTCCCTCTGTCAGCCTCCTCCCTCTGTCTGTCTCCCTCTGTCAACCTCCTCCCTCAGTCCGTCTCCCTCTGTCTCCCTTTCTCCCTCCCTCTGTCAGCCTCCTCCCTCTGTCCGTCTCCCTCTGTCAACCTCCTCCCTCAGTCCGTCTCCCTCTGTCTCCCTTTCTCCCTCCCTCTGTCACCCTCCTCCCTCCCTCTGTCTGTCACCTGTGTCCACCTCTGTCTCCCTCCCTCTCTGTCCCCCTCTCCCTCCCTCTGTGTGTCACCCTCTGTCACCTCAGCCCAGCTTCCTGGGCACACACTGTTAGCAGATCTTTGAATGGCCCTTGGCTTGTTGATGTGAGTTTGTTTGTGATCTCCAGGCACCCATTGGGTGTAGTGTGTGTGTCTGCGCTGCTGCTGTGGTGGTGTGTGCTGCCACTCTTTCACAGTGTTGGCTGTTCATTGGCTGCTGTCATGTGCAAAAAGTGCCTTCACCCCATGTCTTAATGCAAGGCGTCCGCCATTTTCTGGCAAGTCTTTCCTGTGTGGGGACACACTGTTTGTCTGGCTGTGACCTAGGCCATATGGGCAGAGGGCATAGTTGTCTGTTTCTGAGTTGCACTATGTGATTTTTGGGGCCCACACTCCCGCCATCCGGCTTACTGTGTCTTGTGTTGTTGTTTTCTGTGGCCTTTGGACTTGGCATTGTCCAGCTGTGTGCATGGGGCATGGTGGCGCCAGTGGCATGTGCGTGTTCATGGAGTGTGGTTGAGTCATGCGATAGCTTGGGGTGGTTGCATGCCTGTTTGTGAGTTTGGTTGTGGATGACGTTCCCCCCATGTGAGGTGAGTTGTTTGTGTACTCACCCGGGTCTCGGAGTCCTTCTAATCCGTCCACTGCCACCACCGGCAGTATGGCCATCACCCTCTCCTCCCAGGGATGGTATTCTACGCGTCTGCGGGGCGGCCCTCCTCCAGTGACGTTGGCCTGGTTGTGTTCGTCCGTCATTTTGGCTCGGACCCTCCTCCGCAGATCGTACCACCTGGCTTGGCATTCATGCCTGGTCCTTCTGGTGTCCGCAACAGCATTCACAGCATCGACAATGGTCTGCCACATGGCTGTTTTTGTTTAAATGCTGGTCTGTCTGACCAATGTTCCAAAGAGGTGTGGCTCTACTCTGAGAATTTCATCGACAAGGACCTCCAACTCTCGGCTAGTGAACTTGGGATTCTTGTTAGTGGGCATGGTGAGGGGTGTGGGTGTGGATGGGGGGGTGGTGTGGATGGTTGTGGGTGTGTGGGTGTTGTTGTTTGGGGGTGTGTGTGAATGTGATGTGGGGGTGTTTGTGAATGTGTGTGTGTGAAGGTGTGCAAGTGTAAGGTGTGGTGAAGCTTCTAGTATGGTGCTGTAGGTTGTCTGTGGGGTCTGGCAGCAGTGAGTCTGTTGCAAAGGCTCATGGTTTGTGTGTGTGGTCCCTTTTTATTGGTCTATTGGTGGGTGTGGCTGTGTTTGAACTTTGGGTGGGTGTGTTATAAGGAGTGGTTGTGTTTTGGGCCTTTGTTTGGGATTTTGGCAGTTGCAGGTCATTGATTGTGTTGTTTTTGAGCTTGTTGGACATGTTTAGTGGCTTTGTGCCTTTCGAATGGTGTATTCTTGTGTTGTTTTGCTTTGTCCTGGTTGTGTACGTGCGTTTTGAACGTGTGTATGGTGTGTACTTTGGGCATTTGGTTGTACAGTGCTGTCCTTGTGTCTAGCTTGGTACGACTCGTACATGCGCGATGTTGTGTGAAGGTGCTGGTGTTGGGGCCTGGGGTACGCTCCATACGTCCGCGGGTGAGGGTACGGTTCGAACATACACGGTGGTACGACACGTACACGGGTGGGGGTACGACTCGAACGTACAGGGGTGTACATACACGGTTGTACGACACGTACAGGGGTGTACATACACGGTTGTACGACACGTACACAGGTGGGGGTGCGGCTCGAACGTACACGGGTGTACATACACGGGTGGGGTTGCGACACGTACAGGGGTGTACATACACGGTGGTACGACACATACACGGGTGGGGGTACGACTCGAACGTACAGGGGTGTACATACACGGGTGGGGGTGCGACACGTACAGGGGTGTACATACACGGTGGTACGACATGTACACGGGTGGGGGTACGACTCGAACGTACAGGGGTGCACATACACGGTTGTACGACACGTACAGGGGTGTACATACACGGTGGTACGACACGTACACGGGTGGGGGTACGACTCGAACGTACAGGGGTGTACATACACGGGTGGGGGTTCGACACGTACAGGGGTGTACATACACGGTGGTACGACACGTACACGGGTGGGGGTACGACTCGAACGTACAGGGGTGTACATACACGGGTGGGGGTTCGACACGTACAGGGGTGTACATACACGGTGGTACGACACGTACACGGGTGGGGGTACGACTCGAACGTACAGGGGTGTACATACACGGGTGTGGGTTCGACACATACAGGGGTGTACATACACGGTGGTACGACACGTACACGGGTGGGGGTACGACTTGAACGTACAGGGGTGTACATACACGGGTGGGGGTTCGACACGTACAGGGGTGTACATACACGGTTGTATGACACGTACAGGGGTGTACATACACGGTTGTACGACACGTACACAGGTGGGGGTACGACTCGAACGTACACGTGTGTACATACACGGGTGGGGGTGCGACACGAACGTACGGGGGCTGGGTGGGGGGTTCGACTCGTACGTGTGGGGGCTGGGGGTGGGGGTCAGCGCGTACATGCGGGTGCTGGGGGGAGTGTTGGGCGCGTATGCGGGCACATGTCTCCATGGTTGCTATGGGAGTTCGGTGCGGACGGTGTTTTTTCCATACGGTTGTAAGATCGGACGCACGGGATGGATCGTGATTCCGCGGTCGGACTTCACTTTTCACATTTGTACGGTAAATCGTCCGGGGACGTGTCGGACACGTTTTCCGACCCGAGGACATGTGGGGACTTCTTCCCAATGCGATTCGTATGGTCTTTTTCCCATGCGAATCGTAATTGGCAGTTTGTACGGCACTTGTGCGATTCGTACGGTAAAAAGACCAAAATACGGGTCGGACGGGGAAATTTTTTACCGGATCGTGATCGGCACCTTTATGTTTTAAAACTTGGCCGTGCTTCCCAGGTGTATTATTTATCAACAGAGTACCACCTCCCTTTTACAACAAGGGCGGCGGGCTGCTCTGCTGTTATGTGTTGTGTTTAACACCAGTACCCAAGATTGGCTTATTGTGTGAACAGAGAAGCAGTGGGCGTAACAGGAGTCAGATGAACTAATGGGACACTGAATGTACTTTTTCATGACTTGTGCAGCTGCATTTAATTTTTAACGTTATTTATTGTATTAGACTACTAGCTTTAATGACCTTCCTTCTTTTTTTTAGCTTTAATGGCATATGGTGTATGTGGTAAATTATGTGGCTCGCTTACATGGGTTTTATAGAGTGAATATAAACAATAAATACATTTAGAAAAGACTGATGCTCCTCTTGGAGACACGTGTGCAATGCAGCCAAGCCAACTCAGCCTTTCATCCTTAAGAGATCGATAACATGAGTGCCACTGATAACAGTGCCTCTGCAGATTTAAGTTTAATACAATTCTGCGTGAAAATCCCAACCTCGAAAGTGAAAATTGTTCTCCTCATTTTACTTTTAGTATTTCTTTTTCAGGTTCTGGGTGTGAGGGTACAGTTTTTATCTCGATTCCGAGAGTGAGTAAGTGCCCTTCTCTTACAGTGGACCCCTAGATGCTCACTCACTATGGTAGTTTTTCAGTCTGTGTGCGTGTCTGCCTGTGTGTGCGTCTGTGTGTATGATTGCATGTGTGTTTGTGTCTGCTTGTGTGTCTGACATTTTCAATGCAATAGTCTTGCATTTGCGAAAGTTTCAGCAATTGGCATTGTAAATGACAATGCCTTTTATTTATGTGTTGGATTTTAAAACAAAAATAAAGAGCATTGTCATTTACAAAGCCAATAGTTTAAACTCTCGCAAACGCGAGACCAATTGCATTGCAAATGCTTGTTGATTTGGGCCTGAGCCTCATACCGATTCAGTGTGTATGCGAAGACATTGGCCTGTTACCTCAAATTAGTAAGATCTGGACTTTGAGGAGCGCACTATGTGTTCCCTCATTTGTCTGATGGTGAACTGTCACCTGTTTCGTGGTTTAGCTGATGGAACAGTGGTGGCAGCGTACTGTGTTTTGTAACCACACCTTTTCATCTGTGCACCGGAGAGGAGGCCTACAGGTTCACTCATATTAAGTTGTGCTTTTATGCGCTAACCTCGATACTAGCTCTGACATCCTGAGTCAGTGTTCTGGATGTATCATTCCTCTATGGTGCATGCATTGTGTGTGAGAGTGAACCAGAGCAGTAGATGACTACAAATGGAAAATCCAAATCCCCTGTCTGCTCTGACCAGGGAACCGACTGCTCTTTTGAGTACTCAGAGGACTCCTGTGCAACCAGGGCTGATGCCTGCCTGACTACGCTTTCCAGAGGTGAGGGGATATCACCTGGAGTCTTATCATGAAGAACAAAATTGTTCCCCCTGCCCTGAAGCTCCTGGAGACTAACCTCCTTACTTAGTGAGGCAAGGAGCCAGCCAATCCTGCAGAAGGTGCGATTTTCCTGGGAGAACCAGAAGGAGCTTGACCCATTCGTTCACACTGGAGACTGAGGCGAGTGAGCTACATGCTCTAGAGGACATAAGCACAGTCTCTCCAAACTGCAACAGAGCTGGAGTCCTGTATGCCTGCGCCGACTCTGGGTGGCTGTTTCCACTGTGGTCCGTTGTGGTCCCAGCCCAAATGCTGTAATTACCTTCAGCTGGAATGTCTCCTCCCAGAACTGGGATTGATCCATAAATGTGCTGCAGTTTCACACCAGCCTTGCAATAGGATTTGACAGAATCCTTTGTGGTTAACAAATAAAATAAAGGGACAGCTAAATGAACTGAGTGTACAAAGTAGCAAAAGGGGTAATCTGCACCTGTGTTTGATATTTGCCCAGACCAAACTTCATACCTGGAAAAAGTTGGAGAGGGAAAATTGCGCCCTCCAGCCACCCACCACAGAGCACATTTGCCTTACCTATTGAAGCTTTCGTATCTGTTGCCTGTCTTGTGTAGTATTGCGTTTTCTGTGTGTATTAAAGTACTTTTCTTAGTGGAAGAAGTTGCTGAGATTTGAAGGAGATCACACATGGAAGGAGGTTTTTGAGCTAATGGTTTCTGATGACTGGATCAGAACTCTGTACTCTTTCACATTGAAGTTATTGTGTAATTCTCCATTGACGCCTCCAATGAAAATTATTTCCATTAATACTTCTGCATGAGCTAGCTCCCTACTGACACTGACACTGAGTAGTTTCTGAATTCCTCATGAGATACTAGAGCATAATGCTCTTCAGTATGAGTTGTCAGTTGTTTGGGTCGGATATACTAAGGACACACACTCTCCAATTGCAGCTGGCATCCTCACACCAAATAACAGGCATTACAAGTTATTTCACATGAAATGGGCAATAACATGTGGACCCGGAAATACTGAGTCCTTGCCCACAGGTCCGTCCCCCTTCCTTACTGAATGCCATACCCTTTTTTCAATGCACTTAACACTTGCTTTGAGAACATGGTATATAGTGCCTGGGGCAGTGGTTTATGTCAAACATGCAGAGATGGGTAGTGGGCTCAGGAGGGCAGTGCTGATGCAAGATTGATTGCTTCCCATTACCACTGCAGGGGCCAAGGAGGGCCAGGCTGTGCCCCTGCACAGAGCCCCTGCTTGCTGTTTCCATCAGTGTGAATCCACACCTGGTTAATCCGGTGCATGAGCAGAAATTCTGGCATAGCTGCCCATTTTTCAGATTGCCATGTGCGACATTTTCATAATTTTAGTGTCATTATGAGTGACATTTCAATGACTATGAGTTACACATTCTCGTGATCAAAATCAAGCAATGAAGATGAGGGAAACATATAAATATCAGCAATTATAAACTCTAAGAAGTTCTTAAAACTGCTGTAAAGCACCAGAAATGGAAGGTCACTAACCTGCACTTGTGTGTCGAGGTCAGGATTTCTAACACCGGCGTCTCGGTCTTGCTGTAATTTAACTGAGCCAGCGCTGGGCAGCAGCAGCAATTTCCGGGTGCCCTGCCGGCAGGCAGTCAGGAAATGGAAGTAATTAAAAACATCTTGCCAGAGCCTGTGCCTATAGGACCCTCCTCCCACAGTATCATGAGAGTCAGTGAGAGTCTGTCCACGGTGGTCCCCACCTGTGAGAGCCCTGGCACCAGAGACTTCTGATGTATACATCTGCCTGTGGATTCCTCATCTTATGAATATCCCCTGCGCCAGTATTCCATGGAAACTTTTTTCCTAGCTCTCCACGCCATGTATGCTCCGAGGAAGTCAGTTTTCAAACCCTCTATAGAGTGCAGGATTCAAATGTCGATCACTGACCTCCATGAGGACTGTCTGTGGTGTTTATCATTAGATCACGCCGTCGAGGGATGCTCTTGCTGTCGAAAAATGAACCCTAAGGCCTTGAAGGAATGGGAAGCCAAGCTGTACATGGCTAAAGTAAGAAAAGAAAAAAGGGGTTGAAAACGTTCGAAGTCGAGGTCATCGACTTCACATGACTCGAAGAGGAAGCACAAGAAGAAGAAGAGGCATGGATCTTGGTGCCGTTCGTTGAAGGCTGTGGTTTCGAGGTCGCTTTCTTTGGCTCCTCTGCGTCGTGAAAAGGACTTAGTCCCTCCATCACCTTCAGTGTCTCCTGAAGCGACTCCGACCCATTCTCCTTCGTACAAGGGGACTCCGGCGCAGTCACCGACACCGAGATTTTCTCAGACTCTGGAAGGTTTGTCGAATCCGGCTGATGCTGAGGCTCCTTCAGCTCCTGCGGCTCTGCCTGTGGCCCCGGCGTCTCCGACTCCGGATTTGCCTCGATTGGATCTCGAACCGGCTCAGTATCCGCATTTCCCTGCACCGGGTTCAGATCCCTCGCATTTTTTAAATGCGATGTATGGCATGTTTTCCAGGGCCTCATACCCTTCTTGTGCACCTTCGGCTCCCGTGGGTCCTCTGCCATTTAATTTGGGTGTGCCTCACCAATATCCTCAGGCACCCTTCGTGCCATTCATGCCGATGACGCCATCCTGGCAGTTTCCGGCTCCGAGGAAGTCGACGCCGCATGTACAGTCCCCGACTCCATCCGGCGAACCTTCTTCTCGGATTCGTTCGGCGCCGTTTGCTGCTGCAGATCCTCCTTCGACGCCGCTCTCAGAGCCATCAACGCCACGTGTGGCACCGCCGACGCCGCAACCGATGATGCGCTCGCGGAGAGAAGCGCAGAGGTTGATGGAAGAGGAGGAGTACCAGGCTGAAGAAATGGAGGAAGGTGACATTTATGAGTCTGAAGATATGTTCGAGGGTCTGTGTGAGGCAAGTCGAACCTGACACCTCCTTGGAGTGGGACTTTGCTTTACAGAAAGTTTCCCCCTCAAAGGAATTTGCACCTTATCATACTGTGAATAGGAAGGCTGCAGAGCTCTTGGATCTGCAGCTCCCTATGGCTGAGTATAAGCCTCATTTTCTGACAGAGGTGCTTCATTATCCGTCCCCTGTGGTTGAACCACTCTTGACATTCAATGATGCCTTGACTGAGCCAGTCCTTGAGGTGTGGCACAATCCTCTTTCTGCTCCTGCAGTTTCAAGGTCGGTGTTCAGAAGGTACAGGCCTGCTCCAGGGGATCCTGTGTTCCTTTCGTCTCATCCTTTGACTGAGAGTTTGGTGGTGAAGTCTTCATGTTCTAAACAGTCCACGGGCACCTTTCCGCAGGCTCCTGCTGACAGGGATTCCAAGAAATTGTAACAATCTTCAGCGAGTATGGCTTTGAAGTCTACCAACGCTACCTGTTTGTTGGGTAGATACATTCATTCCTGTTAGACCTGGCACCATTGGCGTGGGTCTCCCTTCCATTTTTTGCAGTTGCCTCATGTGTTTTTGCTGGTTATCGATGCTTTGGGCACTGTGCCACTGCTGTTCAGTGCCACAGTGCAAGTGCTCCCTATGGTAAATTGATGTATGGATTAGTGACTCCATGATTGGCTTGATTGGTTTACTTGTCAGACCCTAGTACAGTTCACTGTGTGTGCCCAGGGCTTGTAACCAATGCTGCTGGTGGTCTTGCAGCACTGATTGTGCCACCCACCGGAGCAGCTTGTAAAGTGTGTCTCAGGTCTGCCATTGCAGAGCCTGTGTGCAGTCTGGTACTGCCATGTTGACTGGGCAAGTGCACCCACTTGGCAGTCCCTAAACCTTTCTTTTTATACATATTAGTCACCCCTATGGTAGGTCCAAGGGCAGGGTGCATTGTAGGTAAAAGGTAGGACATGCCCTGGTGTGTGTGGCATGTCCTAATAGTGAATTACAGCCATTTTCGTTTTTCACTATTGCAAGGCTCCCTTTTCTCCATAGGCCAAAATGGGCAGTTTGATTATTACATTTTATAATCCTAACTGACTCAGGGAACATGGTAGAAATTCGAGTTTAGTGTGCCTGAACTCAGAATGATAAAATACATCTTTTAGTGAAGATGGTTTTAACATTATGTGTTTGAAAATGCCACTTTTAGAAAGTAGACATTTTCTTGTCTAACCATCCAAACCTGCCTCTGCTAGGCTGTGTCTTCCTTGTCTGGAGTTTGAGTGACAGGGGCTGGGGGATTCCAGGAGACAGGGTGAGTCAGCACAAGGCTGTGCTGGAGCGGGTAGTACAACATTTTGTATACCCCCCCATTCTGCATGTTTATATTAATATGAATAATCAACTAATAGTAATCGTATTAATTTGTTTGAAGTGGAAACGTACCAATTATATTAACAGAAGAATTACACGTGGGATTTGCATTTTGCATGGCTAAACTAATTGTATACTAATATATGTACGCATACTAATGGTAGAAAATTAGAATATTGCATGATATATGTTCCTTGTGTAATGTAATTGTAAGTTGCGCATCACTGGTGAGTATAAACGCCTGAATGTTGCTATTATGCTAGATAATTACTTACACATAGGGGAATTAGTGAGGGCTTAACATTTTATTAGCCATTTCTATGTTTTAATTAAGTTTTTGTGTTTGTTTTGCTTAAGTTGACCATGTGGGCCTTCATTAACCCCTTCGCTGCTGCGGACATTCCGCTGCAGCGCTGGGGGGGGCAGGGGGGCAGCGCGGCGGGCCTGTGCTCATGACGGAGCCGCTCCGTCATGAGCCACAGTTGAGCTGTGCTCATGACGGAACGGTTCCGTCATGACTCCGCCCATTTGCGTTGTCGCCCCGCACAGGCGGGGAAACAGCGCCGCGCAGGCGGAGCGGCCGCCGGCAGGATTGTCATGACGGAACCGTTCCGTCATGAGCACACGACAACCGTGGCTCATGACGGAACGGTTCCGTCATGAGCAGGGAAGGGGTTAAGATGGCTGACTGAAACGTACAACGTGACTGTTGCTGTCTCACAAGGTTCTGGGTGAAGTGCGCATGCGTCACCGCCAGTAACAATGGCCTCGTCCTGACCCCAGAAGAAGATGTTCCTACCAAGGACACCCTGGGAGCTTCGCCAAGACTACAACAATGGACTGTCTTTAAAACCGGAACCAGCAAGTGCGATGACTTAATCTTGCGGACTATGTGAGATCTTTACCGAACGACCCCAAATCCACCAATGAGGACTGTCTAAAACCCCAATCTTGATACATTTTGACATTAGTTTCATTATAAAAGTAGGTAGAAAAGTGAATTAGAATCAATCCTTCTTTGAATGAACTTTGATTTCCTGACGTTATGCTGGCGGAGAGGACGGTGACACTGCTGGACAGCTGTTATCCTGATTCTTTGAGAGACTGAATTGCGGCCTGACTTTGATGAATTTAAAGATTTTCCACGACTTGACTGACTTAAAGGACGACTAATAGCCAGATTAGGTAAATATGATGTTCTGCGGTTTGGATGATGATTTCTAACAATTTGCAATTTTATTAGATAAACGATATTTGATGAATTGATAAATGTGTTGTGTCGATTATTTGAAGAAACTAGAATAAGAGAAGAGTATAGATAAATTAATTGAATCACTAAATCATATATACAACTAACTGATTCATCACCCAATGAGTGGAATATCACAAGGTTGGAGTTAATAAAGTATTCAATGCATTTAGGGTTTAGGTAAAGATATTCCATTCATGTCATCGTTTGGAAACTTATCCCTCTAGTGAAGCAGATCAATGAGGTATGAGTGTTGGTGTTATGGGCCCCACCAATGAATGTATTTGAGTGAATTTATTATTGCAGGTATTTGGTCTGTGACGAAGGGGGAATTTGATGTTTCACGCTGCATCAGCTGAATAGAGAGATCTGCATCTAGATGAGTGGGAGGGGTTGCACCTGGGACCTGAATAGGGCTGGGCCTTCCTTCCACAATGCTGGCTCCACCTCCTGTGGTGTGTCTGATGTCCCCGCCCTGTGAAAGGAAAGTAGGATACATGTCAACAAAGTGCTCTAGGACTGACCAGAACTGGTTTGGACAAGGCAACGGCCTCTCTGCCTTCAGAGAACAAAGGGAAAAGGAGTATAAATATTGGGACCCAGACCCAAGAACTTTAAATCCCTTCTGGGAATCAAGACAAACCTTTGCTGAGTAGAAGAACCAGGAAGCGGAAGGAGGAGACTACCCTTGTGCTGTGTGTTTGGGGTTTGGCCTGCAGTGGTTGCTTCATTACCAAAGAGAGGAGAAAAGGACTAAGTGTGCTTTCTATCAACTTGAAGAAGAATCTCCAAGGGCTTGAACTAGAGCTTGACTCCTGCCTGAAGTCTCAGGGATACAAGACTTCACCAACCATCTCCCCCCTGAATTCCCTTGCTGGGAATTGAAGTGCCTGCTGTTGTGCTGCGCCTTCTGAGAGACTGCATGTCGCTGGGAGCTGGAAGCGCAACGCAACAACGAGAAGCATGTCGCCGCCGCTGTCATCACATCGCCGAGGAAGCGAGCCGCCGCTGCCATCATCGCATCGCCGAAGCGAGGCACATCGCCGGAGAAGCGGCACGCTGACACAGAGGTCATCGTTGCATCACTGGAGAAGCGAGTCGCAGGGCCTGTCACGGCTCCAAAGATCATCGAGTCACGGCACGGCCATCCGGCCTGTACGCATCACACCAACGTTGTCACATCGCAACCAGGACGCCATTTTGTGACATCACACCAGAGAAGAGTATCGCATCGAGGTGCCAGCGTGTCGCATTGCTCCGGAGAGCAGTAAGAAACCGACGCATCAACTCCCCACACATTAAGGAAGCAAGCATCAACTCCCGTGCGCAGCAGTAAGGAACCAACGCATCCACTCCCCTGCGTGTAAGGAACCGACGCATCACCTTCCCTGCGACCCTTTTGTTTTCTTTGCATTACGCATCTAGGGTACATTGAGAGTAAAGTGTCGCATTTAAAACTCGAGAGAACTGAGCTATTTTATAACATTTGAGAGACTATTTTTTAGTACAGTATTGTGGATTTTGTCGTTTGGTCTTGTGTTAAGTCTATATAAAAATGCTTATTTTTATAATACAACCTGTGTGGTGTCCATTTGTAGTGTTGTCACTGTATTCACAAATGCTTTACACACTGCCTCTGAGATAAGCCTGCCTGCTCGTGCCATTTAAGGTTATTGAAGGAGTGTAGCCCCTTACCCTGACAAGACGCAAGGGTCCCTATTTGTCACAGGTACCCACCTATGCCAACTAGATACCCCCAAATCTAACAATGCCCTTATGGACTCTGCCAAACAACTTCTTCCACAATTGTCTGAGGAAGATCGGGGAAATGTCAGTGAGGTACTGGCAGACTCGCAAGCTGCGGCTCGCCAAGTCATCTGGCCTGGACACAACAGATTTGGTTGCCAGGGTGATGGGCTCATCCATTGCTATGAGAAGGCATGCGTGGCTAAGGTCTTCTGGTTTTTCTCCTGATGTACAGGCTGCCCTTCTCGATCTTCCTTTTGATGGATCTAGACTTTTTTGAGAAAAAGCTGATTCTGCTCTGCAAAGGTTCAAAGACAGTAAGAAAAACGTAATTAGGTAAACTTTCAATAGTTTTAATCTTTTAATGGGTCAGAAAACGTAAATCCATTAATTCTTCATGGTTTTTTCTGAAATAGTTACTTTGTTTCACGGTAAATAAGTCTTTACATAATGCGACTCAAGGTACATGCTGCCCAATGCGTTTCGGGCTTATCGAGCCCTTCATCAGGGGCTACCCAGCTGTAAATGAAGAAACAGGGTGTCAACACGTCTGTACATTCAAAATAAATATGCATCAAGATAGCGTTATGATAATGTCACACGGTATGTTGCCAGTGAAAAATTAGACTTTTAACATGTGAGAACACGTGTTGTGCCACCACCTCTGTATTACAGTAATGTCGCAAAGTATTTTGCCGTTGAAAGTTTAGCTAATAAATTTGTGCGTGAACGGGTTGTGTCTGTTGATAACCAAGGTGAAAAAAAAGGTGCCGTGTGTAAAGGAAACCATAAAAAACTTCATCGTGATTCTGTATGAATCTGTGAAAACCCTCAGGATAATAAATGATAGCAAGTTCGGTGAAAGTAATAGTGAATAGGGTGCGAAACGGCTTAACTGACTACCCTGTGCTCGTGAGTAAAGTTATGTAGAACTCACTTGAAAAAACGAGTAGCTGGTAAACAATTTTTTGTATGTAAACGGGCACGAAGTCGTTCCTATGAGAGATAATACACATAGTAAGCTTTTTAAGAAAAAACCTACCAATTGCTGAGAGGTAGATTGTAGTCTCGGTATATTAGTAGACACCGACTCACTTTCTAAGGGTGAATACGCTGGTTCCCAAAGCGATCTTCTTCAAGTGTGGCGAGTAAACCGGGTAAGAAACCAGGAAGTAAATACAGTGTAACCTCATTGGTTTAAGAAGAGACGGACGTCAGTAGTATCGGGACTACAAAGAAGAAAGACTGGTAGTCAGAAACATAATCGGTTTCAAAATCATAATGCTTGGGAGATTAAAATACTACATCGTGCTAACCGAGAAATATTCGTCCATATGAAATACGAATTGATTAGGAACGGTATGGTGGTGCGTTGCCTCCGTGACGTATTACGTTCGATCCTACCAACTAAAACTACCAATAAAAGACTCATAGATTCAAGACGTGGAGTGTACTGTGAACTACTGAAAAAAGACTTAATGACTCAAAAGTTATCCATGTGACATATGTTGTGGACGTCAAAATTACTAAATTACGAAGGGGAAAACATAAAAAAAAACTCGAAACAGATAAATACTGGAGTCAGTGGCACTCGAAAAATACTTGAATCTGTGTTATGCGGGATATATCTGGGTAATTAGGTCCACATGCATTGTCTCCATGACGTCAGTGAATTCAAACCGGTCGGGTGGAGCTACCGTGAAAAGCTCGTGGTTTCAAGGAGTGTATCTGCCAATGTGGGATAATCATGGAGAATCAATATGCTGTAGATCAGTGAAGGTGCAAGAAGAGCCACGGTGTAAGCAATTATAAAAAAATTCAAATTCAATCCGAATATGTGTGTACATAAGGTAATGTGGTTGTGGTAAGTAGCTGGGAACTCTTTCAGTGCGTGTTGGGTGGATGAAACCCCGATTACAAAAGTTTATGGATGGTGGCATTATACTCGTACTGATTGAGATACAACATTACTGTATGGTGAACATCATTACTTTTGTGACATCATTGGTGGTGAACATCAGAATTCTTTAGAAAGTGCAATTGAAGATACACGGGATATATTTACAAAAAACAGCCTAGATCAAACCGTTCATTCTGATAGAGTCCATTCTGTTAATCCAATATGCTTCTCGCTGTAACAAGTGTTGAGTGTTGTTTCGTCCTCTTTGGATAATCACTTGTTCCAAGATCAAGAATCGCAATTGACTAATGTTGTGTTTCTGGGTTTCAAAATGTTGCGCTATGGAGGATTTGGCATTTCTTGTTCGAATGCTACTTTTATGTTCGTTTAGTCTGATACGCATTTTTCGTTCTGTTTTTCCAATGTATACCAGTCCACAAGGGCATTTCAACATGTAAATGACATTTTGGCTGTTGCAAGTGGCCGATACTTTTAATTTGATGTTGACTCCTTTGTGTGGATGTTGGATTGTATTGCCTTTTATGATTGAGTTGCAATTTCCACAGTTTAAACATGGGGTAGTTCCTCTATATTGAAGTTCAGTTGCACTTCTTGTGAAGTTAATATTTCTTTGAGGTTCCTCGATCTTTGATATGCAAATATCGGGGGAACGTCAAATATATGTCTGAAATCTGCTTCAGTAGACAACATAGGCCAGTATCGTAGAATCGTTTTCTTAAAGGTGTAACTCTGTACTGAATATTTTGATACAAAAACGCTTCTATTCTCTGCCGTTTTTTTTGGTTTGGTGGTTAACAATGTGGATCTGGTTATTTTGTTGGCTTTCTCTTGTGCTTTGTTGAGAATTGATTCTGGATATTTTCTTTGTCTGAATTTTTCCATACATACTTCCCTGCTTTCATTGTATAATAGCTCAGTGCTGGATATTCTTTTGAGTCGCAGTAGTTGAGAATAAGGTAAGTGGTCTTTCAGGGATGGTTGGTGAAAGCTGTGGTAGTGAAGTAGGTTGTTACGGTCTGTAACTTTAGTATGAACCTGTGTCACTAAAGATCCATTGATGTTTTCGATGGTGACGTCTAAAGTAAAAATGAAATACGCTGTTTACTGATGGTTGAGGTGAATTGTATGTGATCATCCACAAGGTTTAGGTCATTTATTAAATTTTGGAGTGTTGTTGTGGATCCTTGCCAAAGTATGAAAATGTCATCGATGTACCTTTTGTACAGTGTTAGGTGTTGAAGCCATGTGTTATTGTTTAGTATGTGGTCAAGCTCAAATCTGTACATAAAAAGATTCACATACGTTGGTGTGTCACAATTGCCCATAGATGTTCCAGAACACTGTAAATAAAAATTGTTTCCCCATTGAAAGTAACTGTGGTATAAAGTGAAGTGGATAAGTTCCATCAGTTTTTCAAATCGGTAGGTTTGTCGCTGTTGATTAAAAAAGATTCAACTGCTTCCATGCTTTTGTTGTGTGGAATTGATGTATACAGTGATTTAACATCAATAGTACACAGTATAGTGTATGAATTAATTGAGTTTCCAGTTGTTTCCAGAATGTTGAGAAAGTCTGTGGTGTCTTTTATATATGTACTCATTGATTGAACCAGAGGTTGCAGATGTTTATCCAGGTATTTCCCAATGGGTTCGTGTATGGAGTTGATAGTTGAGACTATCGGTGTGAATGGTGGGTTTGTGGCGTCCTTGTGAATTTTAGGAATCATATAAATGTAAGGCACAGCTGGATTGATTTTACTTAAGTATTTCTCATCTTCTGTGGCGATGGTTCCTTGGTCTATAGCTTTATTTAAGATTGATTGTAAGATTTTCATGAGTTTTTTTTTATGTTTTCCCCTTCGTAATTTAGTAATTTTGACGTCCACAACATATGTCACATGGATAACTTTCGAGTCATTAAGTCTTTTTTCAGTAGTTCACAGTACACTCCTCGTCTTGAATCTATGAGTCTTTTATTGGTAGTTTTAGTTGGTAGGATCAAACGTAATACGTCACGGAGGCAACGCACCACCATACCGTTCCTAATCAATTCATATTTCATATGGACGAATATTTCTCGGTTAGCATGATGTAGTATTTTAATTTCCTAAGCATTCTGATTTTGAAACCGATTATGTTTCTGACTACCAGTCTTTCTTCTTTGTAGTCCCGATACTACTGACGTCCATCTCTCCTTAAACCAATGAGGTTACACTGTATTTACTTCCTGGTTTCTTACCCGGTTTACTCGCCACACTTGAAGAAGATCGCTTTGGGAACCCGCGTATTCACCCTTAGAAAGTGAGTCGGTGTCTACTAATACAGTCAGTTGCCGGTGTCCCAGTGGGGTGACTTGGCTCCCTCTGGTCCCTGGATCATCATTTTTAATGTAGATTAGAGCAGCACTGCCATGAGCCCGCCAAAACTACATCTATGAACTGCAGCCAGACGCGACGCTATGGGCGGCAGCAGGACCTCCCGCATCGCCTATTAAAGTTTGTGTCACAAAATTCGTACTGACCTCATCCCAGGCTGATCTGTCTCGGTAGTAACCATTGGACAGTAACTCTAATGACCTGTCATGAATGTATCTAAAATGCTGTGCCACAGCCATCGGTGTCAGGGTTGAATCCTAACATTGTTTTTACAATGTAACCAGAGTAGCAGCTACAGTTGCGGAGTCTGAGCCAGCCGCCAGGAGTAGGCTCACACGGCATGCTGTCACTCCTCCGTCTTTAGTTTCAGTGCTTATGGTGCATAATTACTAGTGCTCCTGCTTCACAGGTCAGGAGGCGCTATTATGCGTGACTATGCATTTCAGTGCAGTGATGTGGACCACAACACTGAAATGCGTTAGTCTAACGCCTGATGCATGGTACTTGGCAGGACTGTACTGGGTCTGGCATTTGTATTTACATGAACTGGTATCTTCCCTTGTCAACTCTTCCTCTGCCTCCCAATTGCAAACTCCAACCCTTCTTCCCGGAATAACAAAGCCTTGACTTTAAAAAAAGAACAAAAAAAGGATTGAGTTTCAGCGTGACATACATATACAACACCACAGTACTGTACTAGACGAAACAACAACAGCGTGGGAAAAAGGCCATGACTTTTAATGTGTCCAACCATATATATCATCCCTCTGTGGGACATTAAATGCCATAGTTATTCGCCTTTGTCTGGTTTGAGGGCCTGAGGCACAGGCACATAAAGAGTATGATACACAATATATTATATTATTGACCGGCTGAAAGGTCAGGAATGCTATTATCACATCAGTGCCACCCCTTCTTCCCCTGTCTATCTAAACGGTCCCTGCAATGCTGTGATTGTTTTTCCCTCCAATAGTGACTGGCCTTGTTTCAGGGCTCATTTCTCTTCTGTCCATTTCAGTTCGTTTTACGCACTATTTTTTCCAACTGCCTGCCTCCTGTTCTGGAAATGTGGTAAATGCGAGCAGCTGACCAGTGTTACTGCTTTGCCCTCCCACCTACTGTGTCTCCATGTGTTCTCCCATTCTCGCACCTTAGCTTTCACTTATGGGTCACCCAATTTTTCATTTTTAGCATTAATTATGTTTCATTTTCTCAGAGCTCTGTTGCTCTGTTTCTGTAAACAGGGCTGTAAAGATTGTTCTTAATCTGATCACAAATGTGGCAGCTGTGTCTCTGTTCCCAGTGGTAATTCCTTATTCTTAGTCCTCTAGCCAGTGCTGCTAGTTGCTTCTCAGGTCCCAGTGATAACTCACATTCTTAGTCCTCTAGTCCTGATGCAGCTGCTTCTCTGGTCCCTGTGGTAATTCCTCATTCGTAGTCCTCTAGACAGTGCTGCGAGCTGCTGCTCTGGTTGTGTCAGTAATTCCTCATTCTATGTCCTCTAGATAGTGCTGCTAGTTGTTTTTCTGGTCCCATTGGTAATTCCTCATTTTAAGTCCTTTAGGCAGTGCTGCTACTCTGGGTGGTATATCATAAACATAATCAAAGTATGGAGTCCCAATTCAAGTGAACACAGTACGAGCATAGGGTAGCACATGGACAACCAAATTATTACAGGTCAGGAATGTTCAGCAAATACACAGTTAGTGGAGCCCAGAAATCCTTTGGGCACAAAGCCTCATGTAGCTCCTCCGCATAGACCCCCAACTGATCTCTACAGTAAAGTAAATCGCGGATCCAGTTTTTAACAGTGAGAGTGGTTTTCGCTCCCCAGCATTGCACTACAGCCCTTTTGGCTAACAAAGTTGAAACCGCAACTATACGTCGGTTGCAGGGCTTTAAACTCTTAACATTCCCAAGAAGGCTAATCTCTGGAGCACAGCGCACAGGTTCCAGCACAATATCCGTGAGCACAGTCAACACCTTGGACCAAAATGCAAATATACCTGCACATATCCATGCCAGATGCAGAAATCAGCATCTACCTGCCCACACCGCGTTCAGCCCGCAGTCTCACGCAGACCAAACCTATAAAGTTGTAGTGGGGTATAATATGATTGGTGCAAGTACTTAAAGTCAATTATGCGCAGATTGCAATTCGCAGTGAGGCAACCCGTTTGCTTACAGCAAGACTTCCATTGCTCAAGCGTGGGCGTCGATCCCAGAGCGGCATTCCATCTAAGATAAGAGAGGTGTTCACCTAGCTCCCGCTCCCGCAGAGAGGCATTATATAGCTTGGTGATCAGACCCTTTTTCTCTTCTCCTGCTAGCACCACCTGCAGCGCCAGCTGAGTTGTAGGTTCCGTCGGAAAGTTCAGGTAGCTAGCTCTAATTGTCTGCCTCACTCTAACATATACAAAACCTAGCATAAAGCCACGATTCCGACCCCCTCGAACATCCTGTAAGGACCGAAACTGACCCGGTTTATGCAGATCCCCCATTAGGGTGATCCCGACACCTGGCAACTCCCACAACGCCGACTGTTCCCACGCCGCTGAAATATCAGGATGTGCAGCCAGTGGTAGCGACGGGCGTATAGATAGGGAAGTTGTGATCTTTTGTCTAGAGTCTTCCAGGCCCAAGAAGTACACTGTACAGGGATGATTTTAGTCCTGGGGCCACCCACACTCCCTGAAAGAGTTGCCACCTGCAGGGCCATTGGAAGATCAGCATTAGACTTGATAGCAGTGTGAGGTTGAAACCGCTGTGGAAAGGGCCAGTAGTGCGCAAACTGCGTCTGAGCGCACAGATAGTATAACCACAGATCAGGAGCCTCACAGCCTCCGCGATCAAATGGTTGCACCAGGGTACCCCAACTGAATCTGGGCTTCTTACCTCCACATACGAATGTGAGTAATGCCGACTGAAGTGTCTTTAATAGCGCTATATTCAGCTTAATGGGAATATTAACAAAAAGATAAAGCAATTTGGGCAATATAGCCATTTTGGTTACCGCTATGTGGTCAGCGAGCGAAAGAGGCAAGCGTGCCCACCGCTCCGCCTGCTCAGTGATCCGCGTGATGACTCGGCCTTAGTTCGCAGAGATGACTTGCTCCGGGTGTCTGTGTAACCATATCCTAAAATACTTCAACGGATCCTGAGTTCACGTCAGCGGGAAGTCGAACACTATCTCACGCATACCAGCCGTTAGCGGGAGGAACACCATTGACTTCGCCCAATTGATCCCTAAATCGGAGTACCTCTCAAACTTGCCATACTCCCGAAGCAGTTACGATAAGTAAGTAGCGGGCTCACGCACATACAGTAGCATGTCATCGGCATACAGTGAGACCACAAGTGGTCTCTGCCAAAATCGCAATGCAGCCGCCACATGTCATTGGCGCAGCTTACAGGCAAGGGGCTCCAGCGCCAGCGAGACCAGCATAGGGCACAGGGGGCACCCCTATCTTTGGGGAAAGCTGACGACACCCACCCATTTACGCGCACTCAAGCTACAGGATCTGTGTACAGAACCATAATCCATTGAAGAAAGAATTGGGGAAGACCCATCCTGGCTAAGACCGTGAACATATTGTCCCGCTGGAGGGAATCAAAAGCCTTTGCTAGTCTGGGTCAAAGGAATGTAGCGCGGACAACACTGTTTGTAAGTTGTGTGTTGTGGATCTAGCTGTCACAAAACCCGACTGGTCTAGAAGGACCAGGAGAGGAACCAGCGGTTGAAGTCTGTTGGCTATCATCTTTGCCAGTATCTTGGCATCATACTGGCACATGCATCAAGCCAAAATCCAGTCGGTAAAATACCGAATCGCTAAAATCACCCGTTAGCGAGTAAAATAAACCGAATCCCAATGCATCAACCCAAAATGTGAGCAAATAACGAATCGCTAAATGAAATCCGGTAAAATACCGAATCGCAAATAACCAACATGCAAAAATACCGAATCCCTAAATATCGAATTAGCAATCACCGAAATCACTAATAGCTCCCGGCAAGTGCCAATGGCTAATAACAAATCGCAACCCAATGCAACAACAGTCGCAAATACCGAAAATCCCAAAAATCGCTATTTAGCATGAGCTAAATAAGGGGAATCAGAACCTGGAGGTAAAGTTAAAAAAAAAGTCATGTGAATAAAAAAAAATAATTAAACATGTGCAAATGATTGTGTTAATCACCAAACCCTTAAATGTGGCCAAGGAGACCCTGTTGGCTACCACAAAATGGCAGCCCTCTACGTGCTTGCAAGGAGGATGCGTATCAATGCGGCAGGACAGCGCAGGAGAAGGGTCCAGGAGAGAGTTTTCAGACTGCGCATCACCTTGCTCGGGCAGAATGAGGACGAGGTGTACGAGAAGTATCGACTGAATCGTGCCATGATCATGCGCCTCATTGCAGACCTGGAACCATTACTGCAGCACCAGACACACCGGACCAATGCAATCCCTGCGCACGTCCAGGTCCTATGCAGCCTGCACCTACTGGCCTCAGGAAGTTTCCAGGGGGTAATTGCGGTAGCCGGAGGCGTATCGCAAAGCGCACTCTCACGCTTCTTCAAGAAATTCCTAGATGCCATGCTGACAATGCTACACACCCACATCAGCTTCCCCACAACCCCACAGCAGTTGGACCGCAACAAACAGGCATTCTACCAGGTGGCACAATTCCCCCATGTAATTGGATGCATCGACTGTACGCATATCCCCATATGTCCACCCGCAGCAAATGAGTACATATTCCGTAACCGCAAGTCATACCACTCAATCAACGTGCAGGTTGTGTGCGATGCCAATCACATCATAACGGACCTAGTGGCACAATTTCCGGGGAGCACACACGACTCCTACATATTCCGCCACAGTGGAATCCACAGGCGTCTACTCAACGGAGAATTTGGAGAGGGACTCCTGCTTGGTACTTACAAATTCCGCTTCCCCACATGAACACCACACATGTATGAACATCACCATTGCTAAGTCTTTGCTTCTATCTTCTAGGTGACAGTGCTTACGCCCTGCGTGAATATATACTCACCCCATACATCAATCCAGCAACCCCACAGTAACAACGCTACAACGCAGCACACATAAGCACTAGGAATGTCATAGAGAGGACATTTGGGATTCTGAAGAGTCACTTTAGAATCCTACATAAGACTGGCGGCGCCTTGCTATACAAACCTGAAACCTGCTGCAGGATTATTGCTGTATGTGCAATGCTGCACAACATTGCGACCAGAAGGGGGATACCCATAGAGGTGGACAGGAATGACGACCACCGGGATGACCAACCACCCGCCCAACACTGACAGGCACACGTCCCTAACACAGCAGAGGGCCATAGGAGGCGGACATACATCATGCAACATCATTTCTGAATCAGGTGAGAATGATACATTACTATTTTGTTGGGGGTGCAACTGTTTAATGCACAGTAGCACTGCGGTATGTGCAACCAAACAAGCGATGTATATAATGCTCCACATGACAAAAGTTATTACAAATGTGCGTTAAAGTCACGGCTGTGCAGCCTCAGGAAGGGGAGGACCATGGTTGCCCCACCACGGTCAGGTATGGCTGTAAATGTGTCTAGTGGCGCTTGCCACGTACACCAAGCCTCCGCTCAGGTTTCTCCGACGCCTCACCACGGCCTGTCCCCGTGGAGGCCCGCGAACTGCGGCGCCTGGTGCTGGCCTCTGCCACTGACACACTGCTGACACTCGAGGCAGCCTCACTGCCGTCTTCCCCTCCCAATGCACCAGCACTGAATGTGCCGCTCTGTAGGTGTTCGACAGCAGTGGTCATCTGCCCTAGTGCCTTGGCAACATCCCCGCAAAAGTGCCCAAGGTCCACCTGCAAGGACACCGAGCGGCGTGCCAACACTGCGGTGCTGTTGCTGAGACGTGTGATGGCCTTTGTAGAGGCCGCGGACCGCACCAATTGCTGACGGTGCTTCCTCCTCTCGAACTCATGGCCCTCCCTCATGGCACGGGTGAGCTCATGGATGTCCTCCCTGAGGTGCCCATTGCCCTCTGCCACCACTGTGGCCATGTCCCTAACCGCCGCAGTCATGGCACGCATTTCCCTTGCAAGGCGCACGATATTTGAGCTTATTGTTGCCATGTGTCGTCCCTGCAGGCGCTGTACACGCAGCATCCTCTCCTCGATGGCAGAAGTTTGTGGGAGATCAAGGTCGCCTGAGGAGACAGAACTTGGCCGAGCCCTGCGCCGCTGTGGCAGTCTGCCGCATCCAGGTGGTGCAGCAGGCGGTGTGATGGTGCACAGACTTTGTCCCAATTGTGTGGAGGGTGTTCCCATCACCTGCAAGTGCGCAACTTGGAACCTGCGCCTCGGCGCTTTAGTGGCTGTTGTAGATGCAGCTGGTGTGGCTGGTGCTGGTGCTGGTGGTGCTGGTGCTGGTGGTGCTGGTGGTGGTGGTGGTGGTGGGGTGGCAGGTGGAGGTGATGTATGCGCATCCTGTGCTGTCTCCATGTCGGAATCCACAGGTGTCTCGGATATAATCAGCTGCCCGCTGTCGTCCGATTCCCCAGGAGATGCATCTGTGTGTGAAACAGTGCATGGTTAGTGGAATAGTTACACCTACGTAGTGTCGTACACATACATGTCCCTCTGTGATCCACTAAATAAACAGTCTCTATCCATGTTCAACTTATGTGGTGATTCGTAATTGTATTTACGCCTGTACATGCACACTGGGCTGACTAGACTACAACTCCCATGATGCACTAGTGTTAACAGTAAAGCTGTGTGGGCCAAAGCTGCATGCACACTCAGATCCTGTTGGGGGCATGGGAATGGATTTACGCTATGCTGGGTATGGGCACAGGCATGCATCTTACCTTGGGCACTTGTGGCTGCGCCGGAGGTGTCCATCTGGGTCACTCCCACGACGGCTTCACGCTCGATTGTCCCTTCCACCAGCTCCTCCAGGGCAGTGTTGGCTTGGACCGTCGAAGGGCCGCCTCCGGTTCTGGTCGCCTCCCGGAGCCTCTCCGCAATCCTCTCCTTAGCACGCTTCCGCAGGTCGTACCATCTTTTCTTGAGGTCGTCAATGCTGCGGGGCGTCACACCAACAGCATTCACCCTCTCCCGGATGCGCAGCCATATGCGCAGTTTCTCCCCCTCAGGCACCTTGAGGGACAGCTTACCAAAAAGGCGATCGTGCTTGCTGCTGACTCCCTCTATCAGGTGCTCCAGCTCCCTGTCGGAGAACTTGCGCTTGCGCTTGCACTTGCGTGCAGCCTCAGCACTGGATGGTGCTTCCTTCTCCATGGTTCTTTGGTTTGGCGGATAGCTCAGTCGGTGTGGCTTCACTCTGCACAGGCAGTCTTCACTCACAGCTCCTGTTTGCTCCTCTGTCGAGGCAATGAGGGTGGGGCTGCAGTATTTCCTGGTTGGTGATGTCATCTACATGTTCCCGGAGCGACGCGGTCATTTGCGATTTCGCTAATACCGAATTTGCTATTAGCTAATTCGGTATTACCGAACTCACTATTAGCTAATCGGAGTTTGCATGCCCCGCTATTGATTATTCTGTAAAAATACATCCAGAAGCCTAGGGGCAGGATCATCCACATAAGTTTTATAAAACTCACTGGGGAGCCCGTCAAGCCCTGCAGCCTTACATGTAGGAAGTGACAGTATCGCTAATTTGACATCCTGAACATAGAAGGGCTGTGTGATATATTCCCTTCATTCCTGGGAAAGCCACCCCAGTGCAACATCGTCCAGATAGGAGTGTATCTCCCCTGAAGGCACTGAACCCCTACCCACAGAGAGCTTGGTGTAAAAGTTGAGGACCATCTCACTCATCTCGGACGTTGTGTAGTGCACAATTCCATCATCATCTAATAGTTCAGTGATGCACTCCTGGCTACGTAGTGCTGCCAGCTCTTGAGCTAAAGAACGGCTTGTGCGTCCCCCCCTCCCCATAGTAACGAGCTGTACTGCGTCTGTATCGGTGAAGTAACTCTTGGTCGACTGTGTCGTTATGTTCTGTGACAAGGTCTCTAATTTCAGCTAACACGCCAGGAGAGGGATGCTTCTCCTAATCACGCTCAAGCGTAGAGATGTCAGCTGCTAATTTATTTATTCTGCGCCTGATGTCCCGCAACACCCCCGCTTGTGCGCCTATGCAGGTGCCCCAGATGGTCACCTTAAATGCCTCCCACAACACCCCGGCACTCTCAACAGAACCCTCACTCTTCCGGTAATAATTACGAATGACCTCCCCAATAGTCTGCCTAAAAACCGGGTCTGTAAGCGAGGCCTGTTGCAATTGCCATGCAAAGGGTGGCCTCTCACATGTAGGTACCTGTAGCTCCAGGACCATCGGAGCGTGATCCGAGAGCGTTTGAGCCATGTGACTAACCATCACCACCCATGTACCCACAGCCTCCGAAACAAGCCATTAATCTATACGAGACCACGTCCCATGGATAGAGGATATGAAGGTGCTTTTGTTTGCCCCAGGGTGTTGAAGTCTCCAGACATAGTGCAGATTGCCCGCATCCAGTATCCCCAGTAGCGTCTCAGATGCCGGCTTGAGCCTCACTACACCACTGCCCACATGATCCAGGGCCACATCCAGACAAACATTGAAGTCGCCTCCCCAGACTATCTCGGCTGGAGAAAACCCTGAGATGCGGCGCCACACGTCCGAGAAGAAAGACGGGTTGTCAATATTTGGCCCATAGACATTGACCAGTAACACACTCGTACCACCCAGTTTACCATACACCATTGCCACTCACCCAGATTCGTCAGTTTCCGCGCGATTTACAGAAAATGGGACCCCCTTCTTAACGAGGATCATCACCCCTCATGAATAAGTAGAGTAAAAGGACGCAATTCTCACACCTGCCCAGCGTGCGCCCACTCTTTGTTCTGAGGCCTTAGTGAGGTGCGTCTCTTGAAGACACGCCACTTGTACATCCATTCTAGCCAAGTATTCCAGCACAGAACAAATTTTCTTGGGGGTGTTGAGTCCCCTCACATTCCAGGTAAGGCACTTTACTCTACCGCTCATGTAGTCCACACATTGGCAAGCTAATGAAAATGCAATAGTACCACACACGTGTGTAACTTATCACGTAATGCCACTCAGGTTTCGATTCACCATACAAGAATAATGCCGGGTCACCACTCCTTGTCCCGCCCCCCCACCCACTTCAGCATCCCCAACTCGCCAAGGCCATCCCATAATAGTATAACCGATCCCCAACAGAAAACAAAAAGAAAGGTGTGCATATGGTGTACACCCATTCGGGGGTGTCAGAGCACTACTAGCCTCCCAACAAGTAGGAGATGGCTGAGCAGGTCTATAAATAGTGCCATCTTTCTGCTGCTAACCCCCACAGAGCACATGATGACATGAGCCCACAGTCACTGGGAAGCACAGTAGGCCAATCCTTTTGGTGAGCATATAGATAACTGACGATAAAAAGTGCCTTTTACAATCATGACTAATAAGGTGAAGTTACAATACAGCAGGTCCATGGATTGTGCCTGCATTTCTGCCGCCCACCACCACAGCGCACATCATGACATGAGCCCACAGCCACCAGAAAGCACATTAGGCTAATCCAACATGCGGGTCTTTAAATACCAACAATAGTAAGTGCATGTTACAGTCATGAATAAACAGGTAAAGTTACAATAAACAAAGTATTGACGCATCCCTCTACTGCTCCTCATCATCTTGTGTAGCACTGGACTCCCGCCTCCTACATTTCAACTGTTTAGCGTGCTTAAGGGCCACGTTGGGAGTAGAGAAAATTCTGGAGTCGCCGTCGGGGCTATACGCAGGTGGGCGGGATATAACATTGCATACGGTACTCCTTCTCTTTGCAGAAATTTTTTCACAGCACCAAATTCCCTTCTGGCTGCTTGCACAGCTACAGTAAAGTCTGGAAAGAAGGCAAGTGCATTGCCCTGATGTACAATATTGCCCTTGTCCCTGGCCATCCGAAAAATAGTGTCATGGCCCCTATAATTTAATAGTCTAGCTATTATTGATCAGGGAGGGGCCCCGGGGACAGGTTTAGCTGCAAGAGAGCGGTGGGCGCATTCGACAATAAACATATTGGAGAGCTGCTCGTAGCCCAAAATTTCCTTAATGAGATTTTCTATGAAGGTCTCCATCTTTCCAACATTGGTGGATTCCAGCAGCCCAGTGAGCCTGATGTTGTTGCACTGGGACTGCACTTCTAAATCCTCATTTTTGGCCTGAATAAGGGCTAAAACTTTCTCCATGTTGAGCGCCTTCCCCGTGACATCACTCAGGCCATCCTCCGTTGCAGATACCCACTGCTCCACCTCCCCATGCGGGTATTTTGTTTTTCTAGCTGTGCAGACATACGGTCTAGACGGTGGTTCACCGACGCCATTGTGCCCTCGATGGATTGAAGGCTGCGCTGCATTGTCTGCAGCTTGGTCTCGAGTGTGGGAGGATTGTCGCTCGGGGCATCCGCCTCTGAGTCGGACGCTGCTTTCTGTAATGTTTTGGTCGATTTTCGCGCCTCAAACGTGAGGCGAGTATAGGAGAGTTGGATCTGCTTCACATGGGTACCCCCACTTTTTGCTGGTGTTTCACTGTTTTTCGACCTTAATCTGGCTGTGGCCCTGCTAATCAGGATCCCAGCCTAGCTGCTTCCTCTCTAAAATGGTTTCCATGTACATTAGGTACATTTACAATTCGATTCTGGAGTGCCTTATAAGCCCCTAGTATATTGTATACTATGTACCTAGGGCATAGGTACCTCAGAGGCCTACCAGGGGCTGAAGCATGTATTATGCCACCCCTGGGAAGCACTCCAAAATGGCACCACAGGTCTGCTACTGCAGCCTGGGTAAGGGTGTACTTGCACCCCTTACAGTGGTATAGGCTACCTACATCACTACCATTGCACACACATATAAAACCTATAAGTCACTCCTATGGCAGGCCTTAACAATCCTGAAGGCAGAGTGCTTGGTTTTTATGTGAGAGGGTGCCCCTGCATGAGCAGAGCCCCTCTGCAGCGTTCGGAGTACCTCCTCTGATGCTGTTTGTGGTGTAGCCTGACCATATACTCTTAAGTGCATTATAACCTTGCGGTAAAGGCTAACTTTGGGATGGCTGCACGGAAACATGTTGTGTTTGGTGTCAAACGCTTTGGAATACTACATCCCCGCCAGTTCTGGCGGCGGGGGTAGCATTCCACCCTTCTAGAGGGAGAGACATGTTCACACTGGTCAAACCCGGTAGGACTTTCTACAGCCCTGACATGGCAAAATGGATGCCTCTGCCACAGACACGGGTCTGGCCTCCTGCTGCTGACCGAAACTCCAGCAGGGGAGGCCTGGACAATAGGTTTCCTGTCCCAGAGAGGTGTAACCTCCTCCCCAGAGAGGCAGATGTGTATTGGGGCTGGGCAGGAGCACTCTCTGGTGCTTTGAAGTCCTGCACTGGGGGCACACTTGTTGTCCCTGTGCATAGTCCAGTTCAAACTGGTTGCAGGGGCTATCTGCTCCTGCTCTGGCGTGAAACTGGACAAAAGAAATAGTTGTAACCACCCCTCTTTTCAAACCCTCCCATAGGTGGGTCCCTAGAGTATGTACAACCCCCAAACTGAGTATAAGTATGGGAACCCAGTCCTTGCGACTTTAGTTTACCCTGGACGAAACTCTGCAACATATATCCTGGACCTTCGACGTTCTACTCTGAATAGAAGACTGAAGAAATCTCCCTTGGGGTCAAGAAGTGACTCCCCTGCTTGGCAGGCACCAAAGAAGCAACTGACCGGTCTGCATCGCTGAAGCTCCTGCCGGACACTGAAGTCTTTGCATCACCAGAGGTAGATTTCCAGACTTCCCTGAGGCTACCCTGACTCCACACCAAAGCTGAGGATCGTGGCTATCGTGGGTGACGTGGAACCATGACCCCTGGACACTGTGAACTTTTGCAGCAACACTATCTTCTGGGTCTTCCTTGAAGTTGTGCTTTGGGCTCTGAGTAGCCCCAGCCTTGAGCACCTCCTGCACTGAAGATTGATGACCTCCACTCCACGAGTGACCTGTGGGCAAGTTTCAAGTGCGACCACTTGAGGCTCCTTAGCGATCGCTAGCCCGTTGGCTAGCAGGTCCCCATGAAGGCAACTCCTCTTGTGATTGGGCTTTCCTGGTTGCTCCAAACATGCCCCAGCTTACACTTGCTGGGTGAGTCCCTCAGACCTTGCTGGTCTGCACCGCAGTCCTTTCTCTGGTATCCAGTAACTTGCCGTTGCCAAGGCTTGTTGGGTCCAATCTGGTAGCTGACACCGCAGCACTCGACAGACTGTGTGGGACAGCTCGAATCCAGCTCCTGATTGTCATCAGCGCCTCCTGGACCTTGTGGCTGAAGAGTCAAGACACTCGTCAACTCACCTGAACCACCCGACATCTGTGAGCATTGGTCTATCCTGCCCTTGGTTACTGGTAAGTGACCCAGATTCTGTCCCCTCTGCTTTCAGGCTCCTTCCATCCTAGATCCAGGGTTGGATCTCTTTGGACACTTCTCCTCTTCACAGCAGCAGCACTTCTTCGCCAGCTCCCATTGAAACGACGACGCGACCCGACACCAAAAGAAACCTATGCACCCAGCTTCCCTGGGTGAGGTAACACAAGTTCTCCGGTGCTCCCGTGGGTGCTAGCCCTAGAACTTCCTAAGTGCCAAAGGGTTTGGTCCAGCTTCGATTCTAAGTGTCCCTAATCTTTACATTTCCAACCGTGACATTGCCCATAGAAGTGAACGGGAACCCGCGGTTGTGTTTACACAACTGCACACGGCCCCCGTGGGTCCCCTGTGTCACTACCTTGGGGGGTTCCTTGGGATCCCAGCGATTCTACAGGCTCTAGGCCTTGTGTGTAGCTCAGTCGTGGTTCTTATACACTACAGTGAATCTAAACTATACAGAATAAAGAATTCTTCTACAATTAACATTCTACTTTTATTTGTTAAAAAGGCTCCTCCCACCCATTTCATTCAATCCTCTATAAAAACTGTGACATGAGCTTAATTTCCCGAAATCTGCAAGGACAGCTGGTGAAAAACCAGGACTATCCTTGCAAATCTGAGACGCCTGGTGTAGTAATGTAGTAGAATGTTAATTGTAGAAGAATTCTTTATTCTGTATATTTTAGGTTCACTGTAGTGTTCAACCTAGCTTAGTAGCTAGCTTTATTATGTAATGTGTTTAGATGTGAGATTCTAGATTCCAATGTGGTAGTAGCAGATACTTGAGGAGTCAAGATCTAATTTGGTCTTATCACTGTACACCTCATTGTATGACCGCATTTTCACCATTTTTATTACTCAAAGAGGCATATTATCAAGCCAGGCGATAAAATGATCGCCGCTTTAGCGGCAGAAAACTGCCGCTAAAACGGCGATAATGGACTTGATGATATGCTCTATGGAATTCCAATTGAAGCCCATGTTAGATGTGAAGGACATCTAACCTGAGCTTCAATTGGAATTCCATAGAGCATATTATCAAGCCCATTATCGCTGTTTTAGCGGCAGTTTTCTGCCGCAGAAGCGGCGATAACTTTATCGCCTGGCTTGATAATACGCCCCATAGGAAGGAAACCTAGACAGGAGTTAAACCCTTTTTGGTTAAAACCAAAAGAGAATGTGATTGATCTCAAAAAGATGTACAAAGTGATGAATTAAATTTGTATAAAGGAAAATAAGAACATGGTGGAGGGGAACGTTTGTGTAAAAAACAATTGAGTATAGGTGATAAAGTTAAAATTAAGCTACCCTCACATGTAAAAAAAGGTTTTTCCAATTTTTTTGATGTATTTGTAATTTGTAAAATTGGGAAAACATCGACTTATCTAAGCAATGGTTCCTGGTGGGGTCTCTCCAGGTTAGCCAAAGTCAATGTTCCTACTCTTAATGAATGTGATAATGACAATGTTCCTGAATTCAGCAGTGACACTGTGAAGGTCAAAAATGTGGATCTTCAAACTTTGTGTCTGCTGGGTTTGTTCGTGATTCCAATTTGCAAATTAGAAGGAGATGTTTACCAAAAAAATGTGAAGTTTTCCTTTTGTACTGATTATACAAAATGATTACTATTTTATTTTTATTCACTGGTCACCCTATTAGATGTGTCTCTGTTCATACATCCACCACACTCCAAACTGAAACACATAGAGAAAGGTCGTTGTCATTCACGAGTCCAGTAGCTCTAACTCTGACAAATGGGAGATCTCCTGCATTGCAAATGCTTGTTTCTGTAGTGATGGATGCATACCGATGAGTCTGATAGGCTACCGCCCTCCCAGTGTGGGCATGGCAACCACAAAATACCTCAGCAGTTATGAAAAACGATGTCATAAAAGAGCTTTATGATATAAACGGGAGTTGACATATATCCCAGACACCGTGCAGGCTGAAAAACCAGAGGCATCAGGCTTACAAGTCATACAGAGTCTAGTGCAGCATCAGGCGGTAGGGCCACAGGACTGCCTTGGCCACAATCAGGCTGCAAATTCAGAAGAACCTCAGACTGAAAAGGCGAAGATCAGCTACAATCTGGGATTTAACAATTTAGGACCGGACAAGGAAACCTCGGGACTGTTTCCGTAAACTTTAGCTGCCTCCTGCGGGACAGGGGAGTCCAAGCTATCACCCAACCCTAAGGAACTCAGGTATAATGCTGGTGAAGATACCCTAGCCTGAGCCGCACACCCCTTGCAGAAACACAAATCTTTCCACCTCCAAGCCGAATGGATACTTGAAGCGGAAGGCCCAGTCTGGATAAATTATTGGAAAATGGTGAGACTAAAATTCATATCGCTACTCCTCTTTCTTGGTATTTGAACAGTCAAGTCTATTTTCTTTAATTATTCCTGATTTGCTAAAGTATAGAAGTATCTCACATCCGCATTGTTTTTTTAATAGTGATTTGTTCTGTGTGTGCTTGTAACTTTTTTCGAATTGGACTTTGAAATTGTGAATTACTGGCCATTCCACCCTTAAACATTTTGTTTTGGTGCCACACCTACTCTTTTGTGACTTCACGTGTTGTGAGGCTAAAATGTTGGTGTGATTCTTTTGTTGTGATGAAATATTGTGAACTCGAAGTTTGGCTGATCGTAAAGATGAAGAGCACAGGTCCCAATATGATGAGGAGAACGTGATAACTCCACATGTCACAGTTTTCCGTTATCCATTCCCACAGCTCGAGCCTGCAGACGGGAGCAGGGGCCTAACTTGATCGGATGAGATTTAGGGGAGCTGTGGACCTGAGATTTTCCAGTCACCGTGGGGTACCCAATTTAAGGACATAGTTTATTATTTCGCTAAGAAGCATGACATGATGCAAACAACAGCGTTAATCTAAATATATGTTGTGTTGATAACTTGATGCTTTTCAGCTGAGCATCTATCCTCCTGTTATCAATACACAGGCTGCACAAGAGGGTAAGAATAGCACAAACACCTACACAGTGTCACCGCAAGGCAGATCTGCTCAAGTAGCATTAGAGGGCTTTGCATGAAATCCTAGCACCAAATCAAAGATGGCCCAAGCAAGGGACACGCAGAATATCACTTGCTATTCCAAGTTCTAACTTGTTTAATTTCCACAAAATTACACATTCACTCCACGCCACTTCACTCTACTCTGAAACAATCCACTCTGACACTGAGGTCTAGGCCACTCTACCCCACTCTGTGCCACCCTGCTCTGCGCCACTCCACTCTATGCATTCTACTCTGTGCCACTCTAGTCTGCTCTGCATCACTCTACTCTATTCCGATGCAGTCTACACCACTCCACTCAAAACCAATGCCCTCTATGCCACTGCACTGTGCGCCAATCTACTCTACAACACTCTGCGCAACTTCCTTTTATGCCACTCTACACCATTACACTGTACACCACTCTATTCTACTCTGCACCACTGTACTCTATCCCACTCTACTCTGCACCACTCTTCACTACGCCATTACACTGTACTCTGCACCACTTCTCTCTATGACACTCTACTCTGCAACACTTCACTCTCCACCAGTGAATTCTACTTTACTCTGCACCACTGCACTCTATGCCACTTCACTCTACTCTCCACTACTCTACGCCACTATACTGCACTCTACTCCAAAACAGTCAACACCACTCTGCATCACTGCACTCTACGCTACTGCACTCTACAGCACTCCGCTCTGCACCACTGGCACACTACGCCACTCTGCGTCACTGCATTCTACGTCACTCTACTTTGTAATTGCACTACTTTGTGCCACTTTGCTCTACTCTGCACCACTGTGCTCTATGTGACTGTGCTCTATGCCACTGCACTCTTTGCCGCTTTACTCTGCGCCAGTGCACTCTTTGGCACTGCATTCTAGGCCTCTCTAGTCTACTCTACACCACTCTATCTAAGCCATTGCATTTTACAATGCGGGAGTCACTCCACTCTGACACTCCACCACCTTATACCACTCTTTACTACTCCATGCAACTCTCCTCTAAGCATAAAACTTTTAGCCATGCTGAACAGCTGCCACGCTGGTGTACAATATGGCTAAAACACATCGGCACTCCCAATAGCTTTTGCATAGGAGAGACCTATTGGGTTTGCCAATGCTTGTTTATTGTAATTTATGCCTCTTTGTAAATATAGCTCTGCACTAGTTTTTTTTTGTTGCACAATAGCTAGCTCCCTGCCTGTAACCAAGAAGAAGTGAAGGTTGGGACAGTGACATTTATGCCTCCACTTCGGTAACAGACACCTGCCTACGAAACCTCCAATAGGTTAGAATCAAGTAACTGCATATACCACACAATTTTACATTGTCTGGTGGGAAAATGGTGCTCAGGCTTGCTGCCCCAGAGCTGATGGTAGTTCCCCAATTTGTCCTTCGCCAAGGTTCAAAGAATCCACTAGATTTCCCCCGCCCTACTGCACAATGCCTATTCCCCATGGATTCTCTGAGCGCCAGGCGCCTGGCGAATTTAGTTATTGTCTCTCCAGCAACCCAAGGCATCATGGGAATCCTTAGGATTTCCTTCCCTATGGTTTGCACAAACCTCTTGACAAAAGAGGAATTCTGCTGATACTGTGGGCATTAATGGTACTCGTCAAGCAATCCACTGGATTCTCATTTCGTCTGGCGATGGATGTGCTTCCGTGCCCTTTGAGGGGTAATCCTAGGGATTACAAAGATTGACTGGAACCAGTCCAGTCCCATGGCCAAAGATCCAGGAGATCATTGCAAGGTCGTTTTTGCGGCAAGAGGTTCTGCAGGGTGGGTGCTTTCACGAGTCCAGTAGCTCTAACTCTGACAAATGGGAGATCTCCTGCATTGCAAATGCTTGTTTCTGTAGTGATGGATGCATACCGATGAGTCTGATAGGCTACCGCCCTCCCAGTGTGGGCATGGCAACCACAAAATACCTCAGCAGTTATGAAAAACGATGTCATAAAAGAGCTTTATGATATAAACGGGAGTTGACATATATCCCAGACACCGTGCAGGCTGAAAAACCAGAGGCGTCGGGCTTACAAGTCATACAGAGTCTAGTGCAGCATCAGGCGGGAGGGCCACAGGACTGCCTTGGCCAGAATCAGGCTGCAAATTCAGAAGAACCTCAGACTGAAAAGGTGAAGATCAGCTACAATCTGGGATTTAACAATTTAGGACCGGACAAGGAAACCTCGGGACTGTTTCCGTAAACTTTAGCTGCCTCCTGCGGGACAGGGGAGTCCAAGCTATCACCCAACCCTAAGGAACTCAGGTATAATGCTGGTGAAGATACCCTAGCCTGAGCCGCACACCCCTTGCAGAAACACAGATCTTTCCACCTCTAAGCCGAATGGATACTTGAAGCGGAAGGCCCAGTCTGGATAAATAATTGGAAAATGGTGAGACTAAAATTCATATCGCTACTCCTCTTTCTTGTTATTTGAACAGTCAAGTCTATTTTCTTTAATTCCTGATTTGCTAAAGTATAGAAGTATCTCACATCCGCATTGCTTTTTTAATAGTGATTTGTTCTGTGTGTGCTTGTAACTTTTTCGAATTGGACTTTGAAATTGTGAATTACTGGCCATTCCATCCTTAAACATTTTGTTTTGGTGCCACACCTACTCTTTTGTGACTTCACTTGTTGTGAGGCTAAAATGTTGGTGTGGTTCTTTTGTTGTGATGAAATATTGTGAACTCGAAGTTTGGCTGATCTTAAAGATGAAGAGAACAGGTCCCAATATGATGAGGAGAACGTGATAACTCCACATGTCACAGTTTTCCGTTATCCATTCCCACAGCTCGAGCCTGCAGACGGGAGCAGGGGCCTAACTTGATCGGGTGAGATTTAGGGGAGCTGTGAACCTGAGATTTTCCAGTCACAGTGGGGAACCCAATTTAAGGACATAGTTTATTATTTCGCTAAGAAGCATGACATGATGCAAACAACAGCGTTAATCTAAATATATGTTGTGTTGATAACTTGATGCTTTTCAGCACAGAGCATCTATCCTCCTGTTATCTATACACAGGCTGCACAAGAGGGTAAGAATAGCACAAACACCTACAGTGTCACCTCAAGGCAGATCTGCTCAAGTAGCATTAGAGGGCTTTGCATGAAATCCTAGCACCAAATCAAATATGGCCCAAGCAAGGGACACGCAGAATATCACTTGCTATTCCAAGTTCTAACTTGTTTAATTTCCACAAATTGCACATTCACTCCACTCCACGCCACTTCACTCTACTCTGAAACAATCCACTCTGACACTGCGGTCTAGGCCACTCTACCCCACTCTGTGCCACCCTGCTCTGCGCCACTCCACTCTATGCATTGTACTCTGTGCCACTCTAGTCTGCTCTGCATCACTCTACTCTGTTCCGATGCACTCTACACCACTCCACTCAAAACCAATGCCCTCTATGCCACTGCACTCTGCGCCAATCTACTCTACAACACTCTGCGCCACTTCCTTTTACGCCACTCTACACCATTACACTGTACACCACTCTATTCTACTCTGCACCACTGTACTCTATCCCACTCTACTCTGCACCACTCTTCACTACGCCATTACACTGTACTCTGCACCACTTCTCTCTATGACACTCTACTCTGCAACACTTCACTCTCCACCACTGAATTCTACTTTACTCTGCACCACTGCACTCTATGCCACTGCACTCTACTCTCCACTACTCTACGCCACTATACTGCACTCTACTCCAAAACAGTCAACACCACTCTGCATCACTGCACTCTACGCTACTGCACTCTACAGCACTCCGCTCTGCACCACTGGCACACTACGCCACTCTGCGTCACTGCATTCTACGTCACTCTACTTTGTAATTGCACTACTTTGTGCCACTTTGCTCTACTCTGCACCGCTGTGCTCTATGTGACTGTGCTCTATGCCACTGCACTCTTTGCCGCTTTACTCTGCGCCAGTGCACTCTTTGGCACTGCACTCTAGGCCTCTCTAGTCTACTCTACACCACTCTATCTAAGCCATTGCATTTTACAATGCGGGAGTCACTCCACTCTGACACTCCACCACCTTATACCACTCTTTACTACTCCATGCAACTCTACTCTAAGCATAAAACTACCTAGCCATGCTGAACAGCTGCCACGCTGGTGTACAATATGGCTAAAACACATCGGCACTGACAATAGCTCTTGCATAGGAGAGACCTATTGGGTTTGCCAATGCTTGTTTATTGTAATTCATGCCTCTTTGTAAATATAGCTCTGCACTAGTTTTTGTTGTTGTTGCACAATAGCTAACTCCCTGCCTGTAACCAAGAAGAAGTGAAGGTTGGGACAGTGACATTTATGCCTCCACTTCGGTAACAGACACCTGCCTACGAAACCTCCAATAGGTTAGAATCAAGTAACTGCATATACCACACAATTTTACATTGTCTGGTGGGAAAATGGTGCTCAGACTTGCTGCCCCAGAGCTGATGGTAGTTCCCCAATTTGTCCTTCGCCAAGGTTCAAAGAATCCACTAGATTTCCCCCGCCCTACTGCACAATGCCTATTCCCCATGGATTCTCTGAGCGCCAGGCACCTGGCGAATTTAGTTATTGTCTCTCCAGCAACCCAAGGCATCATGGGAATCCTTAGGATTTCCTTCCCTATGGTTTGCACAAACCTCTTGACAAAAGAGGAATTCTGCTGATACTGTGGGCATTAATGGTACTCGTCAAGCAATCCACTGGATTCTCATTTCGTCTGGCGATGGATGTGCTTCCGTGCCCTTTGAGGGGTAATCCTAGGGATTACAAAGATTGATTGGAACCAGTCCAGTCCCATGGCCAAAGATCCAGGAGATCATTGCAAGGTCGTTTTTGCGGCAAGAGGTTCTGCAGGGTGGGTGCTTTCACGAGTCCAGTAGCTCTAACTCTGACAAATGGGAGATCTCCTGCATTGCAAATGCTTGTTTCTGTAGTGATGGATGCATACCGATGAGTCTGATAGGCTACCGCCCTCCCAGTGTGGGCATGGCAACCGCAAAATACCTCAGCAGTTATGAAAAACGATGTCATAAAAGAGCTTTATGATATAAACGGGAGTTGACATATATCCCAGACACCGTGCAGGCTGAAAAACCAGAGGCGTCAGGCTTACAAGTCATACAGAGTCTAGTGCAGCATCAGGCGGTAGGACCACAGGACTGCCTTGGCCACAATCAGGCTGCAAATTCAGAAGAACCTCAGACTGAAAAGGTGAAGATCAGCTACAATCTGGGATTCAACAATTTAGGACAGGACAAGGAAACCTCGGGACTGTTTCCGTAAACTTTAGCTGCCTCCTGCGGGACAGGGGAGTCCAAGCTATCACCCAACCCTAAGGAACTCAGGAGTAATGCTGGTGAAGATACCCTAGCCTGAGCCGCACACCCCTTGCAGAAACACAGATCTTTCCACCTCTAAGCCGAATGGATACTTGAAGCGGAAGGCCCAGTCTGGATAAATTATTGGAAAATGGTGAGACTAAAATTCATATCGCTACTCCTCTTTCTTGGTATTTGAACAGTCAAGTCTATTTTCTTTAATTATTCCTGATTTGCCAAAGTATAGAAGTATCTCACATCCGCATTGTTTTTTTAATAGTGATTTGTTCTGTGTGTGCTTGTGACTTTCGAATTGGACTTTGAAATTGTGAATTACTGGCCATTCCACACTTAAACATTTTGTTTTGGTGCCACACCTCCTCTTTTGTGACTTCACTTGTTGTGAGGCTAAAATGTTGGTGTGATTCTTTTGTTGTGATGAAATATTGTGAACTCGAAGTTTGGCTGATCGTAAAGATGAAGAGCACAGGTCCCAATATGATGAGGAGAACGTGATAACTCCACATGTCACAGTTTCCCGTTATCCATTCCCACAGCTCGAGCCTGCAGACGGGAGCAGGGGCCTAACTTGATCGGGTGAGATTTAGGGGAGCTGTGAACCTGAGATTTTCCAGTCACCGTGGGGTACCCAATTTAAGGACATAGTTTATTATTTCGCTAAGAAGCATGACATGATGCAAACAACAGCGTTAATCTAAATATATGTTGTGTTGATAACTTGATGCTTTTCAGCTGAGCATCTATCCTCCTGTTATCTATACACAGGCTGCACAAGAGGGTAAGAATAGCACAAACACCTACACAGTGTCACCGCAAGGCAGATCTGCTCAAGTAGCATTAGAGGGCTTTGCATGAAATCCTAGCACCAAATCAAATATGGCCCAAGCAAGGGACACGCAGAATATCACTTGCTATTCTAAGTTCTAACTTGTTTAATTTCCACAAATTGCACATTCACTCCACTCCACGCCACTTCACTCTACTCTGAAACAATCCACTCTGACACTGAGGTCTAGGCCACTCTACCCCACTCTGTGCCACCCTGCTCTGCGCCACTCCACTCTATGCATTGTACTCTGTGCCACTCTAGTCTGCTCTGCATCACTCTACTCTATTCCGATGCAGTCTACACCACTCCACTCAAAACCAATGCCCTCTATGCCACTGCACTGTGCGCTAATCTACTCTACAACACTCTGCGCCACTTCCTTTTACGCCACTCTACACCATTAAACTGTACACCACTCTATTCTACTCTGCACCACTGTACTCTATCCCACTCTACTCTGCACCACTCTTCACTACGCCATTACACTGTACTCTGCACCACTTCTCTCTATGACACTCTACTCTGCAACACTTCACTCTCCACCACTGAATTCTACTTTACTCTGCACCACTGCACTCTATGCCACTTCACTCTACTCTCCACTACTCTACGCCACTATACTGCACTCTACTCCAAAACAGTCAACACCACTCTGCATCACTGCACTCTACGCTACTGCACTCTACAGCACTCTGCTCTGCACCACTGGCACACTACGCCACTCTGCGTCACTGCATTCTACGTCACTCTACTTTGTAATTGCACTCTACTGTGCACTACTTTGTGCCACTTTGCTCTACTCTGCACCACTGTGCTCTATGTGACTGTGCTCTATGCCACTGCACTCTTTGCCGCTTTACTCTGCGCCAGTGTACTCTTTGGCACTGCACTCTAGGCCTCTCTAGTCTACTCTACACCACTCTATCTAAGCCATTGCATTTTACAATGCGGGAGTCACTCCACTCTGACACTCCACCACCTTATGCCACTCTTTGCTACTCCATGCATAAACTTTTAGCCATGCTGAACAGCTGCCACGCTGGTGTACAATATGGCTAAAACACATCGGCACTCCCAATAGCTTTTGCATAGGAGAGACCCATTGGGTTTGCCAATGCTTGTTTATTGTAATTTATGCCTCTTTGTAAATATAGCTCTGCACTAGTTTTTTTTTGTTGCACAATAGCTAGCTCCCTGCCTGTAACCAAGAAGAAGTGAAGGTTGGGACAGTGACATTTATGCCTCCACTTCGGTAACAGACACCTGCCTACGAAACCTCCAATAAGTAAGAATCAAGTATCTGCATATACCACACAATTTTACATTGTCTGGTGGGGAAATGGTGCTCAGGCTTGCTGCCCCAGAGCTGATGGTAGTTCCCCAATTTGTCCTTCGCCAAGGTTCAAAGAATCCACTAGATTTCCCCCGCCCTACTGCACAATGCCTATTCCCCATGGATTCTCTGAGCGCCAGGCACCTGGCGAATTTAGTTATTGTCTCTCCAGCAACCCAAGGCATCATGGGAATCCTTAGGATTTCCTTCCCTATGGTTTGCACAAACCTCTTGACAAAAGAGGAATTCTGCTGATACTGTGGGCATTAATGGTACTCGTCAAGCAATCCACTGGATTCTCATTTCGTCTGGCGATGGATGTGCTTCCGTGCCCTTTGAGGGGTAATCCTAGGGATTACAAAGATTGATTGGAACCAGTCCAGTCCCATGGCCAAAGATCCAGGAGATCATTGCAAGGTCGTTTTGCGGCAAGAGGTTCTGCAGGGTGGGTGCTTTCACGAGTCCAGTAGCTCTAACTCTCACAAATGCGAGATCTCCTGCATTGCAAATGCTTGTTTCTGTAGTGATGGATGCATACCGATGAGTCTGATAGGCTACCGCCCTCCCAGTGTGGGCATGGCAACCACAAAATACCTCAGCAGTTATGAAAAACGATGTCATAAAAGAGCTTTATGATATAAACGGGAGTTGACATATATCCCAGACACCGTGCAGGCTGAAAAACCAGAGGCGTCAGGCTTACAAGCCATACAGAGTCTAGAGCAGCATCAGGCGGTAGGGTCACAGGACTGCCTTGGCCACAATCAGGCTGCAAATTCAGAAGAACCTCAGACTGAAAAGGCGAAGATCAGCTACAATCTGGGATTTAACAATTTAGGACCGGACAAGGAAACCTCAGGACTGTTTCCGCAAACTTTAGCTGCCTCCTGCGGGACAGGAGAGTCCAAGCTATCACCCAACCCTAAGGAACTCAGGTATAATGCTGGTGAAGATACCCTAGCCTGAGCCGCACACCCCTTGCAGAAACACAGATCTTTCCACCTCTAAGCCGAATGGATACTTGAAGCGGAAGGCCCAGTCTGGATAAATTATTGGAAGATGGTGAGACTAAAATTCATATCGCTACTCCTCTTTCTTGGTATTTGAACAGTCAAGTCTATTTTCTTTAATTATTCCTGATTTGCTAAATTATAGAAGTATCTCACATCCGCATTGTTTTTTTAATAGTGATTTGTTCTGTGTGTGCTTGTAACTTTTTCGAATTGGACTTTGGAATTGTGAATTACTGGCCATTCCACACTTAAACATTTTGTTTTGGTGCCACACCTACTCTTTTGTGACTTCACTTGTTGTGAGGCTAAAATGTTGGTGTGGTTCTTTTGTTGTGATGAAATATTGTAAACTCGAAGTTTGGCTGATCGTAAAGATGAAGAGCACAGGTCCCGATATGATGAGGAGAACGTGATAACTCCACATGTCACAGTTTCCCGTTATCCATTCCCACAGCTCGAGCCTGCAGACGGGAGCAGGGGCCTAACTTGATCGGGTGAGATTTAGGGGAGCTGTGGACCTGAGATTTTCCAGTCACCGTAGGGAACCCAATTTAAGGACATAGTTTATTATTTCGCTAAGAAGCATGACATGATGCAAACAACGTTAATCAAAATGTATGTTGTGCTGACAACTTGATGCTTTTCAGCTGAGCATCTATCCTCCTGTTATCTATACACAGGCTGCACAAGAGGGTAAGAATAGCACAAACACCTACACAGTGTCACCGCAAGGCAGATCTGCTCAAGTAGCATTAGAGGGCTTTGCATGAAATCCTAGCACCAAATCAAATATGGCCCAAGCAAGGGACACGCAGAATATCACTTTCGAAGCTCTAACTTGTTTACTTTCCACAAATTGCACATTCACTCCACTCCACGCCACTTCACTCTACTCTGAAACAATCCACTCTGACACTGAGGTCTAGGCCACTCTACCCCACTCTGTGCCACCCTGCTCTGCGCCACTCCACTCTATGCATTGTACTCTGTGCCACTCTAGTCTGCTCTGCATCACTCTACTCTATTCCGATGCACTCTACACCACTCCACTCAAAACCAATGCCCTCTATGCCACTGCACTCTGCGCCAATCTACTCTACAACACTCTGCGCCACTTCCTTTTACGCCACTCTACACCATTACACTGTACACCACTCTATTCTACTCTGCACCACTGTACTCTATCCCACTCTACTCTGCACCACTCTTCACTATGCCATTACACTGTACTCTGCACCACTTCTCTCTATGACACTCCACTCTGCAACACTTCACTCTCCACCACTGAATTCTACTTTACTCTGCACCACTGCACTCTATGCCACTTCACTCTACTCTCCACTACTCTGCGCCACTATACTGCACTCTACTCCAAAACAGTCAACACCACTCTGCATCACTGCACTCTACGCTACTGCACTCTACAGCACTCCGCTCTGCACCACTGCACTCTACGCCACTCTGCGTCACTGCATTCTACGCCACTCTACTTTGTAATTGCACTCTACTGTGCACTACTTTGTGCCACTTTGCTCTACTCTGCACCACTGTGCTCTATGTGACTGTGCTGTATGCCACTGCACTCTTTGCTGCTTTACTCTGCGCCAATGCACTCTTTGGCACTGCACTCTAGGCCTCTCTAGTCTACTCTACACCACTGTATCTAAGCCATTGCATTTTACAATGCGGGAGTCACTCCACTCTGACACTCCACCACCTTATACCACTCTTTGCTACTCCATGCAACTCTCCTGTAAGCATAAAACTTTTAGCCATGCTGAACAGCTGCCACGCTGGTGTACAATATGGCTAAAACACATCGGCACTCCCAATAGCTCTTGCATAGGAGAGACCCATTGGGTTTGCCAATGCTTGTTTATTGTAATTTATGCCTCTTTGTAAATATAGCTCTGCACTAGTTTTTTTTTGTTGCACAATAGCTAACTCCCTGCCTGTAACCAAGAAGTGAAGGTTGGGACAGTGACATTCATGCCTCCACTTCGGTAACAGACACCTGCCTACGAAACCTCCAATAAGAATCAAGTAACTGCATATACCACACAATTTTACATTGTCTGGTGGGAAAATGGTGCTCAGGCTTGCTGCCCCAGAGCTGATGGTAGTTCCCCAATTTGTCCTTCGCCAAGGTTCAAAGAATCCACTAGATTTCCCCCGCCCTACTGCACAATGCCTATTCCCCATGGATTCTCTGAGCGCCAGGCACCTGGCGAATTTAGTCATTGTCTCTCCAGCAACCCAAGGCATCATGGGAATCCTTAGGATTTCCTTCCCTATGGTTTGCACAAACCTCTTGACAAAAGAGGAATTCTGCTGATACTGTGGGCATTAATGGTACTCGTCAAGCAATCCACTGGATTCTCATTTCGTCTGGCGATGGATGTGCTTCCGTGCCCTTTGAGGGGTAATCCTAGGGATTACAAAGATTGATTGGAACCAGTCCAGTCCCATGGCCAAAGATCCAGGAGATCATTGCAAGGTCGTTTTTGCGGCAAGAGGTTCTGCAGGGTGGGTGCTTTCACGAGTCCAGTAGCTCTAACTCTGACAAATGCGAGATCTCCTGCATTGCAAATGCCTGTTTCTGTAGTGATGGATGCATACCGATGAGTCTGATAGGCTACCGCCCTCCCAGTGTGGGCATGGCAACCACAAAATACCTCAGCAGTTATGAAAAACGATGTCATAAAAGAGCTTTATGATATAAACGGGAGTTGACATATATCCCAGACACCGTGCAGGCTGAAAAACCAGAGGCATCCGGCTTACAAGTCACACAGAGTCTAGTGCAGCATCAGGCGGTAGGGCCACAGGACTGCCTTGGCCACAATCCGGCTGCAAATTCAGAAGAACCTCAGACTGAAAAGGTGAAGATCAGCTACAATCTGGGATTTAACAATTTAGGACCGGACAAGGAAACCTCGGGACTGTTTCCGTAAACTTTAGCTGCCTCCTGCGGGACAGGGGAGTCCAAGCTATCACCCAACCCTAAGGAAACTCAGGTATAATGCTGGTGAAGATACCCTAGCCTGAGCCGCACACCCCTTGCAGAAACACAGATCTTTCCACCTCTAAGCCGAATGGATACTTGAAGCGGAAGGCCCAGTCTGGATAAGTTATTGGAAGATGGTGAGACTAAAATTCATATCGCTACTCCTCTTTCTTGGTATTTGAACAGTCAAGTCTATTTTCTTTAATTATTCCTGATTTGCTAAAGTATAGAAGTATCTCACATCCGCATTGTTTTTTTAATAGTGATTTGTTCTGTGTGTGCTTCTGACTTTTTCGAATTGGACTTTGAAATTGTGAATTACTGGCCATTCCACCCTTAAACATTTTGTTTTGGTGCCACACCTACACTTTTGTGACTTCACGTGTTGTGAGGCTAAAATGTTGGTGTGGTTCTTTTGTTGTGATGAAATATTGTGAACTCGAAGTTTGGCTGATCGTAAAGATGAAGAGCACAGGTCCCAATATGATGAGGAGAACGTGATAACTCCACATGTCACAGTTTCCCGTTATCCATTCCCACAGCTCGAGCCTGCAGACGGGAGCAGGGGCCTAACTTGATCGCGTGAGATTTAGGGGAGCTGTGAACCTGAGATTTTCCAGTCACCGTGGGGAACCCAATTTAAGGACATAGTTTATTATTTCGCTAAGAAGCATGACATGATGCAAACAACAGCGTTAATCTAAATATATGTTGTGCTGACAACTTCATGCTTTTCAGCTGAGCATCTATCCTCCTGTTATCTATACACAGGCTGCACAAGAGGGTAAGAATAGCACAAACACCTACACAGTGTCACCGCAAGGCAGATCTGCTCAAGTAGCATTAGAGGGCTTTGCATGAAATCCTAGCACCAAATCAAATATGGCCCAAGCAAGGGACACGCAGAATATCACTTTCGAAGCTCTAACTTGTTTAATTTCCACAAATTGCACATTCACTCCACTCCACGCCACTTCACTCTACTCTGAAACAATCCACTCTGACACTGAGGTCTAGGCCACTCTACCCCACTCTGTGCCACCCTGCTCTGCGCCACTCCACTCTATGCATTGTACTCTGTGCCACTCTAGTCTGCTCTGCATCACTCTACTCTATTCCGATGCACTCTACACCACTCCACTCAAAACCAATGCCCTCTATGCCACTGCACTCTGCGCCAATCTACTCTACAACACTCTGCGCCACTTCCTTTTACGCCACTCTACACCATTACACTGTACACCACTCTATTCTACTCTGCACCACTGTACTCTACCCCACTCTACTCTGCACCACTCTTCACTACGCCATTACACTGTACTCTGCACCACTTCTCTCTGACACTCTACTCTGCAACACTTCACTCTCCACCACTGAATTCTACTTTACTCTGCACCACTGCACTCTATGCCACTTCACTCTACTCTCCACTACTCTACGCCACTATACTGCACTCTACTCCAAAACAGTCAACACCACTCTGCATCACTGCACTCTACGCTACTGCACTCTACAGCACTCCGCTCTGCACCACTGGCACACTACGCCACTCTGCGTCACTGCATTCTACGTCACTCTACTTTGTAATTGCACTCTACTGTGCACTACTTTGTGCCACTTTGCTCTACTCTGCACCACTGTGCTCTATGTGACTGTGCTCTATGCCACTGCACTCTTTGCCGCTTTACTCTGCACCAGTGCACTCTTTGGCACTGCACTCTAGGCCTCTCTAGTCTACTCTACACCACTCTATCTAAGCCATTGCATTTTACAATGCGGGAGTCACTCCACTCTGACACTCCACCACCTTATACCACTCTTTGCTACTCCATGCATAAACTTTTAGCCATGCTGAACAGCTGCCACGCTGGTGTACAATATGGCTAAAACACATCGGCACTCCCAATAGCTTTTGCATAGGAGAGACCCATTGGGTTTGCCAATGCTTGTTTATTGTAATTTATGCCTCTTTGTAAATATAGCTCTGCACTAGTTTTTTTTTGTTGCACAATAGCTAGCTCCCTGCCTGTAACCAAGAAGAAGTGAAGGTTGGGACAGTGACATTTATGCCTCCACTTCGGTAACAGACACCTGCCTACGAAACCTCCAATAAGTAAGAATCAGGTAACTGCATATACCACACAATTTTACATTGTCTGGTGGGAAAATGGTGCTCAGGCTTGCTGCCCCAGAGCTGATGGTAGTTCCCCAATTTGTCCTTCGCCAAGGTTCAAAGAATCCACTAGATTTCCCCCGCCCTTCTGCACAATGCCTATTCCCCATGGATTCTCTGAGCGCCAGGCACCTGGCGAATTTAGTTATTGTCTCTCCAGCAACCCAAGGCATCATGGGAATCCTTAGGATTTCCTTCCCTATGGTTTGCACAAACCTCTTGACAAAAGAGGAATTCTGCTGATACTGTGGGCATTAATGGTACTCGTCAAGCAATCCACTGGATTCTCATTTCGTCTGGCGATGGATGTGCTTCCGTGCCCTTTGAGGGGTAATCCTAGGGATTACAAAGATTGATTGGAACCAGTCCAGTCCCATGGCCAAAGATCCAGGAGATCATTGCAAGGTCGTTTTTGCGGCAAGAGGTTCTGCAGGGTGGGTGCTTTCACGAGTCCAGTAGCTCTAACTCTGACAAATGGGAGATCTCCTGCATTGCAAATGCTTGTTTCTGTAGTGATGGATGCATACCGATGAGTCTGATAGGCTACCGCCCTCCCAGTGTGGGCATGGCAACCACAAAATACCTCGGCAGTTATGAAAAACGATGTCATAAAAGAGCTTTATGATATAAACGGGAGTTGACATATATCCCAGACACCGTGCAGGCTGAAAAACCAGAGGCGTCAGGCTTACAAGTCACACAGAGTCTAGAGCAGCATCAGGCGGGAGGGCCACAGGACTGCCTTGGCCACAATCAGGCTGCAAATTCAGAAGAACCTCAGACTGAAAAGGCAGAGATCAGCTACAATCTGGGATTTAACAATTTAGGACAGGACAAGGAAACCTCGGGACAGTTTCCGTAAACTTTAGCTGCCTCCTGCGGGACAGGGGAGTCCAAGCTATCACCCAACCCTAAGGAACTCAGGTATAATGCTGGTGAAGATACCCTAGCCTGAGCCGCACACCCCTTGCAGAAACACAGATCTTTCCACCTCTAAGCCGAATGGATACTTGAAGCGGAAGGCCCAGTCTGGATAAATAATTGGAAAATGGTGAGACTAAAATTCATATCGCTACTCCTCTTTCTTGGTATTTGAACAGTCAAGTCTATTTTCTTTAATTCCTGATTTGCTAAAGTATAGAAGTATCTCACATCCGCATTGTTTTTTTAATAGTGATTTGTTCTGTGTGTGCTTGTAACTTTTTCGAATTGGACTTTGAAATTGTGAATTACTGGCCATTCCACCCTTAAACTTTTTGTTTTGGTGCCACACCTACACTTTTGTGACTTCACTTGTTGTGAGGCTAAAATGTTGGTGTGGTTCTTTTGTTGTGATGAAATATTGTGAACTCGAAGTTTGGCTGATCGTAAAGATGAAGAGCACAGGTCCCAATATGATGAGGAGAACGTGATAACTCCACATGTCACAGTTTCCCGTTATCCATTCCCACAGCTCGAGCCTGCAGACGGGAGCAGGGGCCTAACTTGATCGGGTGAGATTTAGGGGAGCTGTGAACCTGAGATTTTCCAGTCACCGTGGGGTACCCAATTTAAGGACATAGTTTATTATTTCGCTAAGAAGCATGACATGATGCAAACAACAGCGTTAATCAAAATATATGTTGTGTTGATAACTTGATGCTTTTCAGCACAGAGCATCTATCCTCCTGTTATCAATACACAGGCTGCACAAGAGGGTAAGAATAGCACAAACACCTACACAGTGTCACCGCAAGGCAGATCTGCTCAAGTAGCATTAGAGGGCTTTGCATGAAATCCTAGCACCAAATCAAATATGGCCCAAGCAAGGGACACGCAGAATATCACTTGCTATTCCAAGTTCTAACTTGTTCAATTTCCACAAAATTACACATTTTATGCACATTACTTTTCAACTATTGTCATTGTGTAGAATTTTTACTGAAAGTTGTATCTCAAAGACATATTTCACACAAATAAACAGTGGCTTGACTTGGCAACAAAGCTCGGTGCCTAGCATTGCGCAACACATTTCTAGATCGAAGCCTACCAGACAGTGCAGGTGTCTGGTTTGCTAAAGACATCTGGGGGACATTCAGAAATCTTCCCTGGTAATTCAGTAGGCTCCATGCTTACCATTGGCTTTGTAACTCACATTTCCTGCATTCTCTTTGCTGGCTTTATTTGTTTTAGTCTGTCCAGCTTGAGTTCGTCCCTTGCAAAGAGCAAGCCTTATTTACTGGATCCTTCCGAGTGTTCCCTTTCCATAAACAGGCCGGTTCAGTTACCACCCCCTCCCCCTTCTGCTGTGTATCTAAGTGGCCCTTGTTCTCATCTTATCACATTTGCTGTGCATTCAAAGGCAGAGGTCAAATGTCAGGCTCTGTCTTCCGAAGGAACTTGGTATTTACTTTTCTTTCTCAGACTTCAAAGAGGGGATTTATGTGACAATCTTGCTGTTAAATGCATTTTTCTAGCCCACAACAACGTTTACATGTCTGCAATGAACTGTACAGACATTTCAGAATATATGAGAATTAGAAAAGCACCAACAGCAACTTGTTTGTAATTCTGAACTGTGGTGGAAACCTATTTTAATACCATCAATACAAATCAGTGCACTAGATGATGACATTTTTACACATTGTCGTTTGTGTGCTGTATACTTTTGTCAGTTAAACTGAATGTTTGTGCAAATGTAATGGTCATTTTAATTGAAAATATGTTGTCTGTAATGGCAGTGCGCTACCACACCATGCATACTCCACTTAACGCCACTCCACTCTACTATGCACCACTTAATGCCACAGCACTCTACTCTGTACCACTCCACTCTACACCACTCTAGTCTTCATCTCTGCACTCTAATCTGCACCACTGTACACATCTCTGCTCTACTGTGTACCATTCTACATTATGCCAATGCACTCTAAGCCACTCTGCACCACTGCACTCTTAGCCACTGCACTCTACACCACTTCAGTTTAGGCCACTCCACTTACTATGAACTGCTCCACTCTACGCCAGTGCACTGCACACTGAACCAGTCTACTATACGCAGCTCAATGCCACACTACTCTACAACACTACACTCTATGCTACTGCACTGTACGCCAATACTCTCTACACAATCGCATTATACTCTGTATCACTTCACTCTATGCCACTGCCCTCTACGCCAGTCCACTCTACACCACTATAATTTACTCGCTACCACTGCACTGTACGACACCCTACTCTACGCCTCTGCACCTTACCCTGCACCACTCCATCCTACCCTGCACCACTCCACTCCATGCCACTTCACTCTACTCTGAAACAATTCATTCTGACACTGCGGTCTATGCCACTCTACCCCACTCTGTTCCACCCTGCTCTGCGCCACTCCACTCTATGCATTGTACTCCATGCTACTCTAGTCTACTCTGCATCACTCTACTGTATTCCGATGCACTCTACACCACTCCACTCAAAACCAATGCCCTCTATGCCACTGCACTCTGCGCCAATCTACTCTACAACACTCTGCGCCACTTCCTTTTACGCCACTCTACACCATTACACTGTACACCACTCTATTCTACTCTGCACCACTGTACTCTATCCCACTATACTCTGCACCACTCTATACTACGCCATTACACTGTACTCTGCACCACTTCTCTCTATGACACTCTACTCTGCAACACTTCACTCTCCACCACTGAATTCTACTTTACTCTGCACCACTGCACTCTATGCCACTGCACTCTACTCTCCACTACTCTACGCCACTATACTGCACTCTACTCCAAAACAGTCAACACCACTCTGCATCACTGCACTCTACGCTACTGCACTCTACAGCACTCCGCTTTGCACCACTGCACTCTACGCCACTCTGCGTCACTGCATTCTACGTTACTCTACTTTGTAATTGCACTCTACTGTGCACTACTTTGTGCCACTTTGCTCTACTCTGCACCACTGTGCTCTATGTGACTGTGCTCTATGCCACTGCACTCTTTGCCGCTTTACTCTGCGCCAATGCACTCTTTGGCACTGCACTCTAGGCCTCTCTAGTCTACTCTACACCACTCTATCTAAGCCATTGCATTTTACAATGCAGGAGTCACTCCACTCTGACACTCCACCACCTTATACCACTCTTTGCTACTCCATGCAACTCTCCTCTAAGCATAAAACTTTTAGCCATGCTGAACAGCTGCCACGCTGGTGTACAATATGGCTAAAACACATCGGCACTGCCAATAGCTCTTGCATAGGAGAGACCCCTTGGGTTTGCCAGTGCTTGTTTATTGTAATTCATGCCTCTTTGTAAATATAGCTCTGCACTAGTTTTTGTTGTTGTTGCACAATAGCTAGCTCCCTGCCTGTAACCAAGAAGAAGTGAAGGTTGGGACAGTGACATTTATGCCTCCACTTCGGTAACAGACACCTGCCTACGAAACCTCCAATAAGTAAGAATCAGGTAACTGCATATACCACACAATTTTACATTGTCTGGTGGGAAAATGGTGCTCAGGCTTGCTGCCCCAGAGCTGATGGTAGTTCCCCAATTTGTCCTTCGCCAAGGTTCAAAGAATCCACTAGATTTCCCCCGCCCTACTGCACAATGCCTATTCCCCATGGAATCTCTGAGCGCCAGGCACCTGGCGAATTTAGTTATTGTCTCTCCAGCAACCCAAGGCATCATGGGAATCCTTAGGATTTCCTTCCCTATGGTTTGCACAAACCTCTTGACAAAAGAGGAATTCTGCTGATACTGTGGGCATTAATGGTACTCGTCAAGCAATCCACTGGATTCTCATTTCGTCTGGCGATGGATGTGCTTCCGTGCCCTTTGAGGGGTAATCCTAGGGATTACAAAGATTGATTGGAACCAGTCCAGTCCCATGGCCAAAGATCCAGGAGATCATTGCAAGGTCGTTTTGCGGCAAGAGGTTCTGCAGGGTGGGTGCTTTCACGAGTCCAGTAGCTCTAACTCTGACAAATGCGAGATCTCCTGCATTGCAAATGCTTGTTTCTGTAGTGATGGATGCATACCGATGAGTCTGACAGGCTACCGCCCTCCCAGTGTGGGCATGGCAACCACAAAATACCTCGGCAGTTATGAAAAACGATGTCATAAAAGAGCTTTATGATATAAACGGGAGTTGACATATATCCCAGACACCGTGCAGGCTGAAAAACCAGAGGCGTCAGGCTTACAAGTCATACAGAGTCTAGTGCAGCATCAGGCGGTAGGGCCACAGGACTGCCTTGGCCACAATCAGGCTGCAAATTCAGAAGAACCTCAGACTGAAAAGGTGAAGATCAGCTACAATCTGGGATTTAACAATTTAGGACCGGACAAGGAAACCTCGGGACTGTTTCCGTAAACTTTAGCTGCCTCCTGCGGGACAGGGGAGTCCAAGCTATCACCCAACCCTAAGGAACTCAGGTATAATGCTGGTGAAGATACCCTAGCCTGAGCCGCACACCCCTTGCAGAAACACAGATCTTTCCACCTCTAAGCCGAATGGATACTTGAAGCGGAAGGCCCAGTCTGGATAAATAATTGGAAAATGGTGAGACTAAAATTCATATCGCTACTCCTCTTTCTTGGTATTTGAACAGTCGAGTCTATTTTCTTTAATTATTCCTGATTTGCTATAGTATAGAAGTATCTCACATCCGCATTGTTTTTTTTATAGTGATTTGTTCTGTGTGTGCTTGTAACTTTTTCGAATTGGACTTTGAAATTGTGAATTACTGGCCATTCCATCCTTAAACATTTTGTTTTGGTGCCACACCTACTCTTTTGTGACTTCACTTGTTGTGAGGCTAAAATGTTGGTGTGGTTCTTTTGTTGTGATGAAATATTGTGAACTCGAAGTTTGGCTGATCGTAAAGATGAAGAGCACAGGTCCCAATATGATGAGGAGAACGTGATAACTCCACATGTCACAGTTTCCCGTTATCCATTCCCACAGCTCGAGCCTGCAGACGGGAGCAGGGGCCTAACTTGATCGGATGAGATTTAGGGGAGCTGTGGACCTGAGATTTTCCAGTCACCGTGGGGAAACCAATTTAAGGACATAGTTTATTATTTCGCTAAGAAGCATGACATGATGCAAACAACAGCGTTAATCTAAATATATGTTGTGTTGATAACTTGATGCTTTTCAGCTGAGCATCTATCCTCCTGTTATCAATACACAGGCTGCACAAGAGGGTAAGAATAGCACAAACACCTACACAGTGTCACCGCAAGGCAGATCTGCTCAAGTAGCATTAGAGGGCTTTGCATGAAATCCTAGCACCAAATCAAATATGGCCCAAGCAAGGGACACGCAGAATATCACTTGCTATTCCAAGTTCTAACTTGTTTAATTTCCACAAATTGCACATTCACTCCACTCCACGCCACTTCACTCTACTCTGAAACAATCCACTCTGACACTGAGGTCTAGGCCACTCTACCCCACTCTGTGCCACCCTGCTCTGCGCCACTCCACTCTATGCATTGTACTCTGTGCCACTCTAGTCTGCTCTGCATCACTCTACTCTGTTCCGATGCACTCTACACCACTCCACTCAAAACCAATGCCCTCTATGCCACTGCACTCTGTGCCAATCTACTCTACAACACTCTGCGCCACTTCCTTTTACGCCACTCTACACCATTACACTGTACACCACTCTATTCTACTCTGCACCACTGTACTCTATCCCACTCTACTCTGCACCACTCTTCACTACGCCATTACACTGTACTCTGCACCACTTCTCTTAATGCCACTCTACTCTGCAACACTTCACTCTCCACCACTGAATTCTACTTTACTCTGCACCACTGCACTCTATGCCACTGCACTCTACTCTCCACTACTCTATGCCACTATACTGCACTCTACTCCAAAACAGTCAACACCACTCTGCATCACTGCACTCTACGCTACTGCACTCTACAGCACTCCGCTCTGCACCACTGCACTCTACGCCACTCTGCGTCACTGCATTCTACGTCACTCTACTTTGTAATTGCACTCTACTGTGCACTACTTTGTGCCACTTTGCTCTACTCTGCACCACTGTGCTCTATGCGACTGTGCTCTATGCCACTGCACATTCTGCCGCTTTACTCTGCGCCAATGCACTCTTTGGCACTGCACTCTAGGCCTCTCTAGTCTACTCTACACCACTCTATCTAAGCCATTGCATTTTACAATGCGGGAGTCACTCCACTCTGACACTCCACCACCTTATACCACTCTTTGCTACTCCATGCAACTCTCCTCTAAGCATAAAACTTTTAGCCGTGCTGAACAGCTGCCACGCTGGTGTACAATATGGCTAAAACACATCGGCACTCCCAATAGCTCTTGCATAGGAGAGACCCATTGGGTTTGCCAATGCTTGTTTATTGTAATTTATGCCTCTTTGTAAATATAGCTCTGCACTAGTTTTTTTTTTGTTGCACAATAGCTAGCTCCCTGCCTGTAACCAAGAAGAAGTGAAGGTTGGGACAGTGACATTTATGCCTCCACTTCGGTAACAGACACCTGCCTACGAAACCTCCAATAAGTAAGAACCAAGTAACTGCATATACCACACAATTTTACATTGTCTGGTGGGAAAATGGTGCTCAGGCTTGCTGCCCCAGAGCTGATGGTAGTTCCCCAATTTGTCCTTCGCCAAGGTTCAAAGAATCCACTAGATTTCCCCCGCCCTACTGCACAATGCCTATTCCCCATGGATTCTCTGAGCGCCAGGCGCCTGGCGAATTTAGTTATTGTCTCTCCAGCAACCCAAGGCATCATGGGAATCCTTAGGATTTCCTTCCCTATGGTTTGCACAAACCTCTTGACAAAAGAGGAATTTTGCTGATACTGTGGGCATTAATGGTACTCGTCAAGCAATCCACTGGATTCTCATTTCGTCTGGCGATGGATGTGCTTCCGTGCCCTTTGAGGGGTAATCCTAGGGATTACAAAGATTGATTGGAACCAGTCCAGTCCCATGGCCAAAGACCCAGGAGATCATTGCAAGGTCGTTTTTGCGGCAAGAGGTTCTGCAGGGTGGGTGCTTTCACGAGTCCAGTAGCTCTAACTCTGACAAATGGGAGATCTCCTGCATTGCAAATGCTTGTTTCTGTAGTGATGGATGCATACCGATGAGTCTGATAGGCTACCACCCTCCCAGTGTGGGCATGGCAACCGCAAAATACCTCGGCAGTTATGAAAAACGATGTCATAAAAGAGCTTTATGATATAAACGGGAGTTGACATATATCGCAGACATCGTGCAGGCTGAAAAACCAGAGGAGTCAGGCTTACAAGTCATACAGAGTCTAGAGCAGCATCAGGCGGTAGGGCCACAGGACTGCCTTGGCCACAATCAGGCTGCAAATTCAGAAGAACCTCAGACTGAAAAGGCGAAGATCAGCTACAATCTGGGATTTAACAATTTAGGACCGGACAAGGAAACCTCGGGACTGTTTCCGTAAACTTTAGCTGCCTCCTGCGGGACTGGGGAGTCCAAGCTATCACCCAACCCTAAGGAACTCAGGTATAATGCTGGTGAAGATACCCTAGCCTGAGCCGCACACCCCTTGCAGAAACACAAATCTTTCCACCTCTAAGCCGAATGGATACTTAAAGCGGAAGGCCCAGTCTGGATAAATAATTGGAAAATGGTGAGACTAAAATTCATATCGCTACTCCTCTTTCTTGGTATTTGAACAGTCAAGTCTATTTTCTTTAATTCCTGATTTGCTAAAGTATAGAAGTATCTCACATCCGCATTGTTTTTTTAATAGTGATTTGTTCTGTGTGTGCTTGTGACTTTTTCGAATTGGACTTTGAAATTGTGAATTACTGGCCATTCCACCCTTAAACATTTTGTTTTGGTGCCACACCTACACTTTTGTGACTTCACTTGTTGTGAGGCTAAAATGTTGGTGTGATTCTTTTGTTGTGATGAAATATTGTGAACTCGAAGTTTGGCTGATCGTAAAGATGAAGAGCACAGGTCCCAATATGATGAGGAGAACGTGATAACTCCACATGTCACAGTTTCCCGTTATCCATTCCCACAGCTCGAGCCTGCAGACGGGAGCAGGGGCCTAACTTGATCGGGTGAGATTTAGGGGAGCTGTGAACCTGAGATTTTCCAGTCACAGTGGGGAACCCAATTTAAGGACATAGTTTATTATTTCGCTAAGAAGCATGACATGATGCAAACAACAGCGTTAATCTAAATATATGTTGTGTTGATAACTTGATGCTTTTCAGCACAGAGCATCTATCCTCCTGTTATCTATACACAGGCTGCACAAGAGGGTAAGAATAGCACAAACACCTACACAGTGTCACCGCAAGGCAGATCTGCTCAAGTAGCATTAGAGGGCTTTGCATGAAATCCTAGCACCAAATCAAATATGGCCCAAGCAAGGGACACGCAGAATATCACTTGCTATTCCAAGTTCTAACTTGTTTAATTTCCACAAATTGCACATTCACTCCACTCCACGCCACTTCACTCTACTCTGAAACAATCCACTCAGACACTGAGGTCTAGGCCACTCTACCCCACTCTGTGCCACCCTGCTCTGCGCCACTCCACTCTATGCATTGTACTCTGTGCCACTCTAGTCTGCTCTGCATCACTCTACTCTGTTCCGATGCACTCTACACCACTCCACTCAAAACCAATGCCCTCTATGCCAATCTACTCTACAACACTCTGCGCAACTTCCTTTTACGCCACTCTACACCATTACACTGTACACCACTCTATTCTACTCTGCACCACTGTACTCTATCCCACTCTACTCTGCACCACTCTTCACTACGCCATTACATTGTACTCTGAACCACTTCTCTCTATGACACTCTACTCTGCAACACTTCACTCTCCACCATTGAATTCTACTTTACTCTGCACCACTGCAATCTATGCCACTGCACTCTACTCTCCACTACTCTGCGCCACTATACTGCACTCTACTCCAAAACAGTCAACACCACTCTGCATCACTGCACTCTACGCTACTGCACTCTACAGCACTCCGCTCTGCACCACTGCACTCTACGCCACTCTGCGTCACTGCATTCTACGTCACTCTACTTTGTAATTGCACTCTACTGTGCACTACTTTGTGCCACTTTGCTCTACTCTGCACCACTGTGCTCTATGTGACTGTGCTCTATGCCACTGCACTCTTTTCCGCTTTACTCTGCGCCAATGCACTCTTTGGCACTGCACTCTATGCCTCTCTAGTCTACTCTACACCACTCTATCTAAGCCATTGCATTTTACAATGCGGGAGTCACTCCACTCTGACACTCCACCACCTTATACCACTCTTTACTACTCCATGCAACTCTCCTCTAAGCATAAAACTACTAGCCATGCTGAACAGCTGCCACGCTGGTGTACAATATGGCTAAAATACATCGGCACTGCCAATAGCTCTTGCATAGGAGAGACCTATTGGGTTTGCCAATGCTTGTTTATTGTAATTTATGCCTCTTTGTAAATATAGCTCTGCACTAGTTTTTTTTTTGTTGCACAATAGCTAGCTCCCTGCCTGTAACCAAGAAGAAGTGAAGGTTGGGACAGTGACATTTATGCCTCCACTTCGGTAACAGACACCTGCCTACGAAACCTCCAATAAGTAAGAATCAGGTAACTGCATATACCACACAATTTTACATTGTCTGGTGGGAAAATGGTGCTCAGGCTTGCTGCCCCAGAGCTGATGGTAGTTCCCCAATTTGTCCTTCGCCAAGGTTCAAAGAATCCACTAGATTTCCCCCGCCCTTCTGCACAATGCCTATTCCCCATGGATTCTCTGAGCGCCAGGCACCTGGCGAATTTAGTTATTGTCTCTCCAGCAACCCAAGGCATCATGGGAATCCTTAGGATTTCCTTCCCTATGGTTTGCACAAACCTCTTGACAAAAGAGGAATTCTGCTGATACTGTGGGCATTAATGGTACTCGTCAAGCAATCCACTGGATTCTCATTTCGTCTGGCGATGGATGTGCTTCCGTGCCCTTTGAGGGGTAATCCTAGGGATTACAAAGATTGATTGGAACCAGTCCAGTCCCATGGCCAAAGATCCAGGAGATCATTGCAAGGTCGTTTTTGCGGCAAGAGGTTCTGCAGGGTGGGTGCTTTCACGAGTCCAGTAGCTCTAACTCTGACAAATGCGAGATCTCCTGCATTGCAAATGCTTGTTTCTGTAGTGATGGATGCATACCGATGAGTCTGATAGGCTACCGCCCTCCCAGTGTGGGCATGGCAACCGCAAAATACCTCAGCAGTTATGAAAAACGATGTCATAAAAGAGCTTTATGATATAAACGGGAGTTGACATATATCCCAGACACCGTGCAGGCTGAAAAACCAGAGGCGTCAGGCTTACAAGTCATACAGAGTCTAGTGCAGCATCTGGCGGTAGGGCCACAGGACTGCCTTGGCCACAATCAGGCTGCAAATTCAGAAGAACCTCAGACTGAAAAGGCGAAGATCAGCTACAATCTGGGATTTAACAATTTAGGACCGGACAAGGAAACCTCGGGACTGTTTCCGTAAACTTTAGCTGCCTCCTGCGGGACAGGGGAGTCCAAGCTATCACCCAACCCTAAGGAACTCAGGTATAATGCTGGTGAAGATACCCTAGCCTGAGCCGCACACCCCTTGCAGAAACACAGATCTTTCCACCTCTAAGCCGAATGGATACTTAAAGCGGAAGGCCCAGTCTGGATAAGTTATTGGAAGATGGTGAGACTAAAATTCATATCGCTACTCCTCTTTCTTGGTATTTGAACAGTCAAGTCTATTTTCTTTAATTATTCCTGATTTGCTAAAGTATAGAAGTATCTCACATCCGCATTGTTTTTTTAATAGTGATTTGTTCTGTGTGTGCTTGTAACTTTTTTCGAATTGGACTTTGAAATTGTGAATTACTGGCCATTCCACCCTTAAACATTTTGTTTTGGTGCCACACCTACACTTTTGTGACTTCACTTGTTGTGAGGCTAAAATGTTGGTGTGATTCTTTTGTTGTGATGAAATATTGTGAACTCGAAGTTTGGCTGATCGTAAAGATGAAGAGCACAGGTCCCAATATGATGAGGAGAACGTGATAACTCCACATGTCACAGTTTTCCGTTATCCATTCCCACAGCTCGAGCCTGCAGACGGGAGCAGGGGCCTAACTTGATCCGGTGAGATTTAGGGGAGCTGTGAACCTGAGATTTTCCAGTCACCGTGGGGTACCCAATTTAAGGACATAGTTTATTATTTCGCTAAGAAGCATGACATGATGCAAACAACAGCGTTAATCAAAATATATGTTGTGTTGATAACTTGATGCTTTTCAGCACAGAGCATCTATCCTCCTGTTATCTATACACAGGCTGCACAAGAGGGTAAGAATAGCACAAACACCTACACAGTGTCACCGCAAGGCAGATCTGCTCAAGTAGCATTAGAGGGCTTTGCATGAAATCCTAGCACCAAATCAAATATGGCCCAAGCAAGGGACACGCAGAATATCACTTGCTATTCCAAGTTCTAACTTGTTTAATTTCCACAAATTGCACATTCACTCCACTCCACGCCACTTCACTCTACTCAGAAACAATCCACTCTGACACTGAGGTCTAGGCCACTCTACCCCACTCTGTGCCACCCTGCTCTGCGCCACTCCACTCTATGCATTGTACTCTGTGCCACTCTAGTCTGCTCTGCATCACTCTACTCTCTTCCGATGCACTCTACACCACTCCACTCAAAACCAATGCCCTCTATGCCACTGCACTCTGCGCCAATCTACTCTACAACACTCTGCGCCACTTCCTTTTACGCCACTCTACACCATTACACTGTACACCACTCTATTCTACTCTGCACCACTGTACTCTATCCCACTCTACTCTGCACCACTCTTCACTACGCCATTACATTGTACTCTGAACCACTTCTCTCTATGACACTCTACTCTGCAACACTTCACTCTCCACCATTGAATTCTACTTTACTCTGCACCACTGCACTCTATGCCACTGCACTCTACTCTCCACTACTCTATGCCACTATACTGCACTCTACTCCAAAACAGTCAACACCACTCTGCATCACTGCACTCTACGCTACTGCACTCTACAGCACTCCGCTCTGCACCACTGCACTCTACGCCACTCTGCGTCACTGCATTCTACGTCACTCTACTTTGTAATTGCACTCTACTGTGCACTACTTTGTGCCACTTTGCTCTACTCTTCACCACTGTGCTCTATGTGACTGTGCTCTATGCCACTGCACTCTTTGCCGCTTTACTCTGCGCCGATGCACTCTTTGGCACTGCACTCTAGGCCTCTCTAGTCTACTCTACACCACTCTATCTAAGCCATTGCATTTTACAATGAGGGAGTCACTCCACTCTGACACTCCACCACCTTATACCACTCTTTGCTACTCCATGCAACTCTCCTCTAAGCATAAAACTACTAGCCATGCTGAACAGCTGCCACGCTGGTGTACAATATAGCTAAAACACATCGGCACTCCCAATAGCTCTTGCATAGGAGAGACCCATTGGGTTTGCCAATGCTTGTTTATTGTAATTCATGCCTCTTTGTAAATATAGCTCTGCACTAGTTTTTTTTTGTTGCACAATAGCTAGCTCCCTGCCTGTAACCAAGAAGAAGTGAAGGTTGGGACAGTGACATTCATGCCTCCACTTCGGTAACACACACCTGCCTACGAAACCTCCAATAAGAATCAAGTAACTGCATATACCACACAATTTTACATTGTCTGGTGGGAAAATGGTGCTCAGGCTTGCTGCCCCAGAGCTGATGGTAGTTCCCCAATTTGTCCTTCGCCAAGGTTCAAAGAATCCACTAGATTTCCCCCGCCCTACTGCACAATGCCTATTCCCCATGGATTCTCTGAGCGCCAGGCACCTGGCGAATTTAGTTATTGTCTCTCCAGCAACCCAAGGCATCATGGGAATCCTTAGGATTTCCTTCCCTATGGTTTGCACAAACCTCTTGACAAAAGAGGAATTCTGCTGATACTGTGGGCATTAATGGTACTCGTCAAGCAATCCACTGGATTCTCATTTCGTCTGGCGATGGATGTGCTTCCGTGCCCTTTGAGGGGTAATCCTAGGGATTACAAAGATTGATTGGAACCAGTCCAGTCCCATGGCCAAAGATCCAGGAGATCATTGCAAGGTCGTTTTTGCGGCAAGAGGTTCTGCAGGGTGGGTGCTAGGCAGAAACAACACCTTACACTACCATGCTAATGTCTACCATCCCGGCTGTTCTCCCATCTCAGACGAATTGCTCCTGTAATAGAGGGCAGTTAGATCTAATGGCCATGGCAAGGAAATGGTAGAATGGTGGTGTGGTTTAAAGGAGGGCAGAGCAGAGGCTGTGCCGCCTCTGCCCTAATCTACGTGAAACATATTTGTCATCTGCAGGAAACATTCTCTAATGACAAAAAGAAAGCCAAAATACAGTGAAATCTACAGTGCTACAAAATTAGGAAGTGTGTGTATGGCACGTAAACTTTACTGAGTGCATGTAGTGTGGGTGAAAACAGATTTAATTATTTAATTAAAGAGAATGGTCCTTGCAATTCAGATCTAAACATAGAAATAACCTTGTGATTGGAAATCTACTTTTTAACATACAGACAAGTTAATTTTGCACACTTATATGGCTTAACTCACTTTGAGGAATTGGGGTGTTTTATGTGGTGTGGTTGTGAGACCTCACTATGCAATACATTACCAACACTTCTAGAACCAATCAGGTTTCGTTTGTCAAAAGATCGCCTAATCGCGGGTAGCTGTGGCTTCGAGCAGTGAGGCTCAACAAAGCAACAGGTCTAAAACATTTAAACGCACCAAAACAATTGAAGTAAAATTCGGCCTTCAAGAAAGTGGACAACAATTTATAAAAAATGGTTTATATTTTTATGGACACCAAAATGATACACCAGATCGTCCTGGAAATATATATGTTACCAGGAACAATAAATCAAGACTTTTGACTTAATTGTGAACAAGCATTGGAATTCAACCAATCTGACACTTGGGAACATTTTTTAAAAAAAACGTTGTCATAGTGGAATGTGGTTACTTAGGGTTATTTTGGGCAAAACACTCTGGCAGGGAGCCAATCAAGGGAAACAGCAAGGCCAGATGAAAGTTACTTCAACAAGAAAAGTAGTCTTCAGTTCAGTTCAGTGGTCTCTTGCCTTTGACTTCTATGGAGTGGTCCTGTTATAAAGGAAACAGGATGCTGAAGATGCTCAAAGATGCTGAAGATGCTGTGCGGTCGATGGGGGTCTTCCTGGGGTCACTCCTCAGTCCACTGTCCTGGTGGAGCGACTTTGGGCACAGGGGTCGACGTACCTCAAACTCCTCTTTGGTCCAGGAAAAGTCCTTTCTCCACTGAACTACTGGTCACTTGCAGAATAGATTCAATGGTATCCTTCTTTTGGTGATAACTTTTTTTCTGGGCAACCAAATTGCACTCAGAAGGCCCCCCTAGGTCCAACAGACTCTGGTGCTACTTCGGAGTGTCGGTTACCAACTTTCCTAGGCAGGCCTGTTCAACTATTGCGGCCCTGTGCTATGAACAGGAAGTCAGCCTACTGACTATATGAGCCTCTCCTTCTGGCTGCGCTCCAGGGACATCTTCTGAATGAGTAGGACACAGCCAACACTTTCATTCAGTAGCCCAAGGAACAGCAGTTACAGTCCAACTTTGTTGGTGTCTTCGTCTGTGCTAGTTACAGTGTCAGCAGGGCAGTCCTTCTTTTCTCTTCTTCAGTCCAAGCCAGATCTCTTCTGGGAGCTAGGGGTACCCCTTTTATGCCCAGAAAGTGGCCTCAGCTCAGTGGAAATCACAGTCACTAGCCAATGGGTTACCAGGTCCCTTCCTGCCTGGAGACCACTTCCAGTGAAGTGTGGCATCTAGCTATCCTAGTGTGCTCTATTCTGCTCACTCCAAAGATGTTGGGGCCGATCTCTTTTTGTGTAGAGCTCTGAAGCCAGCCCTACATGTGAGGCTACCTTTGGACTAAACGCCCGTAGAAGAACCGTCCTTGCCAGTGTTTCCCCTCTCTGTCCCGACACCAGCCTGTCTACCCCTACAAATGAGTAGTCCCTCTCTAGTGTGTTCACCATGTTCCCTTCAAAAGTGGCTTCTCTTTTGAAGTTTGCCTTGGGCTAACAACCTGTGAGGCTTCCTCCCAGGAGGAGTTAATGCCTCCCCATCGGCAGGCCTTTTTTTAGGTCTCGCCTACGCAGCGCACATGCGTTGAATAGGAGGGCCTTTAGCCGACGCCCTGATCATTTTCAAGCACACACTCGTGCTTGTGGCGGCATCCACCTTGCGGGAGCGAGCAGCGACAAGCCACAAGCACGAGTGCAGTACTTAAAAATGAGCAGACTGCGCGCGCACGCATGCTCCACTCCTGGGCTCACCTCCTCCTACCCCTCTCTTTCACACGCGCACCTCTCACAGGCTGTGTATTTTCAGCCAGCGCTTCTCAAGACAGGCGGTGAGAGAAGTGAGCACGCTCAAAAAGTAAACAGCCATTTTTGTGCTTCTATGCAATTTGATCTGTGCTCAGAGGCTGTGCGGTTGCACACCAGGGCACAGTAGCCTTCCTGGCTCTCACTTCCGGATTCTGAGTGTGTGCCCTCCAGGGCTGCATGCGCCAGGAGCCAGGCTGCCCTCCTCAGCAAGGCTGCCGAGGTGTTGTCAACCTGCCAATGCGAAGGGACCCAATGCCCAGTCTCCTGTCCGAACTGCATGCCTCTTCCAGCAGCATGTCTCTGATTGAGAAAGGTCTGCCCCACTGCGGGGCGCTTGAGACACACTCACATCTCCCTGCTGCTTGGACTTCTCAGATGATCTGCGAGTTTGTCCAGGGGTCAAGTGGCTTTCTGTGCTTACAGTAACATGACCAACGTTCACAAACAGCAAACAAAACACATCAGTTTAAAAGAAGGGGAGCACGCACATACCTGGAAAAGGGGTGTTCGTCCTGCCCCCGGCCGGTGCTCTCCGTGCCCCTTGCTTCCACTCGCTCCCTCTCTCCCTTGGTATGTGCAATGCTGGCAGGTGAAGAAACTGCACACTGCCGCCTCTCCCTCCGCCTCCCACTGAAGAGGAGGGCTGTCTGTTGTAACCCCACCCTTCGGCGTGCACCGCACACTTCCTCAAAATGCTGCTTTTGAACACTCACACTTACCACAGGTGGTGAGGTAGAAAGGCAGGGGGCGGCAGAACCTCAGGCGCCCACGCTCACACAGGAAGCCGTGTCCGCTGCCTCCGGGGCACAAATAAAGCCGAGAACTAGAGCGGCTGCAAGTGCGCGGACCGTTGCCAGCCCCTGGCCGTGCCCCTTCTGGTCACAAGTTGCACCTCAGTGTGCACTGGCACCGACTGCCAGGCGTACAAGGTGCTGTGTGTGCACAGTGCGTGCAGTGCCCCAGCTGACGCACGCAGCGTGTGCAGTGATGGTTTATAAACATCCAGTGCGCCCACATGCCTGTATTTACTTTCGTTTTTTTCTCTTGTAAGGACAGGGTGCGGTTGCCAGCCTGCTGATATGGTGAAATATTAATAAAAACAATCTATGCCAATAGGTCTCGCCTTTGGGACCTTATAAGTATTTGGTTATTCAGCAAAATATCCTTACTGCAACAACATTAACTGTTGCATGGCTAAACACTTATAAGGTCCCAAAGGCGAGACATATTGGCTATGCCAATGCTTGTTTTCGCCCTGTCATAGGAGCCATTTTCACATCTTACCCAGGCAGGCAGAAGGCTGTTTTGAGGCAAGGCTTTGCAGATGCCATCTGGAAAACTTGAGCAACAAAGTGACAACTTTCTAAAAGTTGCGTGTGACAACAAGTTACAATAATTTTGATTTGGGCATCAAGTCTACCTTAGTGTAATCAGTTGTCTGATACCTTGAGATGCCACCTTTGGTTGTCCCATTCAGAAATTAGCACAGCTAAGTTGTCTGCATGTAAGTCTGTACGTGCCAGTGGGGCTACTAGTCTCCCTCAAAGTAAAAATGACACTTGTGAGTTTCACGGTCAGACATGTAAAACACGTTTTACTTTCTAATATATTGCACCTTGCGTTAGGGCTTGATAGGGCGTGAGGAACCTCCGCTCAGCCGACCTCGCCCTGGCAGAAGTCCCCTGCATCCGCCGAAGCAGAACCGGAGGCAGAGTGTTTTCCTACACCGCAGCCTCGGCCTGGAACTCACTCCCGTTGGAAATACGATGCACACCAACTCTGCTGGCTTTCAGAAGATCAATCAAGACTTGGCTGTTTCAACTGACTTGAGCTGCCCTACCCCCCCTCCCCCCCCCCCTTCAGCGCCTTGAGACCCTCACGGGTGAGTAGTGCGCTTTATCAACCCCTGATTGATTGATTGAGGTCTGTTTTTAGGGGTGACTTGTACACATTAACAAGGGAGTTTGATCTTTGCCACTGCTTAAAATGGCAAAGTAGAGTTAGCAGCTTTAAACTGCCCTTCCAGTCTGCAGTGGCAGACTAGGAGTCACGTTTTACTTTGTCCTACTCAGGGTGGCACAACAAGTGCTGCAGTCCCTGAGGGGACACTTTAACTTTCAGGCCCTAGGCTCATCTGGTATCGTATACTAGGGACGTAGAAGTAAGTTAGCCTATGCCAATTGGGTGTTAGCCATTCAAACATACACATTTAAGGGTCAGGGCGCTCGCACTGGGGACTGGTTAGCAGGCGTCCGTGCCCTCTCAGAGTTAGAAAACCAGCAGCATCAGTCCAATACTTTGGAGGTTACCATACAAAAAGAGGCATTTCCTTACATGCCCCCTCTCCAAAAAGAAAGGTGATAAGCTACTAACCTTATCCTGGTAGTTCTCATCATCTAAGCGGAATAACCTGGACAGGCCATCTGTATTGGCATGATCCGTTCCAGGTCTGTGTTCCACTGTAAAGTCCATAATCTGTAGGGAAATGGATCCCCTCATCAGTTTGGGGTTCTCTTTTCTCATCTGCATCAACCACCTGAGAGGCCTGATGCACCTGAATCTGCTGGACCTGGGAGAGCCATTGGAGTGTGGTTTGGTTACCCAGAAGGAGTTATAGCTAAATGAAGGAAACTGCTGAATCTCTTGTGCCCGGTGACCAGTAGATCAGTGGCAACTAGGCTTTTGTTTGACCAAATAGGACTTTGAGGAACAGCTACCTCTTTGGCCAATGCTGCCACACCAGGAGCGTAGACTGAGGTGTGGCCCCAGGAAGGCTCCCTTCGACAGCACAGTATCTTCACCATCCTGTATCCCTTACAACAGGACAACTCCATAGAAGCCAAGGGACCACTGACACTGGAACTGGACTGGAGACTGCTTTTCTTGTTAAGGTAACTGTTTCTTCGGACCTGTTTCTTCAGAATTTACTGGTCCCTTTGACTGGATACCAGCTGGAGTTGGTTGCCCAAAGTAACTCTAAGAAACCGCATGCCACAGTGACTATGTTTAAAAAAAAATAAAAAAGTTTCTAAGTGTCAAATTAGTTGAGTATGTCAAAGCTTGTTTGCGGTTTAGTGAAAAGATTTCAAAGTGAGAGAATTTATGTAACAATCCTGCTGAGTACCCATGTGAACGGAGATGGTGCTATTTTTTCCAGCACTCAACAAAAAGGAAGTGTTCTGATGTTTCAGAAGATATCAGAATTACACAAGTACAAATGAAGCACATTTTCTTTGTAATATTTGAAGTGTGGTGGAAACTAATATTTGAAACACATTATCAATACACTAGGTGATGACATTTCCAAACATTATCGTTTGTGTGCAGTAAAATTGTATGTAGGTGCAAATGTAATAGTCATTTCAATTGAAAATGTGTTATCTGCAGTGGTAGTGCGCTACCACACCAGGCATACTCCACACTACACTACTCCACTTTACACCACTACTCTCTTCTCCCCTCTATTCCCTTCCACTCTGTCACACCACTACATTCTACATACCCCACTCCACTCCAGCTCATCCCAATCTACCCTACTTCAATCTACCACACCACACCCCGTTCTACCCCACCCCACCCCAATCTACTCCAACCCACTCCAATTTACCCCGCCCCACTCCAATTTATACCTCTCTACTTCACTCCAATCTGCTCCACCCAACCCCACTCTCATCTTCCTCAGTCTACCCACTCCAGTTTCCACTCTAGTCTATCCAACTCCACTCTATTCAAGTCTGTCCAACCCCACTCTAATTCCATCTGCCCCACTCCACTCTATCCCAGTCTACCCCACTCCAGTCTACCACAATCTACCCTACTCCCCTCCAATCTACCCCACTTCTGTCCACTTAATCTACCCCAACCCCACTCCACTCCCCCAGACTCCACTGCACTCTAATCTAACACACTCCACTCTACCCTACTCCCCTCCAATCTACCCCACTTCACTTCACTAGTCTACCCCATTCCAATCCTGTCTACCCCACTCTTCTTTAATATACCCCACTCCAAAATACCATACTCCACACCACCCTGTCTATCCCACTTCATTGCAGTCTACCCCACGCCACTCTACCCCACACCACTACAATCTACTCCAATTTGCCATACTCCACTTAAATCTATCTAATTTGCCTCCAATCTAACCCACTCCACCCCAATCCATCTCACTCTAATCCACACACTCTAATCCACCCCCTCCAATCCACCCCAGTCTACTACACTCAAATCTACTCCACACCAATCTGCCCAATCTACCCCTCCTGAGTCCAATCTAGCCCACCCCATCCCACTCTACCCCACTCCACTCTATCCAGCTTCACTCCCCTCAAATCTATCCCACTCTAATCCACCCCACTTTATTCCAATCCACCCTACTCTACTCTACTCCAGTCTACCTCACCCCACTCCACTCTTCCCCACTCCACTCTTCTCATATCCATCCCACTTCCCCATTCCACAATCCACCCACTCCACTCTACTCCAATCTACCCAATGTCTCCCATTCCACTCTACCTCAATTTACCCCAATCTACCTCATCCTGTCTATCCCATTCCACCCCAGTCTACCCCAATCCACTCCAATTCAATGTAGCCCACCCCAATCTACCATGCTAATCTACCCCACTTCTAACTACCGCACTCAACTTCAATCTATTCCACTCAAATCTAATCAACCCCACTCAACTTTAACCCACTCCACTCCAGTCTATCCCACCCCACACTACCCAACTCAAGTCTATCCCACTCTAATCCACCCCAACCCACTCCACTTTACCCCACTCTGTTCCAATCTACCCTACTCTACTCCAGTCTATCCCACCCCACACCAATCTACCCTACTTCACTCTTCCCAAATCCACCCCACTCCAACCTTCCCCAATCCAGCCACTCCACTCTACCCCATTATACCCACTCTACTCCAAACTACCCAATATATCCCATTCCGCTATACCTCAATCAACCCCTATATTCCCCATTCCACTCTACCTCAATTTATCCTGATCTATCTGATTCCTATCTACCCTACTGCAACCTACCCACCCCACCCCAGTCTACCCCAATCCACTCAAAACGACCCCAATTCAGTGTACCCCACCCCAATCTACCATTCAAATCTACCCCACTTCCCCACTTCTAACTACCCCACTCAACTCCAATCTACTACGCTCATCTCCAATTGACCCCACTCAACTCCACTCCAATCTGCCCCCATCCAGTCTACCTCTCTCGATCCCAGTCTACCCCTTTACAATCTACAACATTTTACACCACTCCACTCTACCCCAATTTACCCCCTTCTGTGTACCACAATTTATCCCTCGCCAGTGTACCCCACTCCAGTCGACCCTACCCCACCCCACTAACTTTTAGCCATGCTGAACAGCAGCCACATTGGTATACAACATGGCTAAAACACGTTGCCAAACCAATAGCTCTTGCGTAGGCGAAACCTATTTGCTAGTAAATTCGCTTTTTTGGTCGTGCCCAGGCTGCGAGCATGCGTTATCTGCCAGACATGCTGTATTCACTTTGTGAGCTTTCATTCCGCCCCTCGCTGCTGATTTGTTATTCTGCCAGTTGTTCTGAAAAGCTTGCTTCTATGTCGTTTGTTTTACTTGTATGTCCCTCCTTCTCATGACTAGTTTCCTCCCCTGGAGTATTGGCCTATTATGAGTCCCTTTCTCTGTAGTGTTTTTCCTTTTGGGTTTGGGCAGTCATTTTTTGGTATTTTGTTTTCATTAAGCTTGTGCGTAATACATGGTTTTGTTAAGCTTGTGCGCGATGTGTTTTAAGCTTTTCTGTCTATAATATGCTATCTTGGTTTAGCAAGGCTTTCTTATGTCTACGGCGTTTTTAGTTTTTTTTTTTTTTTGCAAAGGCTCCTGTTTTTTGTCTGTTGTGTTCGCTACGGCGCCAACATTTTAAGGAGTCAATATCTCGGCCTTCACGAAAAGAATGCACTGGAATTTCATTAGTTAACCCTTGCACAACAACAGTTTGTTTTTCTTTCTTGTAAACCCCTTCCCCGGAGTGGAAGATATCCAGAGAGCCAGCAGGGTGCCTGCCTGGATAATTCATGAGCAGATTCCCCCCCCCCTAGCCACCCCACCCCGCTCTGTCATGCCTTTCACCCCACTGGGTTGATCCTTTCCCTGGAACTCTTGTGTTGGACTTGCAGCTGCTTATTTTCTAGCTCTTTACTTAAGTAAACGTATTGAGTTCACCGTTGGATGTGCCAAGTACATTTGGGAGATGTGCCCAGAGTGAATCTTTCAGCTCCCTTTCTTAGCAATTAGTGGTAGACTACAAGCCATCATCTTTCAAGAAGCCTCCTGCAGAGTCTGGTAGGGCTGACACTGAGTTTGTCATAAGCACCCGCCTGCAACACTTGCATATCATTAGAAAAACCTAACGATTTAATTATAAAGCCAGCCACCCCCTGTTTTTAGCCAGAACCCCACTTTTAGGCTTGAAGTTTCCTTTCTTTTCTCCTTGTTAACCGAGTCGATGGATAGATGTCTCCAGTGTTTTTCGGGGATAATTTGTCCTCAACATCCTGTTTTATTCTCTGTGGCATAAATAATGTGGTGTCCAGTAGGGCTGGAGCAGAGTCTGTCTGAATTCCAGTCTTTAATGGACACATGCCGTTTGAGAAGATTCCAAGCAGTCTCAGGCGGTCTCAGTTTTTTAATTAACCTTTTTAAGGGATTCCTGTTGAACACACATTCTAAATCTCGTGCAACGCAATTAGGATATCTGGATGCACTTATTTAGGATTTTGTGCAGTGTATAAGAGGTCAGCTCTTATTCACTTCTTACCAAAGTTTAGAGACCTAGTAGGCTAATTCCCAATCTGCCTGGCTGGCCGTTCTAGCTTGTGAATATCGTGTTGACGCCACTACATAGGCTGACGGGTGTTTTTGACTGTTAGTACATCCCCAGAGCCTCTAAACTCATTCCTACAAGGTCTTAAAGTTGACTACTTTAAAAGCTCTGAAGTGAGGATATTTTGAGTGCTGTCATTAGGCAAGACTATGGCTTTATTTTCATGGGTTGACTCTTTGGCCACTGTACCTCGGCCACTTATGCATGTAGTGTTTGGTTTCTTGACTGTGTGGATGGAATATATTTTTGTAGGGGATCATCAAAATGTATATTTAGCTTACATTGATAGTGTTTCCACTAATATTAGGACTCTACTGTTCAATACTATTTCTGTCGCACACAGAATGTTATAGTTCTGTTAACACTACCTCTGCACCAGCGCACCAGCGCACCAGCACACCAGTACCTCTGCACCGGTGCAGCACCACCACCTCAGCATCATTCAGTGCCACCAGAGCATCACTCAGCACCAGCACAGCATCACTCAGCACCAGCACAGCATCTCCTCAGCATCACTCAACACCACCAGAGCACTACCTCGGTATCAGCACAGCACCACCTCTGCATCAGTGCACCATCACCAGCGTAGCACCAACTGCACCAGCACGGCACCACCACAGTATCAGTGCAGCACCAACTCCGCACCACCTCAGCAGCAACTTAGCACCAATGCAGCACCACTTCAGCATTAGCGCAGCACCAACACAGCATCACTCAGCATCATCTGAGCACCACCAAAGCATCATTCAGTATCATCTCCCCTCCACCTCCGCACAAGCACACCAACTCCGTATCACTCGGCGCCAGTGTAACATCAGCACAGCACCACCTCATCAGTGCACCACCACCAGTGCAGCACCAACTCAGTAACAGCACCGGCACCACCTTAGCAGCACTGCAGTACCACCTTAACATCAGCACAGTACCATCTCAGCATTAGCACAGTACTGCCTCTTCATCAGTGCCCCACCAAAACTGATGAAGAGGCAGTACTGTGCTAATGCTGAGATGATACTGGGCTTAGCACCACCTCAGCATCAGCACAGCACCACCTCAGCTCAGCATAGCATCACTTCAGCACAGCACTGCATCCCTCAGCATCAACGCAGCACCACCACCTCAGCATGACTCAGCACCACCACAGCATCACTCCGCACCACCGCATAAGCACAGCACCAGTGCAACCCCACTTCAGCACCAGCACTCCACCAGTGCAGCACCACCTTACCACCAGCTCACTACCTCCGCATCAGTGCAGCACCACCGTCTCCGCATACCATCACTCAGCGCCACCTACCGCATCACTCAGCACAGCAACACCTGACCAACAGCACAGCACCACCTGAAAACACCAGTGCATCAGTGCAATACCACCGCAGCATCAACTCAGCAGTATTCAGAACACCACCACCTCAGCACCAGTGCAACACCACATCCGCACCACCACAGCATCAGCGCAGCACTACTTCAGCACCAGTCAGCATTACTCAGCACCACTTCAGCAGTACCACAGCAGCACCACCTGAGCATCACTCAGCAGCACCTGAGCACCACCACAACACCAGCATAGCAGCACCTCAGCATCACTCAGACAAGCACCACCATAGGACCACCTATGCACCAGTGCAGCACTACCTCACTACCAGCGCAGCACTACCTCAGCATCAGTGCAGCACCACACCCTCAGCATCTGCACAGCACAACCACAGCCTCACTCTGCACCAGCTCATCTCCTCAGCCTCACTCAACACCACCATAGCACCCCAATCAGCATCAGCCCAGCACCATCTCAGCAAAGTACCAGCTCAACACCAGGGCAACCACACCACCGCATCTGCGTAGCACTACCTAAGCACTACCACAGCACCACATCAGCCGCAACTCCGCAGCAGTGCAAAACCACCTCAGCACCACCTCAATATCTGCACAGCACCACCTCAACATCTGCACAGCACCACCAGTGCAGCCCCACCCCAGCAGCAACTCTGCACCACTAAAGCATCAGCACAGCATTACTCAGCACAGCTTCACTCAGCACCTCCTGAGCACCACTGCAGCATCTGCTCAGCATCACCTCAACACCAGTGCATTGGTGCAGCAGCACCACCTCAGCATCAGTGTAGCACCACCTCAGCACCAGTCCGCGTCACTCAGCACCACTTTAATAGCACTACCTGAGCATCACTCACCAGCACCTGAGCACCACCACAACACTAACACAGCACCACCTCTGCATCATGCAGCACCAGTGAAGCACTACCTCAACACCAGTGCAGCACCACCTGACTACCAATGCAGCACTACCTCGCTACCAGTACAGCACTACCATAGCATCAATGCAGCAACACCACCAGAGCACTAGTGCAGCAGCACCACCTCAGCATTACTCACCACCCCTGCACCAGTGCAGCATTACCTCACTACCAGCGCACCGCTAACTCAGCATCAGTGCAGCGCTACCACCTCCGCATCAGCACTGCACCAGCACGGCATCACTCAGCACTACCTTATTACCACAGCATCAGCGCAGCACCAATGCATCAGGGCAGCACCACTTCAGCATTCTCGCAGCATCACATCAGCGCAGCGCCACTTCAGCACCAATCAGCGTCACTCAGCACAGTTTTAGAAATACCACAGCAGCACTGCCTGAGCAACACTCAGCAGCACCTGAGCACCACATCAGCAGGACCCCCCACCTCAGCACCAGTGCAGCACCACCATAGCATCAGCACAGCACCACCTCTGGAACATTGTAACACTACCTTACTACCAGCACAGCACTACCTCAGCATCAGTGCAGCACCATGACCTCAGCACAGCATCACTTAGCGTCACCACAGCATCCATCAACACCACCACAGCACCATCTTGGCATCAGCACAGCACCATCTCGGCATGAGCACAGCACCACCCCAGCATCAGCAGAGCACCACCTCCGCATCAGTGCACCACCACCAGTGCAGTACCAGAGCAGCCCCACCACAGCATCAGTGCAGCACCATCTTAGCATCAGCATAGCACCTCCTGAGTGCTACCACAGTGTTAGAATCCGGGGTCTCTGGTTGGCGCAGGTATGCACTTGCAACAAGCAGGGACCCTTTCCTCTAAGTCAGGGCGTAGGATTACCTCTTTAAAAATAACCCCTGCTCACCCTCTAGGTGACGTGGCGCGAGCAGTCAGGCTAGATTCCAGAGGGCATTAGGTTAAGCGTTCAAGATATCCCACACAATAATCACCACCCCACCACACAGAGACACAAGACTGTATTTATGCAAAAATAAAGTTCTTTATATAAAAGATTTCTTCAAGCAGGCTGGTTAAAATACAGTTCTTCACTTCAAATGGGTTCCAGTTATTTTCAATGCTTTTAAGCAGTCCACAGTTCTCAAATTGGCAATTTTCTACCTCAAATAGGCTTCTTTAGGTGTCTGTGCGCTTCGTAGCGCCTCCGGTACGCTTCGTACGAGGTTTTGAACGTGTCTTGCCGTTTCTTACGCTTCTCGCGTGAGCACGTTTACGCTGGACGTGAACCGTACGTACCGTACCCTCGTAGGTACGCGTCGTACACGTCCGGTACGCCCCTTGCAGAACCTCACGCTTCCCGCGTGAGCAACGTCCTATATATTCAATGGAGTACGGACCGTACCTTCACGGGGGCCTCTCATAGCTGATACGAAGGGTGCAAAAGCTCACGCTTCACGCGTGAAAAGCGTAGCGGTACGGCAGCACCAGTACGGCCCGAACAAAGCAACGGACGGGTCGTACCAGCGCGCGCAGCTCACAGCACCTTTGTTCTTTGGGGGAGATGGTTGTAACAGCCTCAGGGGTCCACAGAGGATTGTCCCACGTCGCGTTGTTGTCCCTCGTAGTCAGTGGGCGGCGATGCTTCGTGGGGCACTTCAGAACTTCCCAGGCTCACAAAGAGGTCGGCAGAAGGAGGGGCCTGCCGGGGGTGATTTCTAGCGCGTCGCGCTGTCGGCTTCGCTCAGGGGATGAACAGTGCGTCGCAGGTCCTTACAGGAGCTTCCACGGCCAGGGGGGTCGCAGAGGCTCGGCGCTTGGAGCCGGGTCAGTCTCTTCTTTGCTGTGCGAGCTACGGCTCGGGGGGCAGTTGCTTGCGGTGCTCGGGCCAAGTAGGCAGGCCTTTGCTGTGCTCACAGTAGCCCCGGTGGCAGATGTCGCGGTGCTCAGATGAGGGGCACACAGGTTCTCTGGGGTCAGCGTTTGGTAGAATCACCTCCAGCAGCTTCTCTTCTTCCAGGGAAAAGGTAGCAACCACTGTTCTTGGGGCACAGTTCAGGGGGCAAGTTCACAAGCAAGCCCTTGGAGATTGTTTGATAAGCACAAGTTGATCAAAAGTCTTTCTCAATCTTTTCTTCCTCTCCTTCCAGCAGCAAGGCACCCACTGCAGGCCAGTCTCTCAGGCTTAGAGACAGTACTCCTCCATACAGCTTTTCCAGGTCTTTCTCTTCAGGCAGAGTTTCTTCTTGGCGCAAACAGGATCTGATTTCTTAGGAGCAGGGCTCCTTCTTTTATACAGCAATTCTTTTGTTCTTTGTCGCCAGGGGGGCCTTGGCCTGGCTTAGTCCGGTTTTGGAGCACTTTGTTGTGGTGACTCTGCTCTTTCCTTTCAGCAGCAGGGCAGAGACATCAGCCGCTCCACAAGGTGTGGAGCCGGCATTGTGGTGGCAGAGCAGAGGTCTATTCAGAGTCAAGGTGTACTCCTCCCACCCATCCTGGTGTAATCTCTCTACCCACCACCTGGCAGCCAGCCTGTCTCCTGGAATTCCCCAGCCCTGCTCTTCACTGTTGCTAGGCAGAACACACACACACAGCAGAGGCTGACTGAAATGGCCAGGTCAGTAAATACTAACTTTCTAAAAGTAGTATTTACAAACACAGGATATTAAAATAAACTTTACTAAAAGAAGTATTTTATTATTCTGAGTTCAGGCATACTAAACTTGACTTTCTACCATGCTCTCTGAGTCCACTGGGATTACAGCGTGTAGTAATTCCAGCAGCCCATTCTGGCCTATGGAGAGCAGGTAGCCTTCAATAGTGAAAAACGAAAATGGCTGTAATTCACTAGTAGGACATGCCACACACATCAGGGCATGTCCTACCTTATACCTACAATGCACCCTGCCCTTGGGCCTACCAGAGGGGTGACCAATATGTAGTTAAGTGAAGGTTTGGGGACTGGCAAGTAGGTGCACCTGCGCAATCAGCGCGACTGTACCAGACCGCGCGCAGGTTCTGCAATGGCAGACCTTAGACACATTTTACTAGGCCGCTTCTGTGGGTGGCACAACCAGTGCTGCAAGCCCACCAGCAGCATTTGTATTTACAAGCCCTGGCACTCCTGGTGCACTTTACTAGGGGCTGATAGTAAACCAAATAAGCCAAACATGGACACCAATCAATGTATACATTTTACCTTAGGGAGAGCACATGCACCTTAGCACTGATCAGCAGTGGTAAGGTGCCCAGGGTCATAAAACAGCCAACACCAGGTCAGAAAAAATACAGGAGGAAGGCAAAAAGTTTAGGGATGACCCTGCAAAAAGTGCCAGGTCCAACACAACCCCCTTCCAGCAGTGTAGACCAATCACCACTGTGATGGTCTTCCCTGCTTGGGGCGATAGAACAAGGACCTGGCCCACAACTGCAGGGGCAGACTCCAGTTCTACGCCAATCTGAACCTATTGGACTCCCTCTGTCCATACTCTCAGGGCCCACCAAGCCAATCCATGGGCAACCCTTCTCCTCACCTGTGGACACCACCTGTGCAGCACCTAACCTTAACTGGCCCAAAAGTGTGTCCCAACAGAAAGACAGCAAAATGCTACAGTGGCCACTGACAGTAGTCAGGGATGAGACCCAGGCGTATGCCTCTCAGGGCTCTCAAACCTCTGTGGCCCCAGGGAGCGGGGGGCAGTAGCCCCAGGTGCTTGGCACCCTTTGTCCATTCTCCCCATTGTCAGGTCAGGTAGGACATCCTGGCACTGACCCACCAGCCCCGGGACTGTACCCGGCGTCTGGACCAAAGACTGGGGCCTCTCCCACACCCGGTCCTCCTCCTTGGGGCTCTGTACCCTCCCATCTGGAGTGGTACCCCCTTCCAGAATTGCCAGGGCACCTGGGGCAGGTGTCACGCGCAATTCGCCCACCAGTTCAGGGGTTCTATCCTGCAACTGGGCGTCCAGGTCAGGGGGGACACCCTGAACCTGGCCCTCCAACCTGGGGTCTAAACCCTTCAGCTGAGCCAGGGTCAGAGGCGAGGACTCCCTCCCTCTGCACCCCCTTCCAGAGTACTGCACACTCCCAACTGGAGTGGTACCCCTAGAAGCAACCTGGGTCAGGACACTGATTACAGTTGTCCCACCCTCCAGGTCAGACAACACCTGACCCTGGCTTCCCAACCCTGGGACCAACCCATGCGGTTGAACGCTCGCCTGGCGCACCAGGACTTCCCGGGAAGCACGCATGACCCCCCTGAGGGTGACACATAACTCATGTGTCGTGTGACAGTCTGCCTGGCGCTGATCTCCTGACCCCTGTCCATCTGACAGTGCACGAAGATCCCCCAGGACAGAAGTGGTGTCACCATGGTCATTCACTGGTGACGCAGCCCTTCCTGCTGGCCCCTGACCCACTGGTTCTTCCACTGGGGACTCTTTCCCCCTCTCACCCCTCAATCTGGACTTCTGCACCCTCCCAACTGGAGCGGTACTGCCAGACACAAGAACTGATGGAGGTCCGATTACAGACACTCCCAGCTCACCAGACACTAGGGGATCCCCCTCAACGGGCGGCCCATCAGGACAGCCTAGGCTCCCCGCCTGGTGTTCCCTTAAAGAACCATCCAGGCTCTGAGACTGGGTTTCGGGCACCTGGGGGCACGCAGCCCCACACTCACTCCTTCTCCACTGAGACAGGACGTGAGGCCCTACACCCCTCCCACTACCATGGGACCTAGCTTGGCTACCCTGCATCACTTCCACCACTCTGGGTTGGAAGATACCTGAGCCACTCCCCACGGGGTCACTCCCCAATGCCTCTCCAGACCCTCTGGAATCTACCAAAAGGTCTGCCTCCAATGTGAGCTCCCTGCGGTCAGAGAACTCACTCTCCAACAGGTGATGGCATAGCTCTGGAAAACAGGGACTTAAAAATATGCTCTCCCACAATTGGATCAGACAGCCCCCTAGCAGGGTTGACCAAACTATCCTTCACCTCACCGTCCAGTGCCTCCACACGTACTCCACACCACTCTCCTGAGAATGGCAAGACAGTATCTGACTGTCTCTGTCACACAACCCACACTCTTCTGGGCGGTCTTCACACTCACATACCAGGACTTCACTTTTGGGGGAACCCCTCTCCCTGCACCTCTCATCTAGAGTCAGTAGAGTGTCCCTCCCACCACTAGGACCATGAACCCCTGCGCCAGTTACCCTATTCCCTTTAGGGATACTGCGCACTACTGGAGCTACCTCGTGCCCTTGAACCTCCTGGTGTATGTTAACCCCCTCCTTCAAGTCAGGCGCCACATCTCTGGGTGTGAGTACTACTCTCTCAGCACTAGAAAATTCACTATCGCTGCCACCATCTGAGCTGGATTCCTCCTCCCACTCAGCAAAGCTCAATCTCTGAGCTACGCACCTTTCTTGTTTTTGGGCTGAGACACTCCTGGCCTCAAGCCTCTCGAGCTCCATATCATATTTCTTCATTATGAAGTCATGCTCCGTCTGAATCTTTCTTTCTTCAAGAGCCATTTTCTTTTCTTCCGAGCCAGCTTCTTGATTTCTAGCTCCAATTGGCTTTTTAATTCCAGCTTTGCCAATGTTATCTCATGATCCCTGGTGGCCTGTCTGTCTGCCAGCTCCTCTGGCGACAGGCCTCTGCCAAAACTGCGAACGCTTTCCGCTGGTTTCAATTGTGTAACTTCCTTAGTTGCACCCCTTGATTCAATCCAGGCTTTCAGCGCCTTGTAGAGATATGATTTGTTCTTGCATCCTGCATGTGGAACCTTGAGCTTCCTGCAGAAGTACTTGAGTTCAGTTCTCTTGTAGCTATCCAGTTTTGACTCATCCCATTCAACCTCTCCAGCCTCAGAGGCTTCAGACGCGGTTTTCTCTATGCTGTTTGGGCCCGGCATGACTCCAAACACAAGGGATCTTCTTTCTTGGCAAGCAAAATTATAATAAAAAGTTCTGTGGCTTAAGCTACTGGACTCCTCACTGTGCAGTGGCTAGTAATCACTGTGCAGACAACAAGAACGCAAATCCGTAAATCCTCACCGCTGCCACCAATGTTAGAATCCGGGGTCTCTGGTTGGCGCAGGTATGCACTTGCGACAAGCAGGGACCCTTTCCTCTAAGTCAGGGCGTAGGATTACCTCTTTAAAAATAACCCCTGCTCACCCTCTAGGTAACGTGGCGCGAGCAGCCAGGCTAGATTCCAGAGGGCATTAGGTTAAGCGTTCAAGATATCCCACACAATAATCACCACCCCACCACACAGAGACACAAGACTGTATTTATGCAAAAATAAAGTTCTTTATATAAAAGATTTCTTCAAAAAGGCTGGTTAAAATACAGTTCTTCACTTCAAATAGGTTCCAGTTACTTTCAATGCTTTTAGGCAGTCCACAGTTCTCAAAATGTCAATTTTCTACCTCAAATAGGCTTCTTTAGGTGTCTGTGCGCTTTGTAGCGCCTCCGGTACGCTTCCTACGAGGTTTTGAACGTGTTTTGCCGTTTCTCACATTTCTCGCGTGAGTACGCGTACGCTGGACGTGAACCATACGGACCGTACCCTCATAGGTACGTGTCGTACACGTCCGGTACGCCCCTTGCAGAACCTCACGCTTCCCGCGTGAGCAACGTCCTATATATTCAATGGAGTACGGACCGTACCTTCACGGGGCCCTCGCACAGCTGATACGAAGGGTGTAAAAGCTTGCGCTTCACGCGTGAACAGCGTAGCGGTACGGCAGCACCAGTACGGCCCGAACAAAGCAACGGACGGGTTGTACCAGCACGCGCAGCTCACAGTACCTTTGTTCTTTGGGGGAGATGGTTGTAACAGCCTCAGGGGTCCACAGAGGAGTGTCCCACGTCGCGTTGTCGTCCCTCGTAGTCAGTGGGTGGCGATGCTTCGTGGGGCACTTCAGAACTTCCCAGGCTCACAACGAGGTCGGCAGAAGGAGGGGCTGGCCGGGGGTGATTTCTAGCGCGTCGCAGCGCTGTCGGCTTCGCTCAGGGGATGAACAGTGCGTCGCAGGTCCTTACAGGAGCTTCCACGGCCAGGGGGGTCGCAGAGGCTCGGCTCTTGGAGCCGGATCAGTCTCTTCTTTGCTGTGCGAGCTACGGCTTGGGGGGCAGTTGCTTGCGGTGCTCGGGCCAAGTAGGCAGGCCTTTGCTGTGCTCACAGTAGCCCCGGTGGCAGATGTCGCGGTGCTCAGATGAGGGGCACACAGGTTCTCAGGGGTCAGCGTTTGGTAGAATCACCTCCAGCAGCTTCTCTTCTTCCAGGGAAAAGGTAGCGCCCACTGTTCTTGGGGCACAGTTCAGGGGGCAAGTTCACAAGCAAGCCCTTGGAGATTGTTTGATAAGCACAAGTTGATCAAAAGTCTTTCTCAATCTTTTCTTCCTCTCCTTCCAACAGCAAGGCACCCACTGCAGGCCAGTCTCTCAGGCTTAGAGACAGTACTCCTCCATACAGCTTTTCCAGGTCTTTCTCTTCAGGCAGAGTTTCTTCTTGGCGCAAACAGGATCTGATTTCTTAGGAGCAGGGCTCCTTCTTTTATACAGCAATTCTTTTGTTCTTTGTCGCCAGAGGGGCCTTGGCATGGCTCAGTCCGGTTTTGGAGCACTTTGTTGTGGTGACTCTGCTCTTTCCTTACAGCAGCAGGGCAGAGACATCAGCCGCTCCACAGGGGGCGGAGCCGGCATTGTGGTGGCAGAGCAGAGGTCTATTCAGAGTCAAGGTGTACTCCTCCCACCCATCCTGGTGTAATCTCTCTACCCACCACCTGGCAGCCAGCCTGTCTCCTGGAATTCCCCAGCCCTGCTCTTCACTGTTGCTAGGCAGAACACACACACACAGCAGAGGCTGACTGAAATGGCCAGGTCAGTAAATACTAACTTTCTAAAAGTAGTATTTACAAACACAGGATATTAAAATAAACTTTACTAAAAGAAGTATTTTATTATTCCGAGTTGAGGCATACTAAACTTGACTTTCTACCATGCTCTGAGTCCACTGGGATTACAGCGTGTAGTAATTCCAGCAGCCCATTCTGGCCTATGGAGAGCAGGTAGCCTTCAATAGTGAAAAACGAAAATGGCTGTAATTCACTATTAGGACATGCCACACACATCAGGGCATGTCCTACCTTATACCTCCAATGCACCCTGCCCTTGGGCCCACCAGAGGGGTGACTAATATGTAGTTAAGTGAAGGTTTGGGGACTGGCAAGTAGGTGCACCTGCGCAATCAGCGCGACAGTACCAGACCGCGCGCAGGTTCTGCAATGGCAGACATTAGACACATTTTACTAGGCCGCTTCTGTGGGTGGCACAACCAGTGCTGCAAGCCCACCAGCAGCATTTGTATTTACAAGCCCTGGCACTCCTGGTGCACTTTACTAGGGGCTGATAGTAAACCAAATAAGCCAAACATGGACACCAATCAATGTATACATTTTACCTTAGGGAGAGCATATGCACCTTAGCACTGATCAGCAGTGGTAAGGTGCCCAGGGTCATAAAACAGCCAACACCAGGTCAGAAAAAATACAGGAGGAAGGCAAAAAGTTTAGGGATGACCCTGCAAAAAGGGCCAGGTCCAACACACTGCATCACTCAGCACATGAGCACCGCTTCAGCATCAGGGCAGCACGACCTCAGCATCTAGACAGCGCCATCTCAGCATCAGCACAGCACCACCCCTTCACAGTGCACCACCACCAGTGCAGCACCAACTCAGCATCAGCGCAGCACCACTGTAGCACCACCTCTGCATCAGTGCACCACCAGTCAGTGTCAATCATCACCACTTAAGCAGCACTACTGCAGCATCACTCAGCACTTGAGTACCACCTCAGCATCACTCAGCCCTACCTCAGCACCAGAGAAGCACCACTTCCACACATCACCAGCACAGCACCATCTCTTCACCAGTGAAACAGTACTTCACTACCAGCACAGCACTACCTGAGTCTCAGTGCAGCACCACCACTTCAGCACAGCATCACTCAGCACCACCTCACCACCAGCACATCTGCTCTGCATGACTCAACAACACCACAGCACCACCTCAGCACAGCACTATATCAGCACAGCACCACCTCTGCATCAGTGCACCACCATCAGCAGAGCCCCTCCTCAGCAGCAGCGCATCCCCACCTCAGCACCAGTGCATCCCCACCTCGGGCACCAGTGCATCCCACCTCAGCACCAGTGCAACCCCACCTTAGTAACAATTCAGCACCAGCGCATCCCCACCACAGCATCAGTGCAGCATCACCTCAGCATCAGCACAGCACCACCACAGCATCACTCATCATCACATGAGCACCACCTCCGCATCAGTGCAGCACCACCTCAGCATTAGCACAGCACCATCTCAGCATCAGCACAGCACCACCTCTTCACAGTGCACCACCACCAGTGCAGCACCAACTCATCATCAGCACAGCCCCACTGTAGCACCACCACAGCATCAGCGCACCACCAATAAGTGTCACCCAGCACCACTTCAGCAGCACTACCTGAGCATCACTCAGCACCTGAGCACCACCACACCAGCACTGCACCACCTCAGCATCACTCTGCTCTAATCCAGCACCAGCGTAGCACCACCTCCACACATCACATAACCAGCTAGGCACCATCTCTGCTCCAGTGAAACACTACTTCACTACCAGCACAGCACTACCTCCGTCTCAGTGCAGCACCACCACCTCAGCACAACATCACCTCAGCACCAGTTCATCTGCTCTGCATCACTCAACACCACAATTGATCTGCTCTGCATCACTCAACACCACAACAGCACCACCTCAGCATCAGCACAGCACTATCTCAGCATCAGCACCGCACCATCTCTGCATCAGCACAGCACCACCTCTGCATCAGTGCACCACCCGCACAACCCCACCTCAGCAGCAGCGCAGCCCCACCTCTGCACCAGAGCAACCCCACCTCAGCAACAATTCAGCACCAGCACAACCCTACAACAGCATCAGTGCAGCACCACATCAGCACCAGTACAACACTACCTGAGCGCCACCACAGCATCACTCACCACCACATGAGAACCACCTCAGCATCAGCGCAGCACCACCTCAGCATCAGCACAGCGCCATGTCAGCACAGCACCTCTTCACAGTGCCTGACCACCAGCACAGCACCAACTAAACATCAGCGCAGCACTACCTCAGCATCATCACAGCACCACTTCAGCATCAGTCAGTGTCACTCAGCACCACTTCAGTAGCACTACCTGAGACTCACTCAGCAGCACCTCAGCACCACCACAACACCACCACAACACTACCTTAGCATCACTCAGCTCCACCTCAGCACCAGTGTAGCACATACTCCACATCACCACAGCACCAGCACAGCACCACCTCTGCACCAGTGAAAGACTATTTCAATAGTAGCACAGCACTACCTAAGTCTCAGTGCAGCACCACTACATCAGCACAGCATCACTCAGCGCTACCACAGCATTACTCATCACCACCTCAGCACCAGCACATCTCCTCTGTATCAACCAACTCCACCACAGCACTACCTCACCCTCAGCACAGCACAAGTTCAGCATCAGCACAGCACCACCTCCGTAACAGTGCACCACCACCAGCACAGCCCCACCTTAGCATGAGTGCATCCCCCTCCTCAGCACAAGTGAAACCCCACATCAGCAACTACTTGAGTCTCCGTGCAGCACCACCACCTCAGCACAGCATCACTCAGCACCACCTCACCACCAGCGCATCTGCTCTGCATGACTCAACACAATGACAGCACCACCTCAGCACAGTACTATATCACCACAGCGCCACCTCTGCATCAGTACACCACCACCAGCACAGCCCCTCCTCAGCAGCAGCGCATCCCCACCTCAGCACCAGTGGATCCCCACCTCAGCAACAATTCAGCACCAACACAACCCTACAACAGCATCAGTGCAGCGCCACATCAGCACTAGTACAACACTACCTGAGCGCCACCACTGCATCACTCAGCACCACATGAGCACCACCTCAGCATCAGTGCAACACCACCTCAGCATCAGCACAGCGCCATATCAGCACAGCACCTCCTCTTCACAGTGCACGACCAGCAGTGCAGCACCAACTCAACATCAGCACAGCGCTACCTCAGCATCATCACAGCACAACTTCAGCACCAGTCAGTGTCACTCAGCACCACTTCAGTAGCACTACCTGAGACTCACTCAGCAGCACCTGAGCATCACCACAACACCACCACAACACTACCTCAGCATCACACAGCCCCACCTCAGCACCAGTATAGAACCTACTCCACATCACCGCAGCACAGCACCACCTCTGCACCAGTGAAACACTATTTCAATAGTAGCACAGCACTACCTCAGTCTCAGTGCAGCACGACTACATCAGCACAGCATCACTCAGCACTACCACGGCATTACTCAGCACCACCTCAGCACCAGCACATCTCCTCTGTCTCAACCAACTCCACCACAGCACTACCTCACCCTCAGCACAGCAAGAGTTTAGCATCAGCACAACACTACCTCCACAGCAGTGCACCACCACCAGCACAGCCTCACCTTAGCACCAGTGCATCCCCCTCCTCAGCACCAGTGTAACCCCACATCAGCAACAATTCTGCACCAACACACCACTTCAGCATCAGTGCAACACCACCTCAGCATCAGCGCCACATCACTTCAGCACAGCACCAACTCAGCATCACTCAGGATGACCTGAGCACCAGCGTAACACGACCACCTCAGAATGACTCAACAACACCTCCGTATCACCAGCACAACCTTTTCATCACTGAGCACCACCTCAGTATCACCTGGACACCACCTCAACATCAGCACAGCACCATCTTGGCATCACCACAGCACCACCTCCTCAGCAGTGCACCACCAACTCTGCATCAGTGCAGCACCATCTCAGCATCAGCACCATCTCAACATCAGTACCGCACCACCTCTGCATCTGTGCACCACCACCAGTGCAGCCTCACCTCAGCATAAATTCAGCACCAGTACCAGCACCACTTTAGCAATAGCGCACCACCACCTCAGCATCAGTGCAGCATCATCTCATCACAGCATCACCTCAGCATCACTCAACATCACCTGAACACCAGCTCAGCACCACCTGAGGATCAGTGCAGCACCGCCACCTCTCCATGACTTAACACCACAGCATCAGTCAGTACCCTTTCAGTATCACTCCGTATCACCTGAGCATGACCGCCACACCAGCACAGCACCACCTCCGCATCACTCAATACCACCTGAATGCCATTCAGCATCAATTAAGCGTCACCTCTGCACCAGCACACAACCACCTCAGCACCAACCCAGTATGCCCTCGGAATCTGGCATCTGTTGGTTCTCCCCTAGTGACCGTCCGCTGCTCGTGTTGTAATTCAGGTACTAATTCCCAACCTCCACCCTCCCTTTGTTTATGTCCCCCTCTCCTCCATATCAAAAAAGCTAAAACAAACCCACATTAGAACAGACAGGAAGAAGTTGCCAGCATTGCATGGACGAAAAACTAGAAGACATTTTTGTATGTTAATTCTTTTTTTTAATAGGGTTGTTCAGTTGTACATAATGTCTTCTTGGTTATATATAAAGTAACAAAAATGCTTAAAAAACTTTTTTAATTGTAACATTTCAACTTTCTGACCAGGAACCACACTGCTCTACAACATAGCTTAAAGACGTTGGCAAATTCAGTAGCTTTGACTAAACACTTATAAGGTCCAAAAGGCGGGACCTATTGGCCATGCCAATGCTTGTTACATTTGTCTGGTGAGAGAACAGCTTACTATGCCCAGCACAGAGAACACTGTTGGTACCTTTAGTTTCTTTCTGGGAGCCCTTAATTATGGTCAACATTTAAAATGGTTTATTTTAATTTCAGTGAACACTTGGATTAAATGGTTTTTTAGTCCTTGCAAATGTTGACAGCAGCAAAGAGATAACTGACGTGTAGTTCGAATCTGTTGCAATAGAAACTGGCTGAATTTCCTTGTCAGTGTTCCAGTTAACCAGTCGCAGGTTGCTTTTTCAGAACACTGGTGGGAATAAATTGGGGTTTGAGCATTTGTGAAATTGGTACAAAATGGAATTTGCCTTTAATGGTTTAATGGTATAGTTCACAAAAAGTCTTCAATGACAGACAACTAAATGCGGACTGTAGGCATAACTTAAACAAGCATTGGCAAAGCAAATAGGTCTCGCCTGTGGGAGCTATTATTGCCTTTGGCAATTTTTACCCCTTGGTGCACAGCAGTTATCCCTAAAGATTTTTTGTTTAAGTACTATGTATGACACAGCCAGTGCTGGCCACGTTATAGCGTTTTTTTTTTTTAGGTCTCAACATAGGCAGCGCACATGCGCTGCCCTGGCTAGACTTTTAGTAATGGGGCTTCAAAAAGCTGACCACACGCTTTTGCTTGTGGCCTAAAGCTTGCGGTTACGAGCACAGTTATGCACACAGGCCCCATCTGGCTTTCTTCTCTTGTCATGGCTCATTAAGCGCATCACTCATGGGCACCCTTACAGCGCGTGCACATCGCACACCACTCGCCAGACGTGCCTCCTTGTTTTAAACTTTCAGCGCGAGGCACGCGTGCTTGTTTTAGTGTGGAAGGAAGCGGGTCTTCATGCTTGTTAATGCCCCCTTTCTGAGCTACAAAATTTTACATTGTCGTCTCGTACCCTATCGTACGTTTGCCTCCATCAGTCTGTTGTGTTATTTTTAGTAAATATTTGTGTCTGGGAGTTTGCCCTGCCTGTTTTTATGCCTGAATTGTTTAAATTCCTAACATGTCGACATCTGTAGCGCCTGTAAGCATGAAAGATAGGCAGCATAGGTATGATTGTTCCAGAAGGCATGATGCAAAATAAAGTTTGTGCTATATAAAAATGCATAAATAAATGCTTTTGTACTCGGTTTTGTCTTCGCACTTATTAATGCCCCCTTTCTGAGCTACATAATTTGACATCGTCTTCTCGCACCCTATCGTACGTTTGCCTTCATCAGTGTGTTGTGTTTACTAAATACTCGTGTCTGGGAGATTGCCCTGCCTGTTTGTTGACTGAATTATTTAAATTCCTAACATGTCGACATCTGTTGCGCCTGTAAGCATGAAAGATAGGCAGCATAGGTATGAATGTTCCAGAAGGCATGATGCAAAATAAAGTTTGTGCTATATAAAAATGCATAATTAAATGCTTTTGTACTCGGTTTTGTCTTCGCACTTGTTAATGCCCCCTTTCTGAGCTACATAATTTGACATCGCCTTCTCGTACCCTATCGTACGTTTGCCTCCATCAGTGTGTTGTGTTTTTACTAAATCCTTGTGTCTGGGAGATTGCCCTGCCTGTTTTTATGCCTGAATTATTTAAATTCCTTACATGTCGACATCTGTAGCGCCTGTAAGCATGAAAGATAGGCTGCATAGGTATGAATGTCCCAGAAGGCGTGATGCAATATAAAGTTTGCGCTATATAAAAATGCATACATGAAAGCTTTTGTACACGGTTTTAGTAGGTCAGCCTTATTTTGCTGTTAGCGGCATTCACATGGGCATGTGGGCGTTTACTGATTAGCAATTGCGTTTCGTCAGAGTTTTCATACTGGCCGTATTCCAGGTGTGGGTATCTGTGTTGTGAAGAATTTTCCAGTACCAGCCAACCCTAAGGGAATTTTGTCTGAGGTCTTTCCCTTTTGGAATTCCAGAGTTCCATTATCATTAAAACTAAGGGGCATATCAACAACAATCGGCGATAATTATCGCTGAGCGCACTTAGCGCTCGGATAATTATCGCCGGCTAGCGCCGATTTTTATCTCTGAGATAGCGTGCTATTAGCAACGCTTATCTCATCAGCGATAAAAATCCTAGCGCTAACTGGCTAACGTGAGATTATCGCTGGAAACCCAGCGATAATCTCCCGTTAGCTAGTTGATAGGGACTCACAAACTTAGCCATGATATCCACCTTCCATAGGATATCATGGCGAAGTCAGTCCTGAAGCAGGCGTAAGGAAAGTAGCGATAACAGGGGTTATCGCTACTTTTCCTGACGCTATGCTTCATAGCGTTAGGCTTGCTGATAGAAGAAATGTCGCTTAGCGACATTTCTCCTGTCATGCCAGGTCAGGAACGCCCACTTTGCATCTCATTAGAGATGCAAAGCTGGGCGTTAGGAATCCTGACGCTAAAGCAAGGTTTCACGCGTTAGCGTGACCTTGCTGATTAGGCAATAAAATTATCGCCGCTTTTCGGCCGAAAATGGCCGCAAAAGCGGCGATAATTTTTTATCGCCTGCTTGTTGATATGCCCCTTAGTATGTGCTTCAGAGGAATGAAGTCATTATGTGAAAACTTTAGGAGCCTCTCCCTGAATTTCTCCATTCTCTCTCATTTGTCGGCACCGTGTACAATTCGGGTTGTTCCTACACAAAGCTGCACGAGCTGTCCTAAATGGATATGGAAGGCCTCAAACATTAAGATTTTGCTAATCCGTGGGAACCAAAAACTTCTGCTAAATTTCATAAATATTTTGTTTTGCCAGGGTTTCACTGTTAAACAAGCATTGACATAGCCAATAGGTCTCGCCTTTGGGACCTTAGAAGTGTTTAGCCATGCAACAGTTGATGCTGTTGTACCAAGGATATTGTGCTGCATAACTAAATACTTATGAGGTCCCAAAGTCGAGACCAATTGGCTATGCCAATGCTTGTTTTAAATTGCTGGCGGGAGGGCGGGACTGGTTACATCCTGAAGGGATGAAGGGGTGCAACACAGGGTGTAGATTCCTGTCATATCGCCCACCAGCCAACTATACAAAGAGCTAGATGAGACAATCGCTGACAGTCTCATAGTGCTTATTTAAAAAACACACAAAAAACTTTCAGCCAAACTGCACAGCGGCCGGACAAAATCGAGTGAATCTTTTTAAAGGTATCTGTCTCTCAAGTGATAGTTTCGCGTTGGCATTCAACATTTTGTATTTGTATGCAGTGAATTACGAGGTTCATGCCATGACCTTTCAAAGCTTTACTCTAATCCAATGCCTGTTGTTGTTAAAGTTTAGGTTGAGATTACATTTCCATGTCAGGGGACTGGATTTATAAATGTAAAAAAGTCAGAAGAATGAATGCGTTTGCTTTCGCATAGCCAAGGCGTCCTGAGCTTATTAGAAATTGAGAAAAATCGATTTGCTTCATGTTTACTTCGTACATAATTTTGGAAGAGCCACCTTTCTGTCATTTCCTAGTTACTGACAAAAAGTCAATAAGCTATTACGAATTGGCACAGTGCTATTTATGTTAAAACTGTTTCTGCCACCCGTAGTGCAAATATGGTTAGGGACAGGTTTAAGAGATGGCTGCATGTAAGTGACTTCGAAGTGCTGATAAATGGAAGCCACTCCGAAATCTTGTTAGCAGCAGGTGATGAAGAAATCAAATGGCGCGAGGTTGGCTAGAAGCTATCCTTGCAGCTTGGTGGGAGTGCCCGGGAGTCCCCTTACCTGTACACACCTAGGGCCTTATGTAGGTGGCCTGGCATTTACCACTTCATAAATACCGAATCATACCGATTCGGTATTTATGAAGTGGTAAATGCTATGTAGGTATTCCGTCGGTAAAAATTACCGATTCGTAGAAATTCGGTAATTACCGAATCGGTATTTACCGATTCGGTAATGAGGCATACGCCTCATTACCGAATCGGTAAATACCGATTCGGTAATGGGGGGAGCACAATCAAGGGTGGCAGGGTGTCACATTGACACCCTGTTGCACCCCTGATTCCTGCATGTGTGCACATGTGGCACACATACATGCCCTAAGGGCATGTATGTCTGCCACATTGCACACTTCTAAGCGCTTGAAAATGCATTTACAGAGCCATTCTTCATTTACCACCAACTATTAGTTGGTGGTAAATACCGACTCCACACGACACCCACACACTCCCCCTACATATCATTACAGGATTCGGTATTTACCGAATCGGTAAAATTACCGATTCGGTAATTTTACCGATTCGGTAAATTACCGAATCCTGTAATGTGCCCCCTACATTGCAAAAGCCTAAATACCGGTCGGTAACGGTATAATTACCGAAAATCGGCCGTTACCGACCGGTATTGGGCTACCTACATGAGGTCCCTAGTTACAGTGGCGTTGATCAACGCCACTGCTTTTGTTGTGGAATGTCTCGCAGGCTGGGCTCTCTCTGTCCGACAAGCTTGAAAAGTAGTGGAGGCCACACAAATTGTGTGTGCACATCACTGTGCCTCCAATAGAAGATTTGAAGCAGTGGTATGTTTATTTTTGTTTCATTTCCTCTTCTGTCACAATTACACTGAATTCCTCTTAACCTCTCTTTGTTGTGCCTCTGAAGGGCTGAGAATGACTAGGCGCCCCCCTCGCCTGGAGGAGGGGTGCCCTTAGTCACACCATGAAACCGAGCTTCAGTTGGAGGGACTGGTTTCATTGGCTAGATTTCTTGATGACGTGTTGGTACACGTTTCAAAACCGAAACTTACCGCATTTAGTTTATAAGGCGGCGTCAATAGGGTCTCCTCTTTGTCTCCTTGGACCTAGGAAAGCCGCAAGAATGTTGGAAACCACCCACCCACCCGGAAGAAGAGCAAGACGAAGCGTGGTGGACGCTGCCAGTTAACACCAAAGGGGGCATGCGCAGCAATGGAGGTTCAGTGACTGGATGGACCCTAAGAGGGGGTACGATGGTACTGTGCAGTGGATAGGCGGGTAGGGCACTGACCTGCTGGTGGTCCTGGACTCTACTGCAGAGGGTAGGCGTGGGGAGGGGACTGACCTGCCGGTGGTCCTGTCTCTATTGCCCTATCCCGCAACTTATAGACTGGGTGGACTCTTTGGGAGGCTGCCTGTGTTCAGGTACCTCGGTGGGCCGGTGCGCTATGCAGTGCCCTGTATTTCAAACAATGCAATGTGTGCTGTAGCGCGTTTGGGCCTGCCGGCACAATGTGTGCAGCTGGATCGGCTGAGTCAGCCAACAAATTTAAATACATGTGTATGGCGAAGCTGAAACCAATTATAATGTTATGCCTAATTTCCTTACTGCCTTTTTGTCATGTGGATGTCGCAAAAAGTCTGTTGATGTGAATAATGATATATATCCAAGTAGTACTTGACTCCCGTAGTGGTTGTGTCGATTTATATGTAGCGCATTGGGGCCTGCCGGCACAATGTGCGCAGCTCGATCGGCCGAGTCGGCCAACAAAATTAAATACATGTGTATGGCGAAGCTGAAACCAATTATAATGTTATGCCTAATTTCCTAACTGCCTTTTTGTCATGTGGATGTCGCAAAAAGTCTGTTGATGTGAATAATGATATATAACCAAGTAGTACTTGACTCCTGTAGTGGTTGTGTAGATTTATATGATTTAATGTGAATAAAAGTCTATGCCTTGTACATCATAACTGATTTTGGATATTCTTGGGCCCAGTGTGCCCTGAGGGGGTGTCAGAAGTGAAGGGGAGTGAGTGTTTAATTGTGCGCATACTATTAAGTGAATATCTCCAAATTTCAGTTCTTGTTCTGAAAAGCTTCTAAAATGCGTTCTTAATGGGTCGGGCGCAAAGTGCTCGTACATGTGACTAAAGCCCTAAAGCATGCTGCCATTTTTCTGAAATTTAAGCTCAATTTAAGGCTACTTGAATGTTTGTTGTTGAATATTTTGGCCCACCGTCGAGTCACAGGTTTCAGCCACACTTAGTATGTTCGGGCCCAAATTCATGAATCGGTTTTGGCAACAGAAGTAAACGAAGCGATTGATGTCGTGGGGTCTCATTTACGTATTTATGTGCATTCATGGAGTACAAACCTAGCCACAGTGCAACAGAGTGCTTTACAAAGATGCTTTTAAAGGGGTTGATTATGGTAGGAGATGGGAAAGGGGATTAGCAGATGGGGGTATATCATCTGGGGGAGGGGGGTGGTCATACGTAGGTGAGGTGTTGCTTGAGACCCTTCATGAAAAGAAGGGGTGAGAGAGCTTGCTGACCATAAGTAGGCAGGCTGTTCCAGATCCTTGGAGTAAAGGCTTGGCATCTTGACTTCTCCTTCCTGCAGCTTTATGTCTCAAGCTTTAACTGGTTGCAGCAGTGAGTGTTATGTGGCCACTGGAAATCCCATTCTTACTTGCCAGGTATAGTGGTGTGCTTGGGTTTACAGGTTTGTACGTAATCCAACAGATCATGAAAGTGATGTGGGCTGGTGAAGGCCCCTACTCACGAAGCTAGATATAAATTGAGACAATCATAAGATCGAAGAAAGGACAGACGCAAAGTCCTAATTTACTCCTGTTTGTCTCCTTTACAGAAGTTCATAGGCACATGAGAGTTACTTAGTATAACTCCATCGAAATCACAAAACACCCCATCTTAAGCCAATACAAATGTTCAAATCAGCCTGTCATTGCAGATGTCAGCAACTCAGATGATATCATAGCAGCCCATCCAGCTCTGAAAGATCCCTAACCTATAGTCCACTGGGAAAATGTTTAAGTGAAAAAGAATATGAAGTCCGGCCTAGAAATTATCATCATCACTGTAGGAAAGTGACCCTTTTTTGACATTGTCACCTCTACTTTTTGCCTGGCATTTGATGCAATTTTGATTGAAGTGCTCTGGGTTCCTGCTAACCAGATCTCCAGTGCCAGTGTTCAGGGTTGTGGAATTTAATAAAATAACGACTTGCCCATGGGACAGGTTGCTTCAGAAATCTACATGTCCTGTAAAATAATCCACTTGGCCCTTTGGGGTAACAATAAATTATGGCAGCAATCTCCTTATATGAGAGCTCTGATAATAGCCTTTCTGATTATGCCTGGGCTCATACTATAGTAGGGTTTGAATTCTAGCAACTCCTGCATTTTGCCACCTTTCCACAGATCTACATACTGGGGCTAGAGGTAGCTTTAAACAATAGTTCCAGGGTTGGAAGGTGCTTTGGAGTCTGTGCAAACCTACTTACTTGCGTGTGTTAGGAGTTTTGACCAGCTCTTCTCTAAGCTTTTCCCATGCTTAAAAAGACTGGAAATGTATTCCTGACAAGGGCAGAAATAAAAATGTCTTCCATAGTTGGGGGAAAAAACGTGGTTGGAGGGAAAGTGAACTTGTAAACGCTCAACAGATTTTTGCATGAGCGAAATCTACACTTATATTTGTTCATGCTAAAATGGAGTTCACAAATATCTTCTAGGAGTACGATTTCCTGGCCTACTTTTGTAAATTATTGTGAATTCTGAAAGCTGTAAATATGCACTAATAAAGGGCATAAACCATGGGTGCACTTTTGTGACTTTATTTAAGAATTGGGCCCCTAATTAGCTCTTGAATAAACCTAGACCATTTGTTTTTATTAAAATTCTGTCTCTCTTCCTCTTTCTATAGACTGGCTTCACTGGGACCAAATTTGGCACACAAAATTGTTTTGCTCAGTGCCATATACTACTTTGGCAACGTGTGTTTTTTGAGACTAAAAATATTATTGATGTTTGCCAATGTTTGTTATAATTATGAGGTCCTAGCAGCTCCCACAACAATAAAGTTTTACAAAAATCATGTCAGAACAAGACATGCATTGAAAAAACAAAAAGGCTGACTGTTGGACCTGGCCCTTTTTGCAGGGTTAGCCTAAAATGTTTTGCCTTCTTTCTCTTATTGTTTCTGACATGTTGTTTGTTTATTTTAGGACTCTGGGTACATTACCACTGCTAACAAGTGCTAAAGTGCATATGCTTTCTATCTAAAATGTATCGGTGATTGGTTTCTCTATGATTGGTATATTTGATTTATTAGTATGTTCCAAGTAAAGGGCACTAGGTGTGCCCAGTGCCTGTAAATCAAATGCCACTAGTGGTGGGCCTGCAGCACTGATTGTGCCACCCACTTGAGTGGCTTGCAAACCTGTCTCAGGCCTGTCATTGGAGTGTCTGTGAGTGCAGTTTTTAAACTGCCATTTCGACCTCACAAGTGCACCCACTTGCCAGGCCCAAACCTTCTTTTTTGACTACATGTAAGTCACACTAAGGTAGGCCCAACACAGCTCCAGGGACAGGGGGCAGTGTATTTATGGAACATTTTTTTTTTTTTTATTTAGACACACCATGACACAGCTTATGCCTACAGCCACTGGACGGCAGCAAGTAAAATGCAAATGGGAGGTACACAGTTATGTGCCTACAACCTGGAGGCTGGCAGCGAGTCTCATGAAAAGAAAGTTCAAGCCTGTGAAAAGCAGTGTGCAATGACTGTGATGTAGCCATGTGTATCTAAAATTAGAACCAAAAAACACCCAAAGAAAAGTGCCCCGCCCTGCCCTAGACCACCCGTCCTCCCTTAACCTGAACCTCCTCTGCACCACCATGTGATCATATGCTGTGTTCCCAGTACCCAGCTGGGGTTCTATCCGAGCACAGGCACGACAGTTGCTCCACAACGTGGTTATATGGTGACTTCCTGATCGTTAGATGTTAGGTGCAGGATTCGTAAAAATTGGAGACCAGCCATTTTCCTAAATTCTTTTGCTAGGATATTGATAGATGGTGCCCATAACTCAGTGTAGGTTTCAGCCCTGTTGTAGAGGATCATTGACATGCGCTCCATGGCTAATACAATCCACAGTCTCCTCAGCTACACAGTGTGGTCTGGAACTATCTCAGTGCCCGAATTAGCTGGCAGGACCAGTCTTGCAGTGTTCAGAGCTAAGGCTATTTGTCCCCCTCTAAGTGAGCTCAAGGGAAAGGTCAGGGATTGGGGAGACCCAAAAGGGTATAGACCAGGAAGCATAGGATAGCCGTATTGAAAACTTTGTCTATGTCGTTAAGGACCAGTTCCCAATACCTAACCAGTTTGGGGGCAATGCCATGGAGGGTGTATCATGGAACCTGTCTGCCCGCTCCCTCGCCAGCAGGATGCCAAGTGATCTTTGTTCCAGTCACGCAGTCGGACTGATGTTAGGTACCAATATGATGCTATGTTGTAGGCCGCCTCTGTTCCCGCCGAATCATGTGCCGTGTGGTGGGTTCTGTAGTGTGTGTCCTGCCATTCTTTCTCAGATAATGGTCGACCCAATTCTTCCTCCCATTTCAGCTGCCCCTTTGATTTGGATGCTATAGGGGTCGCTGAGAGGAGAACATATAGTTCCGAAATGACTCGTTTGCCATCAGTTTTGGTTATAAGCCCTTTTTCAAACTGGGCCATTCGGCGAGATGCTCCTGCCTGTATATCTGGTGATGTCACCCAGTGAAGTGCTTGATTGTATGGGAAGAGTTCAGCTGCCTGTAGCACATATTTCCTCTGAAGTTGATCGAAGGGAATGATCCCCTGTGGCCAAACATTGAGCCTACCCTTTTGCAGCCCTGCTCTCGCCATCACTGAACTATTTCGGATTTACATCTGGCGGGGTGGGGGCGGGGGGGGGGAGAGTCCTGGGTGTCCACCTTCGGCCTCATCGGGGAAGGGAACGTTGTGAAGCTATACTGGAGTGCTGTAGCATCCCATACCTCCAAGGTAGTTGCCGTTACTGGGGAGTAGAGCCCCCATGCCCTGTGCTTGCTGGGAAGCCTAATCTCCCTCCATATGTTTTCTCCCGCAGTCGTTTGGTCCATGAAGGACCAATGTTTCTCTGAAACCGGACCATTCCACCTCAATATATAGCGTAGTTGGGACGCTTGAAAGTATTTCCAAACCATTGAGACCCCCATTCCTCCTTCGGGTTAGGTTTGGCAATAAGGTGGAAGCTACGGCGTGGTTGCTTGCTGCCCCTTATGAAGCAATTGATGGCGCTTTGTAGATCCTGCAAGGTCACTGAGGACGGAGACAAGGGAATGGTCTGAAATCCAAATAGTATGAGCGGCAAGATCGTCACCTTGACTGCAGCGATGTGCACGGCCCACAGCTCTCCCATGTCAATGAGGACGTCACAATAGCAAGGCTCCGCTCGCGACACTGTATGATGTCATCGGAGCCATAAGAGGACCTCGTCGGCGTGCTGACGTCAGTTCCCTTTTTTACGCGCAATCGACGCATAACGGTTTTTCTAAGGGCTATCCATTTTCTTTGAAGAAAACTTTGTATCACTTGTTGGTTTCCGATGGCTACTTCCAGGAAGACCGGGTTTAAACTCTGCAGAGAGTGTGGCGGGCATATGTCAATCTCGGACCCGCATGAAGATTGCCTCTGATGTTTATCTTCGGATCATGACGTCGAAGAATGTTGAAGCTGCAGGAAGATGAATCCCAAGGCTATTAAGGAGGGTGAAGCTAAGCTGTTTATGGCCAAAGCCAAAAAGGGGAAGATGGGTCAAAAGAGGGCAAAGTCTTCGTCTTCCTATACATTGAAGTCGAAGAAACATGAGAAGTCTAAGAGGAGACATGGCTCTCGGCACCGTTCTTCGAAGGCCAGGGCCTCGAGGTCGAGGTCCCCGAACTCCGGCTGATCAACCTCGAAGAAAGGACTCAGTTTCTCCATCTACAGCTCCTCAGGTGATGCCGGTTCCATCTCCGGATCCGGTATCGTCGGGATGAAGACTCACCGGCTCCAGCGATGTCTCCGGTGCCTAGGGAGTCGTCTCCAGGCCGGGTGGCTTCACCTGTGTGGGCGCTGTCCCCGGCTCCGCAGCCTCCAGCTCGACCTCAGGAAGGTACGGATCCATATCCTGCTTTTCCTGCTCCTGGGTCAGATTCTTCGCATTGCCTTAATGCGATGTTTGGTATGTTTGCCTGGGCCTCTGCTCCATCCGGTGCTCCTTCGGGCCCTGTGGGTGCTTTGGCCTTTAACTTGGGTGTTTCTCAATTTTATCCTCAAGCACCCTTTATGCCTTTCCTGCCGTCAACTCCGGCTTGGCATTTCCCGGCGCCGAGGTCCTCTACTCCGGCTCCTCCGACTCCTTCGGCTGTTGACTCGGCGCTGCCTCGAGTTCGATCAGCGTCGAGGTACGAAGCTGAGGCGCCTCCATCGTTGATGCCTTCACCGGCATCGCGTATGGTGCCGCCAAGACCGATTCCTTAATAACGCTCTAGGAGAGAGGCGCAGAGGCTCCTTGAAGAGGAGGAATATGCACAGAATAAGGATGAAGGAGAGATTGTTGGTTCTATGGATGAGTTTGAGGGTCTTCATGAGGCTAGTGGCTTGGATACTTCTCCTGAGTATAATCTCCCATCTGCGAATGCTGGTGTTGTGCAAGACATTGCTCCTTATCATGTGGTCATAAGGAAGGAGGCTGATTTGCTTGGTCTACAGCTTCCCTCAGCTGAGGTGAACTCTAATATTCTTACGGAGGTTCTTAATACATCTTCTTCAACTTCTTAACCGTTGCTTACCTTTATGGATGCTTTGACGGAACCAATAATGGAGGTGTGGCAGAAGCCTTTATCTGCTCCTGCGGTTTCTCGTTCCATCTCTAGAAGGTACAGACCCGCTCCTGGGGATCCGGCATTTTTATCTTCACATCCTACGCTTGAAAGTTTGGTTGTCCAGTCTTCTTGTTCGAAGCAATCTTCTGGTTCTTTCCCTACCATTCTTGGTGATAGGGATTCTAAAAAAATGGAGCAGGCGGCAAAGAAGGTGCTCTCGTCTGCAAGTATGGCTCTTAAATCCACTAATGCAACCTGTCTTCTTGGAAGGTATATCCATGCCTTGAAGGACTCAGTCATGCAGCTAGCTCCAAAGTTGCCTGAGGAGGATCGGGCTAATTTTTTTGGAAGTCCTTTCTGATTCGCAGGCTGCGACACGTCAGGTGATTCATTCGGGCCTGGACTCTGCTGACTCTGTAGCTCATGTGATGGGGTCTTCTGTGGCTGCAAGGAGATAGACTTGGCTTCGATCGCCTGGTTTCTCACCTGATGTTCAAGCGACTTTGTTGGATTTGCCCTTTGATGGGTCAAAACTCTTTGGTTCAAAGGCGGACTCAGCCTTAGAGCGTTTTAAGGACAGCAGGGCTACTGCAAGGTCTCTAGGGCTCCAGGTGCAGTCCAGAGCATACGACTACAAGCGGTGTCGTGGATTTGGGAGATCTGCTTCCTTTCGTGGCCGCCAGCAATCTCAACAGGGCCAGCAACAGCAGAATCTCTTGTACAAGTCGTACAGAGGGAATGATAAACGAGGCCTCGGGGGAGCAGCTCGACAACAATCCTCCTCCTCTTCTTTTACTTCCCCTCCCACCACCGTTGGTACATCAGGAAAGCAGTTCTAGATCCCCCATCTTAGAACATGTTGGTCCGGTTAAAGGTCGGGGGTCCCACTTTCTACAAGAATGGAGACTGTCTTGAATCTTGTAGAGAATGGGTACACCCTTCCCTTTTTGGAGTTTCCTCCTCCTTACCCTCCTCACCAGGGTTGGTGCTCAGAGGACCACATACTGCTTTTACAGCAGGAGGTTCTTATCTTGCTACAGAAAGGTGCATTAGAGGTAGTTCTGGAGCAGGAAAGGGGTCAGGGTTGCTACTCCTGGTATTTCCTGATCCCCAAAAAGGACTGTCACTTAAGGCCAATCCTGGACCTCAGGATTTTGAACCTTTACCTCAGACAGGAGAAGTTCAAAATGTTGACCTTGGCTCAGGTTCTTCTTGTGCTGCAACAGGAAGACTGGATGGTGTCCACCGATCTACAGGATGCGTATTTTCATCTTCCCATCCTGAGGTTGCATCGGAAGTATCTCGGGTTCATGGTAGGGTCGCAACATTATCAGTTTGCGTTTTTTCCGTTCGGTCTTACTTCCGCACCTTGAGTCTTTACAAAGGTGATGGCAGTGGTAGCGGCTCATCTCAAAAGGTCAGGGGTTCCTGTTTTCCCCTACCTGGACAACTGGCTGTTGAAAGCGGAGTCTCCAGAGTTGGTTGCGCCACTTGCAGGTAACAGCTCATCTGTTGTTCAAATTGGGTTTCTCGATAAATGTACCCAAATCTCACCTGGTGCCTTCTCAGCGCACCCTGTTCATAGGGGCAATACTGGACATTTCTGTGTGTCGAGCTTACCCTCCTCCGCTGAGGATTCTCGACATTCTGGAAATTATTCCTTTATTTCACGATGGAGCTGTTGTTCCAGTCCTGAAGGTTCTTCGCCTGCTTGGTCTGTTCGCTTACTGCATTCTGTTGGTCAACCATGCACGCTGGCACATGAGGGCACTCCCGTGGTGCCTCCACAGGCAGTGGTATCAGCACAACGGAGATCTTGGAGAGAAGGTCAAGCTCTCCAGAGAAGCTGCAGCGGAGCTGATTTGGTGGAGTGTGCAGGGCAACCTGTCTCAAGGAAAGCCCTTTCAGCCTCCTCCACCGGTGGCCACAGTGATCACGGATGCCTCCACTCTAGGGTGGGGTGCTCATCTGGGGTATCTGGAGGTCAAAGGTCTTTGGTCTCCAGAGGAAAGGTTGCTTCACATCAACCTGCTGGAATTGCGGGCGATTCGTTTGGCACTAAGGGCCTTCCTCCGTCCCCTTCGCGGTCTGTCAGTGCAGGTCATGACGGACACTACCGCGATGTGGTATATCAACAAACAGGGAGGTGTAGGGTCGTATCGTCTCTGTCGAGAGGCTCTGCGGCTCTGGTCCTGGGCTCAGAACCATCGGATTTGTGTGTTTGCAAATCATCTGGCCGGTGTGCTGAATGTTCGTGCGGACAGTCTCAGTCGACGTTACTCGGCCGATCACGAGTGGCGGCTTCATCCCGAGGTGCTCCATCGCATCTTTCAGATGTGGGGGTCTCCTTGATTGGACCTGTTTGCCACTCACAAGAACGCGCACTGCCCATCGTTCTGCAGTCTTCAGTATCCAATGCGGGGAGCGCTGGGGGACACGTTTCAGCTGGATTGGAGTGCACAGCTCCTTAACGCGTTTCCTCCCATACCCTTGATTCCTCGGGTTCTGAGGAAGATTTGCCAAGACCAGGCCCACTGATCACACAAGATTGGCCAAGAAGGGTGTGGTAACCATATCTACTGCACCTCTCATTGCATCCTCCGCTCAGTCTCCGTCTCAGGGCAGACCTCCTCTTGCAGTCACAGGGGCAGGTTCTACACCCCCACCTCCAGAGCATGCATCTTCATGCCTGGAGATTGAATGGGGCAGCCTGAGTTACTTCTCTCTCCCACCGGATATAGTGGATGTTATTTTATCGTCCAGGCGACACTCCACTAAGTCTGTTTACTCTTCCAGATAGTCCAGATTTGTTAGGTGGTGCGGAGAGAGACATTGACTAGGGGTGGGCGGAATTTGCGTAATCGCGTTACACAAATCTCCGCGAAACGGTAAAAAATCTCCGCGAACACGCGGAATTGCTTGTTCGCGATACTTTTTTCCTGTTCGCGATCGCTGTTTGCGTGCTCGGGGTGAAATATCTCGCGAACACGCATATTGAGAACGCGAACAAGCAAAAAATTTCGCGAAGTCGCGGAACGCAGATTTTTGGGCAATTTCGCGTTCTCCGCGGAACGCGAAATTACCCAAATTCCGCAAATTCCGCGAACGGAACGGAATTTACCGCCCAGGCCTAACATTGACCCTTTGAAGGCCCGTTTGTCCAATATTCTGGAGTTTTCACCTTCTTTGGCACAGCAAGGTTGTACTGTAGCCACTGTTAAGGGCTATTTGTCAGCCTTGTTGGCTTTTCTATGTTTGTCGGACCAGCCATCTTTATTTAAGTCCCCCATTGTCATGAGGTTCATTAAGGGTCTTGTAAATAAGTTCCCTCCCACACCTTTCATTATGCCTCAGTGGGATCTGAATCTTGTTCTTACCTTTTTAATGGGTTCTCCGTATGAGCCTCTTTATACTTGCCCGTTGAGGCTTCTTTCTTTTAAAATGTTTTTCTTGATTGCCATTACCTTGGCTAGGAGGGTAAGTGAGCTTCAGGCTCTTACTTCGAAACCTCCTTTCTTGACCATTCATGCGGATAAGTTGGTTTTAAGGACCAGGGCTGCTTTCCTTCCCATGGTGGTTACCCCCTTTCATTTGGGACACTCCATTACTTTACCTACCTTCTATACTCCCCCTCACCCTTCCAAGGAGGACGAGAGACTGCATCGTTTGGACCCTAAGAGGGCTGTCAGCTTTTACTTGGATCGGACAAGAGTTCTGAGGCTGGACGATCAGTTCTTTGTGGGCTATGTTGGGAAGAGTCCACCGTTGGTGGAGTCGCATGGTGCCCAGATCGTATCCTATGCGGACGACACCCAGCTCCTCTTCTCTTGTAAGAGAGGAGGCGACTTTGATGGGGAGAGCATTCGGGATTGCCTTGGGGCTGTTTTTCATTGGTTCCATCTAAACAGCCTTAAGTGCAATTCCGACAAGTCCGAAGTACTTTTCTTTGGGTGTGATACAGAACCAGACTGGCAGGCCTGGTGGCCACGGGATATGTTCCCTCCGTCCTGTTCCTCTCAGGTTGCTAAGAATCTGGGGGTGAAGATGGATAACAGGCTTACCTTGAAATCCCAGATCCTGGGGGTGTCGGGCATTTGCTTTGGCGTCCTCAGGATGCTGCGGAGGTTTCTTCCTCTGTTATCCATGGAACACAGGACGCTGACTGTCCAGGCTCTGATTGGGTCCAGGTTGGATTATTCCAACGCTCTCTACCTGGGCCTTCCAGAGTACTTGTTGCAGCGGCTTCAAGTGGTACAGAATGCCGCTGCAAGGGCAATCTTTGGCCTTAGCAGGCGATCCAGGGCCTCGGGCCTGCTGGCAACTTTACACTGGCTTCCTATTCGTAAGAGGATCGCTTTTAAGGCGCTGACCTTGGCCTATAAAGCTCTTCACAAGGAGGGAGCCAAGTACCTCCAAAAGAGACTGGTTTTTTACCATCCAACCAGGTCTCTGAGGTCGGAAGCCCTGCATTTTGCTGTCGTCCCCCGGGTCAAGAAAGCGCGCCTCGGAGGCCGCTCGTTTGGATTGCTGGCTTCTCAGCTGTGGAACTCTTTACCACTGGCCCTGCGGGGAGCCAGCAGCCTATTAGCTTTTAGGAAAGGCCTTAAAACCTGGTTGTTTTCTCAGTAGCTGGTTCTCCGTGAATCTTTGGCCCATTCTTCTGTTAGTTCTATTTGGTGTTATGTTTTTTATGTTGCAGTATTATCTCTTTCTCCATTAAAGCGCCGGGACACTCTTTTTGAGTAGCCGTGCGCTATAGAAATGAATAAATAACATAACATAAATAACATAACATAACAAGATGAAAGGCAAGGCTATGCAAAAGAGGACTCTCTCCAGGTGGATTATCTTGTGCATCAAGATTTGCTACGCCTTGGCCAAGAAGGACCCTCCTGAAGGTATCTGAGCTCATTCTACCAGAGCTAAGTCTACTTCTCCTGATTTGGCTAGAGGTGTTCCTGTTGTTGACATTTGTGAGGCAGCAACTTTGGCCTCAGTCCACACCTTTGTGAAGCATTACTGCTTGGACTCAGAGGTTAGGAGGGATGGCCATTTTGCTTGTTCTGTTTTGCAAGATGTTTTGGTCTAGTCAGGGGGACACACTCCTCCAGGAGAGGTACGACTTTGGGAGTCTATTCATAAAGTGATGAATCCACAGGCAGAAGTATCCATCAGAAAAACAAGTTACTTACCTTCGGTAACGCTTTTTCTGGTGGATACAGTATCTGCCTGTGGATTCCTCACTGTCCCGCCCACCTCACCGTTGTCCACCTGTTTCTACCAAAAAATGTTTTATTTTAATAGGTCTTGATCATGTTTATATTTTAATAATGAGAAATGCTTATTCAGTTGCTATTTCTCTATGTCTTTATTGATTATACATTTGTGTATATATATATATATATATTTATATATATCATCAACCAAATTCCTTGGAAACTGGAAACAACCCTACACAGAAAGGAAACATCCACTAATTCCACCCTACATGCAAAAAGTTTCCATAAAGCATCGGTGAAGGACAATATACCTTATGGGGAATTTTTGAGATTGCGACGTATCTGCTCAGAACAACAGGAATGGGTGGAACACAGTCACAATACAGCTAAAAGATTCCAACATCGAGGATACAAGAAAGGAACTATTCAAAAATGTTGGAAACGTGCAAATGAGAAGAAAAGAGAAGCCATCTTGGATGTCAACTATAAAGGCAATAAAAACGACACGACCAATCAAAAGACTCCAACAATCAGATTGATTTTAGATCATTCCAAAGAAGCAAAACAAGTAGGGGATATCCTCCGAAAAAATTGGAAACTCTTACAATTAGATCCAACTGTCAGTGAAATCATGGGAAAACATCCCCAAATTACGTACAGACGTGCGAAGAATCTACGAGATAAACTAGTCCACAGCCACCATCAGGATCATAAAAAGAAAAAGGGAACACAATGGCTATCAACGAAGGGCTTCAGGAAATGCCACACATGTAAGGTCTGCCAAATTGCAAAGAACGTTACTGAGGTCACATTACCAGACAACAGAAAATGGAAGATCAAAGATTTCATTACATGTAAAAGCCAATATGTGGTATATGTAATCGAATGCCCTTGCCAGAAGGAATACATCGGCAGCACCAAGTGCGAATTGAAAAAAAGAATACTTGAACATGTGCGTGCAACAGCAAACAAAGACAGGAGCAATGCGGTTGCGAAGCACATGGAAAGTAACCATGATGGGGACTGGAAAACTCTATGTTTCTATGCTTTAGAGACAATTCCAACACATGAAAGAGGAGGAGACCGTGAAAAGAATCTGAGACGCAGAGAATCGCGACAAATTCTGAACTTTCGAACTTATACACCATGGGGTCTTAACCAAAGCGAAGAATTGTATATACATCTGTAGAACTTTGTTTTTGGACCATAGCAACTATACTGTGTTTGATACCTTGAGAGGAAGTTGAGGTGGTTTTAGGCCCTTGTCACCACATATGCATAATTTTCCACTAGTCAACCATTCAAGTCCATACAACTAATGCAGTAACACCCCACAATGAGGACACCTGATGTGAGGCTAAATGGGGACACTAGAAAAACATTACAGTTATTTTTTGGGGAAACAACATCATTTATGTACACTTGACACACATAAGCCCACCGGGGGGCATCAATTCATAAACATTAAATCCCAATTTATTGCCATACATACATTGTATGTGACAACGTGCGGGTTAAACTGAAACTACAGACCTGTCTGAATACAATCTAGTAATGGATGGTACCAACAAGCACAAGTGAAAAGAGGGGAAAAAAATCCTTTTACACAGATGGGCAATTTTTGTTTAAAAGTGAAGTGTCTTTATATACCCCTTTCGTGTTTTTTTCAACCACTGAAACTGTAATTACCCAAAATCACTGTTATCGTTTCAATTTGAATGGTTGTACTAATATTGTAGACTACAACAACCAGAAGCCCGAGGGGCAATAATCTGGTGACATCAGCGGTCACATGTTTTGGCATCATTGTGTTTTTATTGGTTGTTTTTGGAAAGAGGAAACTGACCGTGAACAAGCTATCGGTTGATAGCGAAACGCGTTGGTTCTTTCCGATTTACTTTGGGTTTTATGGCTTAAATAAAAGAAATTTTGGAATACAAATACAGGATCTGTGAGTGCGTTCCGACTCTCCTGCAAAGGAATTTGGTTGATGAATTATTGACGGCTTTGGCTCTGCCGTGGAACTGCACCGAAAGAAGAGGCACCAGGGGTCCACACAAACGGAGCTGATTTCGAGTGGATATTTATATATATATATATGGTATGCTATGTTTACATTTGAAAATGTGTTGGTCCACCCGTTTACCTCGGTGGCACGGAAAAAATTGGGGGAACTGACGTCAGCACACAGACGAGGTCCTCTTATGGCTCCGATGACGTCATACAGTGTCGCGGGCGGAGCCTTGCTATTGTGACATCCTCGTTGACGTGGGAGAGCTAGGAAAGAATTTCTGCGGAATGCTGGTGCAGGGGGTATTCATAAGGTGAGGAATCCACAGGCAGATACTGTATCCAACAGAAAAAGCGTTACCGAAGGTAAGTAACTTGTGTTTTTGCATCTGTATTGAGCAGCGATATGGGGCGGTATGACCCACACTTGATAGGATCTTTGTGGGGCTTTAGGACAACCGAGATGGAAACCTTGCATAATGAATCAGGTAGGCGCCCTGTTTTGAAAAATGAGTTGAATAGTCATGCCAACAGAGGTGCTAGGATCTGACAGAACTTTTTATAAAACAGTTCAGTTGAAACCGTCAGGGCCCGGTGCTTTGGAGAGTTTAAGGTGTGCTATTGCAGAAATCACTTTGGCTACTTGGATGAGGCGGTCTAGCTGGGAAGCTATCTCAGAAGGAAGCTGTGCTAGCTGCTCTTCCTGAATATATGAATCTATGTTGCCGGAGGGAGAGGTCTCCCCGCTCATAGCCTGTAGAAAGCTTGAAAAGCCTCAGCAATCTTAAGATCTGAGCGTGCCTCTATCCCAGAGGGGGTCCATATCGGTGCAACCGTTCCAGAGGTTTCTTTATGGTGCAGTCTGTGGGCTAGCATGCGGCCTGAGTGGTTGCTGCTAATAACAAATTTGTGCCGAAGGCATAGCATGGCATATTCTGCTCGGTCTAGGTCGAGGTGTCGTAGGGTTAAGTGTTGCCTTTCCAGTTCCCTCCACACAGCGGGGGAGGGGTGCCTGTGCGCTTATGGATTGACTCGAGCTCTGCTACTGCCGCCTCTATCTGTTTCCATTTTTCTTCGTGCATCTTGTTCCCTCCCACGGAGATCGCTATTAATTTGGCTCAAACTACTAATTTTAGTGCCTCCCATACTGACCTCAAATCAGCATTTGATTTAGTTCCTCGTGCCAAAATGTGGTCTGTTTTTATTGATCAAGGCATGCCCCTAGATATTTTAAACTTTTTAATTAAACTACATGAGGATAACTTTGCTCAAGTTAGATGGAACCAGGCCGGCAATGTTACAGATAAATTCCCAATTGCTAGGGGTGTCCGTCAAGGGTGTGTTTTGGCACCAACCCTATTTTCCCTCTACATCAACAGGGTGATCAACTATTTGAAGAACACTCCTACTGATGCCCCCAAGTTGGATGGCAAGTTGATCCCCCTGTTGATGTTTGCGGATGATACCCTACTTTTATCTAAAACCCAACAAGGCCTACAAAAAGCCATTGACGTGTTTGAGGTCTTTTGCAAGGACCATGGGCTTGTCGTTAATGTATCAAAAACTAAATTCATGGTCCTGCACAGATCTAAACACGTCAGAGGGAACGTATTTATGAATGGGGCTAAATTGGACCAGACTGAGGTTTTTTCATACCTTGGCATCACCCTTGCGCCAAAGTTGAATTGGAAACCGCATATAGACCAAGTATTAATTAAACACGCCCAATTAACGGGCGCACTTACTAAAGAACTCCACCTGTCCCAGACCAAACCCATTTTACCTGCTCTCAAAATATGTGATGCCAAGATTAGCTCGGCAATCCTCTATGGGGCAGAATTATGGGGATACACCAATCTCACCCACCTAACAAGGGCTCAAAGTAAGTTTCTGCGCAATATTACAGGCCTTCCAGCATCCACCCCCCTTATTCCACTTTATTATGATTTGGGGGTTTTATTCCTAGAGGATATTGCACACTATCGCCCAGTAGCCTACTGGAGACGGCTCTGAGTAACTCCAGAACTCTCCGAGTATGGCCAGGCATTTTTGGATGTTAGGGGGGCTGACAAAGCACACAAAATCTCCTGGATGAGCGAAGTTAGACTACTTTATTGTGCTATGGGGCTGTCTGACTTATGGGACGAACCTGCACTACACTCTTTTCCCCCAAAGAAGACTCTAAAAGACTATTACTGGCGAATAGTCACAGGGAAAAGATTTGGTCTTAGTGTTAGATCGTCTCTAACAACGGATTTCCTTGAACAAAAGGATAGTCCCCTCTTTGAAAATTACTGGGACTGTATCACAGTTCCTGAAGATAGGAAGCGGTACCATCAATTTAGGGTGGGAACTCTTCCTATCAATTGTTTTGTAGCCAAATGGCGTTTAGGACTTAAATCAGACTGCCCCTTTTGCTCCGCTCAAAGGGAAAGCATTGCGCATGTCTTATTTGTTTGTCCTGAATATAGAAATCCTAGGAGGGTTTGGCTGAAACCTATATGCTTATTATTAGGTCTAAAGACGGGTGTTGAGGCTCTGCGGTGCCTTAAAACTGACACATCAGAACCTGTGACTATTGCTGTAGCCAAGTTCCTTCACTGGTTCTGGATTATACGTGCACGCAAACTATCTCTCATCCCATAGTAAAGTTGTTTTTATTAATGTTTTTTTAAAAGAAAAATATGAAATTTCTATATTTTTCCTAAATTAATATTTTATACAATATTTATTCTATTACTGCCACTGCATGTGCACTTTCTGCTGCCCCCGATATGAACCTGAAAATCTATTGTTATTGTCTGTGCTTTTTTTATCTATATGTTGGATATTGCTTCTGTCTTTAACGATGAAAATATCGAAATAAAGATTTGAAATTGAATTGAATTGCCTCCCATACTGACGCGAGACAGGCTTCTTTGCGGTCATTTAGGCTCAGATAGTCGTGTGAATCGCTATCACCGTCTGGTCAGATTGTAGCATGGCGTCTCGTAATCGCCATCAAGATGAGCGGATTTGGAAGGCACTGAGGTTCAGTGATAGTGTGATTGGGGCATGGTCAGTCAGGGAGTGAGGCTCAATGGCAGTGTCTCCCACACAGTTCCTCAGGGCATCTGTTATTAGGAAATGAACTATGTGGGCATAGGATTTTTGGGCAGTTGAGTACAATGTGTAGTCTCTGGTGGCAGGATGCATGTGACTCCAAATGCCTATATGTGCTCTGTCTGTTAGCCATTGCAGCCCACCGGGCGAGAGAGCCCCTGACTCTGTTGTGCGCTGACTAGAGCAATCTAGGTTTGTCTCCATGACTAGATTGAGATCGCCTCCTATCACCAACGCCTGGTCGGGAGAGGTTAAGACCTGTTTAAGAGCGTTCATGAGGAAGTGTTCCTGATTATCATTCGGTGCGTATATGAAGGCCCCTCTGAACTTCATAGATCCCCACTGAAGTCTGATCCCTAGTGCTCTGCCTTTGATTTCCATAAATGTGAAGGTGACCTTCCTGTGAAACTTCTGAGCCAGCAGTATGGCAACCCCATTCTTTTTAGTTGTGCCTGATAACCAGTACTGTTGTGGGAACCACAGGGAGCGCAAGCGGTGAGTGTCCCTAACTAAGAGATGAGTCTCTTGGAGCATGTAGACTTCGCAGCCCGATCGCTCCAAGAGAGATAAGATCGCTTGCGCTTTGCTGGTCTATTTAGGCCTCTTACATTAAGGCTTAATATACATATGGATTATGCCATTTGGCTGTGAGATGCCATGCATCGTCTATCCTGTTATGCCTGCGTTTCTCTAGTGGGGTGGAAGGGGAGCGCTCAGAGTCTTTGCTCGTGTTTCCGTTAGTGCCCAACAGACACGAAGGCTGGTGCGGAAGAAAGAGAAATGAAAGAAGACAGAAAGATACCCACCATTTATATAAAGCAGAGGTCTTCAAACTTTTGGAAGTTGAGCCCCCCCAGCTGAATTTTTTAAGATGTTGGGCCCCCCACCACCTGACAGAAATTTCTGGAATCTGGTACAATGCATAATCAACCGCCACACGCATATCCCGGGCCATTTCCGGCAAATAATGTTCCACAATAAGAGTGTTTAGTAAACTGCAGGTTTGTGAGTGGGTGTGGTGAAATGACAGAAGCTTATTACACCGCTCAAAACATAATTTGCCAAGATAAAATGTGCGCAAATTATTTTTACTAGGATGCTTTGCTTTACACATGGCATAGATTGATAATAGCACCACCAACATAAATGTGAAGGGTGTGCCTGTTTTTCGCCACAGAGATGGTCAATCTGTGGATGGATTTTTGCTACTGCATTCTCAGGTTGTGCTCCACATCCAGTCTTGAACGGTACTTAGTCTTTAATATCGCAAGTGCTGAGAACCCAATCTCACATAAATAGGATGAGCTGAAAGGCAAGAGTTTTGATCGCAGTTTCTCTCAAAGCTGAATATTCTGCAGACATTTTCAGCCAAAAAAGTAACTGTAAGCGAGACAGTGTTGACAGATTTTTCAAGCACTCCCTAGCTCAGAGCTCATACACGAGAAACAATTCTTCTCGAGAAATCATTAACAAACATTTTAGGCAGCATTATAATGGGATAATTGCCCACCAACCAGTTATGGATCCGAAGACAAAGGTGAAAGTCCACAGAGAGGGCGCTGAATGAACACCTAATTGAGAATTCCTTAGTGGTATGATAAGTTGCTTGCCTGAAGCAGTGGGGGTTTAGTACACGTCGGGCTTATGTTTTAAAAGAAATAGAACTAATAATAAATTAATGATGTTACCTATTTTACTTCAGATCAATGTTGTCTGACAGACTTTGTGGTGGCGGGTAAATATTAAGGATTTTGCGTGACCTGGACCAAAACATTTTGGGGGCCCCTGTTCAGAACAGCTTTGAGTTTAAATGATTCACTTTCAGCTCTGCCATACCCTCTTTAGCCAGGCTACTAATGGTGCACAGGCACTATGGTTGAAATTCTAAAAGTGTTTACATCTAATATTCAGAGATAGTGATGTGTGTTTTCACTGTTGTAACAAAGCAGCAGCCCAATAATTTTACAGCGCATAATATATGTGATATCCTCCAGTTTCTCATATGTGAGGACCCCTTTTGATCTAAAAAAAACTTTTTTATGGTTGTTGCATGAAACAAACACAATTCTCTGCAAATAGTAATAGACTCTCTCACATCAATCACATAAAAAAGAAATGAAACAAAACTGTATTTACAAGAATCTGTTTAGGAGTTATTCCAGGCCATCAGTACAAAAACAGAGCTGTCTCTATCAAGGGGCCCCCTGAAAGGCTGAATTGCAGTGCATGTAAATATGTACTTTTGTAATTTAGGACAAAAACCTTGATGGGGCACGACATACCCATACTTGTGTACAGGGGCACGACATGCCCATACTTGTGTACAGGGGCGTAACTAGACCCGAACTTCAGGTGGGGGCTAACATTACCATCCAGGGCAGGTCCTAGCACTGGTCACACACAGTGCAACCGTCTTTTTTGGCGCCCCCTCCCCTATTTCCTCCTTCTCCATGAATTTCCTCACTACGAGCCACCAACAATACACTTCATCTCTCTATAGCACCTTTCGGGCAAACATTTCATTTTTTTATAGTACTACTCAGTGTTTACTCACACTCAGTTCTTTGATCTGCATGGTACATGTTCTTTGTAGCAGGCACATTACCCCTCTGAGCTGTGTGGGTGGTAGGAGTACCCATGTGAGTGCAGGATGAGCCATGCGACAGTTTGAGAGTAGGGTAAGAGGAGTGACTGCAGGGTGCCTGAGGTGACCATATGAATTTGGGAGCGGATGTAAGTGCACAGTGAGACAAATGAATGGATGGTTAGTGATGATCTTATTTGAGTGAGACTGCAGATTAAGCAGTGAGGGGGACAGGTGAGTGAAGGGCCACATGAGTGCAGGTTGAGAAGTGTTCTTGTGTGACTGCAGTGTGAGGTACAGGGTGAACAGCGCAAGTGCATTGTGAGTGCAGAGTGATCGCTGTGAGTGCAGGGTGAACGTGAAGGGCAAGAATGAGGCGTGAGTTGTCTGAATGCAGAGTGCATTCCCAGACACTTGAAGTAACTCAGCATGTTATTGACGGCAGTGTAGGGTTTCAGATATGTTAAACTTTTGCTTTAATGGGATTAACCAGGGATCGAGGGTGGAGGAAGTAAATGTGCTGATCTTGCAACAAACTTCCAGTTTTATGATTAGGGTTGCCAGCTCATTATTTTGATGTCCCAGGCTGTACAAATATAAGCAGTCACATAAAGCTGTATTGTCAGCACTTGTCTGTGCATACTTTGAACAGCAAATATAAATAGAAAGCACTTTTAATTGTGTTCTAGAGCTGCCTGAATGATCTATGACTGATAATAAAAGGGAACAAAGACAGAAAAGTCACATTACTAATGAATACATACTTCTTATTTATAACCGTATTTAGTGTCAAGACAAGCAATTTGCAGGCTGTTTAAACAGGTGGCTAGAATTCTTATTTTTGGCAACTTGAAGCCCTTTTAGCCCGGTGGGGGTTGCGGGTCTGCTTGTGTAATAAAAAAAAAAACTTTGTCTCCTTTCTGGGAAGACCTAACCCTCCCAGGATGGGGTTAAATTCGTAAAGCTGAAATGCTTCAGCTGCAGTGGGAGGCAGGATGTCTCCTCTGCTAAAACCGAAAACAAGGAACAGACTCATTTTAGCTGCAGTGTAACTTGCAAACATTCCTACAGAGAAGTTGAAGTCTGGAAAGGTCAGCATCAACTTTGAAACTCCTGCTTTAAAATGTTGGTCCCCTTTCACAGACAGGACTTGAAGCAGCCATTTAGTTTTCTGAAGACGTACAACCCCCAAACCTGCAAGCAACTCATGATTTTGCTTTTTCTATATAGCTCATGTTGAGCCCACCTTGAGTATATAAAACCCATAACGTTTTTCCAGAACACATCCATACTGTATTTAGCTCCCCATGTGCTATGTATTGTGCGACTTTAATAACATCCTTAACTCAATGACTCCTTCCTTTTCTCCCCTACCCATGCTCTTGTTTATGCCACAGATGGTCCTTCCTTTTTAGCTACACTGACTATAAGCACCTATTAATAGTTCACTTTTTTAGTTACACAGACAATAAGTACATATTAATGTTTATTATATTTGTTCCAGTCTTTCTTTCTGCATATTTTATTTATTTCAACGTTTCATTGGTTATACTGTACACCATTCATTAATCAGTGCTTAATTTGTGCCGGTGCTTAGCACCGGGACTTAGTTATCAGGGCCAGTTCTTCACGCGTCTGCACATCACATATGGTAATCATGATGTAATTACCTCTCTGACTCGGCGCAGAGTGTTGTTCTCATCTCTCGAGTCCTGGTGAGTGTTGCGGCTGTGAGAGCATGAGCCAAGATTCATGCCTGCATAACCGAGTATTTGTGATTCCTAACACCTCCAAGTGCGTGACAGCTAAGACATACAACTTTGGATATCTAGTCCAGACCTTTTGTGTTCTATAGTCGCGATGTTAATATGGGCCACTGTATGTTGTGTGGCACAACCTAAAGTGCCTCCGGGTGGTTAATAACAGTTTTATTAAATAACTACTCTACATAACTCAGCATACTAACAATGCAAATGTTAATTAATGAATTAGTACCTTCAGGGCATGAAATTAGAGAGTGCATTGTTATTTTGCTTTTACATAGCGGTTGCTACAGCACGTTTTGAAATTTCACGCTGCATAGGAAAATAGAGCCATCTCTCTCTCTAATGCTCTCCTTCATTTGATCTCTATCACACTGCCTCGTATTCCGTTCCTCTTTTTTCTGATCTATCTCACTTAGCTGCTCTTTCCCTTTCTCTCTCATGCTCGCCATCATCAGCGATTCTCACACTTTACACCTGATTTACGCTACTAATTTATACATGAATAAGTACTGGTGTGGGTTAAAAACAGATGAGGATAGAAACATACACCAGGTGCTTATGTACGGCCCCCCAAAAGTACAAGAAAGAAGAGTTGCTGTTCTGCTGGGAAGTGACATACTCATCGTTGCATATATTGCTGCTGTCAGTGTTATGCCACTAAAAGTAGTTATGTTTTGAAGTATCTGCTCCCACGTAGAGTAATGTACTTCTGCTGAACAGTGCCTGATATATTGAAAATCGGTTCATTAAAAGTATTGCTTGCTTCTGAACAGGGCAGGCACTTCGCACTTGAATATATAAGGTTTGATAGCGAATTACCAGTTCTGTCCCATTTAAAGTATTAGTCTTTATTTCAAGCCAGTGTTTGCCGGTAGGACCCACCAACACATATTTTAGGTACTAGCACTTATTTTTTCTTAACATAATTTGATCCCAAGTAAGAGAGAATACAAAAAGGGAAAAGGAGGAAGAGAAAAACGGAAAGATAGTGACAAAGGGAGAAAAAGGAGGAAAATGAATGTGAAAGTATGAGGTAAAGGGGCAGGCAGTTCTGGCGGTGAATGCGAGAGGCATGAGGTGAAATCAAGACAACGCAGCCTCAGTATTCACCACCTCGACCTTTGATAGCACTGACCACGTTCTTCTGAGAAATCTTTAGCAGGGCACTTATTATTTTACAAATTAAGCACTGTCTTTAATTCGTAGAGCTGAAATGCTTCAGCTGCAGTTGGAGGCAAGAAGTCTCCTCTGCTGTGAAATCGAACGCAAACAAACAGGACTGTCTGTTCCTCTGCTTTCGGTTTTAGCAGAGGAGAGAGACTTCCTGCCTCCCACTGCAGCTGAAGCATTTCAGCTATATCAATTAACCCCCTCCTGGGATGGTTAATGCGTCTGCTCTTAACAAAACAAAAGCACGGGCACGTAGTGCCTCCTCAATTTACCCTCCCTCCCCCCCTCCAACCCTCTGTTACCGGAGTTCTACAAGAAAAAGAAACCACATTTGAAATAGGTGAAGACTTGTGAGGCATGACAGTGAGACGAACAAAGGTAAGATTTTAGAGGAGTGCACGCACGCCCCCCCTGAGATGGTGTTGTGCCCCCCTGGGGGGGCGCGCCACACAGATTGAAGAACTCTGATATAAAGGATACAACAACAGTGATAACTGATGTCCAAGGTTCGCCTGTTCCAGTGGAATGGGGTGATCTGTGACCATACAGGACATGTCTACCCCACCAGGGAAACCTTTGTGGTATTGCAGAATCATCCAGGAGAGTGGCAGTAAGGGTGATGGAGCGTGGGTCACCAGCTCTGGTCACACATACACCTAATACTCTCCTGGCCCAAACCACATTCACACATTAGGCTAGTAAACTCCGCGGGTATCAATTTTGTGTAATACCTTTAATTGCGTTATTCACCTTTACCAATTTGAAAATGTAGTTTCCTTACTCAATGAATCAGGTTGCTAAGTTAGTTTAAAGTAGAATGACTTTTACCTCTTCACTCTGAATAAACACAGACTCAGGAAGTTTTGAAAAACCTTTATCTAAATTAATTTGTGAGTCAAATTTCAATTACAGTAACCACCTTCATATCAAGAGGTAGAAATACACTAAATAATTCATAGCAAATTATAATGATCAATGATGACGGTACCTAGAAAGAAAAAAAGGGGGGGGGGGGAGAAAAATATGTATAAAAAGACAGTTTTCTGATATATTTACCTATTGGTCTGGAGATGAACCCAACTCCGTAAATAGGGGCCAGATAGAATCTCCAGGACAGGCTACAGGTAGAAGACCAGGCAGATTCAGATCTGGAAGGGTAACAAAGTCTGAGACAGCGTCTCATACAGAATCTGGAGCAGCATAAGCGTTGGGTCAGTGACGAGTCAAAATGACAATTCTGACAAGTCGGACAAAAAACACTAGCTAGCTTACCTCAATTATACTATTCTCAGGGTTTTTGTACCACCCCCAAATGTTGCATTTTATGTTTTCCCCCATTCTAATTGGTTGGGATGAGGAGGTGAGTTCATCACACCACCAAAAGTATGGATTTCATCTATGAACGATTGTTCTATGTGCCCGCCCCTTTATTTCCTTTCCCATAGCTTTATTCCGCCCATAATTCACATTACTCAGTAAGTTAAACATTTTATTCAAAATTGTTTCTCTTGTAGGGGTCATCAGTGGACGTTCACAGGCTTCTTTACTCAAGATGTCCTTGGCCTAGGGACTCGGGAGCCATCTTTGTTTCCGGCCAGTCTTTATGCGCATGCGCACATTTTATGCAGGTAGAGATTCCAGTCACCCTCCGAGGCCCAAATAAGAACTAATAACAAAGTCAGAAAAAGTCACATTGAAGACAGAAATAAATGATTTCACTGCATACCACGTATCTCTACTCTATCCCCATTTACTGATTTTAATTATTTTGCATTAGTGTTTAATAAGCTTATGAGTTTTAGTTTATCAGCAGCAGGTGCTTTAGCGTGTGAGTTTGAAGCGGCCATTTTTAGTGCCACTGTGCAGCTGCAAAAGTTTCCCACCAAAAGCGACAGTGTGATACTACGTAGTTGCAGTAGACGCATGCGCAATAGAAATCTCGTGTTTTTGTCGGCCATTTTAAGACAATTGAATTCCTTGTTAGTAAAGCACATAGAAAAGCTTCCCCTAGATAAAATAATGTTCATAATGTAGTGTAGTTTTAGTATTCACAAGACAAATTGATTACATTGTTATATGTTATTTGAGAGGAGTGAATCCAAGCAAGTTTCTCTTACGAATCCTTGCTCCATCAATCCCCTCTCTGATAGCATTTATTACCATCAAAAATGTTCTATCAAAAAAACTGATACCAACTTTAGCACATTTCAATTTCTTCTTTTACTCTTTCATTTGCTTTCTTTTCCTTCTTACATTGTAACCCTCTAATTCTTTTATTAAAATCTCCTTTTAATTCTTCTAGCTGTATTTCTTCAACTTTTCTTTTCTTGACCCTTTCATTCACTTTATATTTCTTTCTTCCTTTACAACACTTGTGCCAACACATTATTGTTAAGACTAATAAAGTTATTCCCATTATGGGTAGGATTATGTGACCTAGAATACCTATTCCTAAATTAGAAAAACAACTACTTATGTTTGTGAAGCTATCTGAAAGTTTACTCCTTACACTTTCAACTTCCAGTGGTTTCAACTCTTCCTCCAATTTTGTAATATTGTTAATATATTTTCCAATTTCAACACTTTTATCTGGAATATACATGCAACAATGTTGCATTTTCAATAATTTGCAGACTCCTCCCTCTTTTGCTAATAATATGTCAAGGGCAAGTCGATATTGTATAACCATAGGTCTGACCACAACTAATTCAGTGTTGATAAGCAGAAATCCTCCAGCAGTGTCAGTAGATAACCGATCAACTACTGTAGACAACTGACACATTTTCCGTGATTTCAGAAGAACTCCCACTGAAGGTATCAATGCACCAAAAATGTCCCCTACTATTTCCGAAAAACTATCTCTTTTTAAACGTGTTAGTCCATTTGCGTCTTCATTGTTTCCAGTGCTTCTTTTTACATGATAAACCTTTGGGAATACTCTTCCGAAATAGCAACTCCCGTACCAGTGGTCTGGCAGCCTAAAGTAGGCTTTATTGCCACACACATAATAAATTCCAGGAAATTCTGGATCAGTTCCTCCTTTTAGACCCCATCCCCCGATTACTAAAAAATTGTGTTCACATTCACTGGAACCAATAAACACATTGTTATATTCTGTTTTTACCCTATGGAGGCAGATTTTCCCTTTCTTTTCAAAATCTAAAGACATTCCAGCATGGGTTTTACCACTTGCAAAATGCTCTTCTTCCTCTTCACAATGTGATGTAACTCTGACCCATCTGGTGCTTCTGATTCTACTCTATCTCCTTTGATAGTAGCTAACTTCTCATGTGTGTTAGTGGTATTCTGTACACTTTTGACCATTAAATAAGGTATGGCCCCTGCTAATATTAAATATATTATGAGTATTAAAAATATAGTACATATACACATTCTGCAACATTTCTTAAAACAATACGGTTTTCCAGCAGATCTATTGTCAGCCATTCTCAAAAAGGGGAAGAAGATTTCTCTTCTTTATTCGAGTGGTTCAAACTTCGTAACAGAGTTATAAAGGGGAGATTCGTTCAAGGTGGTCTCACTTCTTCGTCAATTTGCTCTGCATTAAAAATTTCAATTTCCTCTTCGAATGTCTCTAAATTCTCAAAATCTTCGAGATTTACATATGTCCATTCAGGACCTTTGAATTTGTTATTTACAAATTTCGCTCTGGGGCTTCTTCGTTTCGAACCTACAGCTGCTTGCCCAGACCAACTGAATACTTAGTCTACCTGCTCTGGTTCTTCGGGTACTCTCTTGAAGTAATATTTCAGTCTCTTGATAATACTTGGCCTATTATCACCTTTTCTGATTCTTTTTGCTTGCACTGCACTTGTACCTTCTTCAGAGGTTCTTTTGTTTTCGTTAATTTGTGGCACAATGTGATTATTTCCATCCTCTGATTCCTTCTTTGTCTGATCTTGTGCAGGGCTCACTAATTCACTACTTCCTTCCTGAATGTTTTCTCTTTCACTTGTCTGACCTAGGTCAGGTTCAATTTTTAAAATCGCTTTTTCTGTATCTGCCTGAATTTCTGTAACTTTCCTTATTGGCTCTTGCTCAATCCCCTTTGAATCTTTGTCGTCATTTATCTGTTCACTTGCTTTAGATTCTCTCTGTTCTTCCCCAATCTCAAGTTCTATAAATTTGGTTTCTTCTGTTTGGGTAATTGGTACCTTCCCTACCTGATCCTGTTTAGGTTTATAATCTAATTTATTTTCTGTTTCTTTAGCACTTTCCTCTCTGTCTATCTGGTCCTCACTCTGTTCCTGACTAATTTGTCTAGTTTGACTTCTGGTTCTTACATTTATCTCTGGTATGTCTACTACAGGTATCCAATCATCCTGACTAGTGCTCGGTTGGTCTCCATCAGCTACTTCAGGACCTATTACTTGAGATCCTTCAGCTGTGCAACCTTCAGCCCCCTCAACCGCCTTAGTCAGTTGAGGTTCCTCCTGGTCAGGTGCTGGTACTCTTTTATTGTGGCTTGCATGTATCCAATTAGGCAAACCTGCACATTTTACAGCTGTTGTTGTGACTAATATAACCTGATGTGGTACGCCTGAATCAGCTGCCTGACGTCTGCGTCCTCTCCAACCTGGTGAGAGATAGAACGCACTTGGTCAGCCAATTCTTTGCAATACTCCAGTACCAAATCATCAGTTATATTCAACAACTTGTGTTCTGGTATGCATGCCTGCCTCATTGCACTTCCCATGATGATTTCATGGGGACTCAATCCAGCATTTTTGTCTGCCATACTTTTGAGTCCCATCAGAACAAGAGATCCAATAGGCCAGTCCAATAGAGTCGATGCACACACTTTCCCCAACCTTGACTTAATTGTGCCATTGAATTGTTTTACCACTTCAGATGCCTCTGGGCGGTATGCGCAGTGCAACTTCTGTTCAATTTTAAATGCTTCACAAATTAATCAAATTATTTCATTATTAAAGGAGACCCTCTGTCTGTTTCAATAGTTACTGGAAAACCGAACCTATGAATGAGTTCTCTCAATAGGAGTCTAGCTACTGTTATACTGTCATTATGAATGGTCCTTCAGCTTTTCCAATTTTTCCCATATAGACTACTGTTCTTTTGCCTGGATTAATTTGCTGGCAGGTCAAACACCTTTGGCAAAGCCTTTCTGCTGCATTTCTAAACCTTGGGTTAAACCAATCCTGTCTGAAAAGTCTAATCATTGCATCTCGGCCTATGTGAGTGTCTCCATGATACAGTCTAGCCATAGGTGCAAGCATGCTATCTGGTAACACAGGTCTATCGTCTAAATAGACCCACACACCATCTTCAGTCCTTTGTGTACAACCAATTTTCACCCACTCCTCTTTCTCTTTTGTTTCTGCTTTATTTTGTAAATCTTGCACTTCTTTCCAAGTTTCTAATCCTGACAATAGCATAAGTTGGCAGCTGTTTTGACAATTTTTGATTTTTCTGTTCACTGCCTATACGGTATCTGGCACAATGTTGAGCGACCTGGTCAGCGTAATGATTGCCTGCAGTCACACGGTCATTTCCTGACTGGTGTGCGGCACACTTGACCACTGCCACTTCTTTTGGTAATTGAATTGCTTCAAGCAATTCTTTGACAAATTGTTAATGTTTAATGGGAGAACCTGAAGAAGTCAGAAAGTCTTGCTGCATCCAAAGCTGGCCAAAGTCGTGCACAATCCCGTAACCATACTGACTGTCAGTGTAAATGTTTACTCTCCAATTTTTCCCCTTTTCGCAGGCTTTAATTAAAGCAATCAATTCGGCTATTTGTGCAGACCTGACTCCTGGTAAATAGGATGCTTCGACTATTTCCGCCAATGTACACACAGCATAAGCAGCGCTTGATCCTCCCTCCTCATGGCGCATGCATGAACCGTCTACAAATAATTCATGCTCAGCATCTTTTAGTGGCTCATCTTGTATGTCTGGACGTGGTTTTGTACTTAGTTCTGTTACATCAAGACAGTAATTTTCTGGGTCATCCTTTACTTCCTCATTATATGGATCTGGTAACAGAGTAGCGCGATTAAGTACAGTACATCGAACAATGGTCACATTCTCTGCACCTAAAATAATTCTTTCATATTTAGTCTGCTTGGGGTGAGGTATTGGGTACGAGTTTGTGTTAAAAAAATAACAACTGCATGGGGGACATATACCTTTACAGGGTGTCCCAATACAATTGTCTCACTTTGCTCCAGACTCACACATGTTGCTGCCACAGCTTTTAGGCATCCTGGCAAAGCGAATGCTACAGGATCTAAGGTAGCAGAGAAGTATGCCACTGGGCGTCTCACCAGGCCATGAATCTGCGTTAGAACTGAGAGGGCACAATTATCTCTCTCACAACAGAATAAAGTGAAATCTTTTGAATAGTCGGGCATACCTAAGGCAGGGGCTTCACATAAACAGTCTCGTAACTTCAGAAAAGATTTCATACTTTCATCATCCCATTCTATCTGTTCTTTTGCTTGTTTCTTTGTCATTTGTATCAAGGGCTTCGCTAGCATGGAGAACCCCATGATCCACTGTCTGCAATAGCCCACTACCCCTAGGAATATTCTTATTTCCTTCTGGGTTTGTGGCAACTTCATTTGTTTTATTATTTGTATTCTTTCTGATGTCACTCTCCTTTCTCCTCGTTCTATCTGGTATCCCAGATACTTCACTTCTTTTCTGCAAAACTGTAGCTTTTCAGGGGACACTTTATGTCCACCTGTGGCTAAATGGTTCATCAAGGCTATGGAATCTGTCACACAGTCACTTTTTGTTTTTGAAGCGACTAAAAGATCGTCAATGTACTGTACGAGGACAGATTCTTTAGGCATTACCAAAGTCTCAAGACATTTTTTCAAAATCTGATTGAAAATCAATGAACTTTCTGTGTACCCTGGAGGGTCACGATTCCAAGCATAAATACGATCATCAAATTTAAAATAAAATAAAAACTGGCTATCTGGATGCAATGGTATGGAGAAGAAAGCATGACATAAATCAATCACGGTAAATCACCTCGCATTCCATGGTATTTGGTACAGAATCACTGCTGGATTGGGCACCATTGGACAACAGGGCACGACAATTGTATTAATCTTTCATATATTTTGAACTACCATATATTTGGCGTTTGGTTTTCTAATGCCAATTATAGGTGAGTTACAGGGACTACTTAAAAACTCTTTTAATATGCCTTGTTCGACCATTCTGTTTATTTCTGCTGCAACACCAGCTTTAACTTCAGAACTCATTTTGTATTGTCGGGTGCTTGGGAAAACTGCACCTTCCTTTACAATCACTTTTACAGGGTCTACATCTGCACATTAATTTTACTTCCTTTCCAGTAAATTCCCACACATCTGGATTTACTGTCAATTTTACTTCTTCTCGCAAATCATCCTGGGTTATTATTGAATACAACTTATTTACTTCTGCTCCTTCCTTAGCTAACATGATTTTGTATATTCCGTCTTCATCTGGGGTTTGAATGGCAACACCATCCGGTGTGCAGAATATGGTGCAATTCATTTTGCACAACAGATCTCTTCCTAATAAATTCACGGGACTGGAGTCGCACACTACAAACTTGTGCATCTCTTTGAAGTTTCCAATGCATACTTCCATTGGCTTTGTAATTGGGGTCCTAATTTGTTTATTGGAAACGCCCACTACTTGGATCGCTTCTCCCGAAAGGGGTAGGTTTGGAATGTCTGCTGTTCTCACAGTAGACCGGGTAGCGCCAGTGTCCAACAAAAAGGTAATGTCATTTCCCTTTACCTTCCCGTCAATATATGGACCTGACTGATCTACCGGTAAGGATGCGCCAAGTACGCAGTCCTTATCCCCCCTCTCAGGCACAGTCGTTGATCTTGGTCCTCAAAGTAGGGATCCTGCAAAAGAAACTGTGATGTTAAGTAATTTTTCTTACCACCTCCTTCTTGTAATCTGGTGTCGGTACTGTACTTGGCTTAACTCACAAATTTTGGCATAGGGGTAGGTGGCAATTGATTCTACAGGTTTACAACCAGTTGTGGTTGACTCATTATCACCTCATTCTGCGTCTGTGGATTTAAATTTTGATTTGTGCTATTATTATTTTGTATATTCTTACACTAGTTCTTCCAATGCCCCAATTTTCCACACCCATGAGAACGGAATTTTTTCTTTGCTTTTTCTCTATTTAATCGCCCTTTTGGTTTTGCCCCATTATTTTCGCCATTTCCTTGCCTTTTTCCTGATTTCCCTGCCATGTTATTTAACTGGACTTCCTGCTGTTCTGCCAATTTATTTTGAGCCCACATTACCTTTTCTTCTAAAATCTTTCGGCTATTGTTAATTTCATCTCCACAGTACTTTGCATATTTTAAAATTTCGTCAATGGGCTTTGCTTGCCATCACAAATTATGCTGTTTAATCATTTCAGAAATTTCTTTCTTTAATCCATTAACAAATCGATACACAAAATGAGTCATCTCTTTATTCCCAATACTTTCCACCCCACTATACTGTTTGAACACCTGTAGGAGGCGCTCATAGTATGCATGGACTAATTAATCTTTTTCTTGAGTGGTTCTATCTATTTTTACCCAATCTGTCTCCTTTGGAGGAATTTTCCCTTTCAAGAAAGTTAAGACCTGGTTATATTTTCTCATTACTTCGTCAGACGGGTCAACCGTTTCCTTGTCTCTCGGGTACTCTTCAGTTGGCTAATCAACTGTAATTTTACTGTCAGCCCACAAATCAGCTGGTACCACTATGTCAAACAAACGATCCAAATCTTTCAACAGAACTTTTGAAACCTTCACAAACCTTTCGACTTGTCTATACCATTCCACAGGCTTTTCCCTTAGCTTTGGGAAATCATTTATAAATGACAATATTTCCTGTTTAGTCCATGGGACATGTACAAATCCTCCCCCTGGAACTTCTCTCATTGGGTGCAACCCATCTGCTTTTTCTGTTTCTTCCATTAAATACTCTGATGTTACTCGAGTGGCCTGTGCTTCTTCCTTTTTCTTTGTCCACTTTGCTTTCCATCCGTCGAGGTCTCCCCATTTTTTGTAATATCGTCATTAATTCTTTAACTTGCAATTTTCTCCCAGAAACATTCATATTTTCCAAATCTTTATCAGATAATTCTACTCTATAGAGTTTCTGTTGAACCTTGGATCTTCCAACATCGATTCCCATTTCTAAAGCCAAATTCATCAATTTTTCATGAAACATTTTTGTATTGAGTTATACTTCTGCAAATGAACAGTAATTCTTCCTCATTAAAAGTATGCAACCTTTCTAACCCTACATTTCCCGCTATCATCTCTTCCAGTTTTATTCTTAGCTTAAACACATCTAGTATTTTTGGAGGTGGATCAGGTTTCTTGTTAGACCTGGCACCTTGGCGTGGGTCTCCCTTCCATTTTTGCTGTTGCCTCATGTGTTTTTGCTGGTGTTAGATGCTTTGGGCACTGTGCCACTGCTGTCCAGTCCCACAGTGCAAGTGCTCCTTATTGTAAATTGATGTATGAATTAGTGATTCCATGATTGGTTGGTTTGGTTTACCTGTCAGACCCTAGTACAGTGCACCAGGAGTGCCCAGGGCTGGTAATCCAAATACTGCTGGTGGGCTTGCAGCGCTGGTTGTGCCCCCACAGAAGCAACCTGTAAAAGTGTGTCTAAGGCCTGCCATTGCAGAGCCTGCTTGCAGTCTGGTACTGTCATGTTGACTTTGCAAGTGCACCCACTTGCCAGTCCCTAAACCTTACCTTTTCTTCATATCAGACACCCCTATGGTCGGCTCAAAGGCAGGGTGCATTGTAAATATAAGGTAGGACACGCCCTGGTGTGTGTGACATGTTCTAATAGTGAATTACAACCGTTTTTGTTTTTCACTATTGCAAGGCTACCTGTTCTCCATAGGCCAGAATGGGCAGTTTGATTATTACATCCTATTACCCTAACTGACTCAGGGAACATGGTAGAAATTAAAATTCAGTATGCCTGAACTCAGAATGATAAAATACATCTTTTGGTGAAGTTGGTTTTAATATTCTGTGTTTGAAAATACCACTTTTAGAAAGTAGGTATTTTCTTGTCTATTCATTCAAACCTGCCTCTGCTAGGCTGTGTATTCCTTGTCTGGAGTTTGAGTGACAGGGCTGGGGGATTCCAGGAGACAGGGTGAGTCAGCCCAGTGGTGAATATAGAGATCTGCATGTAGCTGGGAGGGAGGAGTTGCACCTGGGACCTGAATAGGGCTGTGCCTTCCCTCCACAATGCTGGCTCCACCTCCTGTGGTGCGTCTGATGTCTCTGCCCTGCACTCTGAAAGGAAAGAAGGAGTCATGTAAACAAAGTGCTCCAGGACTGACCAGAACTGGTTTGGACTAGGCAAAGGCCTCTCTGCCTTAAGAGAACAAATAGAAACTTAGTATAAAAGAGGGGTCCCAAACCCCAGAGAATTAGATCACTTGGACACGAAGAAACCTTTGCTGAGGAGTGGAACCAGAAGAAACTGAGGAGAGACTACCCCTAAGCTGAATTGCTGCTTGGGGGATTGGCCTGCAGTGGTTGCCTGACTGCCAAAGAAAGGTGAAAGGACTTTGTGTGCACTTTATTTAACTTGTAAAGGATCTCCAAGGGCTTGAGAAAAGAGCTTGCCTCCTGCTGAAGTCTCAGGGACAACAGACTTCAACCACCAGCTCCCCAAGAGTTCTTTGGAAGAGCCTGTAGCTGTATTTGGGCCTTCTGAGGGTCTGCGTATCGCAAGGAGCTGGAAGCCCGACTCAAGAAGAAGCGTGTTGCCGTCGCAGCCGCTGCCGTCGCATCACTGAACAAGGGTGTCGCCGCTGTAGCTGTCGCATTGCACCACATCACGAGAAGCGTCCCGCAACACCGAAGAAGCGTGTCGCCGTCGCAGCCGCTGCCGTCGCATCACTGAACAAGGGTGTCACCGCTGTAACTGTTGCATTGCACCACATCATGAGAAGAGTCTCGCAACGAAGAAGCATGTCGCCATCACAGCCGCTGCCATCACATCCCGGAACAAGGGTGTCGCCACTGTAGTTGTCGCATTGCACCGCAGAAGCGTCTCGCATCCATGGAGAACCGTGCCACCGTCGGAGCCGCTGTCGTCGCACCACTGAACAAGGGTGTCGCCGCTGCAGCTGTCGCATCGAGCGGAAGCGTCTTGCATCGTCGGAGAAGAGTGTCGCTGCCAATGCCGCTGTTGTCGCTGCGGCTGACGCTTCCAGTCGAGACTTCTCGCAACATCGGAGAAGCGTGCCGCATCAAGAAGAAGATATCTTTATTTCTTTGCACAAAACTTTCATCGCATCACCATCGTTGCAACACCTTCGTTACCCTGCGTGTCGCATCCAAAGGTACATTGACTCAAAGTGTCGCATTTTAAGATCTAAAAAGAACTAAGCCGATTCTACAATATTTAAGTAACAGTATTGTGGGTTTTTGTCGTTTATGGTCTTGTGATAAATCTATATAAAGAATACTTATTTTTAATATAAAACTAGTGTGGTGTCCATCTGTAGTGTTGTCACTTGATTACTGTATGTGTTCACAAATGCTTTACACACACCCTCTGAGATAAGCCTGAATGCTCGTGCCAAGCTACCAAGGGGGTGAGCAGGGGTTATTTTAGGAGTGTACCCCCTTACCCTGACTAGAGGCAAGGGTCCCTATTTGTCACAAGTACCTACCTGTGTCAACTAGAAACCCCCAAATCTAACATTTCTCTATGTTTCTTGTCCATCGGTCTAACTCCTCTGGTGTTATTAGTGTGGCACTTTTTGTTCCCGTGGATGTCTCAAGTATCACTTCTTTTGAACAACCTGATGTGATGCTTCTAGGTGTGTCACTTATTTGCCCTCTTATCAGCAAATCCATTAATGAAATTACCGACTCACAATAACTAGCTTGGTCGTCAACTATTATTTTTCTTTTTTCTGGTTCTACAATTGGTGTAGTCATGACAGGAGTTTAAGGACAGTTTGATTTATCTCCATACAATGGGACAACAGGGCCTATAGTCACAGGTATGGTTAGCGCTTCAGGATGTGTGTTTAGCTGAGTTATCTTTTGTATTAATTCTTCCCTATTTTCATTTATTGTCTCTCTTTTTCTTGGAGTACCCTTTCCATTTTTCTATCATGTACTATTTGTGGCACCAAGGGTGTCTCTAGGAGTGGAGCGCTTGGGGTAATTTTACTTGGCTCTTCCTGATATGGCGGAGGACTTTTCATTAGTATCTCATCTTCATCAGAGTCTCCTCAACCTGTCATTAAGTGTTTTTTTCTTTTCTGTGCATTTGCTTCCTGTCTGTTCATCAGCCATTAGTACAGGATATAATCCTTCAGTTAACATGGCTTGTCTCCATTGTTTCATCTGTTTGTCTTGACTTTCACACGAAGATTTTGGGTAGAAATTGCTCATATTCCTGTTATACCTTGGTCGATCTCGCTCAAATGCCTCACTTTCCCATTCTTCTAATGCCTCATACTGAGTCAACCAAGGTCTGGGTTCTAATTCATTCATTCTTGTACGCAAATTATGTAAAATTCTCCCATTAAATGTTCCGTTGTCTGGAAAAGCCAAAATTCCATCATCCTTTGTATATCCGATCCAATTTTCTAACCATACACAAGTATGATAACCTCTTTCTACCATCATGTATGATGCAGGAGTTTTCGGAGGAGGAATGAGAATTCCTTCTCTCGTTTTAATGGGATTATCCTTTTTAAAATCTTTATTTTCTGCATAAACAACATTTTTCTTTTTTCACCGTACATTTTTCATGATCTTCCTCTCAAGTATTGCTGGTAAGCAAACCCTAAATAATTTCTATCTGTGCGACTCCCAGTTAACGTAGGATCATACCTACACAATCAGTTGTCTATTATTATTCTTGGCACTTCTATGGTTATAGTTACTAAATATTTTCCTCCAATACTAACACGTCTTTTATTTTCATATCCAATCAGAACTCAACTTACTCTGTGCGTATAGCCAATACTAGCGCGGCTTTAAATGACGTCAGTATCACTCCTTTCTACTGACCCCTCCTTTGCAAAAACTTGCGTAAGTCACACACCCTCTGTCCTACCAATCCCAGCGCGGCTCTTTGTGACGTCAGTGCAGCACCCGCAACTGACCCCTCCTTTACAAGGTAATACGTAACTTAAATCTGTTAGTATTTTGTACGTATTTTGCATAAATCGACAACAAAAATTGCTACTGTATCAGATTCTCTAATTTCCAAAGAATAGTCAGTTTTTCTTTTACTGCGAGTAAAACGTTTCCGCTAACCCTTCACACATTACGAGTAAAACCTTTCCGCTTACTCTTCACTCAAGCATCAGATCAATTGCTACTCCTTCAGTGTTACCCTTTCTAGATGATATAAGACCAAAGTTTTGCCAATAACCCTTCAGCTATCAATTATTCTCACTTACATACAGAAATAATCCCTACACAGTGCTTCTAGATTACCTAACTTTCCACACTTTCTTGAATCCTGACAAGTAACCTCACAGCAGTATGGTTTCCATTCACCATCCCCTAGTCAATATTCTCGGGAGCTTCAGACAACATGAATAACTGTGACAACAACAACAAATGTTAACACATATATCAAATATTTCAATTACAATATTCCCTACCTAACTAACTAGAACCTAACCATGCCTCTGCTACCAAGAAAAACTGATGGAGCGCGGGTCACCAGCTCTGGTCACACATACACCTAATACTCACCTGGGCCCAAACCACATTCACACATTGGGCTAGTAAATGCCGCTGGCATCAATTTTGTGTAATACCTGTAATTTCGTTATTCACCTTTACCACTTTGAAAATATAGTTTCCTTCCTCAATGAATCAGGTTGCTAAGTTAGTTTAAGGTAGAATGACTTTTACCTCTTCACTCTGAATAACCACAGAATCAGGAAGTTTTGGAAAACATTTATCTAAATTAATTTGTGAGTCAAATTTCAATTACAGTAACCACCTTCAAATCAAGAGGTAGAAATACACTAAATAATTCATAGCAAATTATAATGATCAATGATGACGGTACCAGGAAAGGAAAAGGGGGGGGGGAGAGAAAAATAGGCATAAAAAGACAATTTTCTAACATATTTACCTATTGGTCTTGAGATGAACCCAACTCCGTAGATAGGGGCCAGATAGAATCTCCAGGACAGGCTACAGGTAGAAGATCAGGCAGATTCAGATCTGGAAGGGTAACCTCCTCTATTGCGCATTGCCGGCGTTGCACCCCTCTCTGGCTCTACTCTCCTCGAGTATCCCAGTTCCGTGACCCCTCTAGGTGATCTGATTGTTAATCTCTCAAACTCTCGGACAGAGTTTCAAGTAGCTACAAAGTCTGATACAGCGTCTCGGACAGAATCTGGATCAGCATAAGCGTTGGGTCAGTGACAAGTCGAAATGACTGTTCTGACATGTCTGACAAAAAACACAAGCTAGCTTACCTCAATTATACTATTCTCAGGGTTCGTGTACCACCCCCAAATGTTGCATTTTATGTTTTCCCCCATGTTCTAATTGGTTGGGATGAGGAGGTGAGTTCATCAAACCACCAAAAGTACAAATTTCATCTATGAACAATTGTTCTATGTGCCCGCCCCTTTATTTCCGTTCCCATAGCTTTATTCCGCCCAAAATTCACATTACTCAGTAAGTTAAACATTTTATTCAAACGTGTTTCTCTTGTAGGGGTCATCAGTGGATGTTCCCAGGCTTCTTTACTCAAGATGTCCTTCATCGAGTGACATGGGAGCCATCTTTGTTTCCGGCCAGTCTTTATGCGCATGCGCACATTTCATATGGGTAGAGATTCCAGTCACCCTCCGAGGCCTAAATAAGAACTAATAACAAAGTCAGAAAAAGATACATTAGAAGACAGAAATAAATGATTTCACTATATTTCACTGTATACCCCTTATCTCTACTCTATCCCCATTTACTTATTTTTATTATTTTGCATTAGTGTTTAATAAGCTCACAAGTTTTAGTTTATCAGTAGCAGGTGCTTTAGCGTGTGATTTTGAAGCAGCCATATTTAATGCCACTGTGCAGCTGCAAACGTTTCCCACCAAAAGCGACAGTGTCATACTACGTAGATGGCGTACAGGCATTCGCAGTAGAAATCCCGCGTTTTTATCGGCGATTTTAAGACAATTGAATTACTTGTTAGTAAAGCACATTGAAAAGCTTCCCCTAGATAAAATAATGTTCATAATGTAGTGCAGTTTTAGTATTCACAATACAAATTGATTACATTGTTATATGTTATTTGAGAGGATTGAATCCAAGCAAGTTTCTTTTACGAATCCTTGCTCCATCAAGGGTGACGTCTTCAGTGTCCTCTATCTTCCTGCCGTCCCGTCGCCGTCACTAACACCACCGACTCCCTCTACGACCTTATGTAGCTAGGCTGCACCTATCTCAGGAAGCTTCAGAGAGGGCACAGTTCACTGAGAGGGCCTGCAGGACCGCTTGTCTTTTATTGCCGATTGTGTCTGGGTCCAGTTTTGTTCTGTTTCTTGGCTGTCTGCCATGTTTTTCGCTGGATTTTGCAGGCACCAGGGGAGGAGGGCCGCTCCTCTGTGCCCTCCGGCGTGTCAATGTGCAATAGGACGCAGGCCTACCTGAGGGATCTGATCTGGTGGAGGGCTCCCTCGTAGCGTAAGATGATACGGAAGGGGTGCCCCACGCATATGGTATGTTGGCTTCCAGTAAGTGTTCTGTGATTGGGCGAAAGTCCTTGCGTTTTTGTAAGGTGATCCAGGAGAGATCTTGATATAGCACTGGTGTGTGGCCTTTGAACTGGATTGGGTTCGCGTCTCAAGCTCTTTTTAGGAGTCTTCCTTAATTTGAAAATCATGTAGACACACCAGTATATCCTCTGGGCGTCCTTTTCCTGTCCGTTCAGGTCCCACCTGATGGACCCGGTCTAGCTGCAGGGTGGATTCCTCTGTGTGTCCCAGGACATGCCGGGAGAGGTCTTTGACATATTCTCATGGGTTGGACCCTTCTGCTTTCAATGGTACTTCCCTGACACGTATGTTGTTTCTCCATGAGCAGTTCTCCAAGTCCTCATTATGTGCCTGAAGGTCCAGATGCTTCTCTGAGTCTCAGGACTTCCTGTTGTAACTATTCAAGTTCTTCCTCTCAGTTAGACTCCCTGTCCTCCAGCATGGCCACTATTTCGCCTACCTTGCCCATGTCGCGCCATATCTCCCGCAGACATGTCGCTAGTTCTGTTTTCATTACCTGCAAGTTGGCTCACAGGGAGGTGAATAGCGATTCCAGGAAGGACTTAGTCACCGGACCCTCCCCATCTTCGGGGTACGATTTGAAATCAGCGCCTGCACTTGTGTGTCTGTCCTCCGTGGGGAGCTTCCCTGCTTGCCAAACATCTCCTTGAGGGAGCAATCTTTCTTGGATCAGTTCACCGCCATGCTGCTGAGTCACAGAGAGTAATTGGCATTGGATGTGTCCCCCTCCCCCACCCCCCCAGATGACCCTCTCTTTTCAATGTCCTGACGTGGTGTATCTGGGAAGCCTGGTAGCCAGGTCTCCCCAGGGCTAGAGGTGCAAGGAACAAAGGGATGGCCCCGCCTCCCCCCCCTCCCGCTTCTCCACTCCTGTGTGTGTGTGCCTGTGTATTGTCTTTCAGATCCTTGCTCAGGTAGCTGTGCTAATGGCCACCAGGGTTGGGGGGGAATCTACTTACTCTGTGTGTTGGAGGGCACAGGACCCCCAACACTGCGCTGCAGCCCCGCCGGAGCCCAGAGCACGTTGTGTAGATATGTGGCCCAGGTGGCACGTTGCTCAGACAGGCACTCTCCCCAAGTGTTAGTTCATGCTTACTTTGATCTTGTTCTCTCCCTGTGGCAGTCCTCTAGGCATTGGTGGGTGGAGAGAGACTAGCAGCCCCAGGTGCGTGTGTGTTCAAGTAGCCCCTCCCCAGGGGCACCGGTCCGCAGGGAGCTCTTCAAGGGCCGTTGCGGCCCGGCACCGTGCTGCGTCGAGCTGCAGAGGAACCCGTCTTGCCCCCCAGCCTGGTCTCGCTGAGCAGGTTTATTTGCTGCTTTCTCCCCCAATACAGCAGTGCCTGCGCTGATCGGAGGAGGCAAATGCGTCGGGAGGTGCGACGGGGCTCTGTTCACTGTGTAGGCCGGCCTCTGCCCAGTACCACATTCTGGCCACAACAAAGATTCTTGATCTTCAACCTGGTTGAGCGCTGAGCAGCCCAGCTGTGTCCGTTGTATGACACGGAGTTCCGCTCCGGCCTCAGATCGCGTTTCGGACCACCCTTGAGTCATCTGCCCTAGCAGTCATCTGCAGTCTAGAGAAATAGAATGTGCCACAGACCTAGTAATAGTTTCTTTTCATGGTTTCACCTAGTAATGGTTAAGCATCAAGTCTGTTGAATTTTCCACAAAACGTATTATAGATAATTATATGCGATTTAGTGTCTGCTTAGAGGAGGACGTTGAGTATGAGGATATTAAAATGCTTTTAATGCAGTTGCCACCAGGATTAAAGAGCAGTTGAAGATTCCCCTACAAACCAATAATAATCATTTGAAAGTTTGGTTTGATTTGAGAAGTACTTAAGCACTTAGATCCCTGAAGGTGGCACTAAACAGCCCAGAGAGAATCCTGGAGGAGATGCAAGCTTATAAACGAGAATACAAAGTGGCTTTAACGTCTAGGACACAAGCAATAGATAAAGCCTGGCAAGCATTAATCACCACCAATAAGCAAGAAGATAGTTCCTCATTCTGGAAAATGATTAATAATCCCTTTTTAAGGGCATGTCCAGTACTTTGATTGAGGTTTCCATACCATTCCATACCACCAAAAGAATGGGTTGAGCATTTTGGAAACATTTATGAAAATTATCCAACCCAGGGCAACTAGCAAGAGGAATATATTCATGGAGGAGAGAAAAACATCCCTCTTGCTTTCACCTTTGAATATGTGATCAAAGCCATTGATTCTAGTCACAATGGTGAGGGCCTAGATCCGAATGGTGTCCCATTTGACCTTTTCAAAATGAACTAGGTATTATGTGCTCTGCTTTTGACAAATGTTCTGCGAGCTGTTTGCAGATCCGGTGTTTTAAAGATTTGAACAGCGTCCTTGATTGTTCCAATATAAAGAAGGGGGATTGAGCAGATCCAATGTGCTATCGGCCTGTCTTTGTGACTGTTCACTGAAAGTTGCAGGAACAATACTACTATACAAATTAGAAAGCTGAGCAGATGAAATGGAAGGATTCTATGGCATACAATATGGTTTCCGAAAGGGGTTAGGGAATGTTAAACAGTGCCTAAACCTAAGTATCTTTATAGGCAAATATTCACCAGCTAAGAGGGGACCCATCTATCTGTCATTTGTTGATCTCTCTCGCTCTTTTGACTGGTTAATCACAGCAAATGGCGCCTGATGAATGAGATCAGTTTTGAGCAGTCAATAGTACATTTCTGGACCCCTTAACTGCTGGGCCTCCCCCCCTCTTCCCCCAGTGAGGAGCCCTTTTTAGGTCTTGCCTACGCAGCGCGCATGCACTGCTTAGGAGGAGACGTTTAGTAATCGATTCCCTTTTTCTGCCAAAACGTACACGCTTTGCATTGGTTTCAATGGCAACACGTGCACGTTTGGCGATTCCCTTGCGGGAGCGAGCTTTGAAACCATCTGTTTGTAATTAACAGATGGTTTCTGCTCGCTCCCGCAAGGGAAACAGGTGCAGGACCTCTCCTCTCTCCCCTCCCCCTGCTGCCTCCCCCTCTCCTTGTCTTTTTTTTTCTTTCAGCACGAGTCGCGCACGCTTGTTTTTCTTTTTCAGGCAGTCACTGTAGATTTGACACTTTGCCATATTCTGTTTTATTGATGTTACTTTTGCTGCTCTGTTTTCTGGTAAGCCTGCCAGTTCAAGTGTACATTTTTGGGTTTCTTTTTAACAAGAGCTGATTAATTTCGATGTCATTAACCTGTCATCAAGGTCATTTGCCATCCTGCCTAAAGTTTCCACTTTATTGCACCCGCTATGGGCTTGTCTCGACAAATCCAAAAGTTTATCTGCCTGGGGCACGTTTCAGTGAAATACTGACAGCAATTATCCATGGCAGGAGCAACTCCCAGTGAGATGAGCCGCTCAGACCACCACGGGCCGGATTGATAGACTTTGGGTAGCTCTGATTGTGTTTATTGTAGTTAATGATGAGGTTCCATTTGCAGCTCTGTCATGAGGCTGTCATTGAGCCAAGGAGGACGCGCTCGCAGGGCGCCCTTTTTGTCATCATTTTATCACAAGACTTGGAATTTATTTTAAGAAAGGGGGCTTAGGGCTTGACGGGTCGGCCTGGTCCTCACTGCTCGGTGCTCGTTGGTCGGCAAAAAACGAATGTCAGGTGAGTTAACCTGCATCCTTTCATTAATGATTCGTCGAGATTGGTCTATGCCTCGTGCTCCCCAGACCCTTGCATGCCGTTCACTTATACACTTTTTTCCTTAAGAATGCTCCATCTAGAAACCTGTTTGTGGCAGCTTTTCACTCAGTGAGGGGAGAAAAGCTATGTAGCGGCAGCCTGTGTTTGTGAAGGCATGGATGCAGTGAGCGCCGGCACGTCCCCTGCTCTGCAAAAAGAAATGTAATTTAAACATATTAAGAGGATACAGTTGTTGTTTCGCGTGCATAGAATTCTCTAGCACTCAGTTTAAAATTTGGAAATCCCATAAGGCATGAGTAAAACTGTAGCAGCGTTTGCATCTCAGCATGCCATACTGGCTTCTACAATTTTACGCGGTGCGTTGGAGAGAAATCCTCCCAGCTGCGTTTTTCTTGCTTGAAGAACGTGTGACATTTTCTCACCACAGTATCTGAGAAATGTCCCTTACTGACGTGAAACAGTTGGCTAGTATTTGCCTGAAGCACGGTCGTTTGCATTTGTGGTTTTTGCTGTTTTCACATTCACTCGTCACTATTTTTGCATCGGTGTCCATGCATATATTCTTTGGGGCAGATTTATGTTTCCTGGCGCATCCTTGCAAATCAGCAGGGATGTGCCAGGAAAGATGCATCACGCAAGTTTACCCTTGCGCCACCACAGATGCGCCGCATTTACAATGCAGCACATCGTGGCGCAAGGATAAACAGATGCGTGACGCATCTGATGGCATAAGGGCGGCGCATTGCTGGAGTCGTGTCGCAAGCACGACACAACTTCAGCAATGCTCAGGGGCTGCCCATACCAAACATGCTGCGTCATGCCTTATGCCTGCTTCAAGCAGGCGCAGGGTTTTGACGCAGCAGCGTCGGAAAAGTGACTCAGGGAAATCTTGTAGATTTCACTGCGTCACTTTTCCGACGGAAGGCCCACCCTGAATACATTAAACCTGACGCAGGTTTAATGTAGCGCAGGGCTTTACAATGTGACGCATCTCCTTAGATGCGTCACGTTGTAAATAAGGCGCAACATGGGGCATGGTTTACGCCACCGCTGCGTCACAGAAGTGACGCAACGGCGGCGTAAATGTCTCGCAAGGGGCTTGTAAATCTGCCCCTAAGCCTCGTCTGGGGTGATTTCCACTCCTCGCGTTATTAACTATGTTTACCCGTGGCTGCTGCTGTTTTGTTAATCGCTTAGAACTGTATAAAGGGCCTAGGGCGCCTTGCCTTTTGAGGTTTCTATTTGTGGGTTCGGGTAGGTTGTTGCACTGCAACTGTGGAAGGAGCTCTTGAACAACAGGTAACGTGTGTATATTTAGACCCCATTAAACCGAGCATTGATGATGCGCGAGGTTGCAGCACCCAATCATATTTTATTAATCCTGCCATGTATTCTCAATACGAATATTGCATCTTTGTATTAGAAATTACTACTAAAGTCTTAGCGGATTTGGGAAACCCTGCTTCCTCAAAATAAACGTCATGCGGATATGTATATTGATGAACAAATAATTGAATGCTGGCAAATGGCCTTATTAGCATGAAAGGCATCTGAAATATGGAAATTCGAGCATTGCATTATATTGTAAATGGATTACATTAGTAGCATCGGGAACGCAGTTTAGAGAGAATGCTCTAGATCCCGCTGAGAAGCATCTGGTTTTCAGCCAGTCCACTGTGGTACCATGAGCTGAAGTGAAGAAAGAGGCACCACTTATCAGAATGTTTTTTTAATGGTTTTTAACTATGTGATTTAAACAGTCGCATTACATCTTCAGCACCATAAGGGAGCTTGCCAACTGCAAAGGTTGAGATTGTTCCATACAGTTGCTTATGTTGACTGTTATTACATATATTGAGAGTGTGGAAAAGGAAAGAACGATTACCTTCATTTTTGTTGTTTTTACACACACAGTAACTCTTCTCTCTGGTGTTTAGCTTGTTCCACTACTCTATTTCTGTTTCACGATATGATGCATCTCAATCCAGCATGGCAGTGTACAATGCCACATTTAAGCATTGTCTGTAACAAACAGTGTCTCAAACAAGGGTATCATTTAAGGGACAGATATAAACAGCCTAATAAATTGCAACGGATTTAGTCCAAAAAGGATTAAGGGCCATATGTAGGTAGGGACACATTTACCACTTCATAAATACCGAATTTTACCGATTCGGTATTTATGAAGTGGTAAATGATATGTAGGTAATTGGTCGGTAAATATTACCGATTCGTAATGATTCGGTAATTACCGAGTCGGTATTTACCGATTCGGTAATGAGGCATACCTTCCCATTGATGGGAAGGTATGCCTCATTACCGAATCGGTAAATACCGATTCGGTAATGGGGGGAACACATGCAAGGGTGGCAGGGTGTCACATTGACACCCTGTTGCACCCCTGAAACGGCCATGTGTGCACATGTGGCACACATACATGCCCGAAGGGCATGTATGTCTGCCACATTGCACACTTGTAGGCGCTATGAAATGCATTTCACCATCCATACTTTATTTACCACCAACTATTAGTTGGTGGTAAATACCGACTCCAAACATCACCCACACACTCCCCCTACATCTCATTTCTGTATTCGGAATTTACCGAATCGGTAAAATTACCGATCCGGTAATTTTACCGATTCGGTAAATTCCGAATACAGAAATAGTCCCCCTACATACCAAAAGCCAAAATACCGGTCGGTAACGGTATAATTACCGAAAATCGGCCGTTACTGACCGGTATTTGGCTTCCTACATGAGGCCCTAAATCCGTAGCAATTTATTAGGCTGTTTATATCTGTCCCTTAAATGATACCCTTGTTTGAGACACTGTGGTTATAGACTATTGCCCCAGTCTCCTTGTGGTCTACGGGCTACCTCCTGTAGTCTGATACTACTACATTTAAGCATTGAACAAGATGTCATCTTTTATAGATGTCATCGTAGATTTTTATTTCAGAAGTGAACATTTATTATTTTTTTTCCTTCCTTCCATCGCCATGTTATAATACTATATGTAGTAAATAAATAGGATTGAGAGGCTGGCTTATCGTGAACAGTGAATATTTCCATATGTAGGTATGCTAACTTTGACAAACATCACGATTACATGTTTGATTTATGTTCGGCCTATAAAACTATGCACATTTGGTTCATGTATCTTTCAAGGGCAATCCTCGCAAATTACCTAACCATACTGCCAGCTTGGTCACTACAATTTTGGCTGCATGAAGCGAGCCAATTTTTCCCTGATGCCACACCTTATTCTAACTCTCTTTCGAATTGATCATTCATTTCATGGATAGTGTTAGTTTACTTACACAGATATTAAAGTACATTGCATGTCTGATTCATGCAAATGTCATGTAAACTAGTTATTTGACTGTCATTTTATGCATTAAAAAATCCTACATTTTTAAAAGTAGCTTTTGTAAAGATTTTGCCACATTAAAAAATCCATAGATCATTTCAGTTTCCCTTAAGAATTTCATAATTTTATCTTGAGTATCGTGACCACACCATATTGTGGCACCACCTGAGCACCAAACATCACTCACCACCACCATTTTGCATCAGCCCACCACCTAAGCATCACTTCTGTCTACCCTCGGAATGGAGCATCTATTGATTCTCCCCTAGTGTACGTCAGCTGCTCGTGTTCTAATTAAATTACTGTTTTCCAACCTCCACTCCCCTGTTATTTATGTCCCGCTTCCCCATAACAAAAAAATGATAACACACAAGCATGTGAACAGGCAGGAACAAGTTGCCAGCAGTGCAAGATAAAAAAAAGTAGAAGATATTTTGTATGTTAAAATCTTTTTTTAATCAGGTTGTTCAGTTGTATATAATATTATCTTTGTTTGTATAAAGGTAACAAAAAGCTTAACTTTTTTTATTATAACTTTTCAACATGATGCACAGCAGCCACAATGCTCTACAACATAGCCAAAAGTTCTGGCTAAACACATAGGGTCCCAAAGGGCGCGACCTATTGGCTATGCCAATGCTTGTTAGGTTATTTGGGGTAGTTTGCGCTTAGGCCCCTGTAACCTTTTGTCCCCAAAACCTATCCACGTAAAATTTGCGTCCTTTTCTTCCAACATCCTGAGGATTTTAAAAGTACCCAGGGTTTGTGGATTTCCCTGGAGGGGACCCAGAAATTAGCCAAAATACAGCTACGTTTTAGGTTTTTGGTGATAAATTGGAAAAAAGTGCTGAAGAAGAAAGTGTCCGTTTTTTACCCTGCAAATGGGTGCAGTTACTTGTCCACGTAACTGCACCCTAAATAGAATGAATGGCTATGCCCTTAATTGGTCAAAGTGTAACCAAGAGGTCATGAATAGGAGCATAATTAAAAAAGCGTTAACTTCCATCAATGTTTGCCTTCAGGATGAAGCATTATATTCAGACATCCTGGACTCTTTTGCAATAATTACAAAGACAATCAAAGAGGACCTACAACGTCCAATTAAAGAGGGGAATGTAGCCAGAAAAGGGTGGTTCGACTCAGCCTGTACTAAGGCCCACACCGCCTTAAAGAATGCTTTAAGGAATAATCCGAGGAATCAATCTGAAATTATATACCTTAGACGTGTGTACAATCAGGCTAGGAAGTCACGTAAATGTGCAATTAAGAATGATGCGTGGGAATGTTTATATAACGCGTCCTTGGAAAAGGATTGCTCTGCCTTTTGGTTAGCTGTTAAGGCACCTTTCTTTACTACAGGGGAAATTGATAGGATGGAAGTGGCTATCACAGAAGATTCCTGGATAGATTTCTTTGCCGAGGTTTATAACCCAGGAGGGAAAGATAAATTGGTTGATATGATGATTGTTACCCAGGGTCAAAAGGTGGGCGATTTCACTCCGATCAAGTTAGATGTTACCGTAAATGAAATCTCAGATGCAATCACCCAGAGCAAGGGTAACAAAGCGCCAGGCGCAGATGGTGTCCCCATAGATCTATTCAAATATCAGCCTGAGCTCTGGTCGCCCCTACTCACGCGTGTATTGGAGGCTAGTTGTGCGCGGGGCTTTATTGACACCTGGGCAGACTCTATAATCATACCTATATTTAAAAAAGGGGACCGGGATAAACCCTCTTGTTATCGACCCATATCCCTCCTGGATTCCTTTATGAAAGTCACCGGGCGAGTTATCTTGAATCGCTTACAATTATGGGCTGCTGAGGCCAATATTTTGTCGCCGGTTCAATATGGCTTTCGTAAGGGCTGCGGCACCGTGGAACAGGTCCTTAATTTTACATCACTATTGGGTAAATATACCCAGGCTAAAGAAGGTAAACTTTTTGTAGTGTTTGTTGACCTAAGCGCTGCTTTCGATTGTGTTATTCACAATCGATTGTGGCAGATCCTGAGTGACATGAAGGTAGATGAAGTACTTATTTCCTTCCTAAGACAGTTGTACGCCGGTGCCAGGGCGAAAGTTAGGTACGGCATCAATGGTGAATGCACCAAGCCTTTTTATGTAAAGAGGGGAGTGAGACAAGGGTGCGTACTCGCCCCACTTTTGTTCAACTTGTACATTAATGACCTAGAAAAAGTTCTAGTTGCTGCAGCACGCGACTCCCCTCAGGTCAATCAGCACCAAATTGCGTCCCTCTTATATGCTGATGATGCAGTGATCATGTCCCGGACTCAAAGAGGTCTCCAAACTGCTCTGGACACTTACTTACACTTTATGGACAACAGGGGGTTAAAACTCAACGTATCCAAGTCATTTGTAATGTCCTGTGGTAGTAGTAAGAAAAGAGTGTGCCGCCTGTTTGTTGGGATGGAGGAATTGGCCACAACAAAAAGTTTCTCATACCTGGGTATAGTCCTTGAGGAAAAGGGGTCCTGGGGGCCAGCCATCAGAAACAGGACATTGTCATTCAAGAAAGCCACTGCTGCACTTATGACTTTCTCGAAAAAGCTGGGGAAGAGACCACCTGTGATTCTGCTAAAAATGTATCAAGCCAAGTGCATCAGTATAGCCACATATGGGGCAGGTATTTGGGGGATTTGTAATTCTTCCTCTATACAAAAAGTTGAGAATGCATTTTTGAGATTTATTCTGGCAACCCCTGTTAGTTCCCCTGTCTTTAACTGTCATGCTGAGTTAGGTGTGCGTTATGTGAGTGACCTGATCAGCATACAACCAGTTTTGCTATGGTATAGAGTATGGACCTCGCCGGACCTAACGTTAAATAGAAATATCCTCAAGGATTGCATGGGCCTGGATAGGGCCCTCAGGATACCCTGGTTGCAGTATATTTGTAATTTCACTAGGGATCTTGGCAGACCCGAGTTTTATCATCAACCAGAGTCATTGCGCAGGATAACAAGATAGGACTTGAAGGAGCTATGTTGGTCTCACGTTGATTCACTTAGACTAGGCGTTGAATTTAATAAGAATCTTGTTTTGCAACACCAACGTATACTGGTCTCCTATAATATTCAGCCTTACTTAACCTGGTGTCAGGTGGCCTTTGACCGATTTTTATTAACTAGACTTAGGTTCGATGTCTTTTTCCGTTTAGTCTCCTTTCCCGCAGTTAATGATTGGGCGAGAAATCTTTGTAATTGTCCGTGTGATAATCTGTCTACCCAATCAACCCTGCATGTAATTTGTTTTTGTAAATTTTACTCGAAGGAAAGATCAAGATGGATCAAGCCATTTTTAAAAAAACATGGTTCATGGAGACATTGTCGCCCTGCTTTATTGTTTTTAGTCTCTTTACAGGATGAATATTGTGTGTCGATTATGCTGGGCTTTTTAAAAAGTATTTTAAGGAAAAGGAAAAGTTTAATTAATTTTTAGGTAATCATTGTATGTCCTATTTAACAATCTTTTATTGTGGTTTACTTTTGTCTTTGTATGAACCTGTTGCTTTTATGACTTCATGAATTTTGAATTCGAATAAAGTATTAACTAACTAACTAACTACCCTGCAAATGGTATCAGTAAAGAACTTGCAGTGATAAAATCACAATTTTCCCAGTTTTCAGTAACAAGCAGACTTTTGTTAGAAAACCAAAACTTTCTACACAGTTTTGGCATTTTAGTGGGACATAGCCTATTTTTTATAATTTTTGTGCTTTCAACCTCCTTTCAGTTAGTGTTAGAAATTGATGGAAAAACAATAATGGATCCCAGAAACCTATACATTTCTGAAAAGTAGACAACATTATGAATTCAGCAAGGGGTCATTTGTGTAGATCCTTCAAGGTTTTTCTATAGAAAGTAACAGTTCAAATTAAAACATTGAAAATGAGTTGAAAAAAACTGATATTTGTGTCTGCATTTTCACCTGCAACTTCTTCTAAGTATGACAGACTTTTACAAGCAATATACGGTTATGTCCACTGGAGCCTTATGGTTCATGGGGTATATAGGACTTGTAGGTTCACCAAGAATCCAAAGTGCCCAGAGCCAATAACTGAGATGCGCCTTGCTATGGTTTTTCATTGTGTACCGGGTATAAGCAATTCCCTTGGTAAAATATAAAGAGTGAAAAATAGTTATTAAGGAAAACTATGTATTTCCGAAATGGGAATAACATATGGAGTTTAGAAGCAGTGGTTATTTTCACAACTCCGTATATATGAGTACCTATACCAGCATGTGAATTAGAGGGCATTTTTTAAACTTAATTCTTTCTTACACACTGCCTTACATTTGGAAGGGATAAATGCATAGAAAGTCAATTAGCAAAAACATTTGTTCTACTATTCTGTGTCTCCCTAAGTCTCCCGGTAAAAATGGTACCTCACTTGTGTGGGTAGGCCTTGTGCGCACGACAAGACACAGCTCAAAACGCAACATGGGCACATCATTTTATTCCAATGAAAACTCACCCTTTTTTTGCAGTGTGCCTAGCTGTGGTTTTTGGACCCTAGCTTAGCTGGCACCTAGGGAAACCTACCAAACATGTAAATTTTTTAAAACTAGACCCACAGGGGAATCCAGGATGGGGTGACTTGGGTGGCTTTCACCAGCTTCTGTTACCCAGAATCCCTTGCAAGCCTCAAACTTTGTAAAAAAGAAAAAACATTTTCCTCACATTTCTGCGCTGGAAAGTTCTGGAATCTGCGTGCATCCACAAAATTCCACCCACCCCGCATTCCCCAAAATCTCTCGATAAAAATGGTACCTCACTTGTGTGGGTAGGATTGTGCCCGCGACAGGAAACGGCCCATAACTCAATGTGGAAACACAACCTTTTTACAGTCAAAACGGACATTTTTGTGCCAAGTGCCTAGCTGTAGATTTTGAACCATAGCTCTGCTGGCACCTAGGGAAACCTAGCAAACATTTTTGGAAACTAGACACTCAGGGAAATCCAAGACGGGGTGTCTTGTCTGGCTCTCACCAGGCTCTGTTACCCAGAATCCCTTGCAAACCTCAAACTTTGTAAAAAAAGAAAACACCTTTTCCTCACATTTCTATGACAGAAAGTTCTGGAATCTGTGTGGATCCACAACATTTCACCCATCCCATATTCCCCAAAGTCTCTCAATAAAAACGGTACCTCACTTGTGTGGGTAGGCCTAGTGCCTGCAACAGGATATGGCCAAAACGCAATGTGGACACACCACATTTTTACACTGAAAACAGACCCTTTTTTTTGCAAACAGGGCCTAGCTGTAGATTGTGAACCCTAGCTCTGCAATCACCTAGGGAAACCTAGCAAACCTGTACATTTTGTTAAACTAGACACCCAGGGGAATCCAGGATGAGGTGACTTGTGTGGCTGTCATCAAGTTCTTCTACCCAGAATCCCTTGCAAACCTCAAACTTTGTAAAAAAGAAAACACATTTTACTCACATTTCAGTGGCGGAAAATTCTGGAATCTGCGTGGATCCATAGAATTCCACCCACTCCGCATTCTCAAAGTCTTCCGATAAAAATGGTACCTCACTTGTGTGGGTGAGCTTAGTGCATGTGACAGGAAACAGCAAAAAACATATTGAGGAGACATCAAAACTCCCTATCACAAAATGACCTGTGAGGTATCATTTTACTCGGGAGACTGAGGGGAATGCTGAGTGGTAGGACATTTGTGCCGGCGCATTGATTCCAGCCAGAAATGTGAGGAAAATGTGATTTCTTTTTTAGATAAATTTGAGGTTTGCAGGGGATTCTGGGTAGGAAAATATTCCGAGATCCACACAAGCCATACCTCCCTGAACACCCTCGGGTGTCTAGTTTTCAGAAATGTCTGGGTTCGGTAGGTTTCCCCAGATGGCCTCCGAGCACGGACCAAAGACGCAGGCGCCCTCATTGCAAAACCAGGTAATTTTCTGATAGATGGGGGGCATCTGCGTTTTTGGTCCTGGGGTCGGCAGTCATCAAGGGAAACCTACCAAACCCAGGCTTGAATGGATCCCCCAACGTTTCCCTACCCAGAATCCCCTGCAAACCTCAAATTTTGCTGAAAAAATCAAATTTTCTCACATTTTTGTGTGGGAAAGTTATAGGATCACCATTCTGTCACAAATTTCATACCACCCAGCTTTCCCCCAGGTCTCCTGATAAAAATGGTACCTCACTCGTGTGGGTGGGTCAAGTACCCACGACAGGCAAGGGCCCTAAACATATTGTGGAGCCTTCAAAATAACCTATCATCAAACAACCTGGTTTTGCAGGGGGGGCACCTGGGTTTTTGGCCCTGGGCCCAGCAGCTATCTAGGGAAACCACCAAACTCACACATTTTAGAAAACTAGACACCTTGGGGAGTCCAGTGAGGTATGTCTTGTGTGGATCCACCAATGTTTCCCTACCAAGAATGTTATCGGTTGACTTTGGGGAATGCTGAGTGGGTGGAAGTTTGTGGATCTGCACAGATTGCAGAACTTTACATCAAAGAAATGTGAGGAAAATGTGTTTTTCTTTTTTACAAAGTTTGAGGTTTGCAAGGGATTCTGGGTAACAGAACCTAGTGAGATCTACATAAGTAACCCCATCCTGGATTCCCCTGGGTGCCTAGATTTCAGAAATGTATTGGTATGCTAGATTTCATTGGGTGCCGGCTGTGGTAGGACCCAAAATCCACAGGTAGGCACATTCCAAAAAAAGTCATTGCCTAGTGGGCTTTCTGCCACCATGGGGAGGGGCGAATCGGAGGCAGAAAGACCGTGGCACATTTTTTTTGGGGGGGTGGGGGCATTGGGAAGCCCATTCTGGAAAGCCCCCACCCCTTCGTATAAAAATGCCAGCATAATAGTTGGTGTCCAGGTGGCTCTCTGCCCCCTTGGCGGGCAGATCAGGAGCCAATGCCCCCATCAGCCTCATGGGGAGGAGGCAGGAAGACTGTGGCATCTTTTTTTGCGGGGTGTGGGGGCATTGGCATACCCATTCTGGGCAGCCCCCACACCTGAATTTTAGAAAAAATATATCCCTGGTGCCTAAGGGGCAGATAAGGGTTATTGCCCAATCTGCCTCCGACTATGTCAATTTTATTGGGGTGGAGTATTGGCATGCCCATTCTGGGCAGCCCCCACCCATACGTATATAAAAAAATCCTTGGTGCCTAGTGGGTTTTTTGCACCCACCCGGGCTATTGCCCCTATCTGCCTCCTGGGGGGGCAGAAAGTCTTTTGCCTTCTTTGGAGGGTAGGGTGTGGGCATTGCAACCCCCACCCCTGGCATATAAAAAATAATCCTTGACATCTAGGATGCTTTCTGCCCTCCCGGGGGGGGTGGATTGGGGGCTACTGGGCAGAAAGCCTGTGTGTCAAAATTGAATGGGGGAGCAAAGGCCCTTGCCCAAGGGGCCGCTCCCCCCTCCCTGGTGGCTAGTGGGTGGATCTCTGCTTGGGGAGCGCCCACCTGGGACGATCCCCATGTAGGGATCCACTAGGGAAGGGTACCATTGGAAAGCGGAGATTCTCCCCTTTCCAACTGATACCTCGCCCATGTGTTTCGGTGCTCGGGGGGCTGGGATAGCCTCATGAGCACTGAAACATTGAAACTGAAACTAAGTGTCAGTTTCGTTTTCAAGGGAACCGTCCTCGATGAGCACCGAAAGGGTTAATCCTGAATGGCATGATAGAAGCTAAGCAGCACAGATTTTCAGTTTACGTCCCCCCCTCCTCCCCCCAGCATTTTTCATCCCACGCAAGGCCCTGATACAGTGAGATCTCTCTGTATACATATATATATATATCTCCAAAACAAAGGGATCCAAATTCCGGAGCACACTCGCAGCGGGTGCTCTGCATACGGGCCGGATCCTGGCCACAAAACCACTTTTAATTCCAAAGACGCGGCACTCGGGAAGGGGAATTTTCAAAATTGTGTTTATTCACAACACAGCTCAACGAACGCGTTTCAGCCTACACGGCTTTGCTCACCGTTAGTAAGTCCTTTCTCTATGACACTATATATACGCCCACCTGGCCTTAATGTGGCATTGTGGGAGTTGTAGTGCGGTGAAATACATAATTGCGTTTTTAGCACAAAAGGAATCAATATTTATACTGTTATTAACAAGAAAAATGATCTCGGTGGAATTTCTAAATCAAGGTGTAATACCCGAAATTCAGTATGCATAATGTCACATATGTCAATTTCTCATTTTCTCGTACAAAAAGCATTCAATTTCATTGGTGGCAAAAGCATCATGGTACTGATTTCATCTTAGTTTACCTGTATAGTACAGTAACCAAGAGAGCAGCAAAAGAGAAATAAGAAGGGGAAGGGGGAAACAAAGGCAGAGATAGATATGAGGTTAAAAGTTCCAGTACATGATATTTATAGGAAAGAGATAAGGAAGAAAGAGAGGGAAAAATCCTGGTGTCTTGATCTTCATTAAGGTTTGGGAAAGTAATACGTTCGTGAATGTTCAATTCTTCTTTCCAGGTGCACATAAAGTTCTTCTTCCAACATATTTATGTACGCAAGTACACTCTATGACGTAGATGGCAAATTTAGTGTTACAGGTTATTCTTTTCTTTAATGTTATTACATTTCCATTAGGCTCAGTGATGTTTCTTACATTTTTGCCAATTTTGCATGCCTTGCATGAATTACATTTGGTAAACCCATTTCGTTGTTCTGCTAGCCAGTTTGTTTCTTCTTTTTGTACGAAGTGGCTATTGACGAGCATGTCCCTTAAGGATTTGGTTTTTCTGTATGTTACCGTTGGTTTAGTCCCGACTAATTTGCCTATGTCAGGATCTTTTGTAATCAGATGCCAGTGTTTTCTGATTTTACTCATGATGATACCACTCTCTTTACTATAAGTAGTAATAAACCTTGGGACTTGTTTTTCGTCTTCAGATGCAGATATCGTTTTGGGTATTAAGGTGTCTGCTTGGGTTTTGTTGTCAATTCTCTTTTTATTTTTCTTTAAGGTGGACTCTGTATAGCCTCTCTGTTTGAGTCTTTCCATGGATTCATGAATTTTAACTTCCGCATCTTCTGGTTGTGAGCAGTTGTGTTTAAGTCGCATGAATTCCCCATAAGGGATGCTGTCCAATTGGGGTTTAGGGTGGAAGCTAGTTCCATGCAGGATACTATTAGTGGCTGTTTCCTTTCTGTAGAGCGTTGAGTGGATCTGGTCATTCTCAATATAAATCAGGGTGTCAAGGAATGGAATCTCTGACCTGCTCATGCTGCATGTAAAAGATAGGCCAATCTCATTGTTGTTTAGTGTATGGAAATATTTTTGAAAATCCTCATCAGTTCCATTCCAGATTAAGAACAGGTCGTCAATGTAACGAACCCATAATATAATCTTGTCCAACTCATCTTGATTGTCTGAGTCCCAAGCTATAATCTTTTCCCACCACCCCATGGTGATGTTAGCGTAGTTCACAGAGAAAGAAATGCCCATTGCTGTTCCACACATCTGTTTGAAGAGTTCTTTATTAAAGCAGAAGATATTGTTAGTGAGGCACATTTCGATCATACTGAGTAGCATTTGTGTGTGTTTCATTTCTGTGATTTTTCTCTGTTTCAAGAAATAGGTGCATGCTTTCAGGCCCACCTCATGTCGTATTGATGTATAGAGTGACACAACGTCTATGGTGATTAAAAGGAATTGATTATTCCAAGAGATGCCATTCAGGATACGCAAGAAGTCTCCAGTGTCTCTAATATATGAGCTCATGCTCCGAGCTATTTGAGCGAGAAAGCAATCTACATACTCCGAGATGTTTTCGTACAGCGAGTCGCATGAAGATACGATCGGTCTGCCCGGTGGGTGATTCAATGTCTTATGAATTTTTGGCAAAAAATATATAGTTGGTATAACCGGAAATTCATTTGTCAGGAATTTTAGTTCGTCTTCACTGATCAAATTTTCGTTATGCCATTTTGTTAATTTTTCACTCAAATCATATATAATTTTGTTCATCGGATTGGTGGTGATCCTGTTATAATTTGAGATGTCATTCAATTGTCTGTAAGCTTCATCTCGATAGACTTCAGTATTTAGAAGTACAGTGTTACCCCCTTTATCCGCAGGTTTTATAGTCAAATTTTTGTCTTGCATCAGATTTTTTATTGCTTCTCGTTCTTTTTTGCTCAGGTTTTCTCTGTGGGTTCCATTTCTGGTGTTCGTAATTTTATCCAGTTCTTCGATTACTGCCTCGCTAAATTGGTCGAAGCGATTCCCAGGTGGTAGAACAGGGCAGTATTGTGATTTTTTCTTTAGCCCACTATCTGTTCTTTTGTCTGTTTCTATTGACAAATGTTCAAGAACTTGTTCTTCTGTCATGTCGTCATCCTTTAGGTCATATAGAAGGTTGAGGATATTTTTTAAATCAGTTACTTGATCGATGCTAAGCATTGGTTCCAAGTTTGATGTAGACTCGTCATTTTGTGCTCGTGCACTCGTGATTTCTTTGGAGGTTCGATTTGCATGGACTTTCACAAGTTTGAGTTTACGGATATATTTATATAAGTCAATTCTCACTTGTGTTTGGTCAAAATGGCTTTCTGGGCAAAAGGATAGTCCTTTGTTCAATGCAGATTCTTCTTCAGGTGTTAGTATATGTTTTGAAAGATTAATGAATAAATTAACATCATTCATTTTCGATTCCGTAGCGGGTACTGTCTTCTTCCGCTTTGCGCGTCGGGTTTTTCTGGTGCTATATATATATATATCACTTAAAAAACCATAGGTTTCACACAGGTTATAGTTAGGTGGACATTTCCCTCATAAAAAACCAATGAAATTCCCCCGTTATAGTTAGTTCAGATAACTATAACTCGCGCGCCCGCAATCCACTGCTCATGACGTCACATATTACATCACTCATGACATGGTCAGTGGCATCACTCATGACATCACTGATGACATCATCCTTGTGATAGACTGGCGGTCGCACAAGTTATAGTTATCTGAACTAACTATAACGGGGGAATTTCATTGGTTTTTTACGAGGGAAATGTCCACCTAACTATAACCTGTGTGAAACCTATGGTTTTTAAGTGAATTTGCAAGGTTTTTTAAATGCTAATTCCTAACTATAACGTGTGTGAAACCTATGGTTTTTTCAGTGAATTTGTACGTTTTTGTAAATGCTACGTTACGTATGTATTATTATTATTTGTATATATTTATTTTACAATAAACTACGTATTAATTTTTTTTTTTTTTTCGGTTTTTCACCGTGTGCACCCCTGCGATTTAAAAAAAAAAAAAATTAAAATGTTTTTTTCTGCCTTCGGGGTCCTTCGGGGACCCCCTGACAAAGGCTAGGGGGTCAGGAACTCTCTACCCTGCCCCCTTTTCACGTTCGCCACCTTCCTTTTTCACTCTCGCACTGAAAACAAACAAAATGGCGGCCGACACTTCCTGATTTCGACCGATTCGAACGTTGACTAACATGTAACCACCAATCAGAATTACGCTCGCGCACGTTAGGGTGCTCGCACAGTGCGCGCACGGTGCTCGCACTGTGCGCGGCTATAGATATGTATGTGCTTTTAACTGCAATTTTCTCAGGAACTACTGAACAGATTGACTCCATATATGCAAAAGACACACCCCTGAGCTGAGGACTATCTCTCTGCCAAATTTCAAGTAATTCTGTTCAGCCGTTCGGGCTGTACCTTGGACTAAAGGTCCCTATGGAAAATTGCATGGGGAAAATGTGTTTTGGGACCCCCCTTTTTTCTCAGCCCCCACTTGATGAATCTCCCCGAGACTTTCAGCGTAGGAGCAGAGCGGAGCGCCCCACCTATTTTGAAAATTTCGCGAGGATTCGTCAACCGGCGCCAAAGTTATTCCAAATAGAATGTAGCGGATTTCCTATGGAAACACGGTCCTAACTATAACTATCTACTGGCGACCGCCAGTAGATAATATATATATATATATAGATATATATATTACCTACTGGCAGTCGCCAGTAGGTAGTTATAGTTAGGACCTATTTTCCATAGGAAATCCGCAACATTCTATTTGGAATAACGTTGGCATCGATTGATGAATCTTCGCAAAATTTTCCAAGCTTTTGGCCAGCTCCAGTCCGCTCCTATCCTGAAAATTTCGTGGTGATTCGTCAAGCGGGGGCCGAGAAAAAACGCATTTTCCCCATGCATTTTCCCATAGGACCTGTTGACGCAGCTACAGCCCGAAGTGCTGAACGGTATTACACCAAAGGTAGTCCTCAGTTCAGACTCGTGCCTTTTAAATGTTGTAAATCCGTTCAGTAGTTCCTGAGAAAATTAAAAGTAAAATCACATATATATCTGGGCAGAGCCTAACCACACATCTCATCGTGAGATCTGATTGGCTGTCAGCACTTCATCCAAGAAGTGTTGGCAGCCATCTTGGGACCAATATACATGATAGCACCTCATTAAAAAGCATAGATTAATAGAAGTTTTTAAGACTTTAGTTACATTATAAACCATTTGTTGATGGTACCATACTCTTTTTATGAATTGTGGTGTGTTCTAAGGTGATTTTACCATGTGAAAAAGCCTTCTGCTGTGATATCGTGAATCATGTTTGAGAGAAAACTATTTTCTCGTGCTTTTCCCACAGAGGTTTGGAAGGTGGTCTATAAGCTAAACTGAGAGCATATTTTCTGTAAATTCACATTATATTTCTCAGTCATATGAGAATGAAATCTGACATTCTCAGTAAAACATGTACATCCAACAAGGGCAGAGACTGTCAGTTGATTCCTTTGTGTTCTACTGCAGCTTCCCAGAGTGTTCTAAAGAACAACTAGAGCGCTAACAGTCCTACTTATGACAAACGTATGGCACACCTGAAGCCATCTTGGTTGGAATAAAGTGGTAACTCTTAAAACATTTAATTTAAAAAGGAACAAAATGAGGGGGTTCATTTTGCCATAGAAAGTATGATTAGTGCTGCAGAAAGAAAAAATAGGGCACATTCTTAATGACTTCTCAAATCCTCTTCTATTTCATTAAAAAATTCTGACATGCTGACTGAAACATGCACTTTCAATACCAGCAGCAGACTTCCCTGGTGAGCAGTAGCTTTACTACGGTGATCTAATAAGCGACTAGAGTGCTAACATTCTGAATTTATGGCAAATGTGTGACACATCTGAATGCCTTCTTGATGGAACCAAAGTAAAAAACTGAAAGTATTTCCTACTGAGAAGACTGCAGTAAATGAGATTAGGAAACTTCATAACAAATAAATCTCCCAAGATGGCCAACAGAGACAAAAGAGCCCAAATGTAGCCCAAATATCACCCAGATGTAGCCCAAGTATAGCCCAATGACAGAATGTCCCAGAGTGTTCTTAAGAACAACTAGAGCGCTTACTGTCTTACTTATGACAAAAGTATGGCACACCTGAAGCCATCTTGATTGGAATAAACTGGTAACACTTAAAACATTTATTTTAAAAAGGAACACAATGAGGGGGTTCATTTTGCCATAGAAATTATGATTAGTGCTGAAGAAAGAGAAATTAGGGCACATATTGACTTCTCAAATCCTTTTCTATTTCATTAAAAAATTCTGATATGCAGACTGAAACATGCACTTTTAATACCAGCAGCAGACTTCCGTGGTGAGCAGTAGCTTCACTACAGTTATCTAATGAGCAACTAGAGTGCTAACATTCAGAATTTATGGCAAATGTGTGACATATCTGAATACCTTCTTGATGGAATCAAAGTAACAAACTGAAAGCATTTCCTACTGAGGAGACTGCAGTAAATGAGGAAATTAGGAAACTTCATAACAAATAAATCTCCCAAGATGGCCACCAGAGACAAAAGAGCCCAAATGCAGCACAAATATCACCCAGATGTGGCCCACATGTAGCCCAATGACAGAAGTGTGCAAAACACTTATTTTTTGTGTATTTGCAGTTTTATATAGTACAGACTTGTCAGGTATTGGAGTGCTTTACATCACACAAGATCAAATTCATTTTGGTTGTAGACATGGGGGAGATTCAGTGATTTGACCAGAATCACAGAATGTTGAGCTGAAGCAGAAACTCCAACCTGGTTCCCCAGTTGCAAAGTCTGCAGCTTTGGAAGTAACACTACATCCTCTCCCCTAGGTGCAACATTTAATCAAGTGGTCAACTGGATAAAAAAACATAAAGATTACAAATAATTTAAAAGTTCTTTGTCGCTATTTGAAAACTCAGAAAATATGTCCTCATTTTAGTTTTTTAGAGCACTAACCATAATTTTTATGCAAATAAGACCCTCATACATGTAATTTCTAAAGGAAATACTCTAGGTATGACAGTTTTGATTACATCAAGATGACGTCAGGCGTTCCACACTTTTGTAATAAATATAGAATGTTAGCAATCTAGTTGTTCATTGGGATACTGTTGAGAGGCAGAGGCCAGGGGCACGGACTCTGAAAATTGAAGGCAGGTAGAAGAGTGCAGATGCAACAATTTGACCACACTGGGCAGGCATGAAGGGCAGTGGCAGCACAACAGACTATGGAGGGCAGTGGAAAGGGGGGCAGGGGCAACAAACCAACAATACAGGACTGGCAAGAGAGGCTGTGGCAATATAATAGACCATTGTGGGCAGAAGGAAGAGGCAGTAGTAGTACAACCATACATGCCAACAGACCCGTTTCAGCCAGGAAACGTTCAATGTTTTTAAGCTCAAATGGGCTTTATTTGATCTGTCTCCTGTCTACAATCTCCTCTTTTTCAATGTAACTCAAAGGGGAAAATCAATACCCCAGTTTTTATTTTGAAATCTCCCTCTTACCAAGTTCAAAATGTTCACAAGTATGGTACATTGGATCATGGTAGGCAGGAGGAATTGGGGTAGGGACATGGACTCGGATAACAGAGGACAGGAGGGACATGGAGAGGTGCACCAAACTGACCCTACAAGGCAGGTATCAGGGTTTGCAGCAGCACAATACACCACACAGCGCATGCGGGACGGGAGTGCAGCACAACAATCCATAGAAAGCAATAGGGAGGGGACAGGACCATGCACATGGACAACAGAGAACAGAGGGGAAAGAGGCAATGGTAGCTAGCTGACCATAATGGACAGACAGGAGAGAAAGCTGCAGCATAACAGACCATAAAGGGCAGGAGGGACGGATCAGGGGCATTACAATGGAACAAACAAGCCAGGATGGAGGGAATAGGGGTCTACACATGGAAACAGAGGGCTGGGGGCAAGGGGGCAGGGCAGGAGCAGCAAGATGACCATGGAGGTCAGGCAGGATGGGCACTAGAAACAAGACACACCATGGAGAGCAACAATGAGACTATGATGGCATACACACAGACCATGGAGAGAAGGTGGGAGGGGGTCAGGGGCAGCTAGCTGACCACACAGGGAATGTGGGAGGGGCCATGGCAGCACAGAAGACCATGCATGGCAAGCGGGAGGGTTAGTGGCAGCACAATGGCTATGATGGGCAAGAAGTAGGGTGCAGGGGCATGCACAAAGGACCATGGAGGATAGAAGGGACGGTCAGGACCTGGGCACAGACAAGAGAGTTCAGGGGAAGGGGCCTCACACCAGACCGCACAAGGCAGGCAGGAGGAGCAGTTGCAGCACAACAGACCAGGGAGGGCAGAAGGGTGTGGCGGTAAAATGGACCATGGAGGACAGGAGGAAGGGGATAGGGGCATGGGGTGTGGACAGGCAGGGTAGAGGTGGCACGGACAGGTTACAGTCATCTGACAATGCTAGGAAGCTGGGAGGGGAGTGGCAGCTCAACAGAACACTCAGAGTAGATAGGAGTGGCAGGTCCATGGAACATGGTGGGCAAAAAGGATGGAGCAGGGGCATGCACAAAGACATCGGAGGGCAGGGGGAAAGAGAATAGGGGCAGCAAGCTAAGCACAGAGGCTAAGCAGGAGGTCAATGATGGGCCATAGAATTGGGCAATGGAGGGCAGGAGGAGTGGACTGGTACACCATGCTAAATGGAGGGCAGTGGCAGCACATCAGACCATGCATGGCAGGAGGGAGGAGGCTAGTCCATGGATTCAGACAACAGAGGATAGGTAGGAGGTGGATGGGGCAGCAAGCTAACTGTTCAGAGAAGGTGGGTATTAGGAACTGTATTGTTTTTAAAATGTGAGTGTGTGCGAACTACTTAAAACATGAACAAGTATGCAGCATAATCTCACTTTTATTCAGGAAGAAGAGAACGTTTGTGAATGTGACTCCGGCTCACTTGGCAGAAACACCCCCTGACCCTCCACCCCCCATCTCAAAATGTAATGCCCGTGAAAAGGGTAGGTGGACGCAGTGTTATATAGAACGTAGTCCTGAGAGCACGATTGAAAATGAAAACTAGATATAGTATATGGTATAAACTATGCACCAAAAAATGTGATATAAGATGAACCAGGGTGTGAAATATAATATGCAATACATTGTGCGCAATGACAGATTCATTGGAGAGCGCGAGATAGCACAGGCACTAGCACGTGCTATGCGATATGCGCCTTGGAGTGTAATATGCACAGGGCAGTGTTGTGTAACCTAACTAGTCTCTAAAGTTGTAATATAAAATATGTGCTGGGGAGTGTAATGTTGCATATGCACTGTGACAAATATATGGATCCCAGATTGTAATATGTATGGCATAGCGCTGTGCGTTATAACATAGGCATCGAGGAAGGCACGTTAGATGGGGCAATATAACCCGTGCGAAGGCAAGTGTGGCATGACATATTCACGGGGTGGTGTTACAGTGCACATGGGCTAGAGAGTGTCATAGCATACGCACTAGCTGGTGGAATACAAAAAAGAGGTGTGAGGCACTCGGCGGGCACTGGTGGGTGTAACACAGCATTGGGCTCAGCCAGGAGCACACTGTGACTCTCAAGTGAGGTTTGTCTCTTTTCCAGAGAGTAAAATAAAAAGTATTACACATCCGGCGGTGGATGTGTGTTTTATTAACCGTGAAGGGGGTTTCTTGCATAGTTTGGTCGAATTTTTGTCGAATCCCCTTTGAATGGCTTGGTGACGTGTATATTAAATGTGCCCGTCAATAGCTACCCATGTTTGTATAAATAAATGACAAGGGTGCCTACTTGGAGAGTACCCACTGGCGGGGGCGCCGGGATTAGGCACGGTAGGGCGTCAGACACATCAGAGCTTCACTAGCGGTGTAAATACATTCCATGTGGATTCATTCTATGCATAGTGGCCTTTTAATGAATATCACGCAAATCGTCATGGTGATAGGTACATACGGTTTGTCCAGCATGTCCTAGGTGTTTCTATAAATATATATTTTTTAAAAATATTAAAACACATAGGCCAGCCCCGTGGGATGGGGTCCCCGGGGCCATAAGTGGCCTGAGGAGGGGGGCAACGCAGCCCCCTCCTAAAGAATAAAAAAAAAAAGGCCATGACCCAGGGGTTGTGGTCCCCGGGGCCGATTAAGACCTTGGGAGGGCCAAATTAATTTTTTTCAACAAAAAAAATTAGGGTGCAGGCCCTGGGGGATGGGGTTCCCAGGGCCAGTTAATTAGAAAAAGAAGGGGGGCCACACAGCCTTTCTTCTTAAAAAAAAATAAATAAATAAAAGACCGGCATCGCACCGGAGGCCACGCCCCCTCCTTGCAGCACTTTGCAAACGTGCCCCCATGCCAGTTGTAAGTTGGGGAATTAAGTCCCCTTCAATACTGAGGGTCTCTGAGGGCCAACTAGCCCAACAGGTATCTCAAGTATGCGCCAGGGAGCTGCGTTGCAGACAGGTGCTCTGAGGCCATGCCCCTTTTTACACCTCTATGCAACGCAGCTCTGTAGCGCTTACTGGAGGTACCTAGTGGGCTAGTTTGACCCTAGGGACCCTTAGGATTCAAGGGGACTTAATCTCTCAACTTAGAACGGCCACAGGGCGCGTTTACAGTGGTGAAGGGAGGGGACTGGGCCTGAGGTGACGTGTGCATACACGCCCTGTGGCACATTTTAAGTTGGGGAAATAATTCCCTTTCAATCCTGAGGGACCCCGGGGGCCAACTATCCCACCAGGTGCTTCCAGTAAGCGCCACTGCTCTGCATTGCAGAGAGGTGGTGCAGGCCGTGCCCCTTTTTACACCTCTCTGCAATGGCGCTTACTGGACGTACCTAGTGGGCTATTTTGCCCCTAGGGATCCTCAGGATTCAAGGGGACTTAATCTCCCAACTTAAAAAACGGCCACAGGGCGTGTTTACACAGTGGGGAAGCGAGGGGACGGGGCCTGAGGTGTCGTGTGCAAACACGCCCTATGGCGCGTTTTAAGTTGGGGAAATAATTCCACTTCAATCCCGAGGGCCCCTGGGGGCTAACTCGCCCACCAGGTGCTTCCAGTAAGCGCCACTGAGCTGCGTTGCAGAGAGGTGGTCCAGGCCGTGCCACTTTTTACACCTTTCTGCAACGCAGCTCTGTGGCGCTTACTGGAGGTACCTAGTGGGCTAGTTGGACCCTAGGGACCTTCAGGATTCAAATGAACTTAATCTCCCAACTAAAAACGGCCACAGGGCGTGTTTACACAGTGGTGAAGGGAGGTGACGGGGCCTGAGTTAACGTGTGCAAACAAGCCCTGTGGCGCGTTTTAAGTTGGGGAAATAATTCCCCTTCAATCCTGAGGGACCCTGGGGGCCAACTAGCCCACCAGGTGCTTCCAGTAAGCGCCACTGCGCTGCGTTGCAGAGAGGTGGTCTAGGCCGTGCCCCTTTTTACATCTCTCTGCAACGCAGCTATGTGGCGCTTACTGGAGGTACCTAGTGGTCTAGTTGGACCTAGGGACCCTCATGATTCAAGGGGATTTAATCTCCCAACTTAAAACGGCCACAGGGCGTGTTTACACAGTGGGGAAGTGAGGGGATGGGGCCAGAGGTGACATGTGCAAACACGCCCTGTGGCGCGTTTTAAGAGGTAGTTTTAATCCCCTGCCCTATTATATACTAGGGGCTTACAGAGGAGGTCATGCTGATCACAGGGGGACCCCAACGCATAGTGTTCCCTAGTGTATGTAGGTGTTTTCACTGTATTCTGAGTGTCTTTTAACATAGCACTGGCTCTAGGTTTGGTTAGTCAGACTCAGTTACCACCAGTATCCGTCTGAAAAAGTTGAGGGTACAGGATGATTTTGCAACAAGGCTCCTTTCTGCTCTTCTCTTTGTTCTTTCTGCACGTTATCCTTCTTCCTGCACTTTTCTTCGTCTTTAAGGACTTCTGTTGCTTCTTTCTGTAATTATTTTTTTTCTTTCTGTGCGTTTTTTCTTCTTTCTTCACATGTCCTATCTCTGTAGGCATAGTTAGTAATTAGCATTTAAAAAACATTTGAAATCGGTGATGTCATGAGTGATGTCACTGACCATGTCATGAGTGATGTAATATGTGACGTCATCAGCAGTGCATTGCGGGCGCGCGAGTTATAGTTAGCTGAACTAACTATAACGGGGGAATTTCAATGGTTTTGTACGAGTGAAAAGTCCAGCTAACTATAACGCCCCTGAAACCTATGGTTTTTTCAGTTAATTTCTAAGGTTTTTTAAATGCTAATTCCTAACTATAACGTGCCTGAAACCTATGGTTTTTTCAGTGAATTTATATATATATATATATATATATTCACTGAAAAAACCATGGGTTTCACACACGTTATAGTTAGGAATTAGCATTTAAAAAACCTTAGAAATTCAATGAAGAAACCAAAGGTTTCACACATGTTATAGTTAGCTGGACATTTCACTCGTAAAAAACCATTGAAATTCCCCCGTTATAGTTAGTTCAGCTAACTATAACTCGCACGCCCGCAATGCACTACTGATGACGTCACATATTACATCACTCATGACATGGTCACTGACATCACTCATGACATCACTGATGACATCTCAAATGACATCACTGATGACATCACTGATGACATCATCCAGTGATTGTGTGTTTTTCTGAAAATTAAATATTTTTTATATTTATGTATATCTCCAGGTCAAAGGAAGAATAAATGGGTATATAAGTGTCTAAATGGATACTTTTTTTTGAAAAAAATGTTGTGTAACTGACTGTTTAAGTGTATCATAGTGAATACATGGCTTACTGAGTAATCTTTAAATATTTAAATATCTGTATCAGTTTCTTACTTTGTGTATAAGTGGCTGCATGGGTTGGTGAGTAGCTACATGAGTGTCTATATAGGTTATTAGTTGGTTTTTTATCACTATGAGGGTCTGAGTTTCTGTATGGTTCGGTGGGGGGTATTACTTAGTGCATAGGTGCATGAATGAGTGACTCACTGTTTGTATGTGTTGAATACAGCATGTGTGCAGGACTGTATGGGTGGATGAGTGTGTGCATGGGTGTGTTAGTGAGTGAATGACTTTCTCTATAGTGTCTTTATGAGTAACTACATATGTTTTAAACTAGTATATGTGACTATTGGTGTATATAAGTCAGTATATGTGAGAGTGAGAGATTGGAAGAGTTCCTGTATGAATAAGTATGTGTTTCTATAAGTGATTGTTTAAAAGAGTAATTATATGTAAGTTTCTGTAGAAGTAAGTGTAGTGGTGTGTGTATAACTGTATATGCAAGTAAATGGATGTTTGATTCTTTATTAGCATGAGTGACTATGTGTGTGAGTAACTCTATGGATGAGTGGCATTGTGTAACAGGATGTACAGGTGTATGAGTACATATGATGAGTGAGTACATGTATGAGTGACTCTAGAGGACTGTTGGTGAATTACTGTATGTGTATGTGGTTCTTAGAATTACTGAATAGGTTGTTGTAACTGATATTGATATGTTCATTATTTTGAACATTTTAGTTTCTATTTTTGAATGTGTGTTTCAATGGTTATATTAGGGGAAGAGGAGGTCTGCCACTCTATCACAAGGATGATGTCATCAGTGATGTCATCAGTGATGTCATTTGAGATGTCATCAGTGATGTCATGAGTGATGTCAGTGACCATGTCATGAGTGATGTAATATGTGACGTCATCAGTAGTGCATTGCGGGCGCGCGAGTTATAGTTAGCTGAACTAACTATAACGGGGGAATTTCAATGGTTTTTTACGAGTGAAATGTCCAGCTAACTATAACATGTGTGAAACCTTTGGTTTTTTCATTGAATTTCTAAGGTTTTTTAAATGCTAATTCCTAACTATAACGTGTGTGAAACCCATGGTTTTTTCAGTGAATTTGCAAGGTTTTTTAAATGCTAATTCCTAACTCTACAATATGTTTTTTTTTACCATTTTTATAAAATAAACAGGTAAGATTTATTAGTATAACTTTTTTTTTGTTTTTCCTTTTTTTTTTTTTTTTAACGTGCGCGTACGGTAAGCGCACGCCTTGCTTTAATTACGTTAGATTTCTACGCTGCTTGCGTTTATTTACGCAATATGCGTAGACGCACATCACGCGCGCACAGCGCGTAACGCGTACGCTGCACACGCACGTTACGCGGAAGTGAAGGGGCGTGCCTGTTGTGCGCGTGCGCGTGTCTTTTTTACGCGCATGCGTACTTTTGCCGTAAGCGCACCGTAAGCGTACCGTAAGCGTACGGTAGGTCATGTGATCAAGAAACAAGACTTTTGATTGGTTTTTACAACTTTCAGTTCTAGAACTCTCCTACACCACACCCATTCCCCTCATTTCTGCTTGTGATCCCTTAGGAGAAGGAGCTGGGTTGTCTTTGTGATACGATGGCAGAACAGCAGAGCCCTTCTGAGAGTGAGGCTAGCAGCACTACCTTGAGGCAGAGAACGAGGAAACAAAAGACCTCTTTCATATGGGAGTATTTTTCTTTTCCAGAGGGCCAGCAAAAGGTAAATGCACCCTTAGTGACTTGTAAGCTGTGTAAGCGTGTACTTTCAAGAGGGAATCCCAACAGGAAGTATTCCTTCGGGAATCACACCATGTTGAGACACCTTAAGGATGTACACAGAATTATACATGCTAGACATACTGAAGGTAACCCTTCAGTAAGTCAACCAAGCACATCCACAGCAGCTCAGCCTGGACCATCATCTGCAGGGCCGAGTCCATCTTCGGCAGGTCAGGTGAGCCCTTCATCTGTGGGGGGAGCATCTCCTTTTTCTCATCCTCAGGAAATCAACCCTCGGTATCTGAGAGTTGAAATACGGTGCGCCACTTGTCATGATCTAATTTGTTATAGGGAGACCAGTATTTCCCTAGTGAACAATAAAATAGATCAGCACATTTGTCGTACCGTCTAATATTCCCATTCTTTCTTTCCTCTGTCCCTGCATGAACACAACGGCTCTTTTAAGAGCCAACCTTACCTTTCAACTTTTTTTATATATATTTTTTAAAACTTTTTTTTTTTTTTTTTTTTACCGTACGCGTACGGTACGCGTAATTATTATTATTTTTTTTAAAAACACTAAAAATCAATTATCACATTACAAGGTCCTTGAGAGACTACAATGAAAAACTGAAAATGTGATTGTGGAGAAGTGGAAAAAAGGGACCATGAAATTTTTGACTTACCATAGCCACTCAAAACAATATTTATTCATTTAATTTTTTTTTTAATTGCTTTAAAAATGGTTCTAGTTTTCGAAAATTTTCTATCTCAATCTGAAAAAAAAGAAAAAAGTATTAATATTTAAAAAAACATTTTATAATACAGTACACATATTTACATATTTTTCAAAAACAATTTTTTGCCTTTTTTTTGCTGTTTTCAGAATATATTGCATTTCACTATAAATTGTGAAAGCAATTGCATTCATCATTTAACAGCGGGCAAAAAAAAATAACAATCTCAAAGATTGTATAAAAAAAGCCCAGGATCTCTTTTAACTTAAACATAACATTATAGAAATGCATAATATTCTTAAAAAATATCATCTAATATCAATACTTATTTCTTTAAAATACCGTCTGATATTTTTGTTTCAGAAGTATAATCACAAAAATATATCTCAAATAACTCCACAATACATCTGGTTCCATTTCCTTTAGGCCAAATAGTAATTTTGAAATTCTTTTTTGATTAAATTTCCAATGGTAATCCAATAAAAATCTAAAGTTTAAATTGTACAGATCTCACCGATTCTCTGTAACATTTTGGTTTCCGAAAGATTTATTAATAATTAAATAAGTCCACAATAGAATTGTTTACCTTTCCGCATGGCCAAATAGTAATTTTAAAAATCTTTTTTGAATAAATTTCCAATGGCAATCCAATAACATTCCAAAATTTAAATTGTGCAGATGTTACCGATTTTTTCTAAAGTTTTGGATATCCAAAGTTTCATTAAAAAATGGAAAAATTCCACATTACAATTGGTTACCTTTCCATTAGGCCATATGATAATTTGTAAAATCTTTTTATTTGTAAATTCCAATGGTAATCCAATAAAATGGTAAAATTGTTTTGTCCAGATGTTGCCAAATCTCTCTAAAATTTAGGTTTCAGGAAGATTAGATAGGAATTTGCTAAATCAAAAGGCAAACGTTGCTTAAAAATCAATTGGGAATCATTACACAGTGTCCAGCCTTTTTCACATTTAAGATAAACTGTGTAATGACCAGAAGTTACAGTAGGTCCATCATGGAAAATTATTGCAACTGTTACAAAAGTTTTTCCTGAAATTGATAATTGCTGTCCTGTAAACTTCTTTATTAAAGTATCCAATTTTGAACCATCAGCTTTACAGCGTTGCATCATTAAAATTACATACTGTCCGTATTCCTTTAAAATTAACGTTGAAAACATGTCAGATTGACACTCACTGCATTCCATGCTATGATTAGCATCTTTAACTAATTTAGCAAAAGTGACTGTTTTACTTTCTGGCAATGTTAAATAAATAAACCTTTCAGAATCAACATTAGAGCCACATATATTATAACAGTTTTCACAACTATGTTCCCATTTATAAGAGAGACCAAATAAATTTTCAATGGGAACCCCTTCTTCTTCCAGTACCTGAAGAAAAAACATCAAGGATTCCTGTGCGTCTTGCTGTACATTTTGAGAAAACTGTGTTCGTCCTGAACATACATCTAAAAGTTTTCTAATTTCAGTAGCACTTTCTATTTGAGTTTTATCATTACTCAGCTTTTGAAAAAGGAGACTCAACTCAGAACAGAATCTTTTTCCCTGATTTACTATTATCTGCTCTTGCACACTTTCCAGAAAAAATGCAACATTCAGCACTACATTTGCGTAGCAGTTGACACCAGAGCTATTTTCAAAATGACATCCTACAACCTGTTCTTCATTTTCCTTTTTCTTTTTGCTTGCAATTACATCACTCCTCTTTTTTTTCCTCCTCTCTACATCTTCATTACAGATATTCTCATTTCTCCTTTTACGAGAAACTACACGTTTCTCCAACACAGGATACTGACCTAAATGAGGAGCAAAGCTTCTTCTTAATCTATTATACTCCTTTACACAATTTGCATCAGCACTAACTTTTGAGTCATCAAAGTCTATCATGAATAAACCTGATAATGTTTTCACTCGTGACAAAGCAACATATGCCATACCTTCTTTGAACACAGTTGAACCAATGTTCACAAATGCACAATCTACAGTCAATCCTTGAGACTTGTGAATAGTTACAGCATATGCTAGAGAAAACGGAAACTGCTTCCTACGTACATATAAGTCTTTCACAAGCATGAAACGAACTGAACAACGACAAATGTCTTTAACTTCTTCTATCTGATCAAATTTTATTTTTAAACATTCAATTCCATCTTTTTTCTGATAATTAATAAAACCCACAACTCTTCCCATAGCTACATTAACTAAACCTTTTTCAACATCCAAATTTCTCCTTAAAAATACTCTACAGTTCATGCAAACATACAGATTTTTTTCTAATCCAGCTGTTTTGGAAATGTTCTTCTCTAGTGAATCCAATTTATTTTTCAGTGTGCCTGTTAATGTGACAGTAATTCTTCCATCCTCAATTTTGTCCACTGCTTCCAATTTCCTGATATCTTCCTTTTCCCATTTCAAAAGCTCCTCATTGAATATTGAGCATTCACGTAGAGTTGGCATTAAGCAGATGACACTTTTCTTTTCTGCAATGTTCTTGTATATGTTCTCTGCAACTATTTCTTCCTTTGGAAATAAATTATGTAGCAGCCGACTCTGTAATGCTTTCGTGCCAGCTTCAGTGAGTAGTCCAATTCTGATATCTTTCAGAATACTTCCATATTCTTCATCGTTTGCTTGCCTCATATTAGTAGTAAGTTCCTTGTACTCAAAGAAGGACCAAATATTTGTATTACCGATGCTTCCCAATGACTTCTTCGTGTCTTCATGTGTCACAGTATTAAACACTGGTTGTCCTTTAACTGGAGTAAGTTGCAAAAGATCTCCAAAAACTATGACGTGTTTTCCTCCAAATAACACGTCATAGTCTGTCTTCAGAATTTGCTGCATTCTTAAATGCACAAAGGCAAGCATTAAGTTTGATACCATGCTCACCTCATCAATAATGAGAACTTGCATCTTCTTCAATACTCTTGAAACTTCCAAGCATGCTTCTCCAGTTAGCTTGTTGTATTGTATTTTGTTCTCATGCTCCACTGGTAACATTAGCAAACAATGTAAAGTGATTCCTTTTATGTTATATGCTGCTAACCCAGTTGGAACAGTAACCACACAAGACAAAGTAGAATCCGTTTTTTGCTGTAGGTAGCTTCTGATGACTTTTATAAGGAAACTTTTTCCAGTTCCAGCTTGTCTGCTTACATACATCCTGATTGGATGAAATGATGTGCATGAGCACTCTTTTTTTTCATGTAGAAATCCGTGATCAATTTTGTTTCTGATCTCTTCATAAATTTGTTGCTGCTCTTTGTTCAGTTGTCTTTCCAAATTTTCTAAGTCTATAAATTCTTCTTGAGCTTGATTCATAGCCGTTTCCACTTCATTCATGGCTATTGATGCTTCATTTTCAACGATTGGTTGTCCTAGGGGATCTTGACTGAGTGTTCCTGAACTTTGGCTGTCCTGAGAACTGTCTCTAGCTATTTCTGCTGCAATTGTAGTTTCCTGTTCAATTTCTTCATTTAACATTTGCAGATAAGTTGAGAATGTACTGCATTGTATGCTGTCTTTGCAAGCATTAAAAGAATCTTCATAGCTTTGAAATTCTCCCAGTAGTTCATCCTCTGTACGCCATGGTTTAAACAGCTGTAAAAGAGCCAAGTAGTAAAATTCCTTTTTGTCAGTAGTGTCGCAACTCAGCTTCCTGTGATTTATCAAACTTCCTTTTGTTTGCTTCACCAAACATCCTTCCTTACCAATGACTTTATATTTTCCATTGTTGATGTCTTCTGTGGCTTTCCGTGAATAAATGTAGTTCTGCAGCACTTCATAGAGACACATGTTCTCCAGATGATGACTTCTCTTGGGATAATATGTGTCCAACATGTTTGATTTCAAAATATCTGTACTTTCTGGGTCATTCTCGGCCAAATATTCAATTTCTCCAACAGATTTCAGTACCCGATTTCTCATTGCTGCAAGGCCTAAACTTGCCCAAATTATTCTTCTTGATTTCGAGTAGAGACTTGCAGAAGATAACCTATCTGAACATTCGTAGGATCCAATTTCTCGATGCGATAACATCTTCAAACTGAAACTGTACAGCTTCTTACTGACAGTTTTCTCGTGAGAAATCTCTTCCCACATTTCCTTCAATTCTGTTTTTTCTGATTTCGTAATGTAAGACGTTACATATCGAGCAACAGCAATGGAATTGTCAGCTACATACTGTATATCCATGTTAGCATTCCACATGGATAAAATGACTGGGTTGTAGTCATTTATATTTTTTGATTCTTCTTTTCTTTTAAGGTTGTAGATATTCTTAGGTGATTTTCTTGTGATAGTATGTCTCACAGATGACATAAAACTGTTTACTCTTCCATTTGAAAGAACAGGTCTAGGAAATCCAAATCGACATTTAGTGTAGTATTTATCTTTGCTCTTGTATTTCCGTCGACAGTATTTTCCACACCGATGACTTTGGAAACGTAAAACTTGCTCCTTTAACTTTTTCTCTTCTGTGTTTTTTGGTATAGCACATGTTGCATATTCTTCAATGTAAGATAACACTGCTTCATCAGCATATGTTCCAAACTTTGGGGCTTCTTTGATCCACAACAGCATATGAATATGAGGAGCACCTCTTGCCTGGTACTCTTTTCTCCAAAAGAAATCCACTACTTCTCCTAGAGGTGGATTTTTTTTATTGCAGATGAACGACATCATAGCCTCAAATCTATGATTGAAATATCTGCAAACATTAACCGGATCCAATGAGCACAGTTCTCCTGCTGTCTTGTATTCGATGTTTTTAATGTTTGAATTTGCCTCTCGTAGAAAATCCAGTAAATCATCCCAAGCGTACTCAGCACAGCTTAGGGTAACGAACCATGTTGGTGTTCCTAAATTCCGTAACATGCATTTTAATTCACCATGGCGTCTGTACCAATATTCATTTGTCCCACGCTGACAAGCCATCAGATTGATCAGTTGTGTTTCCAAATGATCATCTCGGTGCTGCACTTTCTCCATAAAATCCTTAGCAGACACATTTTGTAAATGTACTCCACTTTTTAAAATGTGATTTACTGCATAAGACAGTGCACACAAGTCGCTTTCAAATAAAAGATGGAACAAATAAGGAATACTTTGTCGAAATCTGGGATCTTCAGCATATAGTCTTGTAGTCCGATACTCAGAAGCTGGAATCTGTTCCGGACGTTCATCGTATCGTCCTCCTTTTCCTGTAGGAAACAGCTGGGGAAAACATCGAGCTTCCAAGCTCTCCTCCCATACACTCACGGGAGTTCCTTTTGCTTTCCTCATCTGAAACAGATCAATATTGTCTCCCATAACTTCTTTTGAATGAAGAGGATGTATGCTAAAATGTTCATAAATTTCTTCTTCCTTTGACTTGTCCACTTTTTCAATTTGTCCAGTTGGTGTTTCTGTGTCTTCTTGTAAATCTTCTTCTTCTTCTTCTATATAAATTGATTCATACCATTTGTTATTCCTTTTCAAATACAAATTTGCTCTTTGTACTTTCCGTACATCTACCAGCTCCTGCCAAATCTTCTTATTCTTTGTAGGTACACCATTAACCAGAATAATTAATGGTTCAGTTTCCAAAGTATCCGCATCAATAGTTTCCATATTTTTTTTCAAATCCAAGGGCAAATACACCACTCTACCTTTTAAACCTCTCAGTAAATCTGAAGGAGGTAATTTACCAGTTTTGGGCTCCATACGTACTATGGTCTGGAACGGATGAACACATTGAATGAGTATAGACTCATATGTATTTAATTCAGAAAGTTCAGCAGGAATAGCATCCAATTCTAAATTATTATGTACAGCTCTGGTCGGCATTCTATTTTCCTCTAACTTGTTGTAACAGTATTTACAAATACGCTGATCTTCACCCAATTCAAAACAATTTTCAAGAAATATATATGTGGCAAAATCCTTCCACTTATAATTATCTTCATTTTCACTCTTTCTGTAGAGATCAACATTCCTAGTTTGTTTTCTATAATGAGTTCTGCGGCAACAAATACAAGTAATATTTGGTCTTTCATTAGAGATTATTGCAAATTTTGTTATGTGATCATTAAATAACTTACAGAGGGTTCTACATTCTCTTCCACTTCTTCCTCATTTACTGTGTCCTTTTCTGCACTGTTTTGTTCAGGACCAAAGTAACAAAACTGAATTTCATCAACAACCTTCTCTACATCTGATACCGATCCACGGAACAGAGCCCTATTCAATTCATCTAACTTTATTGCTGGACTTTTAGCAAAATACAACCGTCTCACAAACTTTCTCATTTCAGTATGATGAACAGCCAGCATCCTAAAATGATGGAAAACACTATTACACACTTTTCTAGATAGACAAGCCAGAGAATGACCCTGCAAACCAGTATTCTCTCTCACTCTGCATGGATCCAGACTTTGAAGCACCTTAATCTTCTGTTTTACACTTTTTTTACTATATTCTCTTAGAAACTCACAAAATTTATCAATAGATTCCTGACGCACAGTGCAAATACTACTACAATTCCAAGTGTACACTGGGGCTTTAGGACGTCTCCCCATAGCCTCATCCGCCATCACTTGTACCTCATCTCTTGGAACCATTATCTCCTTCTCCATTATGCAACCATTTTTCACTTCGTAAGCACGACCTCTGGTGTCAACTGCATGCAGCAAACTATTACTTTGAAAATAGCTCTCTTCATTAAAAAAAGGTTCACTACTTGAACTATGCATCCATTTTCCTAAAAACACTTTAGAAAAGTTTGTTCTGTTCACTACTCTTTTCCTTTTGCTTTGTGATTTCAGTACATTAACCATTTTATCTAATGTACGCATCCTATTCAAAATTAAAATGAATGGTTTCCTTTTTAATTCTAATGCCTTTGCTGCAATGGCTTCAATTTCTTTTTTTCTCTTATAAAACTTAGCCTTTTGCTTATATTTCTTCACATCCTTTATCAAATTGGACATAACTCTTCTCTGGAACATTTTTCTACGTATCTCTTTAAACGCTGTTTTTCTGTTTAAGTTAATCTTTTTAGTTGCAGAAGGTATATTTGCATTAACTAAATTCTCAATTTTTTCCTGTCCTTTTCTATTGAAAACATTCTTTCCAGTACAGACATTTTGTACATTTTTCCTTTTTTTGAATATGTTCTTTAAAAAAATGTTTGTCTGCTTACCAGAAGATTTTTTCTTTTTCCCAACATGAGCATCTCCAACTAACTTAGGTCCTCCAGTTGTCTTCAAATATAGGTTTTTTTTCTGGTCTTTCTTTACTCTGGATTTTGGAGGCATCTTAAATTTTGTTCACTGCTCTTCAGCAATACCTGAAAAAAACTAAAAAAAAATTCCTTTATTTTATTTAAATATATTACTACATTTTTTATGTTCTTTAGAAATCTTAAAATACTATAAACCCCTTTCCTATAAATGAAAATCACAATAACACCTTCACCAATTAAATATCTAAAAACAATTCCTGTGTGCACACAGAGTCATGCTTTGAAATTAGGCAGAAAACGAAATTTCTTTGCCAATTTGAAAGCACACTTACTACTCTTTTTTTTGGCAAGTGATAAACACTTTTACAGACTGACACATTGTGAATCCACTTTTCAGATTCTTAAAAAAGCACATGTCCAAACTGCTTTTTCAGACCAGCACCATGTATAACCTGGGTGACTGCCTACACACCAGCAAGGGCAACCAGCCTTAGTGATGCTGAATGTATTTGCATTACTGACTGAAACCTCAAACCCCACTCGCTTGTAAATACTGTGCATGATTCCACATGGTAAGCAGCTGGGAGTGTGCTAAGAGTCTGCTTCTGCACCAAAAAATGGCTCCCCCTTTCCATCTAATGCAACTGTGAAATCACCAGAGCAATATGCAATAAATCTCTGCCTGTAATTCCTATTTGCACACAGAGTCATGTTTTCACATTAGTCACAAAACGAAATTTCTTTGCCAATTTGAAAGCACACTTACTTCTCTTTTTTTTGGCAAGTGATAATCACTTTTACAGACTGACACATTATGAATCCACTTTTCAGATTCTTAAAACAGCACATGTCCAAACTGCTTTTTCAGACCAGCACCATGTGTAACCTGGGTGACTGCCTACACTCCAGCAAGGGCAACCAGCCTTACTGATGCTGTATGTATTTGCATTACTGACTGAAACCTCAAACCCCACTCGCTTGTGAATACTGTGCATGATTCCACAGGGTAAGCAGCTGGGTGTGTGCTAAGAGTCTGCTTCTGCACCAAAAAATGGCTCCCCCTTTCCATCTAATGCAACTGTGAAATCACCAGAGCAATACGCAATAAATCTCTGCCTGTAATTCCTATTTGCACACAGAGTCATGTTTTCACATTAGTCACAAAACAAAATTTCTTTGCCAATTTGAAAGCACACTTACTACTCTTTTTTTTGGCAAGTGATAAACACTTTTACAGACTGACACATTATGAATCCACTTTTCAGATTCTTAAAACAACACATGTCCAAACTGCTTTTTCAGACCAGCACCATGTATAACCTGGGTGACTGCCTACAGTCCAGCAAGGGCAACCAGCCTTAGTGATGCTGTATGTATTTGCATTACTGACTGAAACCTCAAACCCCACTCGCTTGTGAATACTGTGCATGATTCCACATGGTAAGCAGCTGGGTGTGTGCTAAGAGTCTGCTTCTGCACCAAAAAATGGCTCCCCCTTTCCATCTAATGCAACTGTGAAATCACCAGAGCAATACGCAATAAATCTCTGCCTGTAATTCCTATTTGCACACAGAGTCATGTTTTCACATTAGTCACAAAACGAAATTTCTTTGCCAATTTGAAAGCACACTTACTACTCTTTTTTTTGGCAAGTGATAAACACTTTTACAGACTGACACATTATGAATCCACTTTTCAGATTCTTAAAAAAGCACATGTCCAAACTGCTTTTTCAGACCAGCACCATGTATAATCTGTGCGACTGCCTACACTCCAGCAAGGGCAACCAGCCTTAGTGATGCTGAATGTATTTGCATTACTGACTGAAACCTCAAACCCCACTCGCTTGTGAATACTGTGCATGATTCCACATGGTAAGCAGCTGGGTGTGTGCTAAGAGTCTGCTTCTGCACCAAAAAATGGCTCCCCCTTTCCATCTAATGCAACTGTGAAATCACCAGAGCAATACGCAATACATCTCTGCCTGTAATTCCTATTTGCACACAGAGTCATGTTTTCACATTAGTCACAAAACGAAATTTCTTTGCCAATTTGAAAGCACACTTACTACTCTTTTTTTTGGCAAGTGATAATCACTTTTACAGACTGACACATTATGAATCCACTTTTCAGATTCTTAAAACAGCACATGTCCAAACTGCTTTTTCAGACCAGCACCATGTATAACCTGGGTGACTGCCTACACTCCAGTAAGGGCAACCAGCCTTACTGATGCTGTATGTATTTGCATAACTGACTGAAACCTCAAACCCCACTCGCTTGTGAATACTGTGCATGATTCCACAGGGTAAGCAGCTGGGTGTGTGCTAAGAGTCTGCTTCTGCACCAAAAAATGGCTCCCCCTTTCCATCTAATGCAATTGTGAAATCACCAGAGCAATACGCAATAAATCTCTGCCTGTAATTCCTATTTGCACACAGAGTCATGTTTTCACATTAGTCACAAAACGAAATTTCTTTGCCAATTTGAAAGCACACTTACTACTCTTTTTTTTGGCAAGTGATAAACACTTTTACAGACTGACACATTATGAATCCATCCACTTTTCAGATTCTTAAGAAAGCACATGTCCAAACTGCTTTTTCAGACCAGCACCATGTATAACCTGGGTGACTGCCTACACTCCAGCAAGGGCAACCAGCCTTAGTGATGCTGAATGTATTTGCATTACTGACTGAAACCTCAAACCCCACTCGCTTGTGAATACTGTGCATGATTCCACATGGTAAGCAGCTGGGTGTGTGCTAAGAGTCTGCTTCTGCAGCAAAAAATGGCTCCCCCTTTCCATCTAATACAACTGTGAAATCACCAGAGCAATACGCAATAAATCTCTGCCTGTAATTCCTATTTGCACACAGAGTCATGTTTTCACATTAGTCACAAAACGAAATTTCTTTGCCAATTTGAAAGCACACTTACTACTCTTTTTTTTGGCAAGTGATAAACACTTTTACAGACTGACACATTATGAATCCACTGTTCAGATTCTTAAAAAAGCACATGTCCAAACTGCTTTTTCAGACCAGCACCATGTATAACCTGGGTGACTGCCTACACTCCAGCAAGGGCAACCAGCCTTAGTGATGCTGAATGTATTTGCATTACTGACTGAAACCTCAAACCCCACTCGCTTGTGAATACTGTGCATGATTCCACATGGTAAGCAGCTGGGTGTGTGCTAAGAGTCTGCTTCTGCACCAAAAAATGGCTCCCCCTTTCCATCTAATGCAACTGTGAAATCACCAGAGCAATACGCAATAAATCTCTGCCTGTAATTCCTATTTGCACACAGAGTCATGTTTTCACATTAGTCACAAAACGAAATTTCTTTGCCAATTTGAAAGCACACTTACTACTCTTTTTTTTGGCAAGTGATAATCACTTTTACAGACTGACACATTATGAATCCACTTTTCAGATTCTTAAAACAGCACATGTCCAAACTGCTTTTTCAGACCAGCACCATGTATAACCTGGGTGACTGCCTACACTCCAGCAAGGGCAACCAGCCTTACTGATGCTGTATGTATTTGCATAACTGACTGAAACCTCAAACCCCACTCGCTTGTGAATACTGTGCATGATTCCACAGGGTAAGCAGCTGGGTGTGTGCTAAGAGTCTGCTTCTGCACCAAAAAATGGCTCCCCCTTTCCATCTAATGCAACTGTGAAATCACCAGAGCAATACGCAATAAATCTCTGCCTGTAATTCCTATTTGCACACAGAGTCATGTTTTCACATTAGTCACAAAACGAAATTTCTTTGCCAATTTGAAAGCACACTTACTACTCTTTTTTTTGGCAAGTGATAAACACTTTTAACAGACTGACACATTATGAATCCACTTTTCAGATTCTTAAAAAAGCACATGTCCAAACTGCTTTTTCAGACCAGCACCATGTATAACCTGGGTGACTGCCTACACTCCAGCAAGGGCAACCAGCCTTAGTGATGCTGAATGTATTTGCATTACTGACTGAAACCCCAAACCCTACTCGCTTGTTAATACTGTGCATGATTCCACATGGTAAGCAGCTGGGTGTGTGCTAAGAGTCTGCTTCTGCAGCAAAAAATGGCTCCCCCTTTCCATCTAATGCAACTGAAAATCACCAGAGCAATACGCAATAAATCTCTGCCTGTAATTCCTATTTGCACACAGAGTCATGTTTTCACATTAGTCACAAAACGACATTTCTTTGCCAATTTGAAAGCACACTTACTACTCTTTTTTTTGGCAAGTGATAATCACTTTTACAGACTGACACATTATAAATCCACTTTTCAGATTCTTAAAAAAGAACATGTCCAAACTGCTTTTTCAGACCAGCACCATGTATAACCTGGGTGACTGCCTACACTCCAGCAAGGGCAACCAGCTTTAGTGATGCTGAATGTATTTGCATTACTGACTGAAACCTCAAACCCCACTCGCTTGTGAATACTGTGCATGATTCCACATGGTAAGCAGCTGGGTGTGTGCTAAGAGTCTGCTTCTGCACCAAAAAATGGCTCCCCCTTTCCATCTAATGCAACTGTGAAATCACCAGAGCAATACGCAATAAATCTCTGCCTGTAATTCCTATTTGCACACAGAGTCATGTTTTCACATTAGTCACAAAACGAAATTTCTTTGCCAATTTGAAAGCACACTTACTACTCTTTTTTTTGGCAAGTGATAATCACTTTTACAGACTGACACATTATGAATCCACTTTTCAGATTCTTAAAAAAGCACATGTCCAAACTGCTTTTTCAGACTAGGACCATGTGTAACCTGGGTGACTGCCTACACTCCAACAAGGGCAACCAGCCTTACTGATGCTGTATGTATTTGCATTACTGAGTCCAACCTCAAACCCTTAAAGTATTCTTTATTTTTACCAGTACACCTTAAATTTTCGGAAAACATAGTCCATATTATTTTACATGTTCCTCACATTTAAATTTCTCCCAAAACAGAAAATAATAAACAACTTCAACAAAAGGAATTCCATTTCTATTATTCATTTCTTAATTTACCATATACATCCCCTCTCAAACTCTAAACTCACCTTTAAAATTAGTTAGCTGTGAAAGAAATGTGGCACTCAAACAGCAGATTATCAGAGCCAGGATCTCTGTTCTTTACACCTCTCTCCTCTCAGCAGAACCAGATAATGGCAAACTTTCCCTCTCTTTTTCCACACATATACATGTTAATTTCAAATCTCAGTGCTTCCCCCTTTTTTTCAAATGTAATCACACATTTCTATTGGTTGAAAACCAACCCTTTTCCAAAAGTACCCTTCCCCCAACTTGACTTCTGCCTAGTACCCTTCCCCCAACTTGACTTCTGCCTGCTACCATAGCAACAGCTCATGGAACACTGCTGTGTGGAGTTAGGTCAGAAGTTCGCCACACAATGTTTCAATTTCACAGAGCAAGAGTGCTTGACTTTTCAAACCTAACAGCAAATCCATAGTACTGTTCTTTGGTAACACATTTTTCTGTACCAATACAAAACATGCTTCTATTAATTTACACATACAGCCTAGTTTTTATTCTAGAATGGTATGAAACAGCCAATCAGTTCTTTTTTTTATGAAAAAAATATGTATGCCTCCATTTCCAAACTGTCTTTCATTTCTTTTTACCATTCTACTGAATTACACCTCCTGAGTGCATCCAGTTCTCCTTTGAAGATGTTCACAGTGTGGATTGTAGGGCACAGCTATGTCTTCTGGAGTGAAAAGTATGCAGAGAAAACAGATATGGTGAGAGACCTTGCTTTGCCAAATGTAGACATTAAATGGATTGGTCAGAGAGGGTTAAAGTGGCGCCAATTGATGCCATTGGTGAAATCCTTCATGCAAATCCAACACCCTGACCTCATAATAGTGCACTGTGGTGGCAATGACCTAGGCACTTTGACTGGGGTAGGTCTGGAAATGCTTATGAAGGACACCTTTGCACAACTCTTTTCACTTTTCCCTAAAACTGCCTTTGTGTTTTCTAACATATGCCAAAGGCAAAAATGGAACTGGTCCAATCATTTCTGTCCGCAGATTGACAAAGCAAGAAAGCACGTCAACAAATCTGTTTCTGCTTTCCTCCGTGACTATGGTATGGGTTCCATTTACCACAACAACTTGCGTTACGACATGCAAGACATTTATAGAGGAGATGGTGTGCACTTCAATGATGAAGGGAACAGAGTCTTCCTCTTGAACCTTAGACTCTGCATCGGTACTTACTTGTAGGTACCACTAAAAAATCACTTCATAAACACAACGGCTCTTTTTAGAGCCCCCTAATATCTAAACTCTTAAATCTGCATTTCATTTCTTTTCTTTTTTTTTTTTTACCGTACGCGTACGGTGAGCTTACCGTACGCGTACCCCGTGATTTTTTTTAAAATCAATAAATGTTTTCTTTCTACTTTTCTGTCCTTCTTTGACCCCCTTACAAATGTTAGGGGGTCTGTAACTCTCCTCCTTGCCCCCTTTTCAAGATATCACTCTTTTTTTTCTGAGTGAAACACACGAAATGGCGGCCGCCGCTTCCTGGTTTCGACCGATTCGAATGTTTACTAAGATCTAAGAGCCAATCAGAATCGCGCTCGCGCACGCCACCGTACGCGTACGGTAAGCATACCGTAAGCGCACCGTAAGCTGGCTCAGATATATATATTGATTTAAAGGCTATTTTCTCAGAATCTACTGAACAGATTTACACCAAACCTACAAAAGGCACTTCCTTGACCTGAGGACTACCTCTCTGCCAAATTTCAAGTAATTCTGTTCAGCCGTTCGGGCTGTAGCTGTGTCTAAAGGTCCTATGGAAAAATGCATTTTGGGACCCCCCTTTTATCTCAGCCCCCGCTTGACGAATCCCCCCGAGACTTTCAGGGTAGGAGCGGAGCGTAGCGCCCCACCTATTTTGAAAAATTCGCGAGGATTCGTCGACCGGCGCCAAAGTTATTCAAAATAGAATGTTGCGGATTTCCTATGGAAACGTAGTCCTAACTATAACTACCTACTGGCGACCGCCAGTAGGTAATATATATTACCTACTGGCGGTCGCCAGTAGGTAGTTATAGTTAGGACCCCTTTTCCATAGGAAATCCGCAACATTCTATTTTGAATAACTTTGGCGCCGGTCGACGAATCCTCGCGAATTTCTCAAAATAGGTGGGGCGCTACGCTCCGCTCCTACCCTGAAAGTCTCGGGGGGATTCGTCAAGCGGGGGCTGAGATAAAAGGGGGGTCCCAAAACGCGTTTTTCCCATGCATTTTTCCATAGGACCTTTAGACAGGGCTACAGCCCGAACGGCTGAACAGAATTACTAGAAATTTGGCAGAGAGGTAGTCCTCAGGTCAAGGAAGTGCCTTTTGTAGGTTTGGTGTAAATCTGTTCAGTAGATTCTGAGAAAATAGCCTTTAAATCAATATATATATCTGTGGCAGCTTACGGTGCGCTTACCGTAAGCTTACCGTAAGCTTACCGTACGCGTACGGTGGCGTGCGCGAGCGCGATTCTGATTGGCTGTTACATCTAAGTAAACATTCAAATCGGTCGAAACCAGGAAGCGGCGGCCGCCATTTTCTCTCTCGCACTCTGAGGGGGGGGCTGTAAACAAAGGCAAAAAACATATAAAGGGGCTGTTTAGACAGCGCCCATGCACATAGCCATGTTAGTTGAGTCCTCAAAGATCCCCCAAGGCCAAAAACGGTAAATTTTTATTTTTTAAAAATTTCGCCGATTACGCTTACCGTACGCGTACGGTGCGCTTACGCTAAAAATTTTAATAAAAAAAAAAACACTCTCTGTGCATGGCATATTATTGTCATCACTTACAAATTAAATTTAACAGATTACCTATCACAAGGAAGCGCATAATATGTCCTCCATGTGCGCACGGTGCGTAACGTGGGCACGCGGTGCGCGTAGCGCACTGCGTGCCCACCTTGCGTGTACGGCACTAACTGCGTGCTCACTGTGCACGGAACGAACTGCGTTAAGTGGGCGTGCACGCCAAGAATGGCGTAAAGTAACTTAGCATTTAAAAAACCGTACAAATTCACTGAAAAAACCATAGGTTTCACACACGTTATAGTTAGGAATTAGCATTTAAAAAACCTTGCAAATTCACTGAAAAAACCATAGGTTTCAGACATGTTATAGTTAGCGGAAATTTTACTGATAAAAAACCAATGAAATTCCCCCGTTATAGTTAGTGCAGGCAACTATAACTCACGCGACCGCAATCTTCTGCTGATGACATATGTGTCTTTATGAAAAAAAAATATTTGTAATATATGTATAGCTAAAAATTTATGGAAGAAGACATGGGCAAATAAGTGTCTAAATACAGTATTAGCATCAGCAGAGGATTGCGGTCGCGTGAGTTATAGTTGCCTGCACTAACTATAACGGGGGTATTTCATTGGTTTTTTATCAGTAAAATTTCCGCTAACTATAACATGTCTGAAACCTATGGTTTTTTCAGTGAATATATATATATATATATTCCAAAAACCACGAGTCCACCAGCCGTTGCTCCACAACGCCACGGGTGCTGCTCAGCGCATGGAGGTTTGCGCAATTCTATTCCTCACCTCAGGCTCACTTGTCAAAGGAACCTTTCCAATAGAGCGCACACGAGAGCCATCTGTTTTACAAGCAGGATTTGCAATTTATTTTCGTCCTTTTCGCATTAAAGTTGATAAACGCGTTTCGGCGTGACCGCCTTCATCAGTGTCTACTTAACTAATTCAACATGTACCTTTTAAATAAAGTTGTACCATGAAATGAAAAACGAGTGATTTGTGATTTGCAGTAGAAACAAAAGAAAGCACAGATGCAATGAACATTATCGTTTTTCGCGGTGGCCATTTTGTAACAGTCAGCCTCATCTGGTTATCGCTGAATGCAGCAGGCAAAACATGTCATTTCAACATAAATGTTTTAGCAGCAACATCTGACAATTATTTGTACACTTTTAAAATTCAAGTGTTATTATTGCCTGTCAATTTTTCTCTAACATTAAAGAATAGTTTATACACTTTTAAAATTCAAGTGTTACTATTGCCTGCCATCTTCTTTCTTCCATTAAGCCCTGAATGGGCTGGCTATTCCGCAAAAAATGAATATATTTAATGATATATCTAATTTGAGCATTCGCAATCCGAAAACAAATTACACAATTACGACATCTCATGTTTATACATTCATATATATATGACCATATACTGAATATCTAAGATACCATCTTTTTATCAAGTACTCTTATTTGATTTGATGGGACTCCATTCTATCCTATATGGACCCACATTTCTTCTTCATTGTTGAGTCCTTTTGGACATTTGGTTTGCATTTTGATAATGTATTTCGATTCTAGTACACGCAATTTCTTCACTCGGTCTCCCCCTCTTTCAGATTTTCCAATCTGATCTAGACAGAAGAACGTAAGAAGATTGCTATTGCTATTGTGTTTCATCTCAAAGTGGCGTGCAACTGGATAGTTTTGGTCTTTATTGTTTATTGCCCTCAGGTGTTCTAAAATTCTTTTCTTTGTTGGGTGGATCGTGCTGCCCACATATTGCTTGCCACATGGGCACACTAAACAATAGACTGTAAAATCTGAATTACAATTCAAAAGTTTGGAGATTGGAGTTCTTCCTTTCTTTCCTGGTATCTGATAATCTTTAACTTTGTGACTGTATTTGCATGCTTTGCATTTCATGCAAGGGAAGAAACCCTTGATGGATATTGGTTTCTTCCTTCTGGGTGAATAATGACTGTTCACCAAATGGTCTTTCAGGGAATTCCCTCTTCTATAGGTCACAAGAGGGTTGTCAGTTAATTTGTTTCCCACTACATGATCAGCTTTCAGTATCCTCCAATTTCTTCTGAGGATCTGAAACACTTGAGAAGACTTGTCGTTAAAATTAGTGATAACTCTGATGTTTTCATCTTTGTATCTTTCCTTATCCACAAGTAGATGTTGCCTCTCTATGGATTCGCATTGGAGTTCAGCTTTATCTAAGATGCCTTTACAATAGCCTCTCTTTTTAAATCTTAATTTAGCCTGGCTAACTGCTTTGTTGTATTCTGGGGTAGTAGAACAATTACGTTTCATTCTTAGAAACTCTCCTAAGGGTATATTATTCACTACACTTCTCGGATGACAACTTCCTGCATGGAGAATGGTGTTTCCTGCAGTTGGTTTTCGATAAAGTGTTGTTTCTATGTTATTTCCTTCAATATATACCCTTAAGTCTAGATATACTACCTCCTCCTTGCTGATACAACTTGTGAATTGTAGATTCTGGTTATTGATGTTCAGAGCTTTAATATACTCTTCCGCATCGCTCTGCGGACCACGCCACAGAATGAACAAGTCATCAATGTACCGCGTCCACAAAGCGATATTATCCATCCACTTTTCATTGGTACCGGTCCAGGCCACGTGCTTCTCCCACCAGCCCACAAACAAGTTTGCGTAGCTGGGGGCGAAGCACGTTCCCATCGCCGTACCTTGCTTTTGCAAATAAATGTGTCCAAAAAATACAAAGATGTTATGTGTTAAGCAAAATTCAGTTAGTTCCATTAGCATCTCATTATGTTTCTGATACTTCAATGGTCTTTTACTCAAGAAAAATTTGATTGCTTCTAGGCCTTTTACATGATTTATAGAGGTGTATAGACTGGCAATATCCAATGTTATCAATAACATATTGGGCTCCCATGTTATACCCTCTATGATGCGCAAAAAGTCTTTCGTATCACGTAGATACGAGGTCAAGTCTTTCACCATAGGAGAAATAAAATGGTCAATATATATAGAAGTATTCTCCAATAAACTGTTCTTTGAAGATACGATCGGCCGCCCTGGAGGCCATACTGTACTTTTATGCACTTTCGGCAAATGGTAAAAGGTTGCCAGTTCCGGATGCTCACATTTTAAAAAATTCCAGTCATCCTGATCGAGAGTACCCTCATCTCTCCATTTGGTGATGAGTTCATGAAAATCCAATATTCTTTTCTCATATTCCTGTTTATTTATGGGAATGTAATGTTCCATTTTATTAAGTTGGGACAATGCTTCGTCCTCATACTGTGTCTTCTTTAGGATCACTACATTACCCCCTTTGTCTGAGGGCTTAATGATGATCGTTTCATCTCTTTTTAGTTCCTCAATAGCTTCCCATTGCTCTCGTGTTAGATTCTTTCTTCTGGCATTAAAGTTCTCTTTTTGAAGTTTTTTCAACTCATCAATTACCACATCATGGAACGTGTCGATCGCATCATATGCTGTTCGAGGAATAGTTTTGGACTTGACTTTCAAATTACTCTTGCATCCTTTCTGTGTGATGCCACTCTCTTCCAATCTTTGGGTTGTACCCATCTCTTGTTGTTCATCTTCCAATTCATGTAGTAACAGGATAGTTTGTAGATCAGTTCCTGTTAGTTCTTCCAAATATTCTTTTTCCACTGGCATTTGTGGCTGATCTTTCTTGGGATACAATAAATGCAATTTCATCAATTCGATTTTTCTGATGAATTTGTAAATGTCGATACGCGTCTGCGTATAATCAAAAGACGGTGTGGGGCAAAATGTAAGGCCTAGTTGTAGGATATTTAATTCAGTTTCCGTCAAGTTTCTATCTGACAAGATTGATTACAGTTTGCTCCTTTTCGCTTAATTCCACCGTCCCCCCCGTTTGCTGCGTGTCACAATTGGGGTGGAACGTTCCATTTCTGCCTTTCTTGCCCCTCCTCGTCTTCCTCCTCTTCCTGCCCTTATTTCTGGTAGATGTGTGCGTTGAGCTGGTCTTTGTCTCAGATCTCTCATGAGCTCGTACTCTTGAAAAAATGTCGGTGGCTTGCTTGCGCCTCTGGTCTCCAAGTCGCTGGATGTTTGTTCATTGCATATGTGCTTTCTTTTGTTTCTACTGCAAATCACAAATCACTCGTTTTTCATTTCATGGTACAACTTTATTTAAAAGGTACATGTTGAATTAGTTAAGTAGACACTGACGAAGGCGGTCACGCCGAAACGCGTTTGTCAACTTTAATGCGAAAAGGACGAAAATAAATTGCAAATCCTGCTTGTAAAACAGATGGCTCTCGTGTGCGCTCTATTGGAAAGGTTCCTTTGACAAGTGAGCCTGAGGTGAGGAATATATATATATATATATATATATATATATATTCAGTGAAAAAACCATAGGTTTCACACATGTTATAGTTAGCTGGACATTTTACTCGTAAAAAACCAATGAAATTGCCCCGTTATAGTTAGTTCAGCTAACTATAACTCGCGCGCCCGCAATGCACTGCTGATGACGTCACATATTACATCACTCATGACATGGTCAGTGACATCACTCATGACATCACTGATGACATCTCAAATGACATCACTGATGACATCACTGATGACATCATCCAGTGAATGTGTGTTTTTCTGAAAATTAAATATGTTTTATATATGTATATCTCAAGGTCGATGGAAGAATAAATGGGTATATAAGTGTCTAAATGGATGATTTGTTTTTGAAAAATTGATTGTGTAACTGACTGATTAAGTGTATCTCTCACTTTGTGTATAAGTGGCTGCATGGGTTGGTGAGTAGCTACATGGGTGTCTATATAGGTTATTAGTTGTTTTTTTGAGTATCAGTCTGAGTGTCTGTATGGTACGGTGGGGGGTATTACGTAGTGCATAGATGCATGAATGAGTGACTCACTGTTTGTATGTGTTGAAGACAGCATGTGTGCAGGACTGTATGGGTGGATGAGTGTGTGTATGGGTGTGTTAGTGAGTGAATGACTGTCTCAATAGTGTCTTCAGGAGTAACTACATATGTTTTAAACTAGTATATGTGACTATTGGTGTATATATGTGAGTATATGTGAGAGGGAGAGATTGAAAGAGTTCCTGTATGAATAAGTATGTGTTTCTATAAGTGATTGTTTAAAAGACTAAGTATGTGTAAGTTTCCGTAGAAGTAAGTATGGTGGTGTGTGTATTACTGTATATGCAAGTAAATGTATGTTTTATTCTTTATTAGCATGAGTGACTATGTGTGTGAGTAACTCTATGGATGAGTGGCATTGTGTAACAGGATGTATAGATGTATGAGTACATATGATGAGTGAGTACATGTATGAGTGACTGTATAGGACTGTTGGTGAATGAGTGGATGTGTATGTGGATCTTAGAATTACTGAAGAGGTTGTTGTAACTGGTATTGGTATGTCCATTGTTTTGAAATTTTTAGTCTCTATTTTTGAATGTGTGTATCAAAGCTTATATTAAGGTGAGAGGAGGTCTGCCACTCTATCACAAGGATGATGTCATCAGTGATGTCATCAGTGATGTCATTTGAGATGTCATCAGTGATGTCATGAGTGATGTCACTGACCATGTCATGAGTGATGTAATATGTGACGTCATCAGCAGTGCATTGCGGGCGCGCGAGTTATAGTTAGCTGAACTAACTATAACGGGGCAATTTCATTGGTTTTTTACGAGTAAAATGTCCAGCTAACTATAACATGTGTGAAACCTATGGTTTTTTCACTGAATTTCTAAGGTTTTTTAAATGCTAATTCCTAACTATAACGTGTGTGAAACCTATGGTTTTTTCAGTGAATTTCTAAGGTTTTTTAAATGCTAATTCCTAACTATAACGTGTGTGAAACCCATGGTTTTTTCAGTGAATTTGCAAGGTTTTTTAAATGCTAATTCCTAACTATAACGTGTGTGAAACCCATGGTTTTTTCAGTGAATTTGCAAGGTTTTTTAAATGCTATTTTTTTTTTTATTCTTCATTTTTTTCAAACATATTTTTAATTTAATTTTCTTATCTTTTATAAAGACTATGCTTAAATTTTTAAAATCCTTAAATATTTTTTTTATATATATTTTTTAAAATAAACATGTAAAATTTATTTCCAGATTTTTTTTTTTTTTTTTTTTTTTTTTTTTTTATAGTACGCGTACCGTAAGCTCACGGTAAGCGTACGGTTTACGCAACGTCCGTAATCTATCTACGCTGCTTGCGTATAGTTACGTACTTTGCGTAGCCGCGCGTACTGCGCGTGGGACGCGTGCGCGCTTACGCAACACGCGCACGTTACGCGGAAGTGCCGGGAAATGACTGTTATGCGCATGCGCGCAAGCGCGTGTCTTTTTTACGCGCACGCGTACTTTTTGCCGTAAGCGTACCGTAAGCGTACCGTAAGCGTACGGTAGGTCATGTGATCTTGAAACACAACTTTTGATTGGTTGAAACTACTTTCAGTTCTAGAACTCTCCTACACCACACCCATTCCCCTCATTTCTGCTTGTGATCCCTTGGAAGAAGGAGCTGGTTTGTCTTTGGGATACGATGGCAGAACAGCAGAGCCCTTCTGAGAGTGAGGCTAGCACCAGCAGCACTGTCTTGAGGCAGAGAGCGAGGAAAGTAAAGCCTTCTTATGTTTGGGATTATTTTACTTTTCCAGAAGGCCAGCAAAAGGTGAATGCACCCTTAGTTACTTGCAGGCTGTGTCAGCGTGTACTTTCTAGAGGTAATCCTGACAGGAAGTATTCCTTTGGGAATCATACCATGATCAGACACCTCAAGGATGTACACAAAAGGACACATGGTCATCTTTTTGGAGGTAACTCTTCAGAAAGACGAGCCAGTACATCCACAGCAGCTCAGCCTGGACCATCATCTGCAGGGCAGACTCCTTCTTCTGCAGGTCAGGTGAGCCCTTCATCTGTGGGGGGAGAATCTCCTTTTGCTGGCCCTCTGGAAATTAACCCTCGGTTTGCGAGGGTTGAAGTACGGTGCGCCACTTGTCACGATCTAATTACTTATAGGGAGACCAGTATTTCCCTAGTGAACAATAAAATAGATCAGCACACTTGTCGTACCGTCTAATATTCCCAATCTTTCTTTCCTCTGTCCCTGCATGAACACAACGGCTCTTTTAAGAGCCAACCTTATCTTTCATCTTTTTTTTACATATGTTTTTAAAAACTTTTTTTTATTTTTTTTTTACCGTACGCGTACGGTAAGCGTACCTTTTTTTTATTTTTTTTAAAAAAAACACTAAAAATCATTTATCACATTACATTGACTTACCATACTCACTCAAAAAAATATTTATTCATTTGTTTTTTTTAAAAATAGTTTTTAAAATGGTTGTAGTTTTCGAAAATTTTCTATATCGATCTGAAAAAAAAGAAAAAAGTATTAATATTTTTATAACAATTTATAATACAGTACACATATTTACATTTTTTTCCAAAAAATATTTTTGCCTCTTTTAACAATTGGAAATCACTTTTACAGACTGACACATTATGAAACCACTATTTTTGATTTATTTAATTGCACGTGTCCAAGCTGTTTTTTTTTCAGACCACCACCATGTGCATTCTCTGTGACTGCCTACACTCCACCAAGGGCAACCAGCCTTAGTGATGCTGAATGTATTTGCATTACAGACTTAAACCTGAAAACCCCACTGGCTTGTAAATACTGTGCATGACTATACACGGCAAGGACATGGGTGTGTGCTAACCCTCTGCTTATTCCCCCAAAAATTCGCTCCCCCTTTCCATCTAATGCAACTGTGAAATCACCAGAGCAAGACGCAATAAATCTCTGCCTATAATTCTTCTATGCACACAGAGTCATGTTTTCACATTAGTCCCAAAACGAAATTTCTTTGCCAATTTGAAAGCACACTTACTGCTCTTTTTTTTTTCAGGGGCAAGTGTAAATCACTTTTACACACTGACACATTATGAAACCACCATGTGTAACTACAACAAAAACAATTCCCATTTCTATTATTCATTTCTTAAGTTACCACATACATACCCTCTCAAACTGTAAACTCACCTTTAAAATTAGTTAGTTGTGAAAGAAATGTGACACTCAAACAGCAGATTATCAGAGCCAGGATCTCTGTTGTGTTCACCTCTCTCCTCTCAGCAGAACCAGATAATGGCAAACTTTCCCTCTATTTTTCCACACATATACATGTAAGTTTCAAATCTCAGTGCTTCCCCCTTTTTTTCACATGTAATCACACATTTCTATTGGTTGAAAACGAACCCTTTTCCAAAAGTACCCTTCCCCCAACTTGACTTCTGCCTAGTACCCTTCCCCCAACTTGACTTCTGCCTGCTACCATAGCAACAGCTCATGGAACACTGCTGTGTGCAGTTAGGTCAGAAGTTCGACACACAATGTTTCAATTCCACAGAGCAAGAGTGCTTGACTTTTCAAACCTAACAGCAAATCCATAGTACTGTTCTTTGGTTACACATTTTTTTGTACCAATACAAAACATGCTTCTATTAATTTACACATACAGCCTAGTTTTTATTCTTGAATGGTATGAAACAGCCAATCAGTTCTTTTTGTTTTGAAAAAAATATGTATGCCTCCATTTCCAAACTGTCTTTCTTTTCATATTGCCATTCTACTGAAAGACACCTCCTGAGTGCATCCAGATCTCCTTTGAAGATGTTCACAGTGTGGATTGTAGGGCACAGCTATGTCTTCTGGAGTGAAAAGTTTGCAGAGAAAACAGATATGGTGAGAGACCTTGCTTTGCCAAATGTAGACATTAAATGGATTGGTCAGAGAGGGTTAAAGTGGCACCAATTGATGCCATTGGTGAAATCCTTCATGCAAATCCAACACCCTGACCTCATAATAGTGCACTGTGGTGGCAATGACCTAGGCACTTTGACTGGGGTAGGTCTGGAAATGCTTATGAAGGACACCTTTGCACAACTGTTTTCACTTTTCCCTAAAACTGCCTTTGTGTTTTCCAACATATGCCAAAGGCAAAAATGGAACTGTTCCAATCATTTCTGTCCACAGATTGACAAAGCAAGAAAGCACGTCAACAAATCTGTTTCTGCTTTCCTCCGTGACTATGGTATGGGTGCCATTTACCACAACAACTTGCGTTATGACATGCAAGACATTTATAGAGGAGATGGTGTGCACTTCAATGATGAAGGGAACAGAGTCTTCCTCTTGAACCTTAGACTCTGCATCGGTACTTACTTGTAGGTACCACTAAAAAAATGACTTCATAAACACAACAGCTCTTTTTAGAGCTCCCTAATATCTAAACTCTTAAATCTGCTTTTCATTTATTTATTTTTATTTTTTTACCGTACGCTTACCGTAAGCTTACCGTAAGCGTACCCCGTGATTTTTTTTAAAATCAATAAATGTTTTTTTTGTACTTTTCTGTCCTTCTTTGACCCCCTTACAATTGTTAGGGGGTCTGTAACTCTCCTCATTGCCCCCTTTCCTTGTTTTCACTCTTTTTTTTCAGAGTGAAATACACAAAATGGCGGCCGCCGCTTCCTGGTTTCGGCCGATTCGAATGTTTACTAAGATCTAAGAGCCAATCAGAATCGCGCTCGCGCACGCCACCGTACGCTTACGGTAAGCGTACCGTAAGCGTACCGTAAGCTGGCTCAGATATATATATTGATTTAAAGGCTATTTTCTCAGAATCTACTGAACAGATTTACACCAAACCTACAAAAGGCACTTCCTTGACCTAGGGACTACCTCTCTGCCAAATTTCGAGTAATTCTGTTCAGCCGTTCGGGCTGTAGCTCGTTCTAAAGGTCCTATGGAAAAATGCATGGGAAAAACGCGTTTTGGGACCCCCCTTTTATCTCAGCCCCCGCTTGACGGATCCCCCTGAAACTTTCAGGGTAGGAGCGGAGCGTAGCGCCCCACCTATTTTGAGAAATTCGCGAGGATTCGTCGACCGGCGCCAAAGTTATTCAAAATAGAATGTTGAGGTTTTCCTATGGAAACGTGGTCCTAACTATAACTACCTACTGGCGACCGCCAGTAGGTAATATATACATATATATATATATATATATATATATATACATATATATATATATATATATATATATAATTTTTTTTTTTGCAGCAATGGGGTTTAATGCCGGATCGCACAGCAACGGGTGCGAGCGTGGGGCCAAACCCAGGCCAAGTTCAATTTTATGACAAGAGACGCCACACTCTGGAACCAGTTAATTTTTAAAGCTTGATTTTTGCAAAGCCCAGTCTGTCAAACCGACGCGTTTCGGCCATGACGGCCTTTCTCACGTGAGAAAGGCCGTCATGGCCGAAACGCGTCGGTTTGACAGACTGGGCTTTGCAAAAATAAAGCTTTAAAAATTAACTGGTTCCAGAGTGCGGCGTCTCTTGTCATAAAAAAATATGTATATATATATATATATATATATATATATATATATATATTTTACCCACTGGTGGTCGCCAGTAGGTAGTTATAGTTAGGACCTAGTTACCATAGGAAAATCGCAACATTCTATTCCCAATAACATTGGCGCCGATTGACGAATCTTAGCACACTTTTCAAAACTTGTGGGGCGCTCCGGACCGCTCCTAACTTAAAAGTTTCGGGGTGATTCGGCAAGCGGGGGCCGAGAAAAAAGGGGGGTCCCAAAACGTGTTTTCTCCATGCAATTTTCCATAGGAAACTTTAGACACGGCTACAGCCCAAACTGCTGAACAGAATTACACCAGATGTGGCAAAAATATAGCCCTTGGTTCAGAAAGAGACCTTTTTGTTAAATGGTGTAAATCCGTTCAGTAGTTTTTTAAATATTAATGGAAAAAGAAATATATATAATTGGGCGGAGCCTAACCACATGTCTCATCGTGAGATCTGATTGGCTGTCAGTACTTCATCCAAGAAGTGTTGGCAGCCATCTTTGGACCAATATACATGATAGCACCTCATTAAAAAACATTGCAGTTAATAGAAGGTTTTAAGACTTTAGTTACATTATAAAACATTTGTTGATGGTACCATACTCATTTTAGGAATTGTGGTGTGTTCTAAGGTGATTTTGCCATGTGAAAAAGCCTTCTGCTGGGATATCATGAATCATGTTTGAGAGAACTATTTTCTCATGCTTTTCCCACAGAGGTTTGGAAGGTGATCTATAAGCTAAACTGAGAGCATATTTTCTGTAAATTCACATTATCTCTCTCAGTCATGTGAGAATGAAGTCTGACATTCTCCCTAAAACATGTACATCCAACAAGGGCAGAGACTGTCAGTTGATTCCTTTGTGTTCTACTGCAGCTTCCCAGAGTGTTCTAACCTCTTCTGTGCCCATGACGAGATAGTCTCGTCATGGAGCACGGTCGCGCTGTGCCCATGACGAGACTATCTCGTAATGAACCCCACCCACTAATTAAACGCCCGGCACAGGAGGGGGAAAGGGCGTGGCACAGAAGGGGCTAAAGAACAACTGGAGCCCTAACAGTCCTTCTTATGACAAACGTATTGCACACCTGAAGCCATCTTGATTGGAATAAAGTGGTAACTCTTAAAACATTTAATTTAAAAAGGAACAAAATGAGGGGGTTCATTTTGCCATGTAAAGTATATTTAGTGATGCAGAAAGAAAAATGAGGACACATTTTGAGTGACTTCTCAAATCCTCTTCTATTTCATTAAAAAATTCTGACATGCAGACTGAAACATGCACTTTCAATACCAGCAGCAGACTTCCCTGGTGAGCAGTAGCTTTACTACAGTGATTTAATGAGCAACTAGAGTGCTAATATTCTGAATTTATGGCAAATGTAGGATACATCTGAATGCCTTCTTGATGGAATCAAAGTAAAAAACTGAAAGTATTTCCTACTAAGGAGACTGTAGTAAATGAGGAAATTAGGAAACTTCATAACAAATAAGTCTCCCAAGATGGCCACCAGAGACAAAAGAGCCCAAATGTAGTACAAATATCATCCAGATGTAGCCCACGTATAGTTCAATGACAGAATGTCCCAAAGTGTTCCTAAGAACAACTTGAGCGCTTACTGTCTTACTTATGACAAAAGTATGGCATACCTGAAGCCATCTTGATTGGAATAAACTGGTAAAACTTAACCCCTTGCGTGCTCATGACGAGCTGGACTCGAGGATCATTTCAGCCATGAGGATCATTTCAGTTTCCCTTGCTATGTGCTCAGGAGGTTTTCTCAGCCCCCTGAGCACGTAGAAAGACGGGAGAGAATCACCCCTTTCCAATGGTACCACAATGGATCCCCAGTGGATCCCTGCTTGGGGATTGCCACAGGAGGTGATCCCCAAGCAGGGATTTTATAATCATTTATTCATTAGGGGTGGGGGCTGACCAAAACGGGCATGGCGATGCCCCCACCCTGGCACACAATTAAGTCTTTCTGCCCCCCCCTGGGGGGCAGATGGGGCAGCAGCCCCCAATCTGCCCCCCGGGGGGTAGAAAGCACACTAGACACAAGGGATTTTATAATAATGTATTCATTAGGGGTGGAGGCTGCCCAAAATAGGCATGCCGATGCCCCCACCCCCCTGGCCAAAAAATTAGTCTTTCTGCCCCCCCTGGGGGGCAGATGGGGCAATAGCCCCCATCTGCCCCCCCCCGGGGGCAGAAAGCCCACTAAACGCCAGGGATTTTGTTTTTGCACATCTTCTTTTTTAGGGTGGGCTGCCCGAAATGGGCATGCCAATGCCCCAACCCCCTCCACCATTACAGCTTTTCTGCCCCCCCTGGGGAGCAGATGGGGCAGTAGCACCCAATCTGTCCCCCTGGGGTGGCAGAAAGTTCACGCGACGCCAAGGATTTTTTTTGCGCAATTGTTTTTAGGGTGGGGCTGCCTGAAACGGGCACACCAATTCCCCCACCCCCCCCCACCATCATTACTGCCTTTCTGCCCCCCCGTGGGGGTAACAAGCCCACTAGACGCCAGGGTTAGTTTGGGGCAAATTTGAATTAGGGTGGGGGCTGCCCAAAATGGGCATGCCATTCCCCCACCCTGTCTCCCGCAAAAATTACAGCCTTCCTGCCCCCTGCGGGGCAGATGGGGCAGTAGCCCCCAATCTACGCCCCCAGGGTGGGGCAAAAAGCCCACTAGACGCCAGGGACTTTTTTGGGCAAATTTTTATTAGGGTGGGGGCATTGGCATGCCCGTTTTTGGCAACCCCCACCCTAATTAAAATTTGCCAAAAAAAATCCCTGGCGTCTATAGGCTTTCTGTTCCCCCTGGGGGGCAGATGGTGGCATTAGCCCCTAATCTGCACCCCCGGGGGGCAAAAAGCCCATTAGTAATCAGGGATTTTTTTTAGGCAAATTTGAATTAGGGTAGGGGCTGCTCAAAACAGGCATGCCCATGCCCCCAAACCCTCCCCTGCAAAAATGACAGCCTTCCTGCCCCCCATGGTGGGCAGATGTGGGCATTAGCCCCCAATATGCCCCCCCGGGGGCAAAAAGCCCAGTAGACGCCAGGGATTTTTTAGGCAAATTTTAATTAGGGTGGTGGCATTGGCATGCCCATTTTGGGCAGCCCCCACCCTAATTAAAATTTGCCCAAACAACTCCCTGGCATCTAGTGGACTTTTAGCCCCCCCTGGGGGGCAGATGGGGCCATTAGCCCCCAATCTGCCCCGCCGGGGGGCATAAAGCCCTCTAGATGCCAGGGTTTTTTTCGCTGTAAATTTGAATTAGAATGGGGCAGCCCAAAACGGGCATGCCCAGGCCCCCACCCCCTCCCCGCAAAAATTACAGCCTTCCTGCCCCCCAGGGGGCAGATGGGCAGTAGCCCCCAATCTACCCCCCTGGGGGGGCAAAAAGCACACTGGACGCCAGGGATTTTTTTGGGCACATTTTTATTAGGGTGGGGCATTGGCATTCCCATTTTTGGCAACCCCCACCCTATTTAAAATTAGCCCCCAATCTGCAGCCCCAGGGGGTGCAAAAATTTGATTTAGAGTGGGGCAGCCCAAAACAGGCATGCCCATGCCCTCACCCCCTCCCCCACAAAAATTGCAGCCTTCCTGCCCCCCTGGGGAGCAGATGGGGCAGTAGCCACCAATCTGCCCACCGGGGGGGCAGAAAGCCAACTAGATGCCAGGGATTTTGGCATGCCTGTTTTATGCAACCCCCACCCAAATTAAAATTTGCTCTAAAAAATCCCTGGTGTCTAGTAGGCTTTCTGCCCCCCCTGGGGGGCAGGTGAGGGCATCAGCCCGGTGATGCCACAACTTTCTCACACAAAAATGTGTGAAAAAAGTGATTTTTTCAGCTAAAATTGAGGTTTGCAGGGGATTCTGGGTAAGGAAACGTTGGGGGATCTACGCAAGCCATACCTCCCTGGAAGCTCCTGGGTGTCTAGTTTGCAGAAATGTGTGGGTTTGGTAGGTTTCCCTAGATGGCTGCCGAGCATAGGGTCAAAAACCCAGGTGACCCCCCTTGCAAAACCAGGTGGTTTTGAGATAGGCAATTTTGATGGTGCCTCACTACGTTTTGGGCCCTTCCCTGTCGCGGGTACTTGGGCCTCTCACACAAGTGAGGCACCATTTTTACCGGGAGATCTGGGGGAATGCTGGGTGGTGGTAAATTTGTGTGAGCCCGGTGATGCCACAACTTTCCCACACAAAAATGTGTGAAAAAAGTGATTTTTTTCAGCTAAAATTGAGGTTTGCAGGGGATTCTGGGTAAGGAAAGGTTGGGGGATCCACGCAAGCCATACCTCCCTGGAAGCCCCCGGGTGTCAAGTTTTACAGAAATGTGTGGGTTTGGTAGGTTTCCCTAGATGGCCGCCGAGCACGGGACCAAAAACCCATGTGACCCCCATGCAAAACCAGGTGGTTTTGAGATAGGCAATTTAGATGTCGCCTCACTACGTTTTGAGCCCTTGCCTGTCGCAGGTACTTTGGTCTCCCACACAAGTGAGGCACCATTTTTATCAGGAGACCTGGGGGGATGCTGGGTGGTAAATTCGTGTGAGCTCAGTGATGCCCCAACTTTCCCACACAAAAATGTGTGAATAGAGTGATTTTTTTCAGTTAAAATTGAGGTTTGCAGGGGATTCTGGGTAAGGAAACGTTGGGGGATTCACGCAAGCCATACCTCCCTGGAAGCCCCCGGGTGTCTAGCTTTCAGAAATGTGTGGGTTTGGTAGGTTTCCCTAGGTGCCAACAGAGCTAGGGTTCACAAACTACAGCTAGGCACTTTGCCCAAAAAGGGTCATTTTTCACTGCGAAATTGAGGTGTGACCACATAGTATTTTGTGCCATTTCTAGTTGCGGGCACTAGGCCAACCCGCACAAGTGAGGTACCATTTTTCTCGTAAGACTTTGGGGAACGCGGGGTGGGTTGAAAATTGTGGATCCACACAGATTCCAGAACTTTCCACCACTGAAATGTGGGGAAAATGTGTTTTTTTTGACAATTTTTTTGGTTTGCGAGGGAATCTTGGTAACAGAGCCTGGTGGGATGCAGTCAAGTCACCCCATCCAGGATTCCCCTGGGTGTCTAGTTTTCAAAAATGCATAGGTTTGCTAGGTTTCCCAAGGTGCCGGCAGAGCTAGGGTTAAAAAACTACAGCTAGGCACTTTGCCAAAAAAGGGTCATTTTTCACTGCAAAATTGAGGTGTGACCACATTGCATTTTGCGCCATTTCCTGTCGTGGGCACTAGGACGACCCGCACAAGTGAGGTACCATTTTTCTCGTAAGACTTTGGGTAAAGCGGGGTGGGTAGATTCCAGAACTTTCCACCACAGAAATGTGGGGAAAATGTGTTTTTTTTTACAATTATTTAGGTTTGCAAGGGATTCTGGGTAACAAAACCTGGTGGGAGGCAGTCAAGTCTCCCCATCCTGGATTCCCCTGGGTGTCTAGTTTTCAAAAATGTATAGGTTTGCTAGGTTTCTCTAGGTGCCGGCAGAGCTAAGGTTAAAATACTACAGCTAGGCACTTTGCCAAAAAAGGGTCATGTTTCCCTGCGCAATTGAGGTGTGACCACGTTGCGTTTTGCACCATTTCCTGTCACGGGCACTAGGCCGACCCACACAAGTGAGGTACGACTTTTCTTGGAAGACATTGGGGAACGCGGGGTGGGTGGAAATTTGTGGAACCACACAGATTCCAAAACTTTCCTCCACAGAAATGTGGGGAAATGTGTTTTTTTAGACAATTTTTTGGGTTTGCAAGGGATTCTGGGTAACAGAACCTGGTGGGAGGCAGTCAAGACACCCCATCCTGTTTTCCCCTGTGTGTCTAGTTTTACAAAATGTATAGGTTTGCTAGGTTTCCCTATGTGCCGGCAGAGCTAGTTTTCAAAAACTACAGCTAGACACTTCGCTAAAAAAGGGTAAATTTTCATTGTGAAAATGTGGTGTGCTCACGTTGGGGTTTGAGCCATTTCCTGTCATGGGCACTATGCCTACCCACACAAGTGAGGTACCATTTTTATCGGAAGACTTAGGATAATTCAGATTTGGAAAGCAACTGTTATTACTTATGATTTTTGATGCATTTCTGCCTTCGAAATGAAAGACATTGTGTAAAAAAGTAGTCATTTTGAAAAATGACCGATAATTCTCATGCTAGTATGAGTATTACCAATTTCGAAAATGTGCAAATATGTACTGTTTCTAAACTCTATAATTTGTTCCCATTTCAGAAATACATAGGTGTCTTTCATACCGATTTTTCCATGTATACATTTTCCCACAATAATTGCTATATATGGGAACATAATAAAAAAACATTGCAAATTGCTGCTCAGGTTTTGACTCTTGGTTCGTCAGGTTCTTGGGGAACCTACAAGTCCTATATATCCCCACAGCCAGGAAGGTCCAGCGGATGTAACGGTATATTGCTTTCAAAGAGCTGTCATAATTAGAAGTTACAGGTGAAAATGTTGACACAAAAGGCTGCTTTTTTCAACCAATTTTCAATTTTTCCTATATTTAACTGTTAGTTTCTATAAAGAAACCTTGATGGATCTACACAAATGACCCCTTGCTAAATTCAGAATTGTATCTACTTTTCTAAAATGTATAGCTTTCCAGGATCCATTATTGCTTTCACACCCATTTCTACCATTAACTGGAAGGAGGTTGAAAGCACAAAAAATAGCAAAAATAGGCTATGTCCCAGAAAAATGCCAAAACTATATAAAAAATGTTGGTTTTCTGACAAAAGTCTGTCATTCCCTAAAAGCTGGGAAAGTGCTGATTTCAGCCCCACAAACCCTTTTTTTATACCATTTGCAGAGAAAAACCCAGATGCTTTCATTTGCAGCCCATTGTCCCCCCAAAAAACAAAATGTTGCTGTATTTTGGCTAATTTCTGGGACCCCTCCAGGGGAATCCACAAACCCTGGGTACCTTTACAATCCCCATGATGTTGGAAGAAAAGGACGCAAATTTGGTGTGGATAACCTCATGGTGCCAAAAAGTTACAGGGGCCTAAGCACGCACTACCCCAAATAGCCAAAAAAAGGCCAAGCAGCGAAGGGGTTAAAACATTTAATTTAAAAAGGAACAAAATGAGGGGGTTCATTTTGCCATAGAAAGTATGATTAGTGCTGCAGAAAGAAATATTACGGCACATTTTGAGTGACTTCTCAAATCCTCTTCTATTTCATTAAAAAATTCTGACATGCAGACTGAAACATGTACTTTCAATACCAGCAGCAGACTTCCCTGGTAAGCTGTAGCTTTACTACAGTGATCTAATGAGCAACTAGTGTGCTAACATTCAGAAGTTATGGCAAATATGTGACACATTTGAATGCCTTCTTGATGGAACCAAAGTAAAAAACTGAAAGTATTCCTACTGAGGAGACTGAAGTAAATGAGGAAATTAAGAAACTTCACAACAAATAAGTCTCCAGAGATGGCCACCAGAGACAAAAGAGCCCAAATGTAGCACAAATATTACCCAGATGTGGCCCACATGTAGCCCAATGACAGAAGTGTGCAAAACACTTTTTATTTTTTGTGTTTTTGCAGTTTTATATAGTGCAGACTTGTCAGGTATTGGAGTGCTTTACATGAGCATTGGTTACATCACACAAGAACAAATTCATTTTGGTTGTAGACATGTGGATATTAAGTGATTTGACCAGAATCACAGAATGTCAAGCTGAAGAAGAAACTCCAACCTGGTTCCCCGGTTGCAAAGTCTGCAGCTCTGGAAGTAACACCACATCCTCTCCCCTAAGTGCAACATTTAATCAAGTGGTCAACTGGATAAAAAAACATAAAGATTACAAATAATTTAAAAGTTCTTTGTCGCTATTTGAAAACTCAGAAAATATGTCCTCATTTTAGTTTTTTAGAGCACTAACCATAATTCTGATGCAAATAAGACCCTCCCATATATGTAATTTCTAAAGGAAATACTCTAGGTATTAGTTTTGATTACATCAAGATGACGTCAGGTGTTCCACACTTTTGTAATAAATATAGAATGTTAGCAATCTGGTTGGTCATTAGGGTAGGGTGCAGAGGCAACAATTTGACCACAGTGGGCAGGCAAGAAGGGCAGTGGCAGCACAACAGACTATGGAGGGTAGTGGAAAGGGGGCAGGGGCAACAAACCAACAATACAGGACTGGCAAGAGAGGATGTGGCAATATAATAGACCATTGTGGGCAGAAGGAAGAGGCAGTGGTAGTACAACCATACATGCCAACAGACCCGATTCAGCCAGGAAACGTCCAATGTTTTTAAGCTCAAATGGGCTTTATTTGATCTGTATCCTGTCTACAATCTCCTCTTTTTCAATGTAACTCAAAGGGTAAAATCAATACCACAGTTTTTTTTCCAAATCTCCCTCTTACCAAGTTCAAAATGTTCACACGTATGGTACATTGGGACATGGAGAGGTGCACCAAACTGACCCTACAAAGCAGGCTTCAGGGTTTGCAGCAGCACAATACACCACACAGGGCATGCGTGACGGGAGTGCAGCACAACAATCCATAGAAAGCAATAGGGAGGGGACAGAACCATGCACATTGACAACAGTGAACAGGGGGGCAAGAGGCAATGGTAGCTAGCTGACCATAATGGACAGAGAGGAGAGAAATCTGCAGCATAACAGACCATAAAGGACAGCAGGGATGGATCAGGGGCATTATAATAGAACAGACAAGCCAGGAAGGAGGGAATAGGGGTCTGCAAATGGAAACAGAGGGCTGGGGGCAAGGGGGCAGGGCAGGAGCAGCAAGATGACCATGGAGGTCAGGCAGGATGGGCACTAGAAGCAAAACACACCATGGAGAGCAACAGTTAGACTATGATGGCATACACACAGGCCATGGAGGGATGGTGGGAGGGGGTCAGGGGCAGCTAGCTAAAAAGTTGTAAAAAGGGGGGTGGACTCTGAACACCTCTCTGCAACACAGCTCTCTGGCACATACTGGAGGTACCGGGTGGGCTAGTTGGCCCCCAGGGTTCCTCAGGATTGAGGAGGAATTAATTCTCCAACTAAAAACGCACCACAGCGCGTGTTTGCAGACATTTCACCTCAGGCCACGCCCCCTTCCTTCACCATTGCGCAAACGCGCCCCATGGCGAGTTGTAAGTTGGGGAATTAATTCTCTTTCAATACTGAGGGTCCCTGAGGGCCAACTAGACCAACAGGTATCTCCAGTATGCGCCATTGAGCTGCGTTGCAGATAGGTGTTCATAGGCCACGCCCCTTTTTACACCTCTCTGCAACGCAGCTCTGTGGCGCTTACTGGAGGTACCTAGTGGGCTAGTTTGACCCTAGGGACCCTTAGGAACAAAGGAGACTTAATCTCTCAACTTAGAACGGCCACAGGGCGCATTTACACAGTGGTGAAGGGAGGGGACAGGGCCTGAGGTGACGTGTGCAATCGCGACCTGTGGCACCTTTTTAAGTTGGGGAAATAATTCCCCTTCAATCCTGAGGGACCCTGGGGGCCAACTAGCCCACCAGGTGCTTCCAGTAAGCGCCACTGCACTGCGTTGCAGAGAGGTGGTCTAGGCCGTACCCCTTTTTATACCTCTCTGCAACTGCGCTTACTGGAGGTACCTCGTGGGCTAGTTTGACCCTAGGGACCTTCAGGATTCAAGGGGAGCTAATCTCCCAACTTAAAACGGACATAGTGCGTGTTTACACAGTGGTAAAGGGAGGGGATGGGGCCTGAGGCGACGTGTGCAAACAAGCTCTGTGGCGCGTTTTTAAGAGGTAGTTTTAATCCCCCTGCCCTATTATATACTAGGGGCTTACAGAGGAGGTCATGCTAATAACAAGGATATCTCAACACATAGTGTTCCCTAGTGTATGTAGGTGTTTTCACTGTATTCTAAGTGTCTTTTAGCATAGCACTGGCTCTAGGACTGGTTAGTCAGAGTCAGTTAACACCAGTACCTGTCTGAAAAAGTTGAGGGTACAGGATGATTTTGCAACAAGGCTTCTTTCTGCTCCCCTGTTTCTTCTTTCTGCACGTCTTCCTTCTTCGTGCACTTTTCTTCTTTCTGCATTTCTTATTTTCTTTCTGTGCATTTTTTCTTCTTTCTTCACATGTCCTAACTCTGTAGGCATAGTTAGAAACTAGCATTTCAAACACCTTAGAAATTAACTGAAACAACCATAGGTTTCAGGCACGCTAAAGTTAGAAATTAGCATTTAAAAAACCATTGAAATTCACTGAAAAAACCATATGTTTCAGGCCCGTTATAGTTAATAATTAGCATTTTAAAAAACCTTAGAAATTCACTGAAAAAACATAGTTCTCAGGGGCGTTGTAGTTAGCTGGACATTTCGCTCGTACAAAACCATTGAAATGCCCCCGTTATAGTTAGTTCAGCTAACTACTGATGACGTCACATATTACATCACTCATGACATGGTCAGTGACATCACTCATGACATCACTGATGACATCTCAAATGACATCACTGATGACATCATCCTTGTGATGGAGTGGCAGACCTTCTCTCACCCTAATATAACCTTTGATACACAAATACAAAAATAGAAACTAAAATTTTCAAAACAATGGACATACCAAAACCAGTTACAATTCTAAGATCTACATACACATCCACTCATTCACCAACAGTCCTATATAGTCACTCATATATGTACTCACTCATCATATGTACTCATACACTTACACATCCTGTTACACACCGCCACTCATCTATAGAGTTACTCACACACATAGTCACTCATGCTAATAAAGAATCAAACATCCATTTACTTGCATATACAGTTATACACACACCACCACACTTACTTCTACAGAAACTTACACATACTTAGACTTTTAAACAATCACTTATAGAAACACATACATATTCATACAGGAACTCTTACAATCTCTCACTCTCACATATACTCACTTATATACACCAATACTCACATATACTAGTTTAAAATATATGTAGTTACTAATAAAGACACTATTGAGACAGTCATTCACTCACTAACACACCCATACACACAATTATCCACCCATACAGTTCTGCACACATACTGTCTTCAACACATACAAATAGTGACTCACTCATTCATGCATGTATGCACTAAGTAATACACCCACTGAACCATACAGACACTCAGACACTCATACTGATACTCGAAAAACCAAGTAATAACACATATAGACTCTCATGTACCTACTCACCAACCCATGCAGCCACTTATACACAAAGTGAGAGACTGATTTATATATATAAACATTACTCACTAACCCATGTATTCACTAAGATACACTTAATCAGTCAGTTATACAATCAATTTTTCATTAAATAAATCATCCATTTAGACACTTATATACCCATGTATTCTTCCATCGACCTTGAGATATACATATATAAAACATATTTAATTTTCAGAAAAACATACATTCACTGGATGATGTCATCAGTGATGTCATTTGAGATTTCATCAGTGATGTCATGAGTGATGTCACTGACCATGTCATGGGTGATGTAATATGTGACGTCATCAGCAGTGCTTTGCGGGCACGCGAGTTACAGTTATCTCAACTAACTATAACGGGGGAATTTCAATTGTTTTGTATGAGCGAAATGTCCAGCTAACTTTTAGGGTTTAGGGTAGTGCAGTTGTGTTTGTATAGTGTAGGGGGTCATGCTGGGGGAAGATTTAGGGTTTAGGGTAGTGCAGTGGTGTTTGGGTAGTGTAGGGGGTCGTGCTGGGGGTAGATTTAGAGTTTAGGGTAGTGTAGTGGTGTTTGTGTAGTGTAGGGGGTCGTGCTGGGGTAGTGTTTTAGGGTTTAGGGTAGTTTAGGGTAGTGCAGTGGTGTTTGGGTGGTGTAGGGGGTCATGCTGGGGTAGATTTAAGGTTTAGGGTAGTGCAGTAGTGTTAGTGTAGTGTTTGCAGGTTTGTGCAGTGGTGTTTGTGTAGTGTAGGGGGGCGTGCTTGGGGTAGATTTAGAGTTTAGGGTAGTGCAGTGGTGTTTGTGTAGTGTAGGGGATCATGCTGGGGTAGTGTTTTAGGGTTTAGGGTAGTGCACTGATGTTTGGGTAGTGTAGGGGCTCATGCTGGGGACAGATTTAGGGTAGTGCAGTGGTGTTTCGGTAGTATAGGGGGTCGTGCTGGAGGTAAATTTAGGGTTTAGGGTTGTGCAGTGGTGTTTTTGTAGTGTTTATGGATTCGTGCTGGGGTAGTGCTTTAGGGTTTAGGGTAGTACCGTGGTGTTTGTGTAGTGTAGGGGTCATGCTGGGGGTAGTGTATTAGGGTTTAGGGTAGTTCAGTGGTGTTTGTGTAGTGTAGGGGGTAGTGTTTCAGGGTTTAGTGTAGCGCAGTGGTGTTTGGGTAGTGTAGGGGGTCGTGCTGGGGGTAGATTTAGGGTTTACGGTAGCGCAGTAGTGTTTGGGTAGTGGAGGGGGTCGTGCTGGGGGTAGTGTTTTAGGGTTAAGGGAAGTGCAGTGGTGTTTGTGTACTGTAGGGGGTAGTGTTTTAGGGTTTAGGGTAGTGCAGTGGTGTTTGTGTAGTGTAGGGGGTCGTGCTGGGGGTAGTGTTTTAGGGTTTAGGGTAGTGCAGTGGTGTTTGGGAAGTGTGGGGGGTAGTGCTCACCAGAGAGTTAACTGGAAGTCTACTGCTTGTATTGAAAGTGTTTGTTCAGTCTGCATGTCAGAATTTTCTAATTAAATAGAAGAGGATTTGAGATCTCTCTTAAAATATGCCCTAATTTTGATTTCTACAGCACTAACCATAATTTCTATGACAAAATGAACCCCCTCATTTTGTTCCTTTTTAAATTAAATGTTTTAAGTGTTACCAGTTTATTCCAATCAAGTTGGCACGAATGCCATAATTTTGTCATAAGTAAGACTGTTAGCACTCTAGTTGTTCTTTAGAGAACACTCTGGGAAGCTGCAGTAGAACACAAAGGAATCATCTGCCAGGCTGCTCCTGTTGAAATATAACAGGAAGGTATTTGAGATCTCAGTTAAAACATGTCCTAATTTTTCTTTCTACAGCACTAACCATAATTACTATGACAAAATGAACCCCCTCTTTTTTTTCCTTTTTAAATTAAATGTTTTAAGTGTTACCAGTTTATTCCAATCAAGATGGCTTCAGGTGTGCCATAATTTTGTCATAAGACTGTTAGCGCTCTAGTTGTTCTTTAGAACACTGTGGGAAGCTGCAATAGAACACAAAGGAATCAACTGACAAGCTCTGCCCTTGTTGGATGTACATATTTTACTGAGAATGTCAGACTTCATTCTCACATGACTGGGAAAGATAATGTGAATTTACAGAAAATGTGCTCTCATTTTAGCTTCTGGAGCACCTTCCAAACCTCTATGGGACAAGCATGAGAAAAGAGTTTTCTCTCAAACACGATTCATGATATCCCAGCAGAAGGTTTTTCACAAGGTAAAATCACCTTAGAACACACCACAATTCCTCAAATGAGTATGGTACCATCAACAAATGAATTATAATGCAACTTAAGTCTGTTATTACCTTTTATAGTTATCCTTTTGGAGACCCTCAAAACCTTTTATTCACTACAATGCATTTTAATGGGGTGCTATCTTGTATATTGGTCCCAAGATGGCTGCCAGCAATTCCAGGATGAAGTGCTGACAGCCAATCAGATCTCACGATGAGATGTGTCGTTAGGCTCTGCCCAGATATCGATATTTTTTTTTTTTATAATTTCTCATGAACCACTGAACGGATTTACACACTTTTAACAAAAAGAAACCTTTCTGAACCAAGGGCTACCTCTTTGCCAAATTTGGGGTAATTCCGTTCAGCAGTTCAGGCTGTAGCTGTGGCTAAAGTTTCCTATGGAAAATTGCATGAGGAAAACATGTTTTGGGACCCCCCTTTTCTCGTTGCCCCCGCTTGCTGAATCACCCCGAAACTTTCAAGATAGGAGCGGACCGGAGCGCCCCCTCGAAGATTCGTCAACCGGTGCCAAAGTTCTTAGAAATAAAATGTTGCGGATTTCCTATGGAAAATAGGTCCTAACTATACCGACCTACTGGCGCCTGCCAGTAGGTAATATATATATATATATATATATATATATATATATATATATATATATATATATATAGCACTCTGACAGTCATCAAGGTAGCACTTAGCACTTTTTATCACACTATCATACTAATAGAATTAGGATTAACTGCAAAGATAAGGAGTGAGACATTTGCACACTTTAAGTCAATTTAATAGGTAATAACCAGTTGAATAACCAATCAATCACAGCATTCTGTTACACTTACTGATAGTCCATAAGGTTTTCAAGCATTTAGGCAATAATAGGCACAAGGTGCAATATGTGTTTTGAATTTAACACACAAATATATTTTAATAAATCTGTTTATATATGTATGTATATATATTTATATGTATTTATATTATTTAATTTTGGTTTTTAAGTAACCATGATTTTATCAAACTGTTTTTATTACCATTTAATTCAAGGACTATTGTATTTATACTAATGCGATTTATATGTGAAACAAAATGACTGTGGCGATAATTCACACTATGTGCATATATATGTATTCAACTGTGTTCACCAACCAATTATAGTGGGGACATAAAACTCAACGATAATATCAATGGCGTAAGATCAGCTTTTTTAATTCTAAACAACATTAAGATTGATAGTGTTTCTTCTATGTTTAACACGGGTGAATTTCAGTAAAAGATATAAAAATAAAAAGCGGACTGCGTTTCCGCATGTGATCATGGGCACCTTGTATGCCCGAAACCCGTCATATGGCTTAAAAGAAATAAAGAAGTTTCAGCCACGATATTTTGGGTCCGTGACTCCTTGATCCTGTCCGTATGATTCAGACAACTTGCAGGAGTTGTCTTGCAAAATACTAAATTACGGAATATCGGCTGATTCCATTGTCGGACCCCCTCGCCATAAGCAGGAAGCAGCTCGCAACCAACAAAAAACGCCATTAACCCGGAAGGGATTCTGCGGCAGCTTCCCCCTACAGCAGCCGAGGAGAACCATCGCATACGGAGACGAAGAAGGTTGTGTCGGAGGATTCACCGAATTCGAGCTCCAGTAACGGTGAGTTCTATACCGGGAACTGCATAGGAGGGGAGGTGTGGCACAGCAAACCAACAGCCGGAGGTCTAACATACAAGACCCGGTATTATTTACAAGCCTAAATATGTCAGCGGATGAGGTCCGGGAGTGGGAGGCCGCGGTCGATGAACTATTCAAAAATTTGCCTAACGTTTCAGCAACGGGTGGAAGCACACAGTCAAATATTGAGAATGCGAGCAATAATTTGAACGCTAAAGAGCTTCTCAAACAATTGGAGAAATGTAAAAGGTCGGAAGTCACTAAATGGTGGGAAAACAAATCCCTGATTAAATTTGAGGAGGCGGGACGAGTACCAAGAGGACTGCAAATTTTTCTGGCGCCAAGTTTCGAAAAACCTAACCCTGCGATGTTTAAAGAATGGGGGCAAAGCAATTTGAATGCATCCATGAATTTGGTACATATTTTAATTAAATACGCTGAAATAGATCGTATAGAGCTTTTAAAGGAGATCGATAAAATCAACCAAGAATTAAGCTCTTTAGAACCAAATGAATTAATCGCCAAAACGAAACAAGAGATCCTTGCACGTTTAAAAAAACAAGAAGATAAAATCAAAATACGTAAAGCCTATAAATTTGCTCGTGACCTAGCAGATTATGAACAGGGCAGAATCTACTCGTTTGCCAGAAAATTCGCTATGGCTAAAAAAGTCAAAACCAACACAGCCTCAAGTAAAGACAACATCACTACCCAACCACAAATTGCGGGTACATCAAAAGACTCGTTCATACCATCTGACGGCAGTTCCTTCAGCAGCGATATAGGCTCAGAAGACAGTAACAGTTCTACAATGTATATTGAAACAAGAAGATTAAGTTTGGGGGAAGAAGTGGATTTTTAAGCAGTAGACCGACGCAACACACTAAGACCACGGAAGCAAGCATTAGCCACCGAAAAAAACATAACATCAACAGAAGAGAGCGGCGCAAAGAAATAAAAAGCTAAATCAAAAAGAAATTATTGGCGCAAGTAACAAATTTGGAGAATAAAACCATTGTATATTTATCAACGGTAACTCTAACTACAGCAGAGAAAAAAGTGCTCAACCTAGGTTTGTCGTATTGTCCATTAAATGATTTCAATTACGTTCAAACCAGGATAGATGTGTTTAGCTATATTTGGAAACTCAAGCTAAAAAAATTTTTCACAATAAAGAATGGCTTAAAGCAACAACAACAACATGACCCGAAGAAAAAAAGATTAGGGTTGCAAGTCAAAGACATTCCACTGTTGCGAACTGTATACGATCTTAACCCCTTCGGTGCTCATGACGGAACGGTTCCGTCATGAGCCACGGTTGAGCTGTGCTCATGACGGAACCGTTCCGTCATGACCACGCCCGCGCAAGATTCCGTCAGCACAGCGGCGGAATTTGCGCAGCATGGAAGGGGTTAAAGAAGCAACTTCACCTCAAACAGAGAATACTGTCACAGAACTGCCGACACAGCAGCAGCTTGTATGTATGGATGTTTATCAACAAGGGGCTGGGAGCAGCCCCTTCAAACCCAAATCAACATTTATACCTAATATGCCAAAAGATGCGATAGACATATTCCACGAAACAGTGACAGAAGAATTGAAAAAACTTAATCTTCAATCCAATAAGAAAAAACGCGCACACAAGTACAACGAGGTGCAATATCAAGAATTAATTAAGAAATTACAGAATAATCATGAAGTGGTCATCACTGAAAGTGATAAAGGAGGCAACATCATCATTTGGCCAAAGAGTCAATACATTGAAGAAGCGCAACGTCAATTAGGCCTGGGCTAAAATTTCGTTCCGTTCGCGGAAATTGCGATAATTTGACATTTTCGCGTTCCGCGGAAAGCGCGAAAATGTCAAAATTTCCGCATTCCGCAGCTTGGCGATAATTTGATTCTTGCTCGCGCTGTAAAATAATACATTCTCGCGCGCGCGCGATCGCCTTACCTGAATCCCTGCATTCGCCGACAAGTTTTCTTGATCCGGTCGCGTTCTCCATGAGTTGTTGTATTGTTTTCAGCCATTTGCGCTGTCTCGTGACAGTTCGCGCCCGCAGTGACATCATGCGCCGCGCGATCACGTCTTTCTTCTCGCGATCATGCACCGCGAGACAACTGAAAACAAGATGGCCGCGCCCGCGAGAAACCACATGGGTAAGTTGGCGAGCCGTAACCATGCGGAAAATCTCGCGAACATGCTTGGAAAAAACTTCCGCATCTTCGCGATATTTCCGCATGTTTGCGATAATTTTGAACATTTTCGCGATAATTTGCGAAAGTGGATTTCGCAAATTCCGCCCACCCCTAACGTCAATTACAAGATGAAACATGCTATGCAAAAACTAACTGGAAAGAGTACAGCAAAGCAAAAGACTCTTTGAACAAAAAGTTACACCAGTTCAAAAGGGAAGGGATGATATCACAGGAAGAATTCAATTTTTTACAAGTACAACACCCAGTAATTCCAATAATCTATTTTATTCCCAAAATTCATAAAAAGATTGTACCAATCCCAGGACGCCCAATAATATCAGCCATCAACAGTATGAGCGAACATGTTTCTCAGTATATTGATTTTTCCTTACAAGAATCAGTCAAGAATTTACCTACTTACGTGAGAGACACGGGAGATTTCCTAAACAAGATCAAAAACATCAAATGGGAAAAAAACATGATTTTGATGACATTAGACATTGAATCCCTTTATACGTGCATAGAACACGAGACAGGACTTCAAGCTATTCAACATTTTTTAAATTTACGTCCTATTGAATCCTATCAACACAATAACATGCTGCTAGAATGTATTGATTGGTGCCTCAATAATATTTTTTTTCTATTTGGCACAGATGTGTATAAACAGTTGCGCGGTGTGGCTATGGGATCCTGCTTCTCTCCCAGCTATGCCTGCTTGATGGTAGGCTGGTGGGAGGAGCAGGTCCTGAGAGGGACCCACGCAATACTGTATAATCAACATGTCAAATTCTGGTACAGATATATCGACGATGTTTTTGTTGTGTGGCAAGGCAATGTGAACAATGCACAAACATTTGTTAATACCATCAACGATAATAAGGTTAACCTTAAATTTACATCTAGTATTGACACAGAAAAAATTGAATTCCTAGATGTTGAAATCATTATCAAAAATGAACAGATGGCCACAACATTACACAGAAAAGCCACGGCTGGTAACTCTACGCTACATGCGTCGAGTAAGCATCCTAAACATTTAATAGGAAGCATTCCATTTGGAGTGCTACTTCGCATCAAGAGAATCTGTAGCCAAGCACAGGATTTAGAGAAATGCACAAGTGAAGCCATTATAAGATTTAGAGACAGAGGTTATGATGAAATTGTCCTCCAAGAAGCACAGGCTAAAGTTAAACTAAAAACTAGAGAAGAACTTCTTGAACCAATAAGTGTCACTGCCCAAGCAGTACAAAATGATGGTTCTGAACCAAGATTGATTATCACCTATAATCAACAAGAGGGAAAAATTAAATCAATTCTCAAACGCAACTGGCCCATAATTCTTACAGATGCGGTACTGGCACCACAATTATCTAATAATCCTACGATCACATTTAGGAAAGGCAGATCCATGAAAACACAGCTGGTTAAAAATAGCCCGGAGATCTGCCATGAGAACAAAATGTGGTTGCAACCACAAAAGGGATTTTTTAAATGCCCGAGTTGTTGAGCGTGTAAGTTTGGGATTAATACCACCAGTTACTTCACCCCATTCAATGCTAGACCAAAGTTAATTGTGGGCCACTACAATTGCAAAACCGAATTTGCCGTATATGTCTTGGCCTGCACCTGTGGTCTAAGATACGTGGGCAGTACAAAGCTGCAGGTGCACGTTAGGATACTGCAGCATATCCGAGCAATTGTCAATAATGATGATGCTTATCCAGTCGTCAGGCACTTCAAACAATGTCACAACAACAATTTGAGTTGTTTGAATTACTTTGTAATCAGCTCAGTATCCAAACCTCGTAGAGGCGGTAACAGAGAACGTCTGTTACGCCAATTAGAATCTCGGTATATTATTGAGCTAGACAGTAAACATCCGAATGGTCTGCATAACACAGAAGACCTTCACAACCTTTTATAAATTAACAAAATCTTGTTTATAATCTGGAGAACTGGATGGATATAAAGATGTCATAGTCTACAATTAGCCTACAAAATGACAACCTTATCACTTATGTATTGATTATTTTGTAACTTAACTAGCTTTCCCATGTACAATAGGCAAGATGAACAACACAATAGTCAAATTTATTATAAATAAACATGAATCTACAATGTTTATTAAAGTTCATCACCAGCCACTATTCCCCTTCTTTTTCTCCTTTTTCTTTTTTCTTTTATATTTATAGTTAGGCACCTGAATGTTATGCATTTATGCATTAGCACTCTGACAGTCATCAAGGTAGCACTTAGCACTTTTTATCACACTATCATACTAATAGAATTAGGATTAACTACAAAGATAAGGAGTGAGACATTTGCGCACTTTATGTCAATTTAATAGGTAATAACCAGTTGAATAACCAATCAATCACAGCATTCTGTTCCACTTTATGATAGTCCATAAGGTTTTCAAGCATTTAAGTAATAATAGGCACAAGGTGCATTATGTGTTTTGAATTTAACACACAAATATATTTTAATAAATCTGTTTATATATGTATGTATATATATTTATATGTATTTATAATATTTAATTTTGGTTTTCAAGTATCCACGATTTTATCAAACAGTTTTTATTACCATTTAATTCAAGGACTATTGTATTTATACTAATGAGATTTATATGTGAAACAAAATGACTGTGGCGATAATTCACACTATGTGCATATATATGTATTCAACTGTGTTCACCAACCAATTATAGTGGGGACATAAAACTCAACGATAATATCAATGGCGTAAGATCAGCTTTTTTAATTCTAAACAACATTAAGATTGATAGTGTTTCTTCTATGTTTAACACGGGTGAATTTCAGTAAAAGATATAAAAATAGAAAGCGGACTGCGTTTCCGCATGTGATCAAGGGCACCTTGTATGCCCGAAACGTGTCATATGGCTTAAAAGAAATAAAGAAGTTTAAGCCACGAAATTTTGGGTCTGTGACTCCTTGTTCCTGTCCGTATGATTCAGACAACTTGAGTCGTCTTGCAAAATATATATATATATATATATATATATAGTGAACAAGGAGGCAAGACCGCCGAAACGCGTCTAGCCAACAAGACGGAATAAAGCATTTTTTCTTTGATGATATCACCCATGGAGTCAGCGCCTGTTTTACGTACCTCTGAACCAGGACTGGTATAATATTAATATATATATATATATATATATATATATATATATATATATATATATATATGAAAGAAAGGGTTGCCCTGCTTGAGACCGCACACTCGGTAAGTAAACCACTTTATTGAAGACTTGGCAGGTTGTACAGGTTTACAGCACAAATCCTCTCTGGGAAGCCTGACGCGTTTCGAACATCCTTGTTCTTAATCATAGGCACATCCCAAAACGGAGCCGCCACAATGTTGCACATACCGGTTGAGCGGTGAGGTTCCCTGGTTGTCGACACATATCGGCAGAGTGTTTCGGGACTTTCAGCCTAAAATGCACTCTTTGTTGGGGATTATCTTTCCTGGATGCCAGCCACACCCACTTGGGTATATATTTCTTGCAGAACTTCAACCTCCAGCAGGCACTCTGGTACACGCCCATGGGGGCGGGATGTTGGTGAATTTAAATAACTGCTCTGCAACATTGTGGCGGCTCCGTTTTGGGATGTGCCTATGATTAAGAACAAGGATGTTCGAAACGCGTCAGGCTTCCCAGAGAGGATTTGTGCTGTAAACCTGTACAACCTGCCAAGTCTTCAATAAAGTGGTTTACTTACCGAGTGTGCGGTCTCAAGCAGGGCAACCCTTTCTTTCATATGTGGCGGCTGGGCTCAGTCGCGAGACCGCACTGCTGCGAGGGATGCAGATCAACGGAAACTTCAACATAAGGTTACCGGTTGAGCGGTGAGGTTCCCTGGTTGTCGACACATATCGGCAGAGTGTTTCGGGACTTTCAGCCTAAAATGCACTCTTTGTTGGGGATTATCTTTCCTGGATGCCAGCCACACCCACTTGGGTTTATATTTCTTGCAGAACTTCAACCTCCAGCAGGCACTCTGGTACACGCCCATGGGGGCGGGATGTTGGTGAATTTAAATAACTGCTCTGCAACATTGTGGCGGCTCCGTTTTGGGATGTGCCTATGATTAAGAACAAGGATGTTCGAAACGCGTCAGGCTTCCCAGAGAGGATTTGTGCTGTAAACCTGTACAACCTGCCAAGTCTTCAATAAAGTGGTTTACTTACCGAGTGTGCGGTCTCAAGCAGGGCAACCCTTTCTTTCATATGTGGCGGCTGGGCTCAGTCGCGAGACCGCACTGCTGCGAGGGATGCAGATCAACGGAAACTTCAACATAAGGTTACCGGTTGAGCGGTGAGGTTCCCTGGTTGTCGACACATATCGGCAGAGTGTTTCGGGACTTTCAGCCTAAAATGCACTCTTTGTTGGGGATTATCTTTCCTGGATGCCAGCCACACCCACTTGGGTTTATATTTCTTGCAGAACTTCAACCTCCAGCAGGCACTCTGGTACACGCCCATGGGGGCGGGATGTTGGTGAATTTAAATAACTGCTCTGCAACATTGTGGCGGCTCCGTTTTGGGATGTGCCTATGATTAAGAACAAGGATGTTCGAAACGCGTCAGGCTTCCCAGAGAGGATTTGTGCTGTAAACCTGTACAACCTGCCAAGTCTTCAATAAAGTGGTTTACTTACCGAGTGTGCGGTCTCAAGCAGGGCAACCCTTTCTTTCATATATATATATATATATATATATATATATATATATATATATATATATATATATATATATATATATATATATATATATATATATTACCTACTGGCGGTCGCCAGTAGGTAGTTATAGTTAGGACCACGTTTCCATAGGAAAACCTCAACATTCTATTTTGAATAACTTTGGCGCCGGTCGACGAATCCTCGCGAATTTCTCAAAATAGGTGAGGCGCTACGCTCCGCTCCTACCCTGAAAGTCTCGGGGGGATCCGTCAAGCAGGGGCTGAGATAAAAGGGGGGTCCCAAAACGCGTTTTTCCCATGCATTTTTCCATAGGACCTTTAGAACGAGCTACAGCCCGAACGGCTGAACAGAATTACTCAAAATTTGGCAGAGAGGTAGTCCCTAGGTCAAGGAAGTGCCTTTTGTAGGTTTGGTGTAAATGTGTTCAGTAGATTCTGAGAAAATAGCCTTTAAATCAATATATATATCTGAGCCCGCTTACGGTACGCTTACCGTACGCTTACGGTAAGCGTACGGTGGCGTGCGCGAGCGCGATTCTGATTGGCTCTTAGATCTTAGTAAACATTCGAATCGGCCGAAACCAGGAAGCGGCGGCCGCCATTTTCTGTGTTTCACTCTGAAAAAAAAAGAGTGAAAACAAGAAAAGGGGGCAATGAGGAGAGTTACAGACCCCCTTACATTTGTGAGGGGGTCAAAGAAGGACTGTAAAGTACAAAACAAACATTTATTGATTTTTAAAAAAAATCACGGGGTACGCGTACGGTAAGCTTACGGTAAGCGTACGGAAGAAACATGGCGTGCGCGAAGGAGATTCTGATTGGCCCATAGATCTTAGTAAACATTCGAATCGGCCGAAACCAGGAAGCGGCGGCCGCCATTTTGTGTGTTTCACTCAGAAAAAAAACAGAGAAAACAAGGAAAGGGGGCAATGAGGAGAGTTACAGACCCCCTAACATTTGTAAGGGGGTCAAAGAAGGACAGAAAAGTACAAAAAAAACATTTATTGATTTTAAAAAAAATCACGGGGTACGCGTACCGTAAGCTTACGGTAAGCGTACGGTAAAAAAAAATAAAAAAAAATAAATGAAAAGCAGATTTAAGAGTTTAGATATTAGGGAGCTCTAAAAAGAGCTGTTGTGTTTATGAAGTCATTTTTTTAGTGGTACCTACAAGTAAGTACCGATGCAGAGTCTAAGGTTCAAGAGGAAGACTCTGTTCCCTTCATCATTGAAGTGCACACCATCTCCTCTATAAATGTCTTGCATGTCATAACGCAAGTTGTTGTGGTAAATGGCACCCATACCATAGTCACGGAGGAAAGCAGAAACAGATTTGTTGATGTGCTTTCTTGCTTTGTCATCGCACCGCGTGCCCACCGTGCGTGCACGGCACTAACTGCGTAAAGTGGGCGCGCGGTGCGCGAAGCGCACCGCGTGCTCACTGTGCGTGCACGGTGCGCGAAGCGCACCGTGCGCGCACGGAACAAACTGCGTTAAGTGGGCGCGCACGCCACGAATGGCGTAAAGTAACTTAGCATTTAAAAAACCGTACAAATTCACTGAAAAAACCATAGGTTTCACACACGTTATAGTTAGGAATTAGCATTTAAAAAACCTTGCAAATTCACTGAAAAAACCATAGGTTTCACACATGTTATAGTTAGCGGAAATTTTACTGATAAAAAACCAATGAAATTCCCCCGTTATAGTTAGTGCAGGCAACTATAACTCACGCGACCGCAATCTTCTGCTGATGACATATGTGTCTTTATGAAAAAAAAATATTTGTAATATATGTATAGCTAAAAATGTATGGAAGAAGACATGGGCAAATAAGTGTCTAAATACAGTATTAGCATCAGCAGAGGATTACGGTCGCGTGAGTTATAGTTGCCTGCACTAACTATAACGGGGGAATTTCATTGGTTTTTTATCAGTAAAATTTCCGCTAACTATAACATGTGTGAAACCTATGGTTTTTTCAGTGAATATATATATATATATTACCTACTGGAGTTGCCAGTAGGTGGTTATAGTTAGGACCTATTTTCCATAGGAAATCTGCAACATTCTATTCCCAATAAGTCTAGCGCCGGTTGATGAATCCTCCAAACTTTTGGCCAGCTCCGCTCCGCTCCTACTCTAAAAGTTTTGTGGTGATTCGTCAAGTGGGGGCCGAGAAAAAAGGGGGGTCCCAAAACGCATTTTCCCCATGCAATTTCCCATAGGATCTGTTGTCGCAGCTACAGCCCGAACCGCTGAATGGAATGACACCAAATTTGGCAAAGAGGTAGTCCTTAGTTCAGACTCGTGCCTTTTGCATAAATGGTGTGAATCTGTTCAGTAGTTTCTGAGAAAATTAGAGTTAAACGTACATAAATATCTATGGCCGGAGAGGATCCGCGGATCCTACCCGCACCGTAAGCGCACCCTCCCCGAACCGAGCGCGCACCCTCCCGATCGCGCCCTGAATTCTAATTGGCTGTCGAGTGTCTGTCTACATTCAAAACTAGGAACTGTTGGCGGACATTTTCTGCCTCGCGAGGCTGAAGAAGCAAGGGGAAGAAGTGTGTAAAACATATAAAGGGGGCAGAGTGGAAATAATGACCCTCTAGAGGTGCTTAAGGGGTCCCAGAAGGACCCCCTGGGGCCCCCTTTTTTAAAAAAAAACAACGGCAAAATGCGCGCACGGTGCACGCATCCTATCGCGTTTGATGCTCGGATTCTCTCGCGGTGGGTTCGCGGATCCAAGGGAAAAATAATGAAATTGTTGGGAGATAAAGATTAAGGTTAAGTGTTTTGTTCTTGAGTGGCTATAAAAAGAGCTGTTGTGTTCATTCAGAGTTTTTGGTACTTATAAGTAAGTACCTATACAGAGTCTAAAGTTGTTGAGGAAGACTCTGTTTCCTTCATCAGTAAAGTGTACTCCATCTTTCCTATACATCTCTTGCATATGAAAGCGCAGATTGTTATTGTAAATGGACCCCATTCTGTAGTCTCGGAGAAAAGCAGAAACAGATTTATTCACATGTTTCCTAGCTTTCTCAATCTGTGGACATAAATGATCGGACCAGTTCCATTTCTGCCTTTGGCATATGTTGTAATACACAAAGGTAGTTTTAGGGAAAAGTGAAATCAATTCTGCAAAGGTGTCCTTCATAAACATTTCTAGACCTACCCCAGTCAAAGTGCCTAGGTCATTGCCACCACAGTGCACTATTATGAGGTCAGGGTGTTGGATTTGCATGAAGGATTTCACCAATGGCATCAATTGGTGCCACTTGGGTCTCTGTAAATGAAATGGCAGTTTGGAAAGTAAGATGTTTCTAAAATGGTAGCTAAGATGCAATTTTGAAAAAAGACAAGAAATCGTTGGTTGTTTGACAACCTTCTACACTGAAAGGTAGGGTGTGTATTTCTGTTTTTTAAATGCATAATTCTTATTGTTTAACAAAAACTGATTGTAAGGAACATTATATATGATAAGCTTATATGTTGAAAAGTCAAGCACACTTGCTGTCTTGATTAGCAACATTGTGTGTGCTGAACTTGTGACCTGTGTGCTCAGTACAGTGTTCCATGACCTGTTTCTATGGTAATGGGCAGAAGGCAGATTGGGGGAAGGGTTCAAATTTATGTCATTTGGAAAGGGTTGAAATGTTTAACCAATAGAAATGTGTGTTTGCTTTTGAATTTATGTGGGAAGGAATTTCTTTTGATGTTTACATGTATATGTGTGGAAAATGAGAGGGAAACTTTGCCATTCTTTGGTTCTGCTGACAGGTGCACAGTGCAGAGATTCTGTATAAGAAAATCTGGTGTGTGACTGATATCTGGTGTGTGACTGATATACTTCTTAATCTACAAAACATCTTGAAAGGTGAGTTATTTAATTGTGAGGGGATGTATGTAAACTATTTTGATTTTAATCGGACTAATGTATTTCTTCTGGTAAAGTGTAGGGAGTACTTTTTTTCTCTACAATCTTATTGACAGTGTGTGTGCATGTAGAAACCATTCTGTGATAAGCATTAGGGGGCAGATTTACGTTCCCTGGCGCATCCCTGCAAATCAGCAGGGATGCGCCAGGGAAGATGCGTCATGCAAGTTTGCCCTTGCGCCACTTGCCGTGCATCGTGGTGCAAGAACAAGCAGATGCGTGACGCATCTGCCGGCGTAAGGTTGGCGCAGTGCTGAAGTTGTGTCGCAAGCGTGATGCAACTCCTGCACTGTTTCAACCTGCCCTATCCCTTGAAGCAGGCGTAAGGATTTGACGCACCAGCATCGGAAAAGTGACTGCGTGAAATCTTGTAGATTTCACTGCGTCACTTTTCCGAGGCTTTTTCCGACATAACGCCCACCCTACATACATTAAACCTGACGCAGGTTTAATGTGGCGCAGAGCTTTACCACATGACGCATCTCCCTAGATGCGTCACGTTGTAAATCTGCCGCAGCATGGCGCTAGCTTTGCGCCGCTGCTGCGTCACAAAAGTGACACAACGGCGGCGCAAAAGTGGCGCACAGGGCTTGTAAATCTGCCCCTTGTTTTTTCATGTGTTTGTAGACAGGTAACTGTGCAGTTTTTATATTTTGGTAGAATTAGAAACCAGTCATTGTTTATGAATTTGTGAAATGAGTTATGTTTCTGCAGTAAAATGTAGTACTCTTTCTAGATGAAGAAATGTGTTTTGGTATAGTGCAAGGGATAGTGTTGTTTGTCTAGAATCACACAGTGAGTCTGTGTGCATTTGGGAACCACTGTGAGAAAAGCATTTGGTAACATCGTGTATTTGCCGACAGCTAACTGTTTTAAAACCTGTCATGTTGTCAAGTTTTAGTAGCATTAGAAGCCAGTCTTTGCGTATGCATTGATAAAATAAGTCATGCTTTGACACTTATGTGTTGTTTTTTAATATGTAGATTGTGTGTAGTCTCCTTACCCCTTGCACAGTAGTGAATCAGTTTTGGTAAGCTGCTAGGGATAGTGTTGCTTGTCTAGAATCACACTGTGAGTCTGTGTGCATTTGGGAACCACTGTGAGAGAAGTGTTTGGTAACATCGTGTATTTCCTGACAGATAACTGTTTTAACCCCTTCGGTGCCCGCCCCTTTCCCCGCCCTGTGCCGGCCGTTGCATTAGCGGGCGGGGTTTGTGACGAGCTGGACTCGTCATGGGCACAGCGCCACCGCGGCCCATGACGAGTCCAGCTCGTCACGGGCACCGAAGAGGTTAAAACATGTCATGTTGTCAAGTTTTAGTAGCATTAGAAGACAGTTATGGCTTATGCTGTGATTAAATGAGTCAGGCATTGACACTAAAGTGCAGTCGTGAAATATGTAGATTGTGTGCAGTTCCCTTACCACTTCCACTGTAGTGAATGAGTTTTGGAAACTCCTAGGGATAGTGGTGCTTGTCTAGAATCACACTGTGAGTGTGTGTGCATTTGGGAATCACTGTGAGAGAAGGATTGGGTAACGTCGTGTATTTTCTGACAGATAAGTCTTTTAAAACTGGTCATGTTGTCAAGTTTTAGTAGCATTAGAAGACAGTCTTTGCTTATGCGTTGATTAAATGAGTCATGCTTTGACACTAATGTCCTGCACTTAAATATGTAGATTGTGTGCAGTACCATTACCTCTTCTAGACTAGTGAATGAGTTTTGGTAAACTGCTAGGGATAGTGTTGCTTGTCTAAAATCATACTGTGAGTCTGTGTACATTTGGGTAAGGATTGTGAGAGAAGCATTTGGTAACATAGTGTATTTGATGACAGATAACTGTTTTAAAATCAGTCATGTTGTCAAGTTTTAGTAGCTTTAGAAGCTATTCTTTGCTTATGCATTGATACAATGAGTCAGGGTTTGACACTAAAGTGCAGTACCATGTACTATTCTATTCACTATGCCAGAACTGAAAATGTAAAAGTTTTACCCAGGCACAAACCTAGTAGTAGTCTGATGATTTAGTCAGTTTCCAAGTCCTCATGTTGTGAACCATACATTAACACATAGATTGTTTCAAATGTCTATGCAGTATGCATGCAGTCTTCTAACATACTATATACTTGTCTTTCACATTTTCAATTAGCTAGTCAGTATCCATACACTTCCAGGAAACACTCTGTAACTCCCTTTGCAGTCCTCTAGTGACCCATTCAGCACCATGTACTAATCCATTCACTGTGCCAAAACCCAAACACTTATAAATTCACCAAGACACTCTTTTTCCAGTAGTCTAATGATTCAGCACTGCCTAAGTATTCATGCACAGAGCCAGGCCTTAGCACATGGACTTCTTGAAACCCCTATCCACTATGCATGCAGTCTTCTAACCACCTAGACACTTGTCTTTCACACTTTCAATTCTCTAGTCAGTAGCCATACAGTCCAGCAAACATCCTGTCACTCCCTTTGCACTCTTCGAGTGACCCATTCAGTACCAAGTACTAATCCATTCCCTGTGCCAAAAGCCTACCACTTATAAATTCACCCAGGCAGTCTTCTTGCTGTACTCTAATCATTCAGTCAGTACCCAAGTACTCATGCAGTAAGCCAGGCCTTATCACATAGACTGCTTCAAACGCCTATTCACTATGCATGTAGTCCTCTAACCACCTACACAGTTGTTTTTCACACCTTCAATTCCCTAGTCAGTATCCATACACTTCCAGGAATCACCCTGTCACTCCCTTTGCAGTCCTCTAGTGACCCATTCAGCAGCATGTACTAATCCATTCACTCTGCCAAAACCCAAACACTTATAAATTCACCAAGACACTCTCTTTCCAGTAGTGTAATGATTCAGTCACTGCCTAAGTATTTATGCACTGAGCCAGGCCTTAGCACATGGACTTCTTCAAACCCCTACGCACTATGCATGCAGTCTTCTAACCACCTAGACACTTGTCTTTCACACTTTCAATTCCCTAGTCACTATCCATACAGTCCAGCAAACATCCTGTCACTCCCTTTGCACTCTTCTAGTGACCCATTCAGTACCAAGTACTAATCCATTCCCTGTGCCAAATGCCTACCACTCATAAACTCACCTAGGCAGTCTTCTTGCTGTACTCTAATCATTCAGTCAGTACCCAAGTACTCGTGCAGTGAGCCAGGCCTTATCACATAGACTGGTTCAAACGCCTATTCACTATGCATGTAGTCCTGTAACTACCTACACAGTTGTTTTTCACACCTTCTATTCCATAGTCAGTATCCATACACTTCCAGGAAACACCCTGTAGCTCCCTTTGCAGTCCTGTAGTGACCTATTCAGCACCATGTACTAATCCGTTCACTGTGCCAAAACCCAAACACTCATAAATTCACCAAGACACTCTCTTTGCAGTACTCTAATCATTCAGTCAGTGTCTAAGTATTCATGCACTGAGCCAGGCCTTAGCACATGGACTGCTTCAAACCCCTATCTAGTATGCATGCACTCTTCTAACCACCTAGACACTTGTCTTTCACACTTTCAATTCCCTAGTCAGTATTCATACCGTCCAGCAAACATCCTGTCCCTCACTTTGCATTCCTCTAGTGACCCTTTCAGTACTAAGTACTAATCCATTCCCTATGCTAAAAGCCTACCACTTATAAATTCACCCAGGCACTCTCCTTGCTGTACTCTAATCATTCAGTCAGTACCCAAGTACTCATGCAGTGAGCCAGGCCTTAGCACATGGACTGCTTTAAATGCCTATCCAGTATGCATTCAGTCCTGTAATCACCTACACAGTTGTCTTTCACACCTTCAATTCCCCAGTCAGTATTCATACATTTCTAGCAAACACCCTGTTACTCACCCAGTGTGTCTCCTTATAGTATTGTAATCATTCAGTCAGTTAGCATGTAGTCTTTTAGTGAGGTAGGCTTTAGGTCATGAACTGCTTCATAGTAGTATGCACTATGCATGTAGTGTTTTTTAACCATCGTCACACTTGTGGTTCAGGGCTATAGTTTCTTAGTCAGTTTTTATATAAAATGTGTTTGTACATGAAGCAATTTATTAAAAATGTTTGTAGGAGCAAACAGAATGTAGTTAATGCTGCAACTTCTGAGAATTTTCAAGTAAGAAAAAAATTCAAAATAAGAGGAAAAGTAAAAAAGCAAAAAAATATTTTACAAGAGAGTAGTGCATAATTTGCTGAAAGATGTGAAGAAATATAAAGAGAGAGCTTTATTTTATAAAAAGAAGCATATTGAAAGCATTGTGGAAAAGGCTTTTGAAGTAAAAAGGAAACTGTTTATTTTAGTGTTAAACAGAATTCGATCGCTAGATAAACCAATATATGTAATGAAGGCCAAAAGTAGGAGGAAAAGAGTTATTAATAAAAAAAAAATTGTGATTTTTTTGGGGAGAATGGAAACACAGTTCTAGTTCAGAGCCTTTTTTTAATGAAGAGAGTTATTCACTGAGCGAAAAATTATTGTATGCAGTTGACACTAGTGGTAGAGGTTATGAGGTTAGTGATGGTTGTCCAATGGAGAAAGAGAAAATGGTGAAAGAAATGCAGAAGAAGTGATAGCTGATGAAGTTTTAGGGAGATGTGCTAAAAACCCTGTGTAAACTTGGGATTGCAGTAGTGTTTGCTGTGTACGACAGGAATCTATTGAAAAATTATGTCGTTTTTTTACGAGCCTATAGTAAAAAAAGTGTAAAACAAAAGATTAGGCTGTTGCAAGGACTAGATCCTTGCAGAGTGAGAAAACATACTGGTTTGCAAGGTCATTCTCTGGCTTGTCTTTCTAGGAAAGTTTGTGAAAGGGTTTTTCACCATTTCAGAATGCTGGCAGTACATCATACTCAAATGCGGAAGTTAGTGAGGAGGTTGTATTATGCAAAAAGTCCAGCACTAAAGTTAAGTGAGTTGAACAGTGCTCTTTTACGTGGGTCAGTTTCAGATGTGAAGCAGGTCTGTGAGGATATTGAGTTTTGTTACTTTGGGCCTCAGCAAGAGAGTGAAGAAACTGAGACATTAGTAGAACAAAATGTTGAAGACAATGTAGAACCCGTAATTGCAGAAACATTTGAGGATGAAATCACAAAGTTTAAGGTAATTTCAGGTGAAAGACCAAATGTTTCTTGTATTTGTTGTCGGCGAAGTCACTATAAAAATCAGACTAGGGGTGTCAATCTGTATTTAAAAAGTGAAATAGAAGATAATGATAAGTGGATGGAATTTGCAACTTATTTGTTGGTAGAGGATTGGTTTGATTTGGGATGTGAGCAGCGTATTTGCAAATATTGTTATAACAAATTAGATGAGAATAAAATGCCTGCTAGAGCTGTTCATAATAATCTAGAGTTGGTTGCTATTCCTCCAGAGCTCATAGATTTAAATACGTATGAGTCTATTCTCATACAATGTGTTCACCCGTTTCAGGCTATTGTTCGTATGGAGCCCAATACAAGTAAATTACCTCCATCAGAGTTGCAAAGAGGATTGAAAGGAAGAGTTGTGTATTTACCAGTAGATTTAAGGAAAAATATTGAAACTATTGGTGTAGATCATGCAGAAGATGAGCCACTAGTTATTCTAGTTAATGGTGTTCCTACTAAGAATAAGAAAATCTGGCAAGAGTTAGTGGATGTAAGAAAAGTGCAAAAGGCATCATTGTATCTGTTAAAAAATAGTGAGTACTATAGAAATGTGTTTGTTGGAGAAGAAGAAATAGATTTAGCAGAAGATAGTGAAACATTAAGTGGACAAATTGAAAAAGTGGACATGTCCAGATGTGAAGAAATCTATGAACATCACAGTGTACATCCACTTCATTCCAAAGAGGAGATGGGCAATACGATTGAGTTGTTTCAAATGAAAAAAGGAACAGGAAGTCCCATGAGTGTATTGGAAGAGAGCTTGGAAGCTCGTTGTTTCCCGCAGTTGTTTCCAACAGGAAAAGGTGGACGATATGATGAACGTCCTGTGCAGATTCCTGCATCTGAATATCGGGACAAGATTATATGCAGAAGATCCAAGATTTTGACAATGTATCCCTTATATGGTTCATCTTCTGTTTGAAAGTGACTTGTCTGGACTTTCATATGCAGTAAATCACATTTTAAAAACTGGAATGCATCTTCAAAATGTAACTGGAAAGGATTTTATGATTAAAGTGCATCATAGAGATGATCATTTAGAATCTCAGTTGATTAATCTGATGGCATGTCAGCGTGGGACTAATGAATATTGGTACCGTCAACATGGAGAACTGAAATGTATGCTACGGAACTTGGGAACTCCAACATGGTTCATTACACTAAGCTGTGCTGAGTATGCTTCGAGAGGCAAATTCCAATATAAAAAATATTGAATACAAGACACCTGGAGAATTGTGCTCTTTGGATCCGGTCAATGTATGCAGCTATTTTAATCATAGATTTTAAGCTATGATGTCTTTCATTTGCAATAAAAAGAATCCTCCTCTTGGAGAAGTTGTGGATTTCTTTTGGAGAAAGGAGTATCAAGCAAGAGGTGCTCCTCACATACATATGTTGTTATGGATCAAGGACGCCCCCAAATTTGGAACACAGATTCAGATGAAACTGTTTTGTCTTTCATTGAAGATTATGCTACATGTGCTCTTCCAAATAGCAGAGAAGAGAAAAACTTAAAACAACAAGTCTTACCATTTCAAAGCCACAGGTGTGGAAAATACTGTCAACGAAAGTACAAGTCAAAGGATAAGTTCTATATCAAATGTCGTTTTGGATTTCCACGTCCTGTATTATCCAAAGGAACAGTGAACAGTTTTATGTCAGCTGGAGGACATACCATCACAAGAGAGTCTCCGAAAAATACCTACAACTTAAGAAGAAGCGAAGAATCAAAATACATATATGACTACAATCCAGTTATTTTATCCATGTGGAACGCTAACATGGATATTCAGTATGTTGCGGACAATTCCATTGCTGTTGCTCGATATGTAACGTCTTACATTACTAAATCAGAAAAGACTGAATTGAAAGGAATGTGGGAAGAGATTTCTCACGAGAAGACTCTAAGCAAGAAAATATACAGTTTCAGTTTGAAGATGTTATCGCATCGTGAAATTGGAGCATATGAATGTTCAGATCGGTTATCATCTGCGAGTCTATATTCCAAAAGTAGAAGAATCATTTGGGTGAGTCTAGGTCTTGCAGGAATGCGAAATCGGGTACTGAAATCTGTTCAAGAAATTGAATATTTAGCAGAAAATGACCCCGAAAGTACAGATATTTTGAAAACCAATATGTTGGACACATACTATCCAAATAGAAGTCATCATCTTGAGAACATGTGTCTCTATGAAGTGCTGCAAAACTACACTTTTAAACGGAATACTACAGAGAATATATTAGATGGAAAATATGGAGTGATTGGTTCTGAAGGATGTCTGGTGAAACAAAGGAAAGGAAATTCAATTAATCACAGAAAACTGAGTTGTGACACTGCTGACAAAAGGGAATTTTACTACTTAGCCCTTTTGCAAATGTTCAAACCATGGCGTTCTGAACTGGATTTACTTGGAAATTTTCCCAGCTATGAAGATTCATTTAATGCTTGTAAAGATAGCATACAATGCAGTGCTTTCGCAAATTATGTCAAAATGTTGAATGATGAAATTGATCAAGAAGCTATAATTGCAGCAGAGATTGCTAGAGACAGTTCTCAAGACAGTCAAAGTTCTGCTGCACTGAGTCAAGATCCACTAGGACAACCAATTGTTGAAAATGAAGCAGCGATTGCAATGAATGAGGTGGAAACAGCAATGTATCAAGCACAAGAAGATGCAATACAGTTAGGAAACTTGGAAGAGCAACTAAATGTTGAACAGAAACAAATATATCAGCAAGTGAAAGAGCAGATTGACCATGGATTACTTCATGAAAAAAGAGGGTGCTCATGTACATCATTTCAACCTATCCGAATGTATGTGAGTGGTCAAGTTGGAACAGGAAAAAGTTTCTTAATTAAAGTAATTACAAGTTATCTGCAAAAAACAACTGAGTCGCATTTGTCTTGTGTTGTCACTGCTCCAACTGGGTTGGCAGCACATAACATTAAAGGAATTACTTTACATCATTTATTAATGCTGCCAGTAGAGCATGAGAACAAATTGGAATACCACAAGCTATCTGGAGAAGCTTGTTGTGAAGTTTCAAGAGTCCTGAATAAAATGCAACTTCTCATTATTGATGAGGTGAGTATGGTTGCAAACTTGATGCTTGCCTTTGTGCATTTAAGAATGCAGCAAATTCTTAAAACAGAGTATGACGTGTTATTTGGAGGAAAACACGTCATAGTTTTTGGAGATCTACTGCAACTGACACCGGTAAAAGGACGACCGGTATTTAAAACACTTGACCATGAAGATACCAGAAAGTCTCTTGGCAGTGTTGGTAACGTGAACATTTGGAGTAATTTTGAATACAAAGAACTGACAACAGATATGCGACAGGCAAATGATGCTGAATATGGAAGTATTCTGCAAGATATAAGAATTGGAATTCTTTCAAAACAAGGGAAAGAAGCTTTGGAGAGTCGATTACTTTGCAATGTCTTTCCAAATGAAAATGCAGTTCCTGCAAAAGTGTACGTGGAAATTGCTAAAAATAAGTCAGTGATTTGCTTAATGCCAACACTGCGTGAGTGTTCAATATTTAACGAAGAATTATTAAAATTGGAAAATGAAGAAATTGTAAAAATGGAAGCCATCGATAAAATACTGCATGAAGGAACCACTATTATTTTGATGGGTAAGTTGAGATCAAAACTGGATTGTTTAGAAAAAAAAATATCTAAAACTGCTGGTTTGGAAAAGACACTGTATGCGTGTGTAAACTGTCGGGTAATTTTAAGGCGTAATTTGGATGTAGAGAAAGGTTTAGTTAATGGTGCAATGGGCAAAGTGGTGGATTTTGTGAATTATCAGAAGAAAGAAGGAATTGAATTTTTTAAAAATTAAATTTGATCAGATTGATGAAGTTAAAGAAATTGGTCGTTGTTCAGTTCGTTTTTTGCTTGTTAAAGATTTATATGTCCGTAGGAAACAATTTCCATTTTCTCTGGCATATGCAGTGACTATTCATAAATCTCAAGGATTAAGTGTAGACAGTGCATTGGTGAACATTGGATCTACCGTATTTAAAGAGAGTATGGCATATGTTGCTTTGTCGCGAGTCAGAACATTATCTGGTTTGTTTTTGATTGATTTTGATGAGACAAAGGTTACTGCAGATGCAAACTGTGTAAAAGAGTATAATAGGTTAAGAAGGGTGAATGCTCCAAATTTAGGTCAATATCCTGTATTTGAAAAGCGTGTGGTTGGTCAAAAAAGAAGGTTAGAGAATATCTGTTCTGAAGGTGTCAAGAAAAGAAAAGAACAAGATAATGTTGTGATTGCAGGTAAAAAGAAATTGGACACTGTTGGAGAGATTGTTGGTTATCAGTTTGAAAATAGTTCTCGTGTCAACTGCTATGCTAATGTAGTGCTCAATGTTGTTTTTTATCTTGAAGGTTTGCAAGAACAAATTATGGAGAATCGGCAAAAAAGATTTTGTTCTCTGTTGCATTCTGTTTATGAACAATTGACAACAGATAGAAGTAAAATACAATCTGTTTCAGATGTTCGTAGTCTTTTGGATGTGTGTTCTGGTTCTACACAATTTACACAAAGGTGCCGATTACGATCCGGTAAAAAAAATCCCCGTACGACTCGTATCCGGTCTTTTTACCGTACGAATCGTACAAGTGCCGTACAAACTGCCAATTACGATTCGCATGGGAAAAGGTCCATACGAATCGCATTGGGAATTATTCCCCACACGTCCTTGGGTCGGAAAAGGTGTCCGACACGTCCCCGGACGATTTACCGTACAAATGTGAAAAGTGAAGTCCGACCGCGGAATTACGATCCATCCCGTGCGTCCGATGTTACAACCGTATGGTAAAAACACCATCCACACCGAACTCCCATAGCAACAATGGAGGCATGTGCCCGCATACGTGCCGACCCCCCCCCAGCCCCCGTACGTACGTGTCGAACCCCACCCGTGTATGTACACCCATGTTCGTTCGAGTCGTACCCCCCCGTGTATGTACACCCGTGTACGTGTCGAACCCCCGTGTATGTACACCCATGTACATGTCGAACCCCCCGTGTATGTACACCCGTGTACGTGTCGAACCCCCCGTGTATGTACACCTGTGTACATGTCGAACCCCCATGTATGTACACCCGTGTACGTTCGAGTCGTACCCCCCGTGTATGTACACCCGTGTACGTGTCGAACCCCCCGTGTATGTACACCCGTGTACGTGTCGAACCCCCCCGTGTGTGTACACCCGTGTACATGTCGAACCCCCCGTGTATGTACACCCGTGTACGTGTCGAACCCCCCGTGCATGTACGTGTCGAACCCCCCCGTGTATGCACACCCGTGTACGTGTCGAACCCCCTGTGTATGTACACCCGTGTACGTGTCGAACCCCCCGTGTATGTTCACCGGTGTACGTGTCGAACCCCCCCATGTATGTACACCCGTGTACGTGTTGAACCCCCCGTGTATGTACACCCGGGTTATCCCCCCGTGCATGTACACCCGTGTACGTGTCGAACCCCCGTGTATGTACACTACGCGCTGGGGGTACGCACCGTACATGCACGGGTGGGGGTACGACTCGAACGTACACGGGTGTACATACACGGGGGGTTCGACACGTACACGGGTGTACATACACGGGGGTTCGACACGTACACGGGTGTACATGCACGGGGGGTTTGACACGTACACGGGTGTACATACAAGGGGGGGTTTGACACGTACACGGGTGTACATACATGGGGGGTATGACTCGAACACGGGTGTATATACACGGGGGGTTCGACACGTACATACGGGGGCTGGGGGGGTACGGCGCGTACATACGGGGGCTGGGGGGGTACGGCGCATACATACGGGGGCTGGGGTGGGTCGGCACGTACATACGGGGGCTGGGGGGGGTACGGCGCGTACCGGGCCACCTACTCTGGTTGTTTCGCGCCGTACTTCGCTTTTCCGGCACTTTTTGGGTGCCGAGAAAATATCGCCGTCCGGACTGCTGTCGGTTCGAATCGTACTTCCTGGTTCGTGAAACGCTGCCTGAAAGCGTCCCGACGTCACGTCACAGCATTCCCAGATCACATTCGTATGTATATTTTCGTCGGTCGGTGTTTTTTACGATTCGTACGGAAATGGTGTTTCCGTGCGAATCGTAATTCCATGTTTGTAAAGTTTTCCGACCGGGTACGAGTCGGACGGAGAAAACGCTCTGACCGACGGTTCGTACCCGGTTTTTCCAGGATCGTAATCGGCACCAAAATATCCAACAAGATGCTCAGGAATTTTTAATGTATATGCTTACCATTTTTGAAAATGAAGGTGTAGAAATAGAAAATATTTTTGGCCTTTCTTACAACTGGGAACATTATTGTGAAAATGGCATGTATACATGTAGCACCAATGTAGACACTGAGAGATTTCTGTATTTATCATTACCAGACTGTAAATCAGTGTCTTTCAATAAATTAGTGAAAGGTGCAATTCAAAACATGGAGTGTAGCCAATGTAAATCAGAAATGTTATCCACATTATTCTTAACAAAATATGGAAAATACATAATTTTAATGATGCAACATTGTACAGCTGACGGAAGAAAATTGGATACTTTAATAAAACAATTTGTAGCAGCACAACTATCAATATCAGGAAGGACTTTTGTAGCAATTGCAATAATTTTCCATGATGGTCCTTCCACCACATCTGGACATTACACTGCTGCCTATCTAAAATGTGAGAAATGCTGGACACTTTGTAATGGTGCCCAATTGGTTTTCAAACAATGTTTGCCTAGTGAATTACCAAATTCCTACCTAATATTTTTAAAGCCAAAGTTTTAGGAAGATAATTCACTCTCTGAGGAATTTATTATTATAACTTAATAGGACTACCATTGGATAATTTACATATAGAAGAAGTGCAAAAATACCATTTGGCCTCAAGGAAAGGTATATTTTTGAATTATGGACTTTTTGGTGGTCATTTATTCGGTGATTATTTTAATGCGGCAACATTTACAGTTTTTATAAGTTAAAGTTATAAAATTTTGTAATCTGTAAGCATTTCATATAATTATGATTTGTATTTTCTGGTATTTTACTGAGAATAGTATGTTTTTTTTTTTTTTAACAATCTTTCTGATTGTTTTTTTTTTGCCCGCTGTTAAGTGATGAGTACGATTGAAATCACTATTTCTAGTGAAATTCAACATATTCTGAGAACAGCAAAAAAGGCAAACAAATTACTTTGTGGAAATTATGCTGTGTTATAAAAAATGTATTATTACATGTTATAATTTTTTTTTCTCTTCTTTCACAGATCCAAATTTTAAAATAAGCAATTTTTATGAATTTAGATTGGAATGAAAATGTGAAAAAAAGGTGTACCATTTTTTATTCCTATTACTGTGAAGGTAAGTTTAACCAATTCTCAATATGCAGAATGAGGAGGTCTGCAAGAAGCTACTAAGTTGAAACATGTTTCTAAAAACACTCTGTTTATACCTATGTAGTTTTGAAATCTGACCATAATCAGATATCATGTGACCTGCAAAAAAAGAGATTTGAGGGGTTCATAATATTTCCCATTGTACCTATTGAAGGACCGCAATTATTTCAATCATTCTTCTTTGAACATCTTTGCAGACAAAAGTCTGTGCTTACGTTTTATCATTTGCAAGGAATTTTAAAAACGGAAATATGTCACTTTTTGTAACATTGTTATTGTGTAAGATACTCTTTCATATTTACAAAGAGGAAAAGGCACTCTGTGCACTTTTTATACTCCATGTAAATACAATCTCATCATGCAGATCACTTTGTGTTGAAAGGGTGTTCTATAAGTGTTGTTGTGCATGATTGCACTTAATACTCATAGAACAAGACACATGTGTAGATTTATCATAAATCATAAATCTTGGTATGTGTGTGAATGGTGCACCATTCTAAAATTGGTGTAGGAAAGCACAACAAGGAGAATTGTTCTCATTTCTCCACATTTTTATATCTTTAATGCATGCTGAAATGTTCAGCATACATTGAAGGAGAAAAATGCATTTGTTCATTGTTTTTGTGCAGGAAGGTGTGTCTTCCTGCAGAAAAACAAACAGCACATGACACAGATATCCTTGCACTATGGTGCAAGGGTGCCTGTGTCACCACATGGCTGCAGTTTAAGCAGCCATACACATATGTTGCATCCGTGTGCTTCGGAAGTACTACAGCACACTGCAGTTAAAGAGGTTACTGTGTGATGCTGCAGCACTTCCTCATAGTTCTGCACTTATACATTCACCATACGCTACTAATGCATTCATTCAGTCAATTACGTACTACACATACATTCATCTAAACTTTCACACACTAACAAAGAAATTTAGCTCTTTTTTTAAACCAGGAAAGTTAGTTCTTACAAGAACTTTGTTTTTCTTTTCTTCTTTTATAATTGTTTTGGGGTTTTATGAACAATTTTAAAAATTTTAGATCTGCAAAAAAAAACAAATAAAAAAACAGGAGAAACCAAACAATGAACTTCAGGGAACAATAAAAAAAACAAAAAAAAAACTAGCAAAAGTGACTTTCTTGGCGGTGGCAGATCAGATCGATCGACTGCTCACCATAGCACAACGTCACATTGCACTTAGTGCAGAGCACTTTTAAAAAATGAAATTGAGGACGGATGCCCAAGGTTTGGGCTGATGGATGCACTCTTGATGTGCTCGGCTGCGATGAGGTGGAAGGCGCAGGAGCAGGAGTGTTTCTCATCCGTCGGCACTCTTCTCGTGCAAGATTGTTCGGATGAAGGGTCCTCATGTGCTTCATCATACTTGCCGTGCTGTACCAGTATTTCTTGTTAGGATCTCCTTGCGACAGGACTCTTTTGCAAATCTTGCACGTGACCAAGGTCGCATTGGTTTTATTCTGCCCCTCGGGAAAAGTAAAAAATTTCCACACCACTGAAGAAAAACGTTCTTTGGATGGTGCCTCCTCCAAAAATTCATCCTCAGAATTATGAGAAGATGCAGGTGATGCCTGCTGCCCTGAAGCCATTTTTGGTTGAAAAAAGTTAGAGCTAAGTGTAAACTTAGTCTAAAAAATCTTCTTCTCTCCAAAGAGATGGTGCTCTAATGAAGGTCAAAGAAGAATGATTGAAATGGGTGGGGTCTTTCAATAGTTAGAAGAGGAAGTGTAATGAACCAATCAAATCTCTTTTTTTGCAGGTCACATGGGATCCGCGCACCCTGCGCGTATGAATCACACACCCAGCGCGCATCCGCGAAATTGAATTAAAAAAAATTATAGGATTAGATGTAAAAATATATTAGTTTTAAGACTAGTTTAGAGTTTGTCTTCAATTAATATTCACATGAAATACATATATATATGTTTTTTTAAATGTTAAATATTTTGCGGGATCCGCGCACCTACTGCGTCATAAACGCAGATGACGCATCGCGGAAGCGCGTAAACGTCGCGTTCCGTACATCGAACGTGTCGCGTATACGCTGGGAGTCGCGTACCGGTCGCAGTGCAATCGTGTACTAAACGCATACCATGCGCAGATGCTATCGCGTAGGGATCGGGAACGGTGCGCGTAGGGTGCGCGGATCCAAAAACATTAAAAAATATTTATAAAATAAAGTTTTGCACATATAGTTAAAAAAATATGTTTGAAAAACCCATTAAGTTCAAATAATATTTTTTAATTTTTAAAAGAATTAATTGAAAAAATAAGTTTAAAAAATGGTAATAAAAAAGTATTTTAAAAAAATGTAATTAATGAAATTGACACACTGAATTTGAAAAATATAGAAAGCCAATCAAAATCATTAAACATGATATCTTCAGAGATAAGTTATAGATAGGAATTAGCATTTAAAAAACCTTTGAAATTCACTGAAAAAACCATAGGTTTCATGCACGTTATAGTTAGGAATTAGCATTTAAAAAACCTTTGAAATTCACTGAAAAAACCAAAGGTTTCAGGGGCGTTATAGTTGGGACTTGGCATTTAAAAAAACCTTAGAAATTCACTGAAAAAACCATAGGTTTCAGGGGTGTTATAGTTAGCTGGACATTTCTCTTGTACAAGACCCTAGAATTTCCCCTGTTATAGTTAGTTCAGCTAACTATAACTCGCGCCCCCGCAATGCACTGCTGATGACGTCACATATTACATCACTCATGACATGGTCAGTGACATCACTGATGACATCACTGATTGCATCTCAAATGACATCACTGATGACATCACTGATGACATCATCCATGTGATAATTAGATGCATCTTCTCACACCCTAATGTAACCTTTGATACACCCAGTCTAAATTACATACTGCCATTCTCAAAACCATAGACACTGCAACACCAATAAGTACATACCCACTCACCGATTCTTAGGTCTACATACACCTCCACTCACTCACCTGTAGAGTCACTCATACTTACAGTCACTCAGAACAGGACTATCATATGCATTTATACACCTATATAGACACTAAAAACACCGCCAATCATCCATTGAGGTACTGACACACCTAGTCAGTCATGCAAATAATTAATCACAGTCCGATTTACTCACCTATACAGTTAATTACACTCAAGTTCACTTACTCATAAAAATAGTACCACATTCTTACGCTATTATACAATCATTGATACAAGCACACACTCATCCATACAGCCACTCTCACAATCACACACTTTCACATATACCCACGTATATACTCTTACATGCATATATACTGCCTTTCACATATGTAGTTAGTCACAAATGTAACACTGAGATATACATTCAATCCCTAACACACCCATACATACACTCACCCAACCATATAGTCCATCACAGTTGCACTCTTAAAACCATGCACCCATAGAATCACCCACTCACACATCTATGCACAGTCACACACACCCTACCCACACAAACACTCAGGCACCCATACAGATACTCAGACACCCAATCAATAACCCATATAGACACTCATGTAGCTATTCACAAAACCATGCAGCCACTTATACACCAACACACAGACACATACTGATATTCACACAATTTAGTCACTAGTCTACAGTAAGATACATTTAATGACTCACTTATAGAGTCAGTTACGCACCTAGAAAATCATCCATTCACACACTTGTACACCCACTCATTCTTCAACAGGCCTTTCCCTATATATATTAAACATATTAAAACTTTACAGAAACACGGACTCACTGGATGACGTCATCAGTGATGTCATCAGTGATGTAATTTGAATTGTCATCAGTGATGTCATCAGTGATGTCACAGACCATGTCATGAGTGATGTAATTTGTGATGTCATCAGCAGTGCATTGCGGGGGCGCGAGTTATAGTTAGCTGAACTAACTATAACAGGGGAATTTCTAGGGTTTTGTACGAGAGAAATGTCCAGCTAACTATAACACCCCTGAAACCTATGGTTTTTTCAGTGAATTTCTAAGGTTTTTTAAATGCCAATTCCTAAATATAACGCCCCTGAAACCTTTGGTTTTTTCAGTGAATATATATATATATATTTATCAGTAGGTAGTTATAGTTAGGACCAAGTTTCCATAGGAAGAGCATTTTTTGTTTCGCTTATAACTTTGGGGTCGTTTGATGAATCTTCATGAATTTTTCCAAACTAATTCTTTGTTCATATCAGCTCCTATGTTGAAAGTTTGGGGGTGATTTGTCAAGGGGGGGCCAAAAAAAAAGGGGGTCCCAAAACGTGTTTTCTCCATGCATTTTCCATAGGAAACTTTAGACAAGGCTACAGGTCGAACGGGTGAACGGTATTACCCCAAATTTGGCAGGGAAAGGGTCTTGGTCTTGAAAGCACGCTTTTATTTATTTGGTGTAAATCCTTTCAGCAGTTTTGGAGAAATATCGAAATTTGCAGATATCGATATTTGGGAATTCTGCCATCTGATTGGCTGAGGCATTATGAGCACGAGCTTGCTGCTAATTGGCTGCAAGCTGTTGCAACTAGGAAGTGTTGGCAGCCATTTTGTGATTATGTTAAAATGAGTAAGGTGAAAAAAGGGCGAAAAGAGTAGGAAACGGGAGGATAGGAGCACTGTGACCTCTGTGGGGGAGTGTGAAGCGAAGTAGACAGTCCTACAGGTCTGAAAGTACGATTTTGCTCAGAATGACATGGTGCTGAGATGAGATGCTGCTACACTCGGGTATAAAACCGAGAACCTAAACCGTGAGCTCCTTGCTATAAAGTGATGTGCTCTGGTCTTTGTAGCATACCTGTTCAAGTAATGTTGGTAGGCGTTTATACCATACAGGGAGTGGGAAGCGAACTACTGACCTCTACCATGTTTTTATACTATACCAGAAGTGGGAAGTGAAGAACTCAGGCCTACCGGTGTGAAGACTCAGGGATTAAACCGTGCGCTCATTGCTGTAAAGTGATGGGCTCTGGGCGCTGTAGCATAACTGTGGAAGTAGTGTTGGTTTGCGTTTATACAATACAGGGAGTGGGAAGTGAACTACTCACCCCTACCAGTCTCAAGACTCGTGGAGGAAACCATGAGCTCATTGCTGTAAAGTCATGTGCTCTGTGTAGTATTCCAATGTAACTCATAGTAGAATGTTAGTATGAAATGCTACTAGAATGTAAGTATGTAATGTTAGACTGTAGGGCTGTCATGTGGGGAATCTTGGGGAGTTTGAACACGGTGTTGGAGAAGACGGTTGCCTTGTTGTCCGCTCCTGTTGGTGGCTGTTTAAGCTGTCTTCTTTTCCTGCAATTAATCTACTTATCGGATCCACTGCTGTCTTATTCTTCACAACATAAATTTGGCGACGAGTGGGAGAAGGTAAAAAGAAGGCAGCACTCACCAATATTTTGAGCTTCCTTGCGTTCTGCTAAAGACCTGTTTTCTTGGTGAAACTGTTTCTACTCATCCCAGGGTCGTCGGCTCTTGGAACTATGTCATCTGACCTGGTAGGATTTTAATTTTTGGATTTTGGGCTTCCTCTGCCTCTTCACTACACTCTGGTTCCTGTACAACACGTATGCAAGTAGTGTTAGTGTGCGTATACTCATTTTGTAGTTATGCAGTAACCAATGCATCATGGCCCTAAGGAGCGCCACCTCTCAGGCACAGTTCATACTATGTCCTTAGGTGTGCATCCATGGGACATTTATGTTTGCTATTACAGGGCGGGAGCATGGCTTTCACCCTGTGATAGCAAATCCCTGTTTTCCTTGTTGAAGCGAGAGGAGAGAAACCTCGTATCTCTTCAATAAAGCGGATCCGGATGGTAAAAATTGAGAAAATAAAAATGAAGCGGGGTCTCACCCGTTCATTTAAATGAGCCCCCTGGTGGGTAATGTTCCTGGACCAATCCTATTATTATATTGCGGGGTCTCTGCAGCACTGGGGACCTTAATCTCACATGTAAATTAGGTGTGGGAGGGCACAGACACGTTTCGCAGCCTAGGGGATCACCACCTCTCCGGGTATTGTTTAGCAATTGTTCGGGGGGCTTCAAGGCGAACTCAAGTCCAGGGATCGCCACCATCTGGGACTTTACTTAAATATGCAGGGTGGGCATCGCAAGTCCCTGAAGCCTCGGTGGCACTAGGCAGTGCCTTATTGGTTCTGTAATCACACGGGCAGTACTCATGGTCTTATAAAGTGATACACTCATAGAAGCCTTGCAGTTGTAGAATTACCTAGGCTTCATTTATGTAATAGTCTGTTGGTTTATATTTGGTAGGTGCACCGCAAAATTACAAATTCCCTCATAACCTCCTATCAACCAAACGATTTTCATAGTAAACTATAGACAGGTGTTGTCAGAAAAAGAAGACCCATACACTCACTTATTTATTGGTTAAAAAAATAACTTTTATTAAAACAACACAAATAAATGGAAAGGCAACTTTATTCAAACAAACATTAGTAAAACATGAAATAAGTGGGTGGGACTCCTCCAGAAGCAGCGTACAAAACCTGCAAGACAAAAAAGAAAGGTAAGTATGTGTGACATGTCCAAGAGAAAAAGAAAGGTAGTCAGAATGAAAGGAAGAAAGTATGGGAGTATGGGACAGAGAGCGAGTGGCTGGAAGGGAGAAGGGGAGGGAGAGTCAAAAGAACAGAGGGAGGAGGAGACAGAGCATTGGCCTACTGCACCCAGCCCTCACTGTTCACCTCCCGTCACCCGTGTGTCTAGGATGCTGGGGTCCGCGAGAAAGAGTGCAGTCCCGCAAGTCTTTAAAATGAAACAGAGATATGAAGGAGGCCAGAGATTACATTATTATCTACGGCAACATCGCTTGCCTGCACCTGTGCACCCAGACTGCTGCACCCCAGCCGCTTCCCCCACAGTGTGCTTAATTGCAGCTCCTGCGCACCGAGGCTTCACTGCTCACCTGCCACAACCGGTGTGTCCAATGACATGCCGTTGCAAGCTCCAACTCCGGGGTGCCGCTCTTAGGGTGGCACAGCAGGTCTCCGGTCGGGGACGGTGTCTTGATACCACGATGGAAGGCGTCTGAATGCGCAGGGCCTCATCTGGTGGCACTAACTCAGTGTCTGAAAAGGGAGAAATAATATAATGATGGAAACATCTTGAGGTAAATGAAGGTTTATTTCAAGCTTAATTGAGAACACCAGTTGAGTGTATCCTTCCTTCTTGAAGTATGATCTACCAACTGTTAGTGGTAATCGTGGTTCAAAGAGGAGTTGGAGTGCACAAGAATACACAAGGTTAAATAATAATATGTTATGCCAACGTTCACATACAAAGGAACAGAGCGCATGCTAGAAGCATAATGTGCGCGTGCAATGCAGAGGCCCAAGCCTTTGTGCATGTACACTTAGTAGTCAGCTCACTACAGTGTCCCAAAAGCCAACACCACGTGTCTGTAGGGCAGCGCTGCCTGCTGGCTCAGGCCTACAGTACAGTCCAACAGGTCCTTAAATTGAGACAGAGATGTGACTGAATGAGGTCAGAGATCACATCATTATGCACAGCAACACTGCTTGTTCACACCTGCTCACTCTGGCTGATGTACCCCACCCCTCCTGCCGCACCGTGCTCAATTGCAGCCCCTGTGCACCCAGACCCCACTGCAAACCTACTGTCATTGGTTTGTGTCCAGCAGGGCTCAAAAATCAGATGTAGTGTTGATTGCCAGGATGGTGTACACCTCATGGATCCCCTTTTTTTTTGCGCATTGTGCTATGCGAGGTGGATGCGGCCATATCACCTGAGGCAGAGTTGAAGAACTGGGACATGTGGTGTCATTGTTATCCTATTTATACGTACGCAAAGTGGGATGGGCTTGCGTACGCCAGGCCAGTGTAGGGGTGTGAATAATTATTCCGAGGACATGTGCGTTGTTCAGTTCCTGTCTGGGCAGGAAGTGTACCTATGTGTGTGTCACTGTTGCAGTTTTGACGTCGCACAATCTGCTATTTACATTAATGTAGCATGTACCAGGAGGGCGGCAACTATCGCTAATGAGATGCTGTCCGAAAACATTGAATGGACAACATTACATGTCGTTGTCAAGCTTATGGATATACACAGACACGCATGTCAATGGTGTGCGTTATTATTGAAAGTGTTGCTATCGCGAAGTGCACACATGTGCTCGGAAGGAGGGAGGATCAGCAGTGAGGTTACGTCATACACAGTGATAACGCTCATTACAGTCAAGCAATGCATGTCAAACGTAAATCTGAAAGTCTCACATATGACACACTACTATAGTGGTAAAGCCTGACAACAGAGCATACTGCAACACAAATCTACACATTACTCTTGACTGTTTGTCACATGTGATCTAGGATGTACACTCTACCCGTGGCTGATAATACCCCTTCGAGCCACCAATACCCAGGCTGAAAGGCAACCCAATAATGCACACACACACACGAGGGGCATCGTGTAACATTTGTTTTTTGCAGTAATGTTTCAGATGCATGGCCATCACACGTGGAAGGCTACTGTACAGAGCATGAATATTGATCAAGATAATCGTTGAATGAATACAGGATTTTGAACCAGGGCTGAACTCTAACATAATTCAAATAGGGGCATTTGCCATATTATTTGGAGAGTACGAAAAACAATAATTTTGGTTACCTGGCCCCCGATATCCAAAAAAACAATGTTTTATTGAAAATCACGTGACTTGGCACCCGTAGTCCTTCATCACTGTTTAAGACCTGAGTGTATTTAAAAAACCTGATGTGCCTGCCCCACGTATTTGCATATGATGAAGACCCGTGGGAGGATCGAAACCGGTAATGCTGTGCATGTTTAAGAAATAAGTCCTTCCCATCTAACATGGGCTTCAATTGGAATTCCATAGAGCCTATTATCAAGCCCATTATCGCCGTTTTAGCGGCAGTTTGCTGCCGATAAAGCTGCGATAATTGTATCGCCTGGCTTAATAATATGCCCCTAAATTACTTACCTGATGTCCGACTGGAGGGCTTGTTTTCTCATTGGAGTTTGCAGGGATGTTCGGTGTGATATATATATATATATATATTCACTGAAAAAAACGTAGGTTTCAGAGACGTTATAGTTAGAAATTAGCATTTAAAAAACCTTATAAATTCACAGAAAAAAACATAGGTTTCAGGGGTGTTATAGTTAGCTGGACATTTCACTCGTACAAAACCATAGAAATTCCTCTGTTTTAGTTAGTTCTGCTAACTATAACTCGCGCGCCCGCAATGTACGGCTGATGATGTAACATATTACATCATTCATGACATGGTCAGTGACATCACTGGTGACATCTCAAATGACATCACTGATGACATCATCCAGTGAATGTGGTTTAGTTTGAAATTTAAATATGTATTACATATATACCAATCTGTATTGAAGATTGAGTGGATATATAACTGTCTGGATGGAGGATTTAGTAGCTGTCTGACTGTCTAAGTGAGTAATTAAAAGTGTCTCACTTAATACATGGATTAGTAACTAAACTATGTGAATGTGTGCATGATTGTCTCTGTTGTTGTATAACATGCTGCATCAATTGGTCACTAACTACATGAGTGTGTATATTAGTTATTGATTAGTTAGGTGAGTATTTGTGTGGGTCACTGAGTTTGTGTGTGGTTGGTTGGGGTGTGTGTAACTATGCATAGATGTGTGAATGGTTGATTGACTAGGTGTATAGGTTTAAGAGTGCATGTGGAAAGTTGTTTGGGTGACTGAGTGTATTTATTTGTGTGTTGGTGAGCGAATATGTTTTAGTTGTACATCTTCAACAAAGTAAAAAAATAAAAGTTATTGTATGTGAGTGTTGGTGTATATAAATAAATATATATGAGTCAGTGATCATGAGAGTAACTATATGAATGAGTGTATAATTGTAATGGTGATCTTTTAACATATTAACTATGAGTTACTGTGTGTTTGAATAAATGAGGTGTTGTGTGTATAATTGTGTAAGTGAGTAAATGTAAGTGTGATTAATTTTTTTATGAGTGAGTAGGATGACTGCATAACCGACTAAGATGACTGCTGATGTGTCAATGTCTATATATGTGTATAAGTGAATTTGATAGTGTTCTATTAATTAGTGATTGCATGTATAAGTGATTATGTTGTTCAATGGGTAGATGTGTGTGTAGACTTAGAAATCAGTGAGTGGGTATGTAGTAAGTGGTATTGGTGTGTCAATGGTTTCAAATATGGTACTCTGTATTTTACAGTGAGTGATGAAAGGTTAAACTAGTGTGTGATGAGTAGGCCTGGGCCAAAATTCCGTTCGCGGAAATTGCGATAATTTGACATTTTTGCGTTCCGCGGAAAGCGCGAAAATGTCAAAATTTCCGCATTCCGCAGCTTAGCGATAATTTGTTTCTTGCTCGCGCTGTAAAATAATACATTCTCGCGTGTGCGCGATCGCCTTACCTGAATCCCCGCGTTCACCGACAAGTTTTCCCGATCCGGTCACGTTCTCCACGAGATGTTGGATTGTTGGTAGCCATTTGCGCTGTCTCGCGACAGTTCGTGCCCGCTGTAATGTCATGCATCGCGCGATCACGTCTTTCTTCTCGCGATCATGCACCGCGAGACAAGTGAAAACAAGATGGCCGCGCCTGCGAGCAACCACATGGGTAAGTTGGCGACCACGCAGAAAATACCGCGAACGGGCGGGAAAAAAACTTTCGCATCTTCGCGATATTTCCGCGTGTTTGCTGAGATTTTTAACATTTTTGCGATAATTTGCGAAAGTGAATTTCACAAATTCTGCCCACCTCTAATGATGAGGTGTATCAGATTGTCACGTGGATGATGTCATCAGTGATGTCATCAGTGATGTCATTTGAGATGTCATCAGTGATGTCACTGACCATGTCATGAATGATGTAATTTGTGACATCATCAGGAGTGCATTGCGGGCGTACGAGTTATAGTTAGCAGAACTAACTATAACGGAGGAATTTCTATGGTTTTGTACGAGTGAAATGCCCAGCTAACTAAAACACCCCTGACACGTATGTTTTTTTCTGTGAATTTCTAAGATTTTTTAAATGCTAATTTCTAACTATAATGTCTCTGAAACCTATGTTTTTTTCAGTGAATTTCAAAGCTTTTTTAAATGCTAATTTCTATATATAACGTCTCTGAAACCCATGGTTTTTTCAGTGAATTTCAAAGGTTTTTGAAATGCTAATTTCTAAGTGTAATAGTAGTTATATTTTGTACTTATTTTCTACAGTTTTTAAACTGTTTATTTATAAATCTTTTATTGATTAAATAACAGTATATATTTTTCTGAAAATTGCACACAAAAAAAAATGTAAACTGAAATATTGTTACATTTTTTTTATTGTAACATATTTATATTATTTTCTTTTTTTTTTAATGTTTCCAATTTTTTTTCGGAGTCGCGCACCCAAAGAGTACACATAACGTTAGGTGTGCGGATTCTAGCTGCCATTTTAGAAATGGCATGAAGGATCTGCATACGGTGTGCGACGGCTGCGTATTTTTCAGTTACATCATACATATAATATTACGTGATGTGCGCAATTAGTATGCGACCAGTCTGAGACTCCTTCTCCCACGCATTTGCGACACATGCAAATTACAGTACGCGACGCTTACGCGGTGGCGGGTCCCGCATAATGTCATATATGTGCTGGGGCGCGCTGGGTGCGCGACTTCCGCAAAAAAAAGTATGTTCTAAAATTATATATATGTTTGTTTAATATACATATAAGGGCAAGAGACTATCTAAGATATTCATAAAATTAATATATTTGTACTTATAATAAACCTATATTGTTTTTAAATATATTTTCGTGAAGTCGCGTCGGGTGCGTGCTTCGTGAGCGCTGAGTGCGCGGATCCAATGTGACCTAAATAAAAGATGATCCATTTTAATCATTCTTGTTGGAGCATCTTTAGAGACATCTCTTTTCCTAGAAGAACCCTTTTTGCTTGTTTTGTTGGGTGTTTTTCAAAAAATATCAAACAAAATGGCATCTGGACAGCAGCAGCAGCAGGAGGAAGTATCTTCTGAAGAAGAATTCTTGCAGTAGGCACCACGTCCACAGAGGCCGGAATCTGTTGTGTGGAATTCTTCACTTTTCCACCTGGAGAGAAGAAAGTAAATGCGAGAAAGGTGACGTGCAAAATTTGTGACGAGTCCTGTCAAGAGGCAATGAAAGAAAATACTCTTGTGGCACTGCTTCTATGTACAAGCATCTCCGAACCACACATCCTCTCAATTTTGCTTGGGAGGAAATGAGCTGCTTTGAACCCCTCACCTGCTGTGGCAAGTAAATCTGCATCGTCCTCAGGGACACCTGCAATGGACATTAGCACAGAATTCGCTTTCTCGACCAACACTGCGTGAAATGTTAGAAACGTATATGCTTCGGTGAGCAGTCGGGGATGCAGTTTGTGCTGCGCAACACAACCATTGTTGTTAATTTTATTGTTTTTTTTGTTTTTGGAATGATAAGTAATTCCAAATGTTTCCTGTTTTATTCGTTCTTTTTTTTTGTTCATTTTTTGAAAAAACACCCACAAAAATGTTGGAAAAAAAATAAAAATACAAAAGAAAAGAAATTCTTATCAGAACTACCTTATCTGGTTAAAGAAAGAACTATAATTGCAAGGTAATGTGTGAAAGTTTGGTTGAATATATGTATACAGCATGATTGATTGAAAGAATGTATTAGTAGTGTATGGTGAATTTATAGGTGAAGATTTATGAGGAAGTACTGATGCGTAACACTGCAAGCTCTTTAGGTGCACTGCACTGTGGCACTTCCGAAGCACAGGGATGTGACATATGTACATATATATGTTGCAACTCTGTGCTTCCCTCTGCACTGCTGCGCAAACTGCAGACATGCGGTGACACAGGCACCATTGTACCATGGTCCAAGGATGTCTGGGTCCTGTGGAGATTGTTTTTGTGCAGGAAGGGACACCTTCCTGCACAAAAACAATCAGTAAATGCATTTTCCTCTTTCAATGTATGCTGTGGAATGCAGCATGCATTGAAAGAGGAAAAAATGAGGAGGAATGAAAACAATTCTCCTCGTTGCATCTTGCTACACCAACTCTAGGGTGGCGCAACATTCACACACATCTCCAGATTTACGATTTCTCATAAATCTGGAGATGTGACTTGTTCTATGGGTGTTGCGTGGGAACACCCACAGCAACACCTATGGGACGCCCCTTCAAAGCAAAGTTCTGTGTATGAAGGGGTTGTATTTACAAGGAGAGGAAAAACCAAGCAGGGTGGCTTTTCCTCTCCTTGTAAATATGAAGGAGTGCCTGGCGCCATCACTACGTTACAAAAAGTGATGTACTGGTGGTGCAGGGTGCTTGTAAATCTGCTCCATAAGTGCTTAGGTATTGGCAGACTGATACAATAAGTACATAGTGCTGGATGGGTGATTGAAGAATTGCATGAGATTGACAGGAGGTATCCTACACTGCATGGGTACTACTTCAGTATTTAATGGAGTGGACCAATAGTATGTATCTGCTTAGAGATTTGTAGGGATTATGCACAGAATATTTTATGTGTACTTCTGTTGGTGCCTAGGTCATTTTATAAGAATACCACTAGTAACTGGAATGATGATAGTGCTGCAAACAGGGTGAATGCTTAATTTATAAGTGCTTACGTATTGGTGGAGTGATAGGATAAGTAGATAGTGGTACATAAGTGATTAAAGAAGTGCATGGGACAGACTGGACGATTCCTACACTGCATGAGTACTAACTGGGTATTTAGAAGAGTCTATCAATAGTATGTAGCTAGTTAGAGGTCTGCTTGGATAGTGCACAAAATATTATAGATGTACTTGTGTTAGTAGCTAGGCCATTCCATAAGTTCATGACTTGTAACTAGAATAATTACAGTATTAGAAACAGAGTGTATAGTGAATTGATAAGTGCTTAGGTATTGGTGGAGTAATAGGATAAGTAGATAGTGCTGGATGGGTGATTGGAGAAGTGAATGGGACAGACAGGAGGATTCCTAGGTTGCATGGGTAGTACTTTACTAAGTAGCTGGTTAGAGGTTTAAATATATAGTGCCCAGCTGAATGTAGTTGTGCATTGATAGTGTTTGGATTACTTAATCTTACTTTTGACAGTAGTACATATCAAAAAATTGCTAAACATTTTTTCAGTTATTATAAGTGTTTGGTAATAGGATAAGTAGCTAGTGCTGGATGGGTGATTGGAGAAATGCATGGGACAGACAGGAGGATTCCTACACTGCAGAGGTACTAACTGGATATTTAGAAGATCGTGTCAATAGTATGTTGCTGGTTAAAGGTCTGCATGCATAGTGTACAAAATATTGTACCTGCACATGTATTAGTGGCTAGGCCATTCTTTAAGTATATGACTAATAACTAGAGTAATTTCAGTGCTGCAAAGAGAGTGCATGCTCAATTTATAAGTGCTTAGGTATTGGTGAAGTGATAGGATATGTAGATAGTGCTGGATGGATGAATGGAGAACTTCATGGGACAGACAGAAGGATTCCTAGACTGTATAGGTACTAACTGAGTATTTAAAAGACTGTATCAATGCTATGTAGCCGATTAGAGGTATGCATGCATAGTGCACAGAATATTATAGCTGTACTAGTTTTTCTGGCTAGGCCATTCTTTAGGTACATGACTAGTAACTAGAATAATTTCAGTGCTGCAAAGAGAGTACATGTTGAATTTATAAGTGCTTAGGTATTGGTGAAGTGATAGGATATGTAGATAGTGCTGGATGGATGAATGGAGAACTTCATGGGACAGACAGAAGGATTCCTAGACTGTATAGGTACTAACTGAGTATTTAAAAGACTGTATCAATGCTATGTAGCCGATTAGAGGTATGCATGCATAGTGCACAGAATATTATAGCTGTACTAGTTTTTCTGGCTAGGCCATTCTTTAGGTACATAACTAGTAACTAGAATAATTTCAGTGCTGCAAAGAGAGTACATGTTAAATTTATAAGTGCTTAGGTATTGGCGGAGTGATAGGATACGTAGATAGTGCTGGATAGGTGATTGGAGAAATACATGGCACAGACAGAAGGATTCCTAGACTGCATAGGTACTGAGTATTTAAAAGACTGTATCAATGCTATATAGCTGATTAAAGGTCTGCATGCATAGTGCACAGAATATTGTAGCTGTACTAGTATTGGTGTGTCTATGGTTTCGAGAATGGTAGTCTGTATTTTAGGGTGTGAGGAGGTGCATCAGATGATCATGTAGATGATGTCATCACTGATGTCATTTTTAGATGTCATCAGTGATGTCATCAGTGATGTCACTGACAATGTCATGAGTGATGTAATATGTGACGTCATCAGCAGTGCATTGCGGGGGGGTGAGTTATAGTTAGCACAACTAACTATAACGGCTGAATTTCTCTTGTTTTGTACGAGTGCAATGTTCAACTAACTATGACATCCATGAAACATGTGGTTTTTTCAGTGAACCTCTGAGGTTTTTTAAATGCTAATTTGTAACTATAATGTCCTTGAAACTTGTGTTTTTTTCAGTGAATTTCATATATATATATATATATATATAATCTCCTCTGATTCTTACAAGGAAGGAATCCGCACTAAGGTTGTAGTTTGGAAGTATTTAATCTGCAAAGGACGTGATCCACGCGTTTCGGCTCGTCCGAACCTTGATAACGATACAAGACATCAATGTAGCATCCTTATTTAAATGTACAAATGCCTCCAGTTGCCAACATTACCGATGGACTACATATTACTTTAATCTAAAAAGCTGGCGGGCACATTGGCCTGGTCACGATGTGAAAATTCAGGAATTGATATAATAAAGAAAAGAAAACAAGTGTTAATATGCACACAATGTCATTTCAGCATATCTTGCCCCGTGACCGCCATACCTGTTCGTCAATGTGACTTATTCATAATAAACATACTTAGAATTGCAAACATCAACATAAACAATGGACTTTACATTACTTCAAAGTGAAAGGCTATCGGCCATATTAATCTGGGCACGTTGCGTATTATAATGGTTCTTACACGAAAGAAAAGGAAAAAAAAGGGGTGTTAATATACACACACTATCCCTAAATAAAGTTCTAGTTATTATAGTTCCATTCCATTCACAGCTCATTTGAGATGTCATGAGTGATGTCATGAGTGATGTAACTGACCATGTCATGAATTATGTAATGTCTGAGGTCATTAGCAGTACATTGAGGGGCGTAAGTTATAGTTAGCTCAGGTAACGATAACTGCTGAATTTCACTGGTTGTGTATGAGTGAAATCTGAGTCTAACTATACCGTCCCTGTAATCTTTTTTTTTTCAGCAAATGTCTAGGTTTTTTTTAACATTATGTAAGATGCATATCACAATGGATGGTGGGGGGTTGGAAGCAGGGCCTGGCATTGTGCTGCCCCCACCCAAGCTTGTTGCTCCTGCCTTCGCTCCTCCTAGCCATCCATTGTCCAAGTCCATGTCCCTGCTCCCTTATTACAGCCTGTGTGGCCGTTGTTCTGCCACTGGCCTTCCCGCCTTCTCTGAACAGTTAGCTTGCTGCCCCATCCACCTCCTCCCGATCCTCTGTTGTCTGAATCCATGGACTAACCTCCTCCCTCCTGCCATGCATGGTCTGATGTGCTGCCACTGCCCTCCATTTAGCATGCTGTACCAGTCCACTCCTACTGCCCTCCATTTCCCAATTCTATGCCCCATCATTGACCTCCTGCTTAGCCTCTGTGCTTAGCCTGCTGCCCCTATTCTCGTTCCCTCTGCCCTCCGATGTCTTTGTGCATGCCCCTGCTCCATCCTTTTTGCCCACCATGTTCCATGGACCTGCCACTCCCATCTACTCTGAGTGTTCTGTTGAGCTGCCACTCCCCTCCCACCTGCCTAACATTGTCAGATGACTGTAACCTGCCCCTGCCACCTCCACCCTGCCTGTCCACATTTCATGCCCCTATCCCCTTCCTCCTGTTCTCCATGGTCCATTTTACTGCCACACCCTTCTGCCCTCCCTGGTCTGTTGTGCTGCAACTGCTCCTCCTGCCTGCCCAGTGTGGTCTGTTGTGAGGCCTCTTCCCCTGAACTCACCTGTCTGTGCCAAGGTCTTGACCCTCCCTTCTATCCTCCATGGTCCTTAGTGCATGTCCCTGCACCCTCCTTCTTGCCCATGATAGCCATTGTGCTGACGCTAACCCTCCTGCTTGCCATGCATGGTCTTCGGTGCTGCCACAGCCCCTTCCACCTTCCCAGTGTGGTCAGCTCGCTGCCCCTGACCCCCTCCCACCTTCCCTCCATGGTCTGTGTGTATGCCTCCATAGTCTCACTGTTGCTCTGCATGGTGTGTCTTGCTTCTAGTGCCCATCACCTTGCCTGACCTCCATAGTCATGTTGCTACTCCTGCCCTGCCCCCTTGCCCCCAGCCCTCTGTTTCCATGTACAGACCCCTTTTCCCTCCCTCCTGGCTTGTCTGTTCCTTTGTAATGCCCCTGACCCGTCCCTCCTGCCCTTTATGGTCTGTTATGCTGCAGCTTTCTCTCCTGTCTGTCCATTATGGTCAGCTAGCTACCATTGCCTCTTTCACCTCTGTTCTCTGTTGACCATGTGCATGGTCATGTCCCCTCCCTATTGCTTTCCATGGATTGTTGTGCTGCACTTCTGTCCTGCATGCCCTGTGTGGTGCATTGTGCTGCTGCAAACCCTGATGCCTGCCCTGTAGGGTCAGTTTGGTGCACCTCTCAATGTCCCACCTGTCCTCTGTTATTCGAGTCCATGTCCCTACCCCAATTCCTCCGGCCTTCCATGATCCAAGGTACCGTACTTGCTAACATTTTGAACTTGGTAAGAGAGAGATTTTGAAAAAAAACTGGGGTATTGATTTTCCCCTTTGACTTACATTGAAAAAGAGGAGATTGTAGACAGGAGACAGATCAAATAAAGCCCATTTGGGCTTAAAAACATTTCCTGGCTGAATCGGGTCTGTTGGCATGTATGGTTGTACTACCACTGCCTCTTCCTACTGCCCACAATGGTCTATTATATTGCCACAGCCTCTCTTGCCAGTCCTGTTTTGTGGGCAGAAGGAAGAGGCAGTGGTAGTACAACCATACATGCCAACAGACCCGATTCAGCCAGGAAATGTTTTTAAGCTCAAATGGGCTTTATTTGATCTGTCTCCTGTCTACAATCTCCTCTTTTTCAATGTAACTCAAAGGGGAAAATCAATACCCCAGTTTTTTTTCAAAATCTCCCTCGTACCAAGTTCAAAATTTTCGCAAGTATGGTACATTGGATCATGGAAGGCAGGAAGAATTGGGGTAGGGACATGGACTTGGACTTGGATAACAGAGGACGTGAGGGACATGGAGAGGTGCACCAAACTGACCCTACAGGGCAGGCATCAGGGTTTGCAGCAGCACAATACACCACACAGGGCATGCGGGACAGGAGTGCAGCACAACAATCCATAGAAAGCAATAGAGAGGGGACAGAACCATGCACATGGACAACAGAGAACAGCGGGGAAAGAGGCAATGGTAGCTAGCTGACCCTAATGGACAGACAGGAGAGAAAGCTGCAGCATAATAGACATTAAAGTGCAGGATGGACGGATCAGGGGCATTACAATGGAACAGAAAAGCCAGGAGGGAGGGAATGGGGGTCTGCACATGGAAACAAAGGGCTGGGGGCAAGGGGGCAGGGCAGGAGCCGCAAGATTACCATGGAGGTCAAGCAGGATGGGCACTAGAAGCAAGACACACCATGGAGAGCAACAGTGAGACTATGATGGCATACACACAGATCATGGAGGGAAGGTGGGAGGGGGTCAGGGGCAGCTAGCTGACCACACAGGGAAGGTGGGAGGGGCCATGGCAGCACAGAAGACCGTGCATGGCAAGCAGGAGGGTTAGTGGCAGCACAATGGCTATGATGGGCAAGAAGGAGGGTGCAGGGGCATGCACAAAGGACCATACAGGATAGAAGGGAGGGTCAAGACCTGGGCACAGACAAGAGAGTTCAGGGGAATGGGCCTCACAACAGATCACACGGGGCAGGCAGGAGGAGCAGTTGCGGCACAACAGACCAGGGAGGGCAGAAGGATGTGGCAGTAAAATGGACCATGGAGGACAGGAGGAAGGGGATAGGGGCATGGAATGAGGACAGGCATGGTGGAGGTGGCAGGGGCAGGTTACAGTCATCTGACAATGCTAGGCAAGTGGGAGGGGAGTGGCAGCTCAACAGAACACTCAGAGTAGATAGGAGTGGCAGGTTCATGGAACATGGTGGGCAAAAAGGATGGAGCAGGGGCATGCACAAAGACATCGGAGGGCAGGGGGAAGGAGAATAGGGGTAGCAAGCTAAGCACAGAGGCTAAGCAGGAGGTCAATGTTGGGGCATAGAATTTGGCAATGGAGGGCAGGAGGAGTGGACTGGTACATCATGCTAAATGGAGGGCAGCACGTCAGACCATGCATGGCAGGAGGGAGGAGGCAAGTCCATGGATTCAGACAACAGATGATAGGGAGGAGGTGGATGGGGCAGCAAGCTAACTGTTCAGAGAAGGTGGGCATGCCAGTGGCAGAACAACGGCCACACAGGGCTTTAATAAGGGAGCAGGGACATGGACTTGGATAACAGATGGCTAGGAGGAGGGAAGGCAGGAGCAGCAAGCTTGAGTGGGGCAGCACAATGCCAGGCCCTGTTCCAACCCCCCCACCATCCATTGTGATATGCATCTTAAGTAACGTTAAAAAAGCCTAGAAATTTGCTGAAAAAACAAAGATTACAGGGACAGTATAGTTAGACTCAGATTTCACTCATACACAACCAGTGAAATTCAGCAGTTATCGTTACCTGAGCTAACTATAACTTACGCCCCCGCAATGTACTGCTAATGACCTCAGACATTACATCATTCATGACATGGTCAGTTACATCACTCATGACATCACTCATGACATCTCTAATGAGCTGTGAATGGAATGGAACTATAATCGCTAAAACTTTATTTAGGGATAGTGTGTGTACATTAACACCTCTTTTTTTCCATTTCTTTCGTGTAAGAACCATTATAATATGCAACGTGCCCAGATTAATATGGCTGATAGTCTTTCACTTTAAAGTAATGTGTAGTCCATTGTTTATGTGGATGTGTGCAATTCTAAGTATGTTTATTATGAATAAGTCACGTTGACGAACATACAGGTGTGGCGGCCACGGGGTAAGATATGTTTAAATGACATTGTGTGCATATTAACACTTGTTTTCTTTTCTTTATTGTATCAATTCCTGAATTTTCACATCATGACCAGGCCAATATGTCCGCCAGCTTTTTTGATTAAAGTAATGTACTGCTGATGACGTCACTCATGACATGGTCAGTGACATCACTGATGATATCACTGATGACATCTCAAATTCCATCACTGATGACATCATCTACGTGATCATCTGATGCACCTCCTCACACCCTAAAATACAGATTACCATTCTCGAAACCATAGACACACCAATACTAGTATAGCTACAATATTCTGTGCACTATGCATGCAGACCTCTAATCAGCTACATAGCTTTGATATAGTCTTTTAAATACTCAGTTAGTACCTATGCAGTCTAGGAATCCTTCTGTCTGTCCCATGTACTTCTCCATTCAACCATCCAGCACTATCTACGTATCCTATTACTATTACTCCACCAATACCTAACCACTAATACATTTAGCATGCACTCTATTTGCAGCACTGAAATTACTCCAGTTATTAGTCATATATTTAAGGAATGGCGTATTAAAAACACAAGTGCAGGTTCAATATTTTGTACACTATGCATGCACACCTCTAACCAGCTACAAACTATTGATACACTCTTCTAAATACCCAGTTAGTACCTATGCAGTCTAGGAATCCATCTGTCTGTCCCATGCATTTCTCCAATCACCCATCCAGCACTATCTACTTATCTTATTACTATTACCCCACCAATACCTGAGCACTAATAAATTCACTACACACTCTGTTTGTAATACTGTAATTATTCTAATTACTAGTCATGATCTTATGGAATGGCCTAGCTACTAACACAAGTACATCGATAATATTGTGTGCACTATCCAAGCAGACCTCTAACTAGCTACATACTATTGATACTCTTCTAAATACCCAGTTAGTACTCATGCAGTGGAGGAATCGTCCAGTCTGTCCCATGAACTTCTTTAATCACTTATCTACCACTATCTACTTATCTTATCACTCCACCAATACGTAAGGACTTATAAATTAAGTGTTCACTCTGTTTGCAGCACTGTCATCATTCTAGTTACTAGTGGTATTCTTGTAAAATGACCTATGCACCAGCACAAGTACACATAAAATATTCTGTGCATAATCCCTACAAATCTCTAAGCAGATACATACTATTGGTCCACTCCATTAAATACTGAAGTAGTACCCATGCAGCGTAGGATACCTCCTGTCAGTCTCATGCAATTCTTCAATCACCCATCCAGCACTATGTTCTTATTGTATCAGTCTGCCAATCCCTAAGCACTTATGGGGCAGATTTACAAGCATCCTGCGCCACCAGTACGTCACTTTTTGTAACGTAGTGATGGCGCCAGGCACTCCTTCATATATATAAGGAGAGGAAAAGCCACCCTGCGTGGTCTGTCCTCTCCTTGCAAATACGACCCCTTCATACACATAACTTTGCATTGAAGGAGACGTCCCATAGGTGTTGCTGTGGGTGTTCCCACGCAACACCCATAGAACAAGACACATCTCCAGATTTATGAGAAATCTGGAGATGTGTGTGAATGCTGCGCCATCCTAGAGTTGGTGTAGCAAGGCGCAACAAGGAGAATTGTTTTCATTTCTCCTCATTTTTTCCTCTTTCAATGCATGCTGCATTCCACAGCATACATTGAAAGAGGAAAATGCCTTTACTGATTTTTTTTGTGCAGGAAGGTGTCCCTTCCTGCACAAAAACAATCTCCACAGGAGACAGACGTCCTTGCACCATGGTGCAAGGGTGCATGTGTCACCACATGGCTGCAGTTTGTGCTGCAGTGCAGAGGGAAGGACAGAGTTCCAACATATTCATGTACATATGTCACATCCCTGTGCTTTGGGAGTACCACAGTGCAGTGCAGCTAAAGCTTGCAGTGTCACGCTGCAGTACTTCCTCATAAATCTTCACCTATAAATTCACCATATACTACTAATGCATTCTTTCAGTCAATCATGCTGTATACATATATTCAACCAAACTTTCACACATTACCTTGCAATTATAGTTCTTTGTTTAACCAGATAAGTTCGTTCTGATAACTTTTTTTTTTCGTCTTTTTTCTTTTGTATTTTTTTTGTAACCATTTTTTTTTTTTGGGCTTTTTCAAAAAATGAACAAAAGAAAGATCGAATAAAACAGGAAACATCTGGAATTACTTATCATTCCAAAAACAAAAAAATTAACAACGATGGTTGCGTTGCACAGCACAAACGGCATCCACAGACTGCTCACCGAAGCATATAAGTTTCTTACACTTCAAGCAGTGTTGCTCGAGAAAGGCGAATTCTGGCCTAATGTCCATTGCAGGTGTTCCTGAGGACGCTCCAGATGTACTTGCCACAGCAGGTGAGGGGTTCAAAGCAGCTTGCCTCATTTCCTCCCGAGCTAGATTTAGAGAATGTGTGCTCCGGAGATGCCTGGACATAGAAGCAGTGCCGCAAGAGTATTTTTTTCACTGCCTCTTGACTGGACTTGGTCACAAATTTTGCACGTCACCTTTTACGCATTTACTTTCTTCTATCAAGGTGGAAAAGTGAAGAATTTCCACAAAACAGATTCCGGCCTCTGTTGACTTGGTGCCTCCTGCAAGAATTCTTCTTCAGAAGATACTTCCTCCTCCTGCTGCTGCTGTCCAGATGCCATTTTGTTTGATATTTTTTGAAAAACACCAAAAAAAACAAGCACAAAGGGTTCTTGTAGGAAAAGAGATGTCTTTCTAAAGATGTTCCAACAAGAATGATTAAAATGGGTGGGGTCCTTCAATAGTTACAGTGGTAAATGTTATGAACCAATGAAATCTTTTTTTTGAGGTCACATGGGATCCGCGCACTCTGCGCTCACGAAGCACGCACCCGACGCCGCTTTGCGTAAATATATTTAAAAATAATATAAGTTTATTATAAGTACAAATCTATTACTTTTATGAATATCTTAGATAGTCTCTTGCCCTAATATGTATACAAAGCACACATACATATCATTTTAGAACAGAATTTTTTTTTTGCGGGAGCCGCGAACCCAGCGCGCCCCAGCACGTATATGACGTCAAGCAGGACCCGGCACCGCGCAAGCATCGCGTACAGTAATGCGCATGTGTTTCAAATACACGGGAGCAGGAGTCTCGGACTGTTCGCATACCAATAGCTCACATCGCGTAATATTAAATGTATATGCTGTAACTGAAAAACACGCAGCCGTCGCACACCGTACGCGGATCCTTCACGACGTTTCTAAAATGGCAGCTAGAAGCTGCGCACCCTCCGTGATATGTACGCTTTGGTTGCGCGACTCCGAAAATAATTTGGAAAAAAAAATGTAAAAAAGAAAATAATATAAATATATTAAAATAAAAAATAAAAAAAAATTAAACAATATTTCAGTTTTAATTACAAAAAATGTTTTTGTGCAATTTTCAGAAAAATATATAATGTTATTTAATGAATAGAATATTTATAAATAAACAGTTAAAAAACTGTAGAAAATCAGTACAAAAAAAATAGATATAACTACTATTACACTTAAAAATTTGCATTTAAAAAACCTTTGAAATTCACAGAAAAAACCATAGGTTTCAGAGACGTTATAGTTAGAAATTAGCATTTAAAAAAACCTTAGAAATTCACAGAAAAAAACATAGTTTTCAGGGATGTTATAGTTAGCTGGATATTTCACTCGTATAAAAACATAGAAATTCCTCCGCAATGCACTGCTGATGAAGTCACATATTACATAATTCATGACATGGTTAGTGACATCACTGATGACATCATCCACGTGACAATCTGATACACCTCATCAGACACTAGTATATCCTTTCATCACTCACTGTAAAATAGAGTACCATATTTGAAACCATTGACACACCAATACCAGTTACTACGTACCCACTCACTGATTCCTAAGTCTACACACACAACTACCCATTCAACAACAGAATCACTTATACATGCAGTCACTAATTAATAGAACACTATCAAATGCACTAATACACATATATAGATATTGACACATCAGCAGTCATCTTAGTCGGTTATGCAGTCATCTTACTCACTCATGAAAAAAATTAATCACACTAACATTTACTCACTTACACAATTATACACACAACACCTCATTTATTCTGACACATAGTAACTCATAATTAATATGTTAAAAAATCACCATTATAATTATACACTCATTCATATAGTTACTCTCACAATCACTGACTCTTATATATACTTATTTATATACACCAATTCTCACATACAATGCCTTTTATGTTTTGACTTTGTTGAAGATGTACAACTAAAACAAATTTTCGCTCACCAACACACAAATAAATACATTCAGTCACCCAAACAACTGTTTCCACATGCACTCTTAAACCTATACACCTCGTCAATCAACCATTCACACATCTATGCATAGAGTTGCACACACCCCATCCAAACACACACAAACTCAGTGTCCCATACAAATACTCAGCCAACTAATCAATAACTAATATACACACTCATGTAGTTAGTGACCAACTGATGCAGCATGTTATACAACAACAGAGACAGTGATGCACACCTTCACATAATTTAGTTACTAATCCATGTATTAAGTGAGACACTTTTAATTACTCACTTAAACAGACAGTCAGAGAGCTACTAAATCCTCCATCCTGACAGTTATATATTCACTCAATCTTCAATACAGATTGGTATATATATATATATATATATATACATATATATATAATACATATTTCAATTTCAAACTAAACCACATTCACTGGATTATGTCATCAGTGATGTCATTTGAGATGTCATCAGTGTAATTTGTGACATCATCAACAGTGCATTGCTGGCGCGCGAGTTATAGTTAGCAGAACTAACTATAATATAGGAATTTCTATGGTTTTGTACGAGTGAAATGTCCAGCTAACTATAACACCCCTGAAACCTATGTTTTTTTTCTGTGAATTTCTAAGGTTATTTAAATGCTAATTTCTAACTATAACGTCTCTGAGAAAGCTGCCGCTTGAGTAAAAATCTACTTGAGCAGCAGAAAACGACAGCTCGCACTGTGCAAGATGCCGTTTTCAATGATTGCACAGTGCGGACAAGCATCCGGCACTGTGCAATCATCGTGAACTGCGCACTACACAGTTCGCAAAGTGCTACGTGTATCTTGCGTCGTGCGAAGTGCACTTTGCGTTGCTACGTGTAGCGCTACTACACGAACTACCCCCAGGGTTACTATATATGCCATCCATATTAAAAAGCAGATTGTTGTTGTATGTGGGCCCCATATGGTCTCTGAGATAAGCAGAAACAGCTTTATTGACACTTTTTCTTGCTTTCTCAATCTGTGGACAACATTGATTGGACCTGTTCCATTTCTGTCTTTGGCATATGTTAGAGTACACAAAGGCAGTAGGGGGAAAAGCAACATCAATTCTGCAAAGGATTCCTGTTGCAAGATGGCGTCTGCGCTGGACATGTGAGCGAGGAGCGAGAAGCTCCTGAGCTGTTCCCCCATCCAACGGGATCACGGCCGAGGGGGCGTTGAGCTCTGTGCAGAGGAAAGCGGGCGACGAGAAGAATTAAACCGCGTATGCGGATTTGAGCAAGGAACCGGCATTACGCGAGGAGAGATTAAACCTCTATCAGGGGTCATCTATACGGCGTTTTGCCGGCTCAGTGGGTCGGAGGTCTGGCGGTCCGGTGGGACTGCCGAGACTGAAGGTGAAGGTGAGCATGTCAGCTGCAACTCTGGCTGTTTTGTGTAAGGTCGCGAGTCTACGGGCAGGAGAAACTCGGGCTGCTGGAGTAGAGCAGAAAATATTTCTGGTAAGAATGGATAAAAGTGGACAAGTCGTTTTATAGCCGGCAAGATCTGCAATCAATAACGTGTTTCCCTCTGCTGCGCTTGATAGCAGCTGAGAGCGCTAGCAGCCAGTGACAGGACCAGAGGTGAACATACACCGAGTCAGAAGGAGGCAGGACCGAAGGTCCAAAGAGGCAGAAGCTATCAGAGAGACAGCAGGGCCTTTGGGATAAGAGGAACTACCACTATCAGCAGCCATGGCCCAGATATTGCCCTTTCGCTCCCAGGAGCACCTGCAGCCTTATCAGTAACCTGTTTAACTGCTGTCAATCTGCCATGAGGGGGAGGATTACTGCTCCCACACCACTTTTCTGCACACATTTGCGCCAGGAGGCGCTGCCGCATTTCTACCGCGCCCGGAGGCGCATAAATCACAGCGCGGCTTTGCGGGAACCTCTGTTAATCTGCCACGAGGGGGAGGACTACTGCTTCCACACTGTTTTGCTGCACACGTGGCGCAGCCAATTTTCTACCGCGGCCGAAGGAGGCTGAGCTGGGCCACGTTATTTGGCCCCGGCAGTAGCAGTCAACGCTGTCTTGTCCCCTCACCCTGGGATATCCGTGTTAAGGTACTGTGAAGCAGCTTACTGCCCATTGTTATTTGTTATCGTGTGGTGGGTCCACAATTGTGTAATTGGGCTACTACTTTACTCTATGTTATAAAATGAGCAAACTAAAAGGTGTAGCCGGGACCCTGGACGCATTTATTGTAAGGGCTGAATCGCTTTTAACTCATGAAATTCACTTGACTGAAAGACGGTTGTCTTTGGACCCTGCCACGTTACAATCCTGTTTGTCGCTGGGTGGTCCTGCTAATGTTAACACAACCTGTCCGAACATACCAAACATATCACCAGCAAGGCCTGACTTTGTTTCCCCCAACCCACTTTTACCATCTGGGGACTCCCCTAATGTGTCTGTTTCAGATGTACCCTGTATTAACACTAGGGGTAATGCTGCTAAGGCACAAAGGAATATTAAATCAAGCGTTCAACCTACTAAAAAAAAGTATGTTACCTCTGCCAAACCCAATTCTAAAAATGCTAAAAGCCGCAAACTTGTTGGGAGCCCAAACATTGTCGTGGTTGCCAGTACAAACTCAGTAGCGACCCAGACAGACATTACTTTTGAACTTATGTGCAATGAGGTCAACATAGGTGTTGCGGGGGGAGCCACACAAACAGGGTTCGCAACGGAAGCTCTTGAGACTATGTTGGTTACCCTCAAGGATGTGATTGACAAAAATGTTGAATTGCTGTGGGGGAAATTTAAGCAATTGGACCGTATTGTGGACAACTTAAGCTGTTGGAGGTTGAACAAAGTTCTTGATGAAGTTGGACGAGGGAATAGTATATCATCAGTGGTCAACAAACATGGGCCTGTAACACAATTGATGGGTGTTGTTTTCCCCCCCAGGTTACCCCCTTCGTCAATCCCAGTATTTCCCGTTGTAATCAAAACAACTTGCCTGTGCCAAATCCTATTGTTACACAGAGGGAAAGCTTGGGCACATCCCAAACATGTAATCCAGGCGATCCCAGGTAGTGTTAATTGTAACCTGCCTCAGCAGGGAACTATTGTGGCTGACCCAAACAATGTCGCTGCAGACCACCTTAGGGATTCACATTTAAGTCCTAACACAGATGTGCTGAGCCTGCCACCGGCCTCTAGTCCTTATGTGTTAGTACTGGCTTGCGTTCCTAACCTTGCAGAGGGACAGAGGGAATCCTGGTTAGACCTCCGCAATAAATCTGCAGATTGGCTACGTAAACATAAAGGTTTCCAACCCTCTTCAATGAATGAAATTATCATGGCCAGGAGAGTAGGGTGGGTTGGCCACTCGGATAAGAACATCAATGGTGACTGCATTGTCCTTAATTTTCGTAGACCACACATAGTCCGTCATTTACTTAGCACTCAAGAGCAATCTTTTTCACAAAATACAGACATTTGCGCACTCCCCTTAGGTTATTTCTATAAACCACCAGTTATATTGTTTAGGGATGCTCACGTAATACCCTTGGCAGCCAATAGGTTCCATGCACTTTCCAATTTGGACACACAGGATTGACAACCACCTTTGTTGACCAATTTACAGGTCCACGTGGAGGATCATTTAGACATCGCACTCCCACTCTCTAATGATGAATCAGTTCCAACTATGGTAAATATGGGAGCTAACCTGAGCGTCCTAAGCTGGAACGTGGCGGGCCTTCAATCCAGGCTCGGAGACCAAGATTGGTTGCGCATTGTAAAGGAACAAGATGTAGTCATGTTCCAGGATACCTGGGCCACTGATGATCTTTATATCGAAGGGTTTCATTGTTTTAGTGTAGTAGCCCCCAGCCCTAAATTGGGAAGACCATCAGGGGGGCTATTTATTGGGATCAACGTGGCTGCTGGCGGCAGTTTTAAGGTTCTTTCAACAAACAGTAGAAATGATCAAGTTGTTCTTTTTAAAAGGAGGATCTGTTTATATTTGGTGAATTTTTACAACAATGATTTTTATTCCGTTCCTTCATTGGGCTTTTTGATTTCATTTCTAACTTAGATAGTCAGCGAAACATGGAGCGATCTACTGGGATTCTCTTGGGAGGAGATTTTAATGCTACAATCAATGGCGTGGCGCATGGCGAAGAAACAAGTAATCCTGGGCCCTCGTCTCGTAGGGGAGTAGAGTTAACATTGTTTTTCAAAACAAATAACCTGACTAACGTTATGGATTTGGTGAGCAGCCCTAATACCACTAATAAAAAATTACCAACATTTAGGGGAAGGGGTTGCTCGCCAACCATTGATTTTATTTTTATTTTTATTTCTCCCTGCCTTGAAGATCAATTATTGGCCGCTGAAGTAATTGCAACGGATTATGGGGATCATAACCCCATTAAAATAGTGTTGAGCTCTGCATCCAGGCCTGCGTTTTCCTTCGAATGCGGGGCAAAAAATCTCATGCCCTCAACTGTTAATTTGAGATTAGTTTGGAAGGGCGTTGACAGTGGCAAACCTTTTAAAATGTTAGTTAGAGGCAATATGCACCTTATTAATTCCTGCTTGTCACTACAGACTGCACACATTGAGGTAGTTCAGGATTTCTCTAAACTGTGCCTAGCTATTAAAACACTCCTGTCGAAACCTGCCTCTGGCAGGAAACAATCCTAGATGGTTTGACCGTGAGTGCACATTGGCCAATAGGAATCTTCATAGGGCACTGTCACTTAACCCGAGATGTGCCACAGACATAAAATCGGCAAGGAGGGAATATAACATAGCAATCCGGAAAAGGAAGGGAATCCTCTTAAATGAACGCTGTGAAACTTTATCCCAGGCCGCAAGCACAAAAAAGGGTAACATTTTTTGGTCCGCAGTAAGGGAGCTTCGATCGATGGGTCAGTTATTAACTCCCATTACTTGCAATATTTCAAGCGAGACCTGGGAAAAATCATTTCTCAAAAATCTATGCTACCCCGCAACCAGAGCTTGACCAATATGATTATGGCCCCTTTACTACCATTCAGTTAACTATTTTTGAAGTAGAAGAGGCTATCTAACAGAGCATTGGGAACAAAGCACCTGGCCCAGATGGGTTACCAATTGATCTAATAAAATGGAAACCAGATTTCTGGGCCCCACTACTCTTAAATGTCTTTAATAGCTTAACTCACACTATGTTACCAGATACATGGGCCAAGAGTATTATAGTCCCAATTTTTTAAAAAGATCGGTCACAGCCTAGTAACTATAGGCCGATCTTACTAATTGACAATACCTTAAAAATATTGGGAAGAGTCCTGTACAATAAAATCTTAACCTGGACAGAGGAAAATAGTATCTTAGAGCACTGTCAGCTAGGCTTCCGTAGCTAGGTTGGTACCAACGAGCAATGTCTCAATCTCAATTTGTTTAGTGGGAAATACACCATTGCATGGAAGTCCCTGGTCTATATGGCAATTATGGACTTGTCCTCAGCGTTCGACCTTGTTAATAGGTCAAAGCTCTGGGCAATTCTTTTGGCATATGGCTTGGACGAACCTTTGGTACATTTCCTAGCATACCGCCATAAAGACCTTCAGGTGCAGGTGCGGATCGGCATGGGTGGCGAGGTCCCGGGGGCCATCAAGGTAGGAAGGGGGGGTCAGACAGGCTTGTGTTTTGGCCCCCCTCCTTTTTATTATTTATATTAATGGGCTGAACAATTGCTTAAAACCTCAACCCATGACGTCCCCATGATTAATGGTAAAACTCTCCCCGTTCTATTATACGCAGATGATGCGGTCTTTATAGGCCGCACGCCGAACTCCCTGCGTAATTTAGTTTGGACTTTTGTTGAGTACATGGATAGCCTGGACCTATGTGTCAATTTTAATAAGTCATTTTTAATGTCCTGTGGTCCTGGGAAGCGACAGTTAAGTTCTATTGTAGTGGGTAGCCAGAAATTGACAAGTACACATACATTTCCCTATCTTGGTTTGGTCTTTGCTGCGAACGGCTCCTGGACTGAGCATCTTGCTCACTCTAGGAGCAAGTTCTCAAAGGCCACCAATTCAATCCTTAGTCTTCCCCGTCCAAAGACCACTGGTGCTATACCGGCCATTTTAAACATTTTTAAATTACAGTGCGTCCCTGTGGCCACCTGCGTGGCTGAGATTTGGGGCATTGCAAATTGTTCCTGCATCCAGCAGGAAGAAAATAGATTCTGCAGGAAACTTTTAAGCATCCCAATCTCTACCCAACAATACATTTGCCACAGAGAACTCAATCTTAATTTTATATCGGATTTTATACGCGCCCGTCCTGCCCTTTTTTGGCTATCGGTATGGAAGAACCAGGCTGCCTCCCTCACTAGAGAGATTATTAATGACTGCCTTATGTGTGAGAAAGGGATGGGAATTCCTTGGCTGAGGGGAGTACATCAAAGCCTGTGTAGTGTTAATAAAGAAAGTATCTTCCAAAATCCAAATATAGCCGACACCGTGCCAAAAAAGGAGCTTAGAGATGCCCTTTTCTTTTTATATAACACAGAAAGGATTGGCCTGGAATCCAAGAAATCCTCTGTTCTTAGTTACATGTCAATAGAACAGCACTATCATTCTCTACCTATATATCTTACCCTACGCATGACCTACTGGGAAAGGAGTCTATTATTCTACCTTAGAGCAGGAACTGTCAGATTTGCATTGTTTTCCTCTCGGCTATCACCATAATCTTGATCATGTACCATGCCCTTGTGATGGGGTAAGTGGCCAATCAATTTTCAATTTTTATTTTTTTGTAAGTATTACACAAAATATACTAAGTGGTTTTTAAATCCATTTTTCAAAAAGAGAAGACCTATTAGTTTGGATAATGCTTACACATGCTTAGTTTCCCTGGCTGATGAAGAGCTGATCCTTCGCATAGGCACCTTTTTGAGAATTGCCACCAGAGCACGTAAGACTATGGCTGATCCCTGATTTTTTACCTGATTGACTATCTCTGTGTAATTGCTAGCTGATATAATGTTTTATTAACAGCAAATTATTTATTTATTACCAATGATGTTCTTTTTTAATTTGTCATCAAACTTATCAAATGTTATAGTTATATTATTGCAAAAGTTTGATTATCGTGTACTGTCAATCCTCCATTTTGCTATTTATTTCTTGTTATGATGTTGTGCTTTTATGGGTATTAAGTTACCCAAATAAAGTTTATGAACGGAATGATATATAATACATATTTAAATTTCAAACTAAACCCCATCAGTGATGTCATTTGAGATGTCATCTGTGATGTCATCAGTGATATCACTGACCATGTCATGGCGCGTGAGTTATGGTTAGCAGAACTAACTATAACAGAGGAATTTCTATGGTTTTGTACGAGTGAAATGTCCAGCTAACTATAACACCCCTGAAACCTATGTTTTTTTCTGTGAATTTCTAAGGTTTTTTAAATGCTAATGTCTAACTATAACGTCTCTGAGAAAGCTACAGCTTGAGTAAAAATCGACTTGAGAGGCAGAAAACGACAGCTCGCACTGTGCAAGATGCAGTTTTCAATGATTGCACAGTACGGACAAGCATCCGGCACTGTGCAATCATCGTGAACAGCGCACTACGCAGTTCGCGAAGTGCTACGTGTATCTCGCGTGCACTTTGCATAGCTACGCATAGCGCTACTACACGAACAATGCCCAGGGTTACTGTATATGCCATCCATATTAAAAAGCAGATTGTTGTTGTATGTGGACCCCATACGTGGTCTCTGAGATAAACAGAAATAGCTTTATTGACATTTTTTCTTGCTTTCTCAATCTGTGGACAAAATTGATTGGACCCGTTCCATTTCTGTCTTTGGCATATGTTAGAGTACACAAAGGCAGTCGGGGGAAAAGCAACAGCAATTCTGCAAAGGTGTCCTTCATTAGCATTTCCAGAGCTAACCCAGTCAATGTGCCTAGGTCATTGCCACCACAGTGCACAATCATGAGGTCAGGTGGTTGGAGATGCAAAAAGGATTTAACCAATGGCATCAATTGGTGCCACTTTAATCCTCTCTGTCCAATCCATTTAATGTCTACATTTTGCAAAACTAGGTCTTTGTCAATACCTCTGCTTTCAGCTTAACTTTTGCACCAGAAAATATAGCTGTGTCCAATAATCCACACAGAAAGCATCTTGAAGGGATTTCTGTAGGTAATCAGATGATGTCTGCAGCTGAGGTAGGCAGGTGGAAGAATAAAATCTATCTAAAATGGTGGAAAAGATGCTGTTTTAAAAAAAGTAGAGATTTGATTGGCTGTTTAAGATCACTCTACATTCAAATATAGGGTGCATTTTACTTTGTTTACAAAGCATGTTTCTTATTGGTTATTAACATATGCTGGAAAGGTACAGCATAAAGGATAAGGTCAAGCATTGCAAAGCCAACCACACCTGCTATTGTCATTTGCAAAATTGTGTGGTGAACATGTGACCTGGCAGCTAAGTTTTAATGTTGTATGACCTGTTGCTATGGAAACTGACATTAAGGACAAGGGGTAAAGATGTCAGTTGAGAAGTATTATTCTCTGTGACCAATGGAAAATTGTTTTTCAATTTGAAAAACACTGGGAAGCAATGCCATTTGTTGCTTATGTCTATATGGGTTGAAAAAGTGAGGGAAAGTTTGCCAATACTGATTCAACCTTGCAGAGTCTGTTGATCTACATTCTGTGTGTGAAAAAGAAAATCCTGACTGAGTGTGTGAGATTTTGCATTCAACAGATTTTTTTAAATAGGTGAGTTACATATTTTTAAAGATTTGACATTTTTATGAAACTGTTATTAAATGCAGAGATGTATATTGGGATTATTTTTTATTGTACTTGAAGTTTGTTTAAAAAACAGTATGTATAGTAATATATATATATTTAAGTGTGTTGGAAGATATAGTTGAATGAAGGCTCTTATTTACTATTAATTGGTTAAATATGTACGAAGAAGTTCTATTTTCTAAAATATTCATATAAGGTGTAGTTTATGAGGCATGATTATTTCTTCTGTGTAAAAAGGTATAGTTTAAAAATATTGCATTATTATAGATAGTGTGGTAAAATGAGGTACAATTGTGCTGTTTGTAAAAAGATCATATAAGCTGTTAATTATGAATCTGTTATTAGTTGGTACAGTTTGTGCAGTTTAAAAAATCCTTATAAAAAAAGTGTTCTTTATTACTCTCTTCATTAAGTCTTTTGAGAGGTACAGTATGATGAAGTTGCATATTTGTAGATTTAAAGGACAATATGTAGCTGCAAAGAAAGTCAGCAGATTTTATTCCTTCTGGTATGTAGTAGTTGGTATGTCATGAGTCAGGTATTTGTTTACATTATATTTATATTTGTATGAATCAGGTGTTGGTTTACATTATATTTATATTTGTATGAATTAATGAGAGGTATCTGATGCATTAGAGGATTGCACATGTGGTGAAAATGTGATTTTATAAGTGTATGACAAGTGATTTTGTGGTTCTATAATATCTAATTTCGTAGTTAGTATATAAGTAAACGTGCACAATCTACGCAGTACCTTTACCTCCAGCACACTAGTGATTCACTCCTGTTAAAATCCATACAGTAGCCATGTAGATAAGCAACCACACTGTCAATCCATGTCCACTGCTCCAATCATCCTGACAGCACTATGTATCTACTCTCTGTACGGAAACACAAACACTTGAAAACTCACTCTGCTGTCAACTACCAGCACTGTCACAATCTAGTCACTGTCCATACACCTGTAGAATGCCTCAGGAATTAAGACACATAGTGCTACAGTGAAATGTGTGCAATGTATGCAGGCCTGTAATCCCCGGCAGACTACTGATTCACCCTTTCAATAACCAGGTAGTATTTATGCAGTGCCCCAATCAGCCTATCAGTCTCTTTCCACTCCCGCAATTATCCTGACAGAAGCATGGTCTTATCTAATCACTGTGCCAACACACAAGCACCTAAAACTCACCCTCTAGAGAACTTCAAGCAGTCTCACTATCAAATCACTGTCTATACACCTGTAGAATGTCTCGGGCATTAAGACACATAGTCCTACGGTGAAATGTGCACAATGTATGTAGGCCTGTAATCTCCAGCAGACCACTGATTCACCCTTGCAATAAGCCAGGTTGTATTCATGCAGTGCTTCAATCAGCCTATCACTCTCTGTCTACTCCTGCAATCATCCTGACAAGCATGTCCTTATCTAATTTCTGTGCCAACACAGAAGCAGTTAAAAACGCACCCTCCTACTAGCACTCTCAGTATCTAGTCACTGTGCATACACTGGTAGAATGTCAAAGGCATTAAGACACATAGTGGTACAGTGAAATGTGCACAATGTATGTAGGCCTGTAACCCCCAACATACTACTGAGTCCCCCTTGCAATAAGCGCAGTAGTATTTATGCAGTGCCCCAATCAGCCTATTAGTGTCTGTCCACTCCTGCAATTATCCTGATAGAAGCATGTCCTTATGTAATCGCTGTGACAACACAGAAGCATTTAAAAACTCTCCCTGCTGTCAACTACTACCATTTAAACTATCCACTCAGTATCCATGCAATGTCACAGGCATTAAGACACATAGTGGTACAGTGAACTGTGTGCAATGTATGCAGGCCTGTAATCCCCAGTAGACTTCTGATTCACCCTTCTGATTCACCCTTGCAATAACTAGGTAGTATTCATGCAGTGCTCCAATCAGCCTATCAGTCTCTGTCCCCTTATCCTGACAGAAGCATGTCCTTATCCAATCGCTGTGCCAACACAGAAGCACTTAAACTCTCTCTTCTGTCAACTACCAGCACTCTCACTATCTAGTCACTGTCTATACACCTGTAGAATGTCTCAGGCATTAAGACACATAGTCCTACAGTGAAATGTGTGCAATGTATGTAGGCCTGTAATCCCCACCAGACTTCTGATTCACCCTTGCAATAAGCCAGGTAGTATTCATGCAGTACTTCAAACAGCCTATCACTCTCTGTCTACTCCTGAAATCATCCTGACAGAAGCATGTCCTTATCTAATTTCTGTGCCAACACACAAGCACTTAAAAACTCACACTCCTGTCAACTACCACCACTTTCACTATCTAGTCACTGTCCATACACCGGTAGAATGTCCCAGGCATTAAGACACATAGTGGTACAGTGAAATGTGTATAATGAATGTAGGCCTGTAACCCCCAGCATACTATTGATTCACCCTTGCAATAAGCTCAGTAGTATTTATGCAGTGCCCCAATCAGCCTATCAGTCTCTGTCCACTCCTGCAATTATCCTCACAGAAGCATGTCTTTATCTAATCGCTGTTTCAACACACAAGCTCTTAAAAACGTACCCTTCTGAGAACTACCAGCACTCTCACTATCTAGTTACTGTTCATACACCTGCAGAAAGCCTCGGGCATCAAGACACATACTGCTACAGTGAAATGTGTGCAATGTATGCAGGCCCGTAACCCCCAGCAGAGTACTGATTCACCCTTGCTATAAGCCAGGTAGTATTCTTGTAGTGCTTGTATGCAGGTCCGTAACCCCCAGCAGAGTACTGATTCACCCTTGCTATAAGCCAGGTAGTATTCTTGTAGTGCTTGAATCAGCCTATCAGTCTCTGTCCACTCCTGCAATTATCCTGACAGAAGCATGTCCTTATCTAATCGCTGTTTGAACACACAAGCTCTTAAAAAGTCACCTTCCTCAGGCATTAAGACACATAGTGGTATAGTGAAATGTGCGCAAGGTATGCAGGCCTGTAACCCTCAGTAGTCTACTGATTCACCCTTGCAATAACCCAGGTAGTATTCATGCAGTGCCCCTAACAGCCTATCAGTCTCTATCAACTCCTGCAATTATCCTGATAGAAGCATGTCCTTATCTAATCGCTGTGCTAACACACAAGCACTTAAAAACTCACTCTTCTGTCAACTACTAGCTCTCTCACTATCTAGTCAGTGTCTATATACCTGTAGAATGCCTCATGCATTAAGACATATAGTGGTACAGTGAAATGTGTGCAATGTAAGCAGGCCCCTAACCCCCAGCAGAGTACTGATTCACCCTTGCAATAAGCCAGGTAGTATTCATGCAGTACCCCAATCAGACTGTCACTCTCTGTCCACTCCTGGAGTCATCCTGACAGAAGCATGTCCTTATCGATTCTCTGTGCCAACACACAAGCACTTATAAACTCTCCCTGCAGTCAACTACCAGCAGTGTAAATATCCAGTCACTATCCATGCACTTTGAGAGTGACTCAGGCATTAAGATAAGTGGTGCTACAGTGAAATGTACACAATCTATGTAGGCCTCTAACCACTAGAAGACTACTAAATCACCCGTGCAATAAGACAGGTAGTATTCATGTAGTGCCCCAATCAGCCTGTCATTCTCTGTCCACTCCTACAATCATCTTAACAGAACTATGTCTTTATGTAATCACTGTACCAAAACCTAGGGATTTATAAATTCAGCATTCTCTTTTGTTACAGTACTCTAATCATTCAGTCAGTATTTATGTACTTATGCAACATTACAATCACCTATCCAGTATTCATGCAGTCTTCTAAACACATAAACACTACTTATTTTGTCCTTCATTTTTCAAACTACTACCTCTGTATTGCAGAAAATGAGTTGTGATTTCTAAACAAAGCATATAAATATTTTTTATGTAGAAGATATGTACATATTTTTATGTACAATAAAAATATGTATTTTTATTGTATAGATTTATTTTAATAATATATATATATTTTCAAAACAGATAGTGTTCATCATCATTACAAAAAAAGTTACCATGACTAAAAAAACTAAAAAGAAGCAAACAACAAAAAAGGGAGTATTATTTGAAGAAAACACAACAGAAACATTTAGATGAAGAACAACATGTGAGAAAAAAAAGAAATCTTGTGGTTGGAGGACCAAATAATGTATTTTAAAGACTTTCACAGCCTAGAAACAGTGTGCACAATGTGGAAAGTAGAAACAATGCCTCAAGAAGAAAGAACAATAACAAGAAAAAAGGAGAAATTAATGGGAAATTAAGTTTTTAAGAAAGAATCAATTTACTGAAATAAGAAAAAGAATGTTTTATAATAGAGTTATCTTTAATTTGTTGAAAGATGTGAGGAAATATAAAGATCAGCATTTTATAACAATATACAACAGATTGAAAGTATTGTTGAAAAGGCTTTTGAACTGAAAAGGAAATTATTCATTTTAGTATTAAATAGAATTCGATCATTAGATAAGCCAATATCTAGTATGAAGGCCAAAAGTAAAAGGAAGAGATTAATTAACAGAAGTAACTTTTGTGATTTTTTTGTGATTAATGGAAACACAGTTCAAGTTCTGAGCCTTTTTTTAATGAAGAGAGTTATTTTCAAACCAATATATTGTTGCATGCAGTTGATACCAGTGGTCGTGCTTATGAGGTGAAAAACGGTTGTCCAATTGAAAAAGAAAAAATGGTTCCTAGAAATGTAGAAGAACTGGTAGCTGATGAAGTTCAAGGGAGATGTACTAAAGCCCCAGTGTATACTTGGGATTGTAGTAGCATATGCAGTATACGTCAGGGATCTATTGATATTTTTGGGAATTTCTTATGAGTTTATAGTAAAATAAAAGTCTTAAACAAAAGATTAAGATGTTGCAAGGTCTAGATCCTTGCAGAGTGAGAAAAAATACTGGTTTGCAAGGTCATTCTCTGGCTTGTCTTTCTAGAAAAGTATGTCAGTGTTTTTCATCATTTTAGAATGTTAGCAGTGCATCATTCTCTAATGCAGTAGTTAGTCAGCAGATTGTATTACGCAAAAAGTCCAGCAATATTTTTAAATGAATTAAACAGTGCACTTGTGCATGGGTCACTATCAGATGTAAAAAAGGTTTGTGATGAAATAGAGTTTATTTACTTTGGTCCTGAAGAAGAGAGTAGACAAATTGAGACATTGATAGAAGTAGGCATTGAAGAAAATGTGGAAAAGATTACTACAGAGAAATATGAAGAAGAAATTTCAAAGTTTAAGGTAATTTCGTCTGAAAGGCCAAATTATAAATGTATTTGTTGTCAACGAACTCACTAAAGGAATCAGACTAGGACTGTTGATCTGTATTTAAAAAAGTGAAAAATAAATAATGATATGTGGAAGGAATTTGCAACTTATTTGTTGGTAGAGGATTGCTTTGATTTGGGTACTAATCAACGTATTTGTAAATATTGTTATAACAATTTGAGGATAATAAAATCCCAGGAAGAGCTGTGCATAATGATCTGGAGTTGGTAGATATTCCTCAAGAACTGATTGATTTAAACACGTATGAGTGTATTCTGATTCAATCTGTGCACCCGTTTCAGGCTAGTGTTCGTATGGAGCCTAAAACAGGTAAATTGCCTCCCGCAGATTTACAGAGAGGATTAAAAGGAAGACTTGTCTATTTACCTCTAGATTTAAAGAAAAATATTGAAACTATTGGTGTAGATAAAGAAGAAAGTGAGCCATTAATTCTAGTGAATGGTGTTCCTACTAAGAGTAAGAAAATCTGGCAGGAATTAGTGGATGTCAGGAAAGTGCAAAAGGCAACATTGTATCTTATAAAAAACAATGATTTATACAAGAATGTGTATGTTGAAGAAGAAGAAATACTTTTAGGAGATGATAGCGAAATGTCAAATGGTCAGATTGAGAAAGTGTACATGTCGAAAACTGAAGAAATTTATGAACATTATAGTGTACGTCCTTTACATTCTAAAGAAGTGTTGGGGAATACTATTGAATTATTCCAAATGAAGAAAGCAAAAGAGAATCCCTTAAGTGTTTGGGAAAAGACTTTGAAAGCTCGTTGTTTTCCCTAGCTGTTCCCACTTGGAAAAGGTGGATGATAGGACTAACGATCAATACAGATCCCTGCATCAGAATATCGGACAACAAGATTGTATGCAGAAGATCCTAGATTTCGACAATGTATCCTATATATATTTCATCTTTTGTTTGAGAGTGACTTGTCTGGACTTTCATATGCGGTCAACCATATATTAAAAACAGTAGTACATCTTTGAAATGTTTCTGTAAAGGAATTGATGGAAAAAATACATCAGAGAGATAATCATTTGGAATCTCAACTGATTAATTTGATGGCATGTCAGCATGGTACTAACGAGTATTGGTATCGTCGTCATGGAGAACTTAAATGCATGCTAAGGAATTTAGGATCTCCAACGTGGTTTCTTACCCTAAGCTGTGCTGAATACGGATGGGATGATTTATTTCAATTTCTTCGAGAAGCAAATTCAAACATTCAAAACATTGAATTCAAGACTCCTGGAGAATTGTGTTCTTTGGATCCTGTTATTGTATGCAGATATTTCAATCATAGGTTTGAAGCTATGATGTCTTTTATCTGCAACAAAAAGAATCCTCCTCTTGGAGAAGTTATTGATTTTTTTGGGAGAAAGGAGTATCAAGCTATTGTATTGTATTGTATATCGATTTGTATAGCGCGATTGCTGCCCCACGGGCGTCCAAGCGCTAGGTATGTAGACAGGGCTAGGCGGTGCAGCAGAAGTTTAGGACTCGTTGGACCTGGCAAACAGAAGGGTCTTCAATTGTTTGCGAAAGGAGAGCAAGTTAGGGTTGGACCGGAGTTGTAGAGGAAGTGAATTCCACAGTTTTGAGGCGTTCAGGGTGAACATCCTGCCTCCAGTTCTAGCTCTCTTAACTTTCGGCACCACGGCCAAGAAAGCCTCCGTGGAGCGAAGATTTCTGCTTGGGTGGTAGCGGGTGACTAGGTTGTCATTTATTGCTGGACCTGTTTTCCAGAAGGCTCGATGTGAAATACACAATGCCTTAAAAGACAATCTCTGCTTCACCGGCAGCCAGTGTAGACTTTTTAGTCCAAGTCTGGCTGACTGCGTACGTGGGATCTTAAGCAGGGTACGGGCTGCGCAGTTCTGCACCACCTGTAGCTTCCGTAGGGTCATCTCAGGGGCTCCCACGTAGAGAGCGTTATTAAAATCCAGCCGGGACTGTATCAGGCCTTGTACTGCCACCTGTTTGGCCTCCATAGGTAAAAGGGGCAAAACTTTCCTGAGTGTTCTGAGCAGGCCGAAGCATGTGGCAGATAGCTTAGTGGCCTGGGGGGTAAATGTAAGACTTTTGTCCAACCAAATTCCCAGGCTCTTTACACTTTCTTTGGGGGAAGGGGGAGTGCCCAGGCAGGAAGGCCATAAGGAGATAAATGGCACTGGCGACACTGGGCCCAGGAGCATAAGCTCAGTTTTATCCCCGTTGAGCTTTAAGGAGGAAGCTGTCATCCACCCTTTAACCTCCTCTAGACATTTCATCAGGCCTAGCGGGGTTTGCCTGTTGCCCTCCTGCGTCAATGAAACCACTAGCTGGGTATCGTCCGCGTATGATATGATCTTAATACCGTGCGGTTCGACGACCCCAGCCAGTGGTCTCATGTATATGTTGAACAACGCAGGGCTCAAGGAGGAGCCCTGCGGAACCCCACAACTCAGTGATTTGCTGACTGACACTGTGTCCCCGTCAAAGATCTGGAAAGATCTGTTAGTCAGGAAAAAATCAAGCCACCTCAGTGCATTGCCTGTTACCCCGATGTTGAGGAGACGGTTCAGTAAGGTGGTGTAACTGACCGTGTCGAAGGCTGCACTTAGGTCAAGGAGGATCACTGCCACTGATCCTCCTTGATCCAGTATCCTCCGTGACGCTTCGGTGACTGCCAACAGCGCAGTTTCAGTACCGTGCTTGGGTCTAAAGCCTGTCTGGGTCGTGTCTAATAGCAGGTTGTTCTCAAGGAACTGAATTAGCTGGGTATTTCTGTGTTTTTCCAAGATCTTACTTGCCCAAGGGAGCAATGAGATTGGGCGATAACTGGCGTGATCTTCTGGGTCAAGATTCGGTTTTTTTAACAGTGCCCGTACCATGGCTCTTTTCCATACAGTGGGCACTATGCAAGATGAGATGGAGGAATTTAATAGATCCAAGATTACGGGCAGAGTGGTTTGACTTGCCCGCAACATGATCTCCAGTGGAGCTGGGTCAAGTGGAGAGCCAGATTTGACTTGCCAAGCCAGTTTATTCAAGGTGTCGAGGTCTAGAGGTGAGAAATGTTCAAGAGTTGGTTGGTCTGGGAGAGTGGAGTGTCTCGAGAGTGTTTGCTCAGCTCCTCCAGAATTTGAGGCTACTGTCGGAAAAGAAGAATAAATCTGGGAAACTTTATTATGGAAGAATTCCGCTAGCTCGTTGCACTGATCTTGCGTTTTTGGCAGGGGTATGGCTGTGTTTAATCTAGTGCATTTTTTTACCAAGTGAAAGATTTCCTTGGGTTTGGATTTAGCTTCCATAATTTTATCTGCGAAGTAGGCAGCCTGGGCCGTCCTTACCCCATCTCTATAGGCCTTGATTGCCTTTCTATATTGAAGCTTTTTTCCGGGTAGGAAATCTAAGCGCCACGCTCTCTCTCGTTTCCTACAGAGGCGTTTTTTCTCCCTTAAGGTGTCTGAGAACCAGGGAGCTGATTTATGCAGCCTCTTTGATGTAAATCTCCGACAAGGGAGAATAGTCTCCAATGAGTTTGTGATCCAACCCTCATAATCCTTATTCGCCAAGTTAGGGTCTGTGCAGAGGGATGGGCGGGTGGAATCTAAGTTGCTGCACCACACCTCCATGGGAAGTTTAGGCCAGTTCCTCTTAGCTTTCACTTGGGGGGCGGGCGGGGGGGATTTACGAGTGAACCAGGTCAGCGGGACTAAGAAGTGATCGGACCAGGGAAGGGGAGTGGGTTGGCCCACCATCAGCTCAGTACAGTTGCTAAAGATCGGGTCAAGTAAATTGCCCTTTTCATGGGTAGGGGCTGTGACCTGCTGGATTAACTGTAAGGCTGCCAGATCATCTGTTAGTTCCATAGCAGTATGGTCTGTGGGAGTATTGAAATGGAAATTAAGATCTCCTAGCACTGTATAGTTAGCTAAAGACATAGCTCGTTTAGCTATGATGTCTGGAAGAGATCTATGGAACATTTTGACCGGCTCTGGGGGACGGTATATTGGAGTGCCAGAGAAGGAGCTATTAGCAGTGAAGTCAATACTAAATGCTAAGCTCTCGCATTCGGGGATGATTTCAGTTGTAGTGCGGCATTGGTACTGGTCTTTCAGTATAATAGCCAAACCTCCTCCTCTCCCCTCTGTCCGGTCCAGTCTGTGGATTTGAAAGCCAGAGGGTAAGGCTGAGATTATGTGTGGCTCTGATTGGGGGGTGAGCCATGTTTCCATCAAAAAGACGGCGTCCGGCTTGCGCTCCTCTAGCAGTAGGGCGATTGGTGTGCTATGTCTCGGGAGTGACCTGCAATTTAGCAAATACATGCGGTACTCCTGCATCGTGGCTAATACTGTGGTGTTATAGAAAGAGAGTTTACATCCAAGGCAATGGGGGGGAAGTTCAGCTGGTGAATAGATGTGTGCACAGTGAACAGCCACCATAGCCCCTATGTTATGGATGTCTGATGAGCTATACGTCCTGACCTGCGGTAAGTGGGGGCCAGGGATTGTGGTCTGGTCCCGGTTGGTCGTGGACGGGCGCAGACGGGCTTGCCTTTGGCGCGCCTTCGGCGCACCACCGGCGCGCCCGCTGCGCCCGTCCGCTGCGCTTCCGGAAACAGCACATCCTTATATATAGCAGATAGGGGAGCGTGGCCTAGGTGAGTGGGCGGTGCCCGGGGGTCACGGCGCTTCTCCTTCCACCCACTGCAGTGCCTGACTCGGCTGCGTGGTGAGGGGAATTACAAGGGAGCAATGAGGTGAGGTTCCTTCTAAAAATACACAGGAAATCACGATGCAATACAATACAATTTTAAAAATATATCTAAAATCTATCTCGCTCCCGGCATCCGCCTCAGAGCTCTGTCTAATGAAAACGCTGGCCGTAATGCGCGCCTAAAATAGTCAAAGGGGCGTGGCCTAGGTGAGTGGGCGGTGCCCGGGGGTCACGGCGCTTCTCCTTCCACCCACTGCAGCGCCTGACTCGGCTGCGTGGTGAGGGGAATTACAAGGGAGCAATGAGGTGAGGTTCCTTCTAAAAATACACCGGAAATCACGATGCAATACAATACAATTTTAAAAATATATCTAAAATCTATCTCGCTCCCGGCATCCGCCTCAGAGCTCTGTCTAATGAAAACGCTGGCCAAAATGCGCGCATAAAATAGTCAAAGGGGCGTGGCCTAGGTGAGTGGGCGGTGCCCGGGGGTCACGGCTCTTCTCCTTCCACCCACTGCAGCGCCTGACTCGGCTGCGTGGTGAGGGGAATTACAAGGGAGCAATGAGGTGAGGTTCCTTCTAAAAATACACAGGAAATCACGATGCAATACAATACAATTTTAATAATATATCTAAAATCTATCTCGCTCCCGGCATCTGCCTCAGAGCTCTGTCTAAAGCTATAGGTGCTCCTCATAAACATATGATTCTATGGATCAAGGATGCACCCAAATTTGTAACTGATTCGGATGAGACTGTTTTATCTTTTATTGAAGATGATGTTACATGTGCTATACCTAAAAGAACAGAACAAAACACCTTAAGGCAACAAGAGTTACGATTCCAAAGTCATCGATGTGGGAAATACTGTCGAAGGAAAAGTTTTATACCAAATGTCGTTTTGGATTTCCACGTCCAGTAATATCCAAAGGAAGAGTGAACAGTTTCATGTCAGCTGTGAGACATACCATCAATAAAAAATATCCCAAAAATACGTACAATTTGAGAAGAAGTAAAGAATTGAAGTATATAAATGAATATAATCCAGTTATTCTGTCAATGTGGAATGCTAATATGGATATTCAGTATGTTGCGGATTATTCCATTGCTGTGGCTCGGTATATAACATCATACATAACAAAATCAGAAAATACGGAGTTGAAAGAAATGTGAGAAGAAATTTCCCACGAGAAGAGTCTCAGTAAGAAATTGTACAGCTTTAGTTTGAAGATGCTGTCACATCGAGAAATTGGATCGTAGGAATGTTTGGATCGGTTATCGTCTGCAAGTTTATATTCAAAGTCAAGAGGAATTATTTAGGTTAGTCTAGGTCTTGCTGCAAGGCGAAATCGAGTACTTAAACCTATCCAGGAAATTGAATATTTAGCATTAAATGAACCGGAAAACACAGATATAGTCAAAACAAACATGTTGGATACATACTATCCAAATAGAAGCCCTCATCTTGAGAACATATGTCTCTATGAAGTACTGCAATATTACAGTTTTAAGAGAAATACTACAGAGAATATAAATGAAAGAAAATATGCAGTGATAGGTTCAGAAGGATGTTTGGTGAGACATACTAAAGGAAATGTGATTAATCATAGGAAACTGACCAGTGATACTCCTGAATTTTACTATTTGGCACTTTTACAACTCTTCAAACCTTGGCGTACGGAACTGGAATTACTTGGAGATTCTGAGTGCTATGAAGATTCTTTCAATGCATGTAAAGATAGCATTAAATGCACAGGTTTTGCAAATTATCTCAAAATGTTGAATGAAGAAATTGATCAAGAAGCTACTTTTGCTGCTGAGATTCCTAGAGACAGTTCTCAAGATGGTCAAAGTTCTGCTCCACTGAGTCAGGATCCTCGAGGACAACCAATTCTTGAAAATGAAGCAGCCATCACCATGAGTGAAGTGGAAACAGCAATGCATCAAGTTCAAGAAGATATGATGGACTTGGGAATCTTGGAAGAACAACCAAATGTTGAACAGAAAGAAATATACCAGCAAGTGAAAGAACAGATCGACCATGGTTTTCTTCATGAAAAGAAAGAATGTGCATGCACATCATTTCAACCTATCCGAATGTATGGCAGTGTTCAAGCTGGTACAGGAAAAAGTGTCTTAATTAAAGTTTTGACCAGTTATCTACAGAAAACAACGGACTCAGATTTGTCTTGTGTTGTACCTCCTCCAACTGAGTTGGCAGCACACAACATTAAAGGAATTACATTGCATCGTTTACTTATGCTACCTGTAGAGCATGAAAATAAATTGGAATATCACAAGCTATCTGGAGAAGCTCGTTATGAAGTTTCAAGAGTGCTAAAGAAAATGAAACTTCAAATTATTGATGAGGTGAGCATGGTCTCAAACTTAATGCTTGCCTTTGTGCATTTAAGAATGCAGCAAATTTTAAAAACAGAATACGATGTGTTATTTGGAGGAAAACATGTCATAGTTTTTGGTGATCTACTTCAACTCACTCCTGTAAAAGGACAACCAGTATTTAAAACACTTCAGCATGAAGACACCTGAAAGTCTTTGGGAAGCATTGGAAACGTTAACATTTGGTCATATTTTGAATACAAAGAACTTACTAAAACTATGAGACAGGCAAATGATATAGATTATGGAACTATTCTTCAAGATATAAGAATTGGAGTATTGACAGAACATGGCAAACAAGCTTTGGAAAGTCGATTACTTACTCTCTTGTTTGCAAATTAAAATTGCAGAAAACAAATCTGTAATCTGCCTAATGCTGACACTACAAGAGTGTTCTACATTCAATAGAGAACTTTTAAAGCTTGAAAACGAACAAATAATAAAAATGTAAGCCATTGACAAAATAGAACATGATGGAGTTACTATTATTTTAACAGAAAAATTACAAACAAAATTGGATTATTTAGAAAAATCTATATCTAAAATTGCTGGTTTAGAAAAAGAATTATATGTATGTGTAAATTTTCGGGTCTATTTACGGCGTAATTTGAATGTGGGAAAAGGTTTAGTAAATGGAGCAATGGGAAAAGTGGTTGAATTTGTCAATTATCAAAAAGAGATGGGATTGAATCTTTAAAAATCAAATTTGATCAGATTGAAGAAGTAAAGCAAATTGGTTGTTCTGCTCGTTTTTTGCTAGTTAAAGATTTGTATGTTCAAAGGAAACAGTTTCCTCTTTCCTTGGCATATGCAGTGACTATTCATAAGTCTCAAGGTTTAAGTGTAGACAGTGCTTTGGTAAACATTGGGAGTACCGTATTTAAAGAGGGTATGGCATATGTTGCTTTGTCATGAGTCAGAACTTTATCTGGATTGTATTTGATTGATTTTGATGAGAGAAAGATTAGTGCTGATTCAAATTGTGTAAGAGAGTATAAACGGTTAAGAAGACTATATGGTCCCAATTAAGGTGAATATCCTGTATATTAAAAGCAAGTAGTTGGTCGAAAACGGAGATGTGAGAATATCTGTAGTGAAGTTGAAGAGAAGAAAAAAATCAAGATAATGTTGAGATTCCAAGCAAAAAGCACAAGGAGACTATTGAAGAGATTTTTGGATATCAATTAGAAAATAGTTCAGGTATCAACTGCTATGCAAATGTAGTGGTAAATGTTGTATTTTCTTTCGAATATCTGCAACAGCAATTTATGGAGCATCGAGAAAAACGGTTTTGTTCTTTGTTGCATTCTACTTTTGAAAAATTGAAAACTGATAAAAGTAAAATCCAAAGTGTTTCTGAAATTCGGAATCTTCTGGATATATGTAGTGGTTGTACGCAATTTACACAGAATGTGCAACAAGATGCTCAGGAATTTCTAATGTATATGCTTGCAGTATTGGAAGATGAAGGACTAGAAATTGATAATCTAGTTGGACTTCGTTGTAAATGGAAACATCAATGTGAAAATTGTATATTTACTTCTACCACTAACATACACACTGAGAGATTCATATATTTAACAATATAAAGCAGTATCTTTCAACAAATTTAAAGCAGCAAATCAAAACATGGAGTGTAGCCAATGCAAATCAGAAAGGTTATCAACATTATTTATAGAAAGATTTAGACAATATATAATTCTAATTATAATTCTAATGATACAACGTTGTACAGCTGATGAAGAAAATTGGAAACTTGAATTAAAAATGTTGTAGCAAGACAACTATCAATATCAGGAAGAATTTTTGTAGCAGTAGCAATTATTTTCCACGATGGACCTTCAACAACATCTGGACATTAACCAGTATATTTAAATTCAATAAAGGATGGACATATTGCAATGATGCTCATTTGGTTTTTAAATATCAGAATTACCAAATTCATACCTAATATTTTTAAAGCCAAAGTTCTAACAACATAATTCGGCCTATTTAGAATATGTTCATATGTATTAATACCAATACTTTTGACAATTTCAGTATGAAGGATTTTAGTAATATCATTTGGCCTACAGGAAAGATATTAATACAAATTAAGCAGTTTTTTTAGAGATATTGTCAGCAAATATTTTAAATGACATCATTTAGAGTGTATAGAAATTATCAAGAATTGTTGATTGAATTATTGTTTCGCTTCTTTGATATCATATTGACGCAATTCTGTTAAAAGAAGCATTTTATTTATACGAGAGTTGCATTATATACTATGTTATTCAGGATGTTAATTATATGCAATGTGGAGAGATAGTTGACTATGTTTAAAATATTTTTGGCACAGATTAGGGTTTTTTTAAACAATTTTAATGATTGTTGGTTTTTTTGCCCGCTGTTATGTGATGAGTAACATTGAAATCACTATTAATAGTGAAATTCAATATATTCTGCGAACAGCAAAAAAGGCAAACTAAATAATTTATATAATGGTAAAATTATGTTGTGTTGTAAACATTATAAGATTATATACTATAACTTTATTTTTTCTTCTCTTTTACCGCTCTTTTACTGATCCTAATTCTAAATATGAACAATGACTCCGTTATTAAGATACAAAGTGGTCAAGTCAAATGTGCACAATCTATGCAGGCCTCTAACCCCCAGCAGAGTAGTGATTCACCCTTGCTATAAGCCAGGTAGTATTCATGCAGTGCCCCAATTAGATTGTCAGTCTCAGTCCACTGCTGCAATCATACTGTCAGAAGGATGTCCTTATCTAATCTCTGTGCCAACACAGAAGCACTTAGAAAGTCTCCCTGCAGCCAACTACCAGCAGTGTAAGCACACTATGCATGCACTTGTAGAATGACTCAGGTATTAAGACATGCAGTGTTACAATCAAATGTGCACAATCTATGCAGGCCTCTAACCCCCAGCAGAGTGCTGATTCACCCTCACTATAAGCCAGGTAGTATTCATACAGTGCCCCAATTAGATTGTCAGTCTCTGTCTACCCCTGCAATCATACTGTCAGAAAGATGTCCTTATCTAATCTCTGTGCCAACACAGAAGCACTTAAAGTCTCACTGCAGTCAACTTCCAGCAGTGTAAGTATCCAGACACTATGCATGCATTTGTAGAATGACTCATGTATTAAGACACGCAGTGCTACAATCAAATGTGCACAATCTATGCAGGCATCTAAGCCCCAGCAGAGTAGTGATTCACCCTTGCTATAAGCCAGGTAGTATTCATGCAGTGCCCCAATTAGATTGTCAGTCTCTGTCTACTCCTGCAATCATACTGTCAGAAGGATGTCCTTATCTAATCTCTGTGCCAACACAGAAGCACTTATAAAGTCTCCCTGCAGTCAACTACCAGCAGTGTAAGTATCCAGCCACTATACATGTACTTGTAGAATGACTCAGGTATTAATAAACGCAGTGCTACAATCAAATGTGCACAATCAATGCAGGCCTCTAACCCCCAGTGGAGTACTGATTCACCCTTGCTATAACCCAGGTAGTATTCATGCAGTGCCCCAATTAGATTGTCAGTCTCTGTCCACTCCTGCAATCATACTGTCAGAAGGATGTCCTTATCTAATCTCTGTGCCAACACAGAACCACTTATAAAGTCTCTATGCAGTTAACTACCAGCAGTGTAAGTATCTAGCCACTATGCATGCATTTGTAGAATGACTCAGGTATTAAGACACGCAGTGCTACAATCAAATGTGCACAATCTATGCAGGCCTCTAACCCCCAGCAGAGTACTGATTCACCCTTGCTATAAGCCAGGTAGTATTCATGCAGTGTCCCAATCAGCCTATCAGACTCTGTCTACTCCTGCAATCATCCTGTCAATCATGTCCTTATCTAAACTCTGTGCCATCACACAAGCACTTAAAAACTTACCTTCCTGTCAACTACCAGCACTCTCACTATCTAGTCACTGCATACACCTGTAGAACGTCTCAGGCATTAAGACACTTACTGCTACAGTGGAATGTGTGCAATCTATGCAGGCCTGTAACTCCCAGCAGATTACTGATTCACCCTTCCAATAAGCCAAGTAGTATTCATGTAGTGCCCCAATCAGACTCTCATTCTTTGTCCACTCCTGCAATAATGTTCACAGGATCATTTCTTTATCTAATCTCAGTGCCAACACAGAAGCACTTAAAAACTCACCTTCCTGTCAACTACCAGCACTCTCAATATCTACTCAGTATCCATACACCTGTAGAATGCCTCAGGCATTAAGACACATAGTGTTACATTGAAATGTGTGCAATGTATCCAGGCCTGTAACCCCCAGCAGAGTACTGATTCACCCTTACTATAAGCCAGGTAGTATTCATGCAGTGCCCCAATTAGATTGTCAGTCTCTGTCCACTCCTACAATCATACTGTCAGAAGGGTGTCCTTATCTAATCACTGTGCGAACATAGAAGCACTTATAAAGTCTCCCTGCAGTCAACTACCAGCAGTGTAAGTATCCAGCCACTATGCATGTATTTGTAGAATGACTCAGATATTAAGACACACAGTGCTACATTCAAATGTGCACAATCTATGCAGGCCTCTAACCCCCAGTAGAGTACTGATTCACCCTTGCTATAAGCCAGGTAGTATTCATGCAGTGCCCCAATTGCATTGTCAGTCTCTGTCCACTTCTGGAATCATACTGTCAGAAGAATGTCCTTATCTAATCTCTTTGCCAACACAGAAGCACTTAAAAGTCTCCCTGCAGTCAACTACCAGCAGTGTAAGTATCCAGACACTAAGCATGCAATTGTAGAATAACTCCGGTATTAAGACACGCAGTGCTACAATCAAATGTGCACAAACTATGCAGACCTCTAACCCCCAGCAGAGTACTGATTCACCCTTGCTATAAGCCAGGTAGTATTCAAGTATTGCCCCAATCAGACTATCAGTCTCTGTCCACTCCTGCAATTATCCTGACAGAACCATATCTTTCTTTAATCTCTGTGCCAACATACAACAACTTATAAACTTGCCCTATTGTTAACTACCATCACTCTAACTATACAGTCTAGGTATCCCCATGTCTATTCCATATACTTCTCCATCACTTATCCACCACTATACATATCCTTTTACTCTGTCAATACCAACAGTATCTTCTTATCCTATCACTCTGCCAATACCTCAGCATTCATAAATTGACCATGTATTGTACATGCAGCACTGTAATCATTCCAGTTACTAGTAATGTATTTTTAGAGTGGCTTAGCTACTAATACAAGTACACTTCATTTTTTCGTCTTTCACTGCATGCTGCATTCCATAGCACACATTGAAAGACAAAAATGCCTTTAGTAATTATTTTTGTACAGGAAGGTATCCCTTCCTACACAAAAACTATCTCTCCACGATACAAACATCCTTGCACCATGATGTAAGGGTGCCTGCAATAGCACTTGGCAGCTGTTTGTGCACCAGTGCAGGAAGAAGCACAGAGTTGCGACATATTTATGTAAATATGTCCCATCCCTGTTCTTCGGAAGTGCAGCAGCGTGGTGCAGCTAAAGAGCTTGCAGTGTCATGCTGCAGTACTTCCTTATAGATCTGCACTTATACCTTTGCCATACACAACTAATGCATTTTTTCACTCAATCATGCTCTAACCATATATTCAACCAAACTTTCACACATTACCATGCAATTATAGTTCTTTATTCAACCAGATAAGGTAATTCTGATAACAACTTTTTATTTATTTTTTAATTTCTTTATTTTTTATTTTTATTAACAGTTTTGTATTTTTTGGTGTTTTTTCAAAAAATTAACAAAAAAAAGAACGAATAAAACAAGAAACTTTTGGAATTATGTATCATTCCAAAAAAAATTAACAATGATGATTCCGTTGCGCAGCACAAACTGCATTTACTGACTGCTCACCGAAGCATATTAGTTTCTTGCACTTCACACAATGTTGTTCAAGAAATGCAAATTCTGGCCTATTGTCCAGTGCAGGTGTTGCTGAGGACGCTCCAGATGTAGATGCTGCAGCAGGTGAGGGGTTCATAGCTGCTCGCCTCGTTTCCTCCCGAGCCAGGTTCAGAGGATGTATGGTCCTTAGATGTTTATACATTGAGGCAGTACCACAAGAATACTTCTTGTCACTACCTCTAGACAGGACTCGGTCACAAATTTTGCATGTGACCTTTGTTGCATTCACTTTGTTCTGTCCTGGTGGATAAGTGAAGAATTTCCATACAACAGACATCAGCCTCTGTGGACGTGGTGCCTCTGCCAAAAATTCTTCTTCAGAAGAAACTTCCTCCTCCTGCTGCTGCTGTCCAGAAACCATTTTTAGTTTTTGAAAAACACCAAAAAAAACAAGCAAAAAAGGGTTCTTGAAGGAAAGGGATGTCTCTCTAAACAGGCTCCAACAAGAATGATTGAAATGGGTGGGGACCTTCAGTAGTTACAGTGGGAAATGTTATGAACCAATCAAATCTTTTTTTTTAGGTCACATGGGATCCGTGCACCCTGCGCTTATGAAGCACGCACCCTACACGACTTCGCGAAAATATATTTAAAAGTGATATCACTTTATTACAAATAGAAATATATTATTTCTATGAATACCTTAGATAATCTCTAGCCCTAATATGTATATTAAAGACACATACATATCATTTTAGAACATAACATTTTTCGCGGGAGTCGTGCACCAAGCACGCCCCAAATATGATGTCACGCGAGGCCCGCCACTGCGCAAGCGTCGCATACCGTAATGCGCATGTGTCGCGAATTAGCGGCAGCAGGAGTCGTGCATCAGTCGCATACCTATCGCGCACAACACATAATATTATACGTATATCACGTACCTTGAAAACACGCACCCGTCGCACACCATACACAGATCCTTCACAACTTTTCCAATATGGCGGCTGTAATAGGCACACCCGTCATGTTAGGTACGCTTAAGGTGCGCGACTCCAAAATTTATTTAAAAATAAAAAAAAGGAAATAATATAAATATATTAAAATAAAGAAAATAAAAAATAATTAAACAGTATATTTCAGTTTTAATTTAAAAAAAAAATAAACAATTTTCAGAAAAGTGTATAATATTGTTTGAACCCAGAGCCAGTTCTGACCAGTCCGGGAACACTTTGTTTACCAAGCTGCATCCTTCCTTTCAGAAAGAAGGGGTCTGCCATCAGACGTACAGTAGGAGGTGGAGCCAGCATTCACCTTGCCAGGCACAGCCCTATTCAGGTCAAGGAGCTACCCCTCCTCATACTCCAAATGCATATCTCTCTATTCCACCCAGGTCTGACTCAGCCTGCCCTGTCCCCCCAAAACCAGACAGCCAATACAAATAACAGCAGAGCATACTGGAAGGCTTAGGCAAGAAAATACCTACTTTCTAAAAGTGGTATTTTCAAACACAGAATATAAAAATAAACTTTTGCGAAAAGATGTATTTTAATATTCTGAGCATAGGCATACTAAATTAATTTTTCTAACATGTTCCTTGGGTCAGTTAGGACTATAGAATGTAATAGTCAAACTGCCCATTCTGGCCTATGGAGAACTGGTAGCCTTGCAGTAGTGAAAAACTAAATTGGGTGTAATTCACTATCAGGACATGCTACACACACCAAGGCATGTCCTACCTTACACATACAATGCACCCTACCATAGGGGTGACTTTCATGATGCCAAGGGAAGGTTCAGGGGCTGGGAAGTGGGTGCACTTCACAGCCACTATGGCAGTTCTGGACTGCACTGACAGATCTGAGACACACTTTACAAGCTGCTTCTGTGGGTGTTGGTTTACCAGCCCTGGGCACACACCGGCCACGCCACTAGGGACTAACAGGCAAACCAAATAAGCCAGTCATGAATACACTAATTCATATGTCATATTCACACAGGGAGCATTCGCGCTGTGGCACTGAATGGCAGTGGCACAGCGACCAGAGCATCTAATACCAGCAAAAACAGAGGGGACAACAGCGAAAAATGGAAGGGAGACCCACGCCAATGGTGCCAGATCTAACATGGACGAATACTCCCGATTTCCCATTGCACATCAACTCTCATCCACAAAGGCGTTCACCGTCATACCCATCCTTGACAAAGTGTTTGCAGCCTGGGAAAATCCCCAAGGTAGTGAAGACAGATAACGGACCACCTTTCAACGGACATGAACTCACAGAGTTCGCTGATCACCTCAATTTCAAACACCGGAAAATCACTCCCTTGTGGCCTCAAGCCAATGGGATGGTTGAACGCTTCACGGCCACCCTGAAGAAAACAATACAACAAGCTGAACTGTCCCAACGTGACATCCAACCAGCACTCAATGAAGTGCTGCGAGCATACAGGACTACACCACGCAGCACCGCCTACAGGTGTCCTGCCAACCTGATGCTCGGGAGTAACCCGAGCATCAGGATACCGACTTCGGATGCAGTCACACAATCCAGACTCCCGACATCGGACCACGAGACACTAGTGAACATCCACAAGGACAAGAAAGCAAAGATGAAGAAATACGCTGACGATCGCCGACATGCCAAAGTATCTGACATCCGAGAAGGAGACTGGGTACTGGTGAGGCAAGAGCAGAAAACCAGAGCGGACAGTCGCTATAATGCTCACCCGCTCCAAGTAACAAACAAAAAAGGGACTATGATCACAGCTGCCTCCGCAACCAAGAGGATCACAAGAAATATCTTGCACTTTAAGAAGTGTAACCCGGCGGCCTACAGTCAAGAAAATGAAGCAGGCTGTGACAAGGACACGTCGAGCCCAGAAATGGATCATTGTGAGGATCATCCTCGCGCAACCGACGTGAGTGAAGCCAGAGAAAGGCGTCCTTCCCGTTGGCCTTACAGAACCTTCCGGAGACCAGTTTGACTCATTGAGGAACTCTAAAGAAAAGGAAAGATCTGGGACAGTTGACAAATTAAAAAAGGGGGATATGTTGTGTCGCCATGCCTGACTGTCCGCGATTTCCGAGTCAGGCATGGCAGGAAGCTGAAGGGAGGGGCAGCGCGAGAGAGTGCCAGTCGGGGAATGAAATTAAACAAAGTAAGAAGCATTGCACCCCACTCCGTGTCCGCGTCTTCCTTAGTGCGGGACACGAAATCTCTGATGGCTGTGGCATGGTCAGGCGGCCAGTGCTTCATTTGAATCGGGGGTTTTCCGCTGCTCAGCACAAGCACGTTATTGTCGACACCAGCCCTTCAAGTCTGCCACATGTTGCTGCCGTTTGTCTAATTTTGTGATGAGCACAACAGCTGTTTAATACTTCAATATACATTAAAATGACTAGTACTTGCCGCCCAGAGCTTTAAGAATAGCTTAGGCAGCAGGTATTAGTAATTTTAAATTTATATTAAATGTATGAATTGATACACTTGTAGGAGTGTGATGATTAGTTGTGTTGGCAATGTCAGTGGCAGCGCTGGCAGGAACTTTGGGTAGCGCAAGCTGCAGTAGCCTCCTGACAAGGGTCATGGCACTTCCCTTTTAAAAATAAAAACACAAATTAGGCACTGGACTCAAGCCCCAAGAGCCTGTTCTGTTGATGCACAATCAATGGTAACATAATACTGCTTCTTCATCAGTCCCATTTGTCTCTCAGAATCCACATCCACAAATCTCCAAATTTAGTTACCGGCGAGATTGCCTCAGTTCCACGACATCGACCTGTTAGGGTATAGTGCTTGAAAAAATGACAAGTCTTTTTAATCACGAATGTCCCTATTTTTGGAAAGTTCACGACAATATCTCCTCTTTGTAAATCAAACTGTACCATGTGGTGGCTATCATTAATATAGGAACATCTACGAAATATGTTGAGATTATTTATTAGGTAGCATCGTCACAGCGTTCGTTGCCCTCCACCCTCATATGGACAAACAAAGAATAAATTAAAAAAAATACAAATTTACACAGAGGGCCATTGGTTAGCCCTCTTCATCCATGGTCTACTCAACCTCACATTTGTTTACAACTACCAAAGAAAATCGCACGGTGCGAATTATGTCGGAAACTGGGAATTTAAGAATGCCCACTAGTTCTGGGGGAAGGAATTGTCACTTAGAGGTTAAAATGACAAAAGTAGTGTTGAACAAGGAGCAATAATTTTTAAAGCCAGCGTTTTTCCTTCGTCCGAATCACTTTATATGTACCCTTATTCTGGAATTTGGAACCGCTTTGAAAAGGGCTAAAAATCAACATTATAAAACAAGTGCTAAAAACATTCTTCTCTGTATAGCCCCTTATGATCACTTGGTCCCCATAAGTGGAATGAGGGCCGAGGGCCAGGCTTTGGTTCCAGCACCCATAGACAGAAGTAAATGTGGCACAACCTCTGCTGCCTATCATGAGCACCCCTTCCAATGGCTGTGGGTGGGTGACGTCCCTGCTCCTATTAATGCGGGATGAATTGCATTGCACAAATCATCACATGTTGCTCCCCCACAGCAAGCACGTGGAGTCCCTTTGAGTGACTGAGTCCTAGTTTTGAGAATGTGTAGGAGTAAATACAAATTAGCACCTTTAATGACATGAGATCGCAAAGCGGAACACAACCGTTGAGTTCAATAGCAAGGCTAATGACATCAATGAAAGCAAACACAGATAAAATAAAAGTGTACAATGAATAAAGTGACATCAGATTCTCTCGAAATAGACTCCTGGCTTAAAAGTAGTAGAACAGCCAACTGGTGGGCCCGAACCAGCTCCTCCCACCAACTAAACGGGTCTGTGGCAGTGAACACTCTGTGACTGCATAGGTTTCGGAAGCTTCTACACCTTCCATGAGCTACTTTGTATAGGGGACTCTGGAGACAGTTCTAGCCCTTGACACATTTAGCCTCTTTTGAGTGACAACTCACCGCACTTACAGATGCGTGAGCCTCACTCGCGATGAGGGGATCTTAAGTTCTCCGTGTTATCGGGTTAACAAAAGGCTACACAGCCACAAACCTTAATAGGTACAAGATAACATTTTGAACCCTAGTGGAGTCTACATATAAGGGCTACGGTGCTGTGCCTTGATGTTGCTGTCCAAAACATTGGCTTCTTATCACACTGCCCTCAGATGCTACCTCAGCACGTGGGCCTGTGGTTCCCTTGCCAAAAGAGGTAAGGTACCAACCTTGCTTCTTGTCACCGGACAATGTTTCCAATATTCGGCCTTTAACTTACAAGACACTGCAAACAGGTATTTCAGTTTAATTGGTTCAATGGAAGAAAACTACCCTATCCCCGGAAATAACTACATGGTTGCCTGGGCTGACACTTTATTCTTTCCCAGCATAACCCTGACTACATTGTCAACAACACAAATACATAAGGCACGTACACAAAGTGCCAAGAAAATGTATAGATCGTCCGACATGGATGTCGCATCATCGAAAGGCCAGGGATAGCAGAGTTGAACTCACACACCTGATGGCATCACAGAGTGACACTGTACCACACATTGTACCCTATCTGTTACTGGCGGACTAGGAGAAAAGGAAGAAATGAGTGGAAACTGCAGATGATAAACAGGGGTAGCCAGAATAATAGCCTGGAGTATCGGAGGGCAAGCACCACTGGCCACCCCTTCAGCCACACCTGGCTTTTTACACCCATACATGTAGTGGAAACCCCAAACTACAAGTCCTAGGAAGCAAGTGCTTTTCCATAAATTAGGCATGGTTGTAGGTGCCACGCACGAAGTATACCGACTCGGGGAGCTGTGCGCTGCTAAATTAAAATCTTGGGAGCGAAGATTACGACTCACAGAGTGCATTTCTTTTCCATGTAACTTTAACATGGGGGCATAGAGAGGGCGGAGCTAGGAGTAGGCTTCTATTAAAGCTAATTTTAAGAGTCACTGATAGTCTGGTTAAACGTACGGTTGTGGGTGGCCCTCTAAAATTGAAATACCTTGCAGTTCAGCAGCGACACGTTGTGGGCGGCAGCAGGAGTGGGGGCTGTGAGGGCACTGTTTGCCAAGTTAATTAGTTCCTACCCCATTAGTGACAAAAAAAAGCCTAAAATCAGAACTTTCACTTTAGCAGTAGCCGCATTCCACTGGCCCTCTCAGGGTATCTACTCAGTGGAAACGATGGCAGGCACAAGAGCGTCTCATGGAGCGAACCTGCGCCTGTGGTACGTGGCTGACCCCCAATTACCACCCCAGTGATGTGCATCGGCGATTAAAGGGCAGGAAGAACAAGTGAAAGGCAAGGGAAGCACATGAATGGGTTTAGAAAACAATTAAGAGGACTAGGTAAGAGCTGTCGGTACAGGAGTTCAAAAAGACGTAGGGGGCCTTGAATGGTGAATAAACAAGCTGTCGTCATTGTGAAAAAAATATAGTGCTTACAGACTAATTAAGGAGACAATGTAACGCCGCAAGTAAAAGATCCAGTCCTGATGGGCAGTCACAAAAGGAGACAGGGTGGTAACAAAGCGGGACTAAGAAGCCTCATTATCAATCGGAAGTCAGCATTTACCATGGACGATGACACCAGCCAATGAAAAATATGGGCGGGGCTTTCACGGCAGTTCCACATCTGTCCCTACTACAATACGCCTCGCAAAGCGAGCAGCGCATGCGCTGCAACGCTAGGCTCGACCTAAAAAAGAAAAGCGAGTGTGCTGCCTCTCACATGAGGCTGACATGGATATCCTATTGAAGCACAAACATGCATGAGCTCTTATCAGTTCTTCCCGACTGCGTCATCCTCAACTTTACCCGGCTTGTACATATTCAAAATACAAAAAACTGAAATTCATGGCCCTCGAGCTCGGGAGTGGCTGTTTTTGGAACAACTAGCCAGGTGGCGTCGGCCCTCGGATTCCACAATGTGCAGGGGCTGTGGTATTTAGGACAAATCCTTCCAACATCTCGTCTGCAGCTGTCCAGCCTTGTTAGAGGAACGGCAAGCACTCCTAAGGCAGGAGTGGGACAAATTAGCCACGTGCACGTGCCGGCAGGCAATCATCAATGCTCTCAACACCGACAATACCACCTTCAATATTTTGTTGGTCAAAGACGTGGCCTATACAGTGAAGGCGCTAAACCTGGGGTTACAATAGCCATTAGTTCACACACTTTATTGGACTCACTGCTAGCTTTGCTGTACACTAAGGCAAACTTTTTCAGACAATCGCCTTTAGTTTAGGGGAATGGTTTATTCACTCCTTGTATTAGTGTTGCCTACTTTGTTTTTTTCAGTAGAACTTGTTTATGACATTTTTACTTTCTGCATTGCATGGACAGCGTTGTGAATGCACCCCAAGCTTATAATTATTGAGGATGCATGAGCACATTCACGCGCTAGTCCTCCAAGAGAGTAACGTGCCCCAGTAAGTACTATTTTTGATATACACCAGTTATTATTCACTGTCCTTAGTATTAATTGATGTAGCTTGGTTGTTGCTGTCTCACTGACCTTTTTAAAATGCATTGGCACTCTTCGGTTATCCTGCTTTAACGTTGTTTTTGGTTGCTATGGTTTTATGTAATTTGCGCAAGCTAGGCGCCAGCCCAATCAGGTAACAATCAGCTCCTGCGCCTGCGATTCTATGGACAAAAGTCTGATGATATTTTTTATACATTGCGCTCTGCACTTTGCTGTTATTAGCTGTCGGAGCAACTGGCTGTACAAGTATTTTCGACCGTTTTTAAGAGTAAGCCATGATCGTGTTCCAGGTCTAAACATTACGATTTTGCGCGTAATTCTTGTTGACAAAAATAAGCAGTTACTCTAAATACGGTAACCTGCATTTAATTTTTATAGCTTTAGCTGCTGGAGCCTTTGTCTGCAGCAGCAGCACTGAAAAATGCAAAATGTTTGAAAGACACTTATCTTGTATTTCAAGACTGCTCACATGACTATTGTTTGCAGTAGTACATTTCTGAATGTAATAATGCTTTGGAAGCTATCTGACGTGAAATTGTACTATTGTTTGTTATTATTGATTGTAAAGGCTTTAAGTAACCAAACAATAAACTTATTATTAATACTTACATGCGACCCATACAGGAATGGCTCAGCAACAAATGGTCACAAACCATGGGAGTCTGGGAGGATCAAATGGTGGTCACTGCACAAATTCAAAGGGAGGTACAGTGGTGAAATATAAGCAACATAACAATAGGGAGACCTTTCAGGTTGCCAGCCTGCATCTGTGAGCATAACAACGGTGTGGGGAGCACACAAGGACGTCTGAAGGTCAGATGACTCTGGAATCCAGCTGACGGAGTCATAAGCATAAACATTGTGAAACTCAAGATGGTTTTCCTGGCACTAAAAGCATTCCAGAAGCATGTGAGGGGGTCACATGGAGCTGATCCAAACGGAGAACACAACATCAATGTTCTACCTCATCAAACGGGGGTGGGGGTCTGACCCGAATCAAGTCATTCCATCTCTCATAGCTAGCGCAGAAGATATAGAGGTGGGCAGTATGATGGAGTTCAAGTCTGCTGGCAGTACACCTCCAGGGAGATCAGAACATGGACGCTGACAGGCTAAGCAGACGGGCAAGCGTCTCCCACTGAAGGGAATTAAACCAATAAATACTAGATGAGTTCATCAGGAGATGGGGCATACCAAGCATAGACACATTCACAAGCACAAAAAATGCAAAATGCTGAGACTTTGCATCCAGATACACACACCGGCAGTCCAAAGGGAAGCCCTGTCCATAAACTGGTCATGGAAATTTGCGTACGCCTTTCCACAGCGTTTCCTGATCCCAAGAGTGCTAACGAATTTAGGCAATCAGAGATGACACTCATTCTCATTGCCCTGCAGTGGGCCAGGCAGACGTGGTTCTCAGAGCTATTGGAGGCGACCAGCGGTCAGAATCATGTCTCTGAGGGCATTGCAGAACCTCTTAAGGATGCAGAACAGGAGTGTACGACCTGGAAACAACCACACTCAACCTGGCTTCATGGCTTCTGGGTACCTCGAATTAGGACACCTAAGGCTCCACCCCAGAGCAATTTAGATCTTAAGGAAAGTGGACCAGATACATCCACTGGTGCAATGACAACAAAACAGAGACAAAGACGGAAGACAACAGAGTACTAACACATCTCACACACCTACTGGACAACGGCCAGACCTACCTGTCATTGAAGGTACAACTAGTTGCTTACACTTGAGGAACGACGGTAAACAGTTTTTTCACACTCCCGGTGGTGAAGATGTTCCTAGAAGGATAAAAAGAATAGCACAGCCAAGAGTTGTGCAAGCAACAATCTGGAATTTAAACATTGTACTCACGCATCTGATTATGGAATCTTTCAAACCCATTCACAATGCATAACTAAGACACCTCACCCCAAAAACTGCCTTCTTAATAGTGCTCACATTGTTACACAGAGTGAGTGAGCTCAAACACTCACCATCCTAGAATCCTATGTAGATTCATACAGACAATGTGATATTAAAGACAAACCTCTGGGTCCTACCAAAGGTAGTGTCACCATTACATGCCAACCAGAGCATTTCAGAAGACCAAGACCATGACCGAGAGAACTCTCCAAACCTTAGACGTGCAAGAGTGTTAAAGTACTACCTGCAGGAGACAGAGACACTGAGGAAGTGAAAAATAACTCTTTATCTCTTCTGAAATAGCAAGCTAGGGCAAGCTAGTCACAAAGGGAGCCATTGCACAATGGATAGTTGATACTATTAAAACTTGGTATGAGAAGGCCTTTACCTGCACACCCCAGAGTGCACTCCACAATAAAGAAGGTGGTAACCCTATCTTTCAAGGCAAGTGTACCCATCTGTGACACCTGCAGGACCACAGCATGGTCTTCAACACACCACACCCCTTCACAAAACACTACTGTGTGGACATCCAAATGAACAAGAAAGCATAGGTGGGACAGAAAATTCTACAACATCTGTTTGCTAATTTAAAAGCATATTTTAGCCCCCCAAACCTCTCCAACGTCAACGTTTTCACCTGTAACTTCTTCTAATTATGACAGCTCTTTGAAAGCAATATTCCATTACATCTGCAGGACCTTACTGGCTGTGGGGATATATAGGACTTGTAGGTTCACCCAAGAACCCAACGAACCCACAGCCAAAAACTGAGCAGCGACTTGCAATGTTTTTTTATTATGTAGAGGTTATATAGCAATTACTCTGGGAAAATGTATAAATGGAAAAATTGGTATGAAAGACACCGATGTATTTCTGAAATGGGAACAAAAAATTGAGTTTAGAAAAAGTAGATATTTGCACATTTCCGAAATTGGGAACACTCATACTAGCATGAGAATTATCGGTCATTTTTCAAAATGACTTTTTTACACATTGTCTTTCATTTGGAAGGAAGAAATGCATTGAAAGTCAATAGGTAATAACAGTTGCTTTACAAATCTGAATTACCCAAAGTCTCCCAATAAAAATGGTACCTCACTTGTGCGGGTAGGCATAGTGCCCATGACAGGAAACGGCTCAAAATGCAACGTGAACACACCACAATTTCACAATGAAATATTACCCTTTTTTTCAAAGTGCCTAGCTGTAGTTTTTTAACCCTAGCTCTGCCGGCACCTAGAGAAACCTAGCAAACCTATACATTTTTTAAGACTAGACACCCAGGGGAATCCGGAATGCGGTGACTCGACTGCCTTTCTCCAGGTTCTGTTACCCAGAATCACTTGCAAACCTAAAAATTGCCCAAAAAAACCCATCTTCCTCACATTTCTGTGATGGAAAGTTCTTGAATTTGCGTGGATCCACAAATTTCCACCCACCCCGCGTTTCCCGAAGTCTTCAGAGAAAAATGGTACCTCACTTGCGTGGGTAGGCCTAGATCCCACGACATGAAACGGCGCAAAACACAATGTGGACACACCACAATTTCACAGTGAAAAATGACCCTTTTTTGGCAAAGTGCCTAGCTGTAGTTTTTTAACCCTAGCTCCGCTGGCACCTAGGGAAACCAAGCAAACCTATACAATTTTTTAAAACTAGACACCCAGGGGAATCCAGGATGGGGTGACTCGACTGTCTCCCACCATGTTCTGTTATCCAGAATTCCTTGCAAACTTAAAGAAATGTAAAATAAAAACACATTTTCCTCACATTTCTGTGGTGGAATGTTCTGGAATCTGCGTGGATCCACAAACTTCCACTAACCCCGAGTTCCCCGAAGTCTTCCGATAAAAATGGAACCTCACTTCCGTGGGTAGGCCTAGTGCCCGCGACATGAAACGGCGCAAAATGCAATGTGGACACACCACAATTTCACAGTGAAAAATGACCCTTTTTTGGCAAAGTGCCTAGCTGTAGTTTTTGAACCCTAGCTCTGCTGGCAGCTAGGGAAACCTAGCAAACCTATACATTTTTGAAACATAGACACCCAGGGGAATCCAGCATGGGGTGACTCGACTGCTTCCCACCAGGTTCTGTTACCCAGAATATCTTGCAATCCTAAAACATTGTCAAAACAACACATTTGCCTCAAATTACTGTGGTGGAAAGTTCTGGAATCTGCGTGGATCCACAAATTTCCACTCACCCCCGTTCCCCAAAGTCTTCCGAGAAAAATGGTACCTCACTTGCGTGGGTAGGTCTAGTGCCTAGCTGTAGTTTTTTTAACCCTAGCTATGCCGGCACCTAGGGAAACCAAGCAAACCTATACATTTTTGAGAACTAGACACCCAGTGGAATACAGGATGGGGTGACTTGACTGCCTCTCGCCAGGTTCTGTTACCCAGAATCCCTTGCAAACCCCAAAAATTGTCAAACAAAACACATTTTCTCATATTTCTCTGGTGGAAAGTTCTGGAATCTGCATGGACTCACAAATGTCCACCCACCCCGCGTTTCCCAAAGTCTTCCGAGAAAAGTAGTACCTCACCTGCGTGGGTAGGCCTAATGCCCGTGACAGGAAACGGCACAAAACGCAATCTGGACACGCACAATTTCACAGTGAAAAATGACCTTTTTTTGGCAAAGTGCCTAGCTGTAGTTTTTTAACCCTAGCTCTGCCAGCATCTAGGGAAACCTAGGAAACCTATCTATTTTTGAAAACTAGACACCCAGGGGAATCCATGATGGGGTGACTTGACTGCCTCTCACCAGGTTCTGTTACCCAGAATCCCCTGCAAACTTAAAAAATTGCCCAAAAAAACCACATTTTCCCTACATTTCTGTGGTGGAAAGTTCTGGAATTTGCGTGGATCCACGAATTTCCACCCGCCCCGCGTTCCCCAAAGTCTTCCGAGAAAAATGGTACCTCACTTGTGTGGGTAGGCCTAGTGCCCGCAACAGGAAATGGCGCAAAACGCAACGTGGACACACCACAATTTCACAATGAAAAATGACCCTTTTTTGGCAAAGTGCCTAGCTGTAGTTTTTTTAACCCTAGCTCTGCCGGCACCTAGGTAAACCTACCAAACCCACACATTTCTGGAAACTAGACACCCGGGGGATTCCAGGGAGATGTGGCTTGCGTGGATCCCCCAACGTTTCCTTACCCAGAATCCCCTGCAAACCTCAAATTTAGCTGAAAAAAATCATTTTTTTCGCACATTTTTATGTGGAAAAGTTGTGACATCACCGGGCTGACACAAATTTCCTACCACCCAGCGTTCCACCGGGTCTCCCGATAAAAATGGTTCCTTACTCGTGTGGGAGGCCCAAGTACCTGCGACAGGCATTAGCTTGTTTCTGTGAGATTTCTGTTTGTCTTCATTTCATTTAATCCACCAAAGTCTGCACATTCTCCTCTGTTGTTCGCTGACTCATTACAAGGGCTGGTCCTTCATATGTTGCATCACATTCCCTCTGGTAGTCAGCTAGAAATGTTCAGCTGAACACCAGGAAGATAGGCCACCCCACCTCTTCTTTAAACTTCTCTGCTCCTTGATATTGGAGGGGTTGCATTAATTATTGCCCAAATCTGGTTCAAGGCCATGGTCTTTGCTAACTGACGTATTGGCAGTCAGCGTCCAAATAGATAATCATTTTTAATGACAATTTAACTGACTAATATGTCCACTCCTGACTCCGTAACCTTTATTTTTGCATTGTCTTCTTCTTATTCAACTTGGAACAACGGGGAGGAGGATGTGCTTCTCTAAGATGTTTAAGTTGGCAAAATAATAGATTCCCAGATATTTCTAATTATTTTAGTGTTATTCTTTTGGTTATCCAATGTTGGCTCTGAGAGCTTTTTTTTCGGAAGTGTGGTATTTTCAATAGCAGCCATTTACATCTTCTGCATTCATGGAAGAGTTGTGTCTGTGTGAGATCATAAGAAGTGTGCACTATTCATCTGTACTAAATTTGAACTGTCTTTGCACATGCGTTCATCATCAGCTTTCATGTATGCAAATGGTGGTTTTAACACTCCCTATAATTATAATTGCTCGAGGTTAGTTGAGAAACTATATTTAGAATGTTATCTACAATTTGCTGTATTTATGCTGGCTTGCCAGAGATTCTCTAAAGGAATGTCTGAATGTGGATACCTTTTGTAGGCTGTCTTTTTTTTCCTCAATACTTTCAAGATCCAGTTTCTGCTTCTGAGTTTTCCTAACCAGAACTGACTTCCTTAGTACTGCTATCTGTGAGAATCAATGTGATGAAGGACTACTTAAGGAAAAGCAAACACTCCTGGCGGGGTTGTGAGCCTGGCTGGTTGCCCTTGGAAGAACAGGGAAGGCTGCAAGAGGGAGGGGGCGAGAGGGGTGGTGTAGGAGAAAGATATGAAGAAAAGATGGCGGATGAGAGTGAAATGAAACGGAGGGATGGAGGAAAGAAATGAACAAGGAAGAGATAGGCAAGAGAGACAGGAGAAACCACAGGACACAGTTAAACAGAAGGGAAGGGCACAGAAAGCAAGGACCTGGGCAGAGCAGGGTAACAGGGCACACACACAGGTACTTGGGAGAGTATACCGGCGACCTGGTTCAGTCTGCAGTGAGGACTCGGTGCCAGCGGCACCGGAAGAGCCCTGTACTCTGCAAAGCAAGCCCTTGAGAGCCCCCTGGCCAGCAGCGTAACGCAAAATGATGCCCCCCTTCCCCCAAATGTGACGAGAGAGGCCTGAGTCTCTCATAGCTATTTATTGGCCTTTGGTTGACTTGAAGACCCCCTGACGATATTACCATACAAAAAGCATCAACTAATAGATATTTTTTGGTGACGCTTTGGGTTTATGTTGTCAACTATTTTGAATGAATTTTGAAGCAAACATTTGCTTCATTTGAGTTGCATTTATGTTTAGTAATACTGTACTGCTCTGTATGAACTTTACTTAGTTGTTGTAAACATTTGTCTTCACATTGTATAGTTATGCTGTATATAATAGACCTCAAATGCCAGGTGTTGTGTGAATATAATATACCACGTGGACACAAAAAAATGTACGAAATTATAATCTTGTATGCTCTTTTAATTCATATTTACAATTTCTCTTTGTGAAATCACAATTTGTGTTTTTTAGAGCTATAATGCAATAGACGGTGTCCTGATGAAGGCATCTTTGCCGAAACGCGCGTAGTCTCCATCCACCGCTTTGCTTTCATCAACAACTAAATTGATTCTAGTATTATTTCCTTTTGATATGTGTGTTATATCATTTTTTCAATTATTTGTTATTATTGTCATAATTTGGAATCATTATTCTAGTACATAGACACTTTATTATTGTTTATACTTTACAAAAATACTAAATAAATGATTTTAAACATTCAAATATGTTTTTGCTGTACATATGATTTGAATTAAAAGTATTCACTTTATGCAGATATATACCTGGTAATTAGTGGCATTTTTTATTCAAGGTTGCTATAGTCTTTTCTAACTTTGTTAACATTCCCTGCGTATAGCAAACCTATTGGTTATGTAGGGGTCCCCTTTTTTCAAACATATACCGGCGACCTGGTTCAGTCTGCAGTGAGGACTCGGTGCCAGCGGCACCGGAAGAGCCCTGTACTCTGCAAAGCAAGCCCTTGAGAGCCCCCTGGCGTAACGCAAAATGATGCCCCCCCTTTCCCCAAACATGACGAGAGAGGCCTGAGTCTCTCATAGCTATTTATTGGCCTTTGGTTGACTTGAAGACCACCTGACGATAGGGGCCCCTGTGCACACCAGGGGCCCGCGTTACTCCCCGTCCCTGTCATGGTACAGCACAGCGTCTGCAGGGCCAACTGCTCCTCACGGCAAGGGCCGGGAAAGGGCCCGCGTATAGAGGAAGTTGATCTCTGGCGCTGTCACCTGCATCCCCGCAGCCCCCCACCCACTCGTGAGGGCGCAGGCTTCATTGCTTGCGTTGGTTTGTGTAGAGAAAATGTTTCTGAGCACAAGGCTTATGGGAACGTGCAGAAGATTTATTATTCAGTTCTTTTCCTGGTGGAAAAAGCATCAAGCGGGATCTATTCTCTATCCTGAAATGACTCAACAAGTGAGTATCAATAATACACTTCAAGATGGATTGCCTACTAAAGATAATTCAAGTGGTCCATCTTGGAGAATTGTGGAGTGGTGAAGACTTGCTGGATACCTGCTAAAATCCCAATTTGAAAGACTCAAAGATTTATTTGGTTTCTCGTTCATGTTTGCTACTGTCAGATTTGTGTTCCGCCCTTTGGGTTAAAATCAGCTTCTGTGGTGGCAATGCTGCACAATCACAAAATTGCACTTCACCCATGTTTAAACAACTTGATGATTCATTTTCCGTTGAGTTTCTAAATGGAAATTCACTTGAAGACCGAGATTTCTCCTCACCAAGATCATGGTGTTCCCAATGAATTGGAAAAATTCCAGTCCAACTCCAATGCAGGACTTGGAGGGTAGAAGAGCAGAATTTCGAACAGACAAATGGATAGTTTACTTCCGGATACCAGAGTGAAAAAACATACAGGCTCATATTTCAGCTCTCAAGGGACAGAGATTGTTGGAAGCCGGAAAGTAGCTACATGTTCAAGAGGACGTGGCATGGACGGTAGCAATTGCCCAGTGGGCCCTTCACACCTGAAGGCAGTATGTTGATTGACTTTTGCTCCTGTCATCACAATGGAAAGGATGGTCAAGGCTGGAGGAGAACAATGGACTCAAAAGAAATTCAGGGCAAATGGACCCCACTTTACTGGACTTTCTCTTCAAATTGGAAAGCGTTAGAGGTTGTCAGGCAGGCCTAGCCTCTCTGATTCGTTCCTTTACAGTACTAATCAGAATGGACAATGTTACAAGGAAGTCATACATAAACAGACAAGGGGAGACTCTCTAAAGAACTGCAATGAGGAATAACAAGTTGATTTTTCACTGTGCCTAGTCACATATTCTTTTCCTTACAGCAATGTAAATTAGTGGGGAGGAGGATATAGTCACAGACAAGACAAGATCCTCAGAGTTTTACCTTCTGCTCAAGACCTGTGTCTGAACTAGGCCTGGGCGGTAAATTCCGTTCCGTTCGCGGAATTTGCGGAATTTGGGTAATTTCGCGTTCCGCGGAGAACGCGAAATTGCCCAAAAATCTGCGTTCCGCGACTTCGCGAAATTTTTTGCTTGTTCGCGTTCTCAATATGCGTGTTCGCGAGATATTTCACCCCGAGCACGCAAACAGCGATCGCGAACAGGAAAAAAGTATAGCGAACAAGCAATTCCGTGTGTTCGCGGAATTTCTGCGTGTTCACGGAGATTTTTTACCGTTTCGCGGAGAATTGCGGAACGCGATTACGCAAATTCCGCCCACCCCTAGTCTGAACCCTGTAGTTTTCAAAATTAGTTGCAAGAAATGGGGTTTTCTGCAGTTATATTTTTTTGCCACCAGGGAGACCCTTGGTTTCAAGGTTCCAGCAGAGGGGAGCATGGCCGAGGATGCTCTTTTTTGTCTGTGGGCTCATGTTCTGCTATTCACTTTTTTTCCTTTTCTTTTGATTTCAAAAGGTGTTGAGGAGAATCAAGTGGGAGAAGGAGAGGGTGATAATGGTAGTTGACTTTTTTCTTTTTTTGCAAAACCCATTTTATTTAGTCAGCGGATAAGACAGCAACATATCTGGCAAAGGAAATACCATTGACACTGATCAGTATTGTAAGAGTCAAACCAGTGCCTTTCATATAACATTTACAAAATAGAGTCAAAAACCTGTCTGGCTTGTGAACAGCAGCCCATAACTCTACAACTAGGTGTGCCATGAATAATGCAGTAGTCCATTTATCATACTTTTCAAGCCAATTCACATACAACGCAAGCCCTCGTATAATCTCTCTCCCTGATAATTTGTCATCAAAAGGAATCTTCATCAGTAATGCGTGGTTCCAAAATGAGACCACAAAAGTCCGCCCAGCGTTTCCATATTTGGAAATGTTTCTGCGGGCATACCCTTGCCTTAAATATAGGTTGCTCCTGGCTCATGCACAAATCCTGACCTGCCTTCCACGCCCCCAGCTTAGGCAGGGATGGGCCTTTCCATGCCCTAGCTATGTCCCTTTTAGCCAGGGTAAGGCCCAAGAATAACAGATGCCTTTTGTATAGGTTTCCAACAATCTCTTCGGCTATTTGTAATAAAGCAAGTTTAAGAGACAGGGGTATTTCCCATCCGAGTACTTCCGACAGGCAAGTCCTGACCCCTGTCCAAATCTGCTAGGCGCAATGCATTCCCAAATACTGTGTATGAACTTGCCTTCCACGCTGCCACAACAGAGACATGCAGGGTAAGCCACCAGGCCCGTCCTCCGCAGCCTTCGTCTTGTAAAATAAGCGTGGTGTATGTATTTAAACTGAATAAGTCTTAGGCGTGACACTAGTGCGGCTCCTCTCTGAGATTCTCTGTGTCCGTCCAGTCGTCATTACCAAGGGGACCAAGATCTGTCTGCCATCTTTCCCGGAGTGAATCTAGGGTCGTGGAAAGATTTGGCACCAGAGTCTGGTATATCTTTGCCGTCTTGTGGTCTCCCAAATTGCCCATAAATACCTTGGCCTCTATCAGGTTGAAATCCGGGATAGATTCCAGGTTCGCTATGTACAGTGTTAAAGCATGGCGAAGTTGCAGATACTTGTAGAATTGAGTAGGTGACATCTCAAATTCCTTCCTGAGCTCCTGAAAGGACTTCAGGACTGTGCCGCACATCACATCTCCCAATGTAGAGATGCCTATGGCATCCCATTCCCAAAACCCCAATAGGGTAGATACCTGTGGCATAAGACCACTCTGCCAGAGAGGCGTTTCTCTCGTCAATCTTCCCCACCATCCCATTCTACGCAGCGATTCTTTCCATACTCCAATAACCACCCGCTTAGCAGGCAGGAGTCGTCGTAGCTCTTTTTGAGTATGTAGTAGAAGATGCAGTAGTGTGCCACCCATGAGCCACCATTCCACCTGGTATGCTTGGTCATTTCTGCACCCGTACCACCGATTGTTCAGCACCAAGAGGTGAGATGCTGCATGATATGATTGAATGTCCGGGATCGCTATCCCCCCACAGTAGGTAGACTGAAAGCATATTTGTAGTGCAACTCTAGCGGCCTGATCATTCCAAAGGAAGCGGCTCAGTCTGGAGTTAAATTGTCAGAACCAGGCGGACAGTATTTGAAAGGGATGGTTCCTGGAGAGCTGGTAGAGGCGGCGAGGGAGCGACACCCTTTTGAAAATCACCAACCTACCAGAGATGGACAGGGCATACATGTCCACGACTTCATCTCGGTTTAGGTGTGCGTCCAGACTGGGGATGTTTTTATCCCAAGATACCGATTGGGAGGATGTAAGGTAGACCCCAAGATATTTAAACCCTGTTGCGGTGATTGTTAAGTCTCCAGCCCATGCGCCCATCTCCGAGCCCCCGTGCAGAGGCCAAAGTATACACTTCCGACAATTCATAGAGAGCCCCGAGGTTTCTCGAAATATCTGCATTATGTAAAGCAACCGAGGTCCCGTCCGGTGTGGCTCTAATAGAAAGAAAAGGACATCGTCTGCATAGAGGGCGATCCGATCTGATATCCCCCCCAGGCCATTCAAATCCCTTAACCTGTGCATCTATCCGGACCCATGAGGCCAGCAGTTCTATTGCCAACGCAAATAAGTAGGGTGACAGGGGGCAACCCTGACGAGTGCCACGCCCTTTAGGGAAGGGGTCCGAAAGCGCACCGGCCACTCTAACCAAGGGTATGAGATCTGCACATAGCAGTCGGATATAGGACATAAGGCGCGGTCCAATGTTTAGGCGCTGCAGGAGAGCAAACAAATACATCCACCCCAATGAATCAAATGCCCTGTCTATGTCAGCCAGTAGCAACGCTGCCGGGCCCTCAAGGAGGTCGATCGCTGCTATTGCATTATGAACGCACCTGATATTGTGGCTAGTGGCCCGGTAAGGCATAAAGCCTGCCTGGTCAGGACGAACCAAATCGGACATAAAGGGGAGGATACAATTAGCAAGGGCTTTGGCCAAGAGCTTGGCTTCCACATTTAGAAGCGATTTGGGATGATATGAGAAATGTTGATTTGGGGGTCGGCTGGGCTTAGGGAATAACGCTATCTCGGCATGTTGCCAATCTGACAGGAGTCTCATTTCCTCAATGGCCGTATTCATCGCCTCAAGATAGTGGGTAATGAACTGGGACTGGAAGAGCTTATAAAACTTGCACGGGAAGCCGTTAGGACCCAGGGCTTTCCGCGTGCGCAGGTCCATAAGGGCGGCACTCACCTCCTAGGTTGTCAGAGGGGCATCCAGTTCTGTCCACGCTACATCGTATAAGGCTTTTGGGGGTAAGTCGTCAATGAAGCAGCAAATCGTAGATTCACTTAGTGCATCATTGGGGGCGTATAGATCGGCATAGTAAGCAATCTGAGCTGGGTCTGTCAGTGTTTGGCCATCATCGCATAAGATACCCGGTGCCATCGATGGGTGGATTGCCTGTTGACATAGACGATGCAGAAGAGAGCACGACTTATCCCCCCACTGATATATTCGGCTGCGCGATGCCAACCAGGCCTATCTGGCCTCCTCGTGCAGAGCATTGGCGTGTGTTTGTTGCACAAGAAGAAGCTGACGGCGAATCCGCCTGCCATCTACACATCGACTCTGCTGTTCTAAATCCTGCAGCTGATCCTCTGTCTGGAGCAATGCTTAACGGCGATTTTTTCCCTTGTGCGATGCAAAAAGATATGTCAGCAACCCTAAGGGTTGGCTTCATAGCCTCCCGGATGGTCACCGCCAAGTCTACCAATCCCAAGTTTTCAGTGAAATAAGCAGTAATGGCTTGGTACATATAGGTTTTATATTGTGAGTCCGCGAGATGCCACATCAACAGGCGCCATCGGAGGGGAGGGCAGCCAAACCCAACCGCAGCGTCAGAGCTATTGGAGAGTGGTCCGACAGGCCCTTAAACAAGATATCCGCCACCGCGATTTGATATCAGTAAGTGGCCGGTATGAATATATAGTCCAGGCATGGAAATGAGTTGTGTACTGTAGAATAGTATGTGTAGCCTTGCGCTGTTGGCTGTAGATGTATCCATGTGTCCACCCAGCCCATGTCCCGCAACAATGTCCGTAGTCTTGTTTCGCCGCGTGTTCCCAGCCCTCCACGTGGTCTCCATCTGTCCTGGACCAATGTCAAAATATCATTCCAATCCCCACCTATAATAGAGATGCCTTTGGATATCTCTAGCAATATTCTAGTCAGGTGCTTCACGAATGATTCAGACAATGGGGTGGGCGCATAAACACTACCAAATATAATAAGTTCCCCATAGAGCGTACCAGTCACAACTATATATCTACCCTGGGGGTCAGACCATGTTTTAATGCGCATGAAGGGGACTCTTCGATGGACAAGGATCATCACTCCACTGGAGCCCCTAGTGAACCCTGCATGGAAGACCTGTATGTAACAAAACCGAGAAAGACATAGCGCCTTAAAACCCAAGAGATGAGTTTCCCGTAGTTGCAGGACGTTGGCTGAAGCGCGCCTAGCCTGTTGTAGAACAGTCCTCTTTTGGTCTTATCTAGTGCCCCCATACATTCCAGCTAACTATCTGGAGCCTACTAGCGGGGTCTGACATAGAGCATAGTGCACAGAATAAATATAAAGCATGGCTCGTCGTATGGCATGAGAATCATAAGCATCAATAAACATGGCACAGCACAGTTAACAGAGCTAACTAATCCCTTTCCCACCCCCTCCCACCCCATCCAAAGCAGTTGAAGCATCTGTCGTAGCTGGGGTCTATGTCTGCTCCAACGGGGGCAGGTCGCAACCCCAAACCAATGGATCCCCAATAAACTGTCCCCGGTCATAGTTCTCAGATGCTGAGAGGAGAGTTATGGGGGGGGGGAGAGCCACGAAGACGCTGGGACTGTGTTTATCAGCCAAATAAACATCGTACTCAAGTCCTCAGTCTCCATTGCGCGACTGTGATAAATCGTGTCCGTCTTCATCCACTAGGGATCTGGATGCCCCCGTCATTTTGAGAGGCGCCTCGAGTGTGACCTACGGTTCGATTTCCCTTTGGATTTGACAGTCTTCTGTGCGGCCACTCCAGAGGATGAATCAGAGTCAATTTGCGGTGGGTGGGGTGTGTGGTTTGAGCTTCTGCCTCTTCTCCATCCAGGTAAAGACCTCCTCGGTGTGTCGAAGAACAGTGTGCGTGATTTATAGATAACCTTCAGCCGGGCAGGGAAGAGCAAGGCATATTGAATCTTCAGGTCACAGAGCCGGGCCTTCATGGCCGTGAACGATGATGGCGTTGCTGCACCAGTCTTGTGTAGTCCGGAAAAATTCAAATGGGATGGGAATCAAGTGAAGTTTGACAGCCAATCTGGCCAGTGTGAGAATAGCATCCCGATCATGGAAGTTTAATAGCCTGGCGATGACGGGCTGTGGTCTGGCTTCGGGCAGAGCTTGATGCGCACGTTCGAGAATAAAGCATTGGGACAGAGAGGACTGAGGGATCCGTTCCGTGATCCACGTGGTAAGAAACTGTTCCATGTTATTGCCTTTGCAATCCTCCGGAAAGCCCACAAAGACAAGGTTGTTCCTCCGAGCTCTGCCCTCGGCATCTTCTGCTCTAATCGCAAGCCCCTTTGTGATGGATTCCAGGGAGGAAACCCTCTTTTGGAGGGAGGCAACTGTGTTCTCAGTAGTAGATATACGGGTCTCGGCCTCTGTTATTCTGTCGACCGCTTTGCGGTGATCTTGGTAGATCAGCAGGCCCTCCGACCCCACCGCCCCGATCTTGGCCTCCAGTGCGTCTCGAGACTGCATTATTGCCGCCGTCAATGCAGCGTTGTCAGGACCAGTTAGGGCCTGACCCTTCGGTTCCGCCACCTGCACCCCGGCTCTGGTGTAGCGATCCAGCGTGCTCTGCTTGGTAACCTGCAACTTGTCTCGGGTCATCTTCAATGGTAGTAATCCGTTCCAAGCACTGGAGGCGTAAGTCCCCAGGGGGTCAGCACACTGGGTGATCATGTCTCAGTCTGCAGCCATAATTGCACTATCCCTTGAATAGTGAGGGGTCCACTATGATTGTCGATCCGGGTGCCGGCTATCTTCAAAGCAGGCAAGAGGCCAGCATGAAGGTGACCGACACACAGGCCGCATCGGACATAGCCCGGCCGCTTCCACGTGCAGCCACACTCCACCCCCCCTAATGGGCACCTCAGCACAACCCCTCTCAGCAGCACTGCGCCGCTCCCACACAGAGGCATCCCCAAACGGCCGTGGTATATATAGAAGATGATTTCCCGCCTTCTTTTGCTGGTTAGGTCAGGGTGCAGGGGGGCAGTCCGCATATATATATTCACTGCTACTGTAAGGAGTGTGTAGGACACCATGTGGATCTCAGTTGCCCACTCCGCCAGGTCCCTGGACCAACAGAGGCCCAGGCCCATGCAGGAGATGGAGGAGATGTAGGCCGCAGCAGACAATAAAGGGGGATCGCAGCACTCGACCAGGCCACGCATCCAACACCAGTCAGGCCGCCCCACACTTCAGCCCCACCTGCAGCAGGAGTATGGGGTGGCGCACCACGAGAGCCCCAGGCAAATCACTAACTTCAAAAGGAGCACCCAGGGCTCCAGGATCTCAGCTCACGACCGGGGGGGAGAGGAGGGGGCTCCGGATCTTCAATGTCGCGAGGATCCACCTCTCTCCCAGGCAGCAAAAGGCAGAACCAGGGCACCAAAGGGCCGCAAAGCTACAAAATGCGGAGTCTCATGTCATCGGCCTATGGGTCCTCCGAGCGTGCCCCCCCCCCAGCTGAGTCCCGATCCAGCGGTGCCGCTCGTGAATGCAGTCCACCATGGTGTAGGCCACTGCCAACTCCAAGCCCGGGACGAGCACTGCTCAGCCACAGTAGACCTCAAGGATATCCAAAGATACACAGCGCCCGACTGCGGGCGCACCACACCCATTTCTGGCACCACACAGATGGCAGCGTCTCCTCACTGCTCCGGAGAGATCTCTCCCCAGCCGTGGCAGCCACAAGGCCCGGGCCCCACCTCCGTCTAGCCCGTTACCTCAGTCGGGACGCCTCCGGGCGTAGTCAGGTCCAAAGTCAGACGATGAGCGGAGATGTTCGCAGGGCAGCACGGGCCCAGGCTCCACTAGCTGGCACTTCCACAACGTCACTGTTGCTGCCTCAGATCGAGGTTTGGCCGTTTCCACGAAATGGCATGGGCATGGGGTACAATATATCAGGGGTACTGGGGGCAGGATACAGGCTGTTGGACAGGATAGTTGTAGGATTACGAGCCGGCCTCAGGAGCTCGTCTAAAGCACGTCTGCCATTGTGGACTGTTTGACCACGCCCCCTCATGGTGCTTTCACTTTTGAGCCCGGCCCTCTTGTTCTCCTCTTCTGCATCAGATATAGAGGAGTCAAAAGTGGGTTCTTCTTATTCAACATCCTCTTGTCTGTCCATCATGCCACAAGATTAAATCACCTCTGTATTTACAGGTAGTACTACCTCAGTTGCTTTCAGATTCTTCGGTTCTTGAAGAGGAGTTTTTTTCATGTATTGGATGTCAAGAGAGCAGTCCTGGTGTATTTTGATCGAGTTGCATTTTTCAGAATTGTGGATTCATTGTTTGCACGGCCAGACTGGGATCCGAAACCAGTCCTGGCAAACAGTTTGTCCGGCTAGGCGGGGGTGGGTTTGTTAGGGGGTTGCTAGTTGTAAGCACCACTCCTGTCTCGCTGCTGCAGCTTTTATACAGGGGCCGATATTGCAGCTACGCTGCAACACTGGCCCCTGGTAACAAAACCGGCCCCCACCCTGGCGGCCCAGCCTGGAAACGCCTGGTGCCAGCTACAGCCAGTCCGGCCCCGATTATTTTCTCAACTGTGGATCAGCTAGAAAGGGTTGGAAACCTTCTGTTCAGTCAAGTTTACCCAAATTACTTGGAGCTTTGATATTCCTCAAAAATGAAGTCTGGTATGGGAAAGTAGGCAAGGAGGTAATGTCTCAATTACATACCGGTAGCTTCATTGTTCAGTCTTCTCCACCTCAGTTTAGTCAATATATCCCACCCTCCATTCCTGGAAGGATGGTCATTTGTGGACCGTTATTGGTTTAGCTTTGTACTGATAAGGGTGTGATGCTGTTGGGCATGGCCTTTATAGAAGGACTACTGACGCGTTCTTTTATTAAAATATGAAAATGGGACTGGGATCTGTGGAAGTCGATTTTTTCCTATAGATATTAACTTAAAAGGCGAAGAAAAGACTAAGAGTAATGGAATTACTCATAAGTAAGTAATTGAGACATTATAGCGTGCTGTTAGCAGTTGTGGGTATATTTATAATAGACTGGCCACCATACAAGGCATTTTCATTTAACTTTTACCCATCCTTGTTAGGGTTTTGTTACAAACAGTAATTGGTTTTGCTTCTTTGTCTTACAGCAATCAGAGGAGATCTCTCGCCTAAAGGAGGATGTAAAACGATATTATAATAAGTGGATGGAGGCTGAGAAGAAGATTCTCTCTGAGCAAAAACATTTCCACGCTGAACTTACGAGCATTAAAAGTAAAAACTTGACCTTGGAAGAAGTAAGTAAAATACACCAAACACAAATATCCTGAAGGTTCTAACATATGCACACAGTACAATACAATTAAATGACCATTTATTGATTTGACATACTGTTTTAAAAATTAAACCTTTATTGGTTCATAACTTTTCCCAGAGTACAAGTAAGACGTGTCACAAGCTGACTGTTACTCTACTGCAGGGGTCTCCAACCTTTTCTGCAGTGAGATCTGTTTCTGCTCAAGGAAAGTCCACCCGAGCTACTAGCAAATGTTATCACTCTAAAGTAGTGACCACATATCTTAGATTGACAATATTACTACCCTAAGCAGGATTATCAGTAGTGACCATCCAAGCATTTCAGGTGAGGTTCAAAGCTTTAATGCCAGGGAAAAGCTCATAAATATTAAATGCCTCCACACGGCTAATAAAATACCAGCCAAATCACTGCCTGCTGTCTGGCACAAAGGGCATAACCACAGCAATAAGTCTCCCCAATTCAGCTTCAATTATCACTCAACTATCAATTTTAAATGTATTTTGGAACTGCAACCTTTCATCTTCATCAGCATGTCAGTTTTTGAAAGTAAACATTTTTTAATCAAATACCAGTTTCCACTTGAGCAAACAAGCTCAATTTGAAAGACGAAGGCCCTTTTCTGAAAAAAATATTTTTTGCCTGACATGGACCGATTCTGCTTCAAATGCCCAGGTATTACCATCATTCATCATGAATGCTTACCATAACACCAAAGATACCTGTCACATGCTAATAATGCCCACATATATATCAGGGGACCCATTGCACCAAGGTTGAAAACCATCGTGGCCAGCTTGTCCACTATATATCTGTCACTGTCATTATTATGTAAGGTAAGGGTGAACACCATTATGTCAGAGATGGCTAAAAGTATATCAGTCATGCTCTTAAAATGTCAATGGCCCTAAGTATATAAAAATGCCCTAAATATGTCTAAAAGGGTCATTCATTTGCCATGGTCATGACTATGCAAGGAACGGACACCATTATCTCAGAGATAAGCACCATATGATGGGGGCTAGCATATCCTTTTGGCGGTCTTTGACACCAGACATAGTTTCCAAGGAGTGACCTTTTATTAGGGAGGAATACAATTTCACACACATGCCTACATGCACACAGGTAAATACATGAAGCTCTTACTTGCCTCAGCTTTAGACCCATATTCTGCTCGCCTCAGCTCTTTGGTTGAACATGCACCCAACTAGTACATTTTCACTCCGTCTTCTGAGGCCCTACATTTTGTGGGTGTGAGGGTCAGCACTGGGTATTGCTTAGGCTACTGCTGCTTCTCCTCTTTCATGGCCCACTGTACCCACACATGGTGTTACTGATAGGGAAAGGCATACAACATGGCCAATCTCCTTGTGACTCAACTATATTGAGGGTGGAGATAGATGGTCATTTGCGGCCCCTGTGGGCTGAAACAGTGTGTGATTGAGTGTTTTCATTATGCCCTGCCATTGATCTGGCTGGTTGCCACACTAAGGGAAGTGACATGAGAAGTCCTGCCTTTATTATTATGCACAGACTCTCTAATTGAGACACTGGGCTTGGAGTCACCTCTGAAAGCTACTTTGAGGGTGCTGGTTTTCTAACAGTAGCTCACAAGCTATTAGTTTGAGACCCCCTTCTCTACTGCATGTTCTCTTTGAGATTTTCCTTAGTAAAATGTGCGTCTTGTATTCATTTCCAGGTTTGTGAAGTCAGTGATCCTGCTGGCATATTAATCTTAGCAGAATGTGTGTTGCTTCCTGTCTATGGCAGTGTGTATTGAAACAAGTATTTTTTCCCATGAGGTCAAAGTTGCCTTGTTTTTTTTTTTTTTTTTTTTTTTTTTGAAACCGTTTATTGCACGATGAAAAAGTTACAGGCATGGGCCTACAACCATCCGGCCGGCCGCTAGAGTAGCAAAAGGCATATAACATACATACAGTGAGAGTCTCTCGGCGGAGCAGATTGGCAAATCAGGTGATATCAATAGCGTAGGCCGCATAACTCCTAGCCCACAATACGGTTTCCTTTTGTCAAACAGAACAACACAAAAAACCACACCCGCAAGGCAACCCGCGATCCAAGTGACAGTACGTGCTCCGTAAATGGGGGATCCTAACCAGCAGCAAAACTCTGAAGAGGGGAATGGGAGTATAGCAGGGACTGGGGAGCCACGTGCCCACGGCTGAGGGAGGGGGTCGGCTAAGGAGATGGGGCTGGCGAGGCTGCCGGTAGCAGTGGCGGCTCACAAATACCCCCACGGTAGGCGTTCCAGGGGCTCCAGATTTTCACCCACGCCCCAGGCTTACCCCTCGCCACATACACTACTTTTTCACGAAACATACACCAATCCATATGTTCTTTCCAGGCCAACACCGCCGGGGGCCTCTGGGATCCCCACAATTGGGCAATGTCACGCTTCGCTATCATGTATCCCAGAGTCACCCACCGCGTCTGCGGGACCGAATAATCATTTGGTTCCCACACATTCAGCAAGCATCTCCTCGCTTCAGGCAGCAGTGCGACACGCGTAACCACACGCAAAACCTCATGGACACCACGCCAGAATCGCTCCACTTTCGGGCACTCCCACAGTATATGCATGAAAGTTGCCAAAGCACCACAGCCGCGCTTACACAATCCGTCACCAGCAAAGCCCATACGTAGAAGCCTCGGCCCCGTGACGTAAACCCGGTGAAGGATCTTAAGCTGGACGAAGCGAAGGCGAGCCGGGATGGCCACCTCCTTCGGAGAGGCCACCGCGGAGATCCAGTCCTCGTCGTCCAGCTCCAGCCCATCGGCAACCCAGGCCTCGCGGAGGCCAGTCAGCAGGCACGATCTGTCATTGATCAGTTTTTTATATATAAGGGAGATCGTGCTGTCTGGTACATGGCCATCCAGCACCCTGTCCTCTAGGGGGGAAGACTCCGGAATGGACGCAACATCCGGGAAGACGGAGGCCAGCGCGTGGCGGACCTGTAAGTATCGAAAGTACTCACTGCCTCGCAGCTGAAACTCCGTCTGCAGCGTCTCAAAAGTCTTGAAACCCCCCCTCGTCCAGAGATCTCCCACAGTGCTGATTCCGATCGTGTCCCACTTCTCGAAGCCCTTCGATGTCCACAGGGAGCCCAACCTCTCAGACGCATATAGCGGTGACGCCCGGGTCAAACGGTCCTTCCACCCCATAGCTGCATTAGCCGCGTGCCAGACACGCACCATGACACGCGTCGGTCCCGTCAGACGGGAATCGGGCGCGCCAGAGTAGAGCGCTCGATTATAGTCGCCACCGGGCAGGAGCATCTTGTCCATCTCAAATGCCGGGTTCAAGGCGGGCCCGTAAAGGCCATGATTAATTGCAGCTAGTTGGGAGGCCCAGTAATACCGTTTAATGTCCGGGAGGGCGACCCCCCCATCGTACCACGGGAGCGTCAATTTGGCCAGAGCAATACGCGGCCTCCCGTCCCAGAACAGGCGCCGCTGCAGGCCCTCCACCTCACGGAAGTAGCGTGCTGGTACCAAGTCCATAGTGTTCTGGAGGGCGTACAGAAAGCGCGGCAAGGACATCATCTTAAACAAGGCCGCTCGGCCAAGTGGCGAGAGCGGAAGACGCCGCCAACGCGCGACATCCTCTCGCAAGCGCTGGAGGGGGGGCAACAAGTTCCGCTCATAGCGGGCCTCCGGGTCTAGAGTGATATATATACCCAGGTACCGGAACCCCTGGGAGGCAATCTGGATCGGGCAGTCACGCGGTAGGGCCGGAGCCTCCCCGGAAAGCACATATACGCAGGATTTCGCCCAGTTGATGACAAGGCCTGAGTTACGCCCGAAGGAGCACAAAACATCAACCAGGACAATCAGCGATTTGCGCGGGGAGGCGAGATACAAAAGGATATCATCGGCGTAGAGGGACACGCGGTCCTCATACTCAGGGGTCCAGCGGAGACCACGGATAGAAGGGTGCCACCGTAGCCACTCCGCCAAGGGCTCCAAGGCCAGTGCAAACAGGAGCGGCGACAAGGGGCAACCCTGGCGCGTGCCCCGCCCCAGCTCGAATGGGGCCGAGACTCGCCCATTCACCACCACCTGCGCCAATGGGCCCGAATACAACAATTTGACCCAGCTAATGAACCCCGGGCCAAATCCGAATTTCGCCAGCATCGCCCAGATGTATGGCCATTCAAGCGTGTCAAACGCCATGGTGGCGTCTAAGGATGCCAAGATGGCCGGCTCCCGCACAAACGGGACACGCGCGAGCACCCCGTGCAAGCGTCGCAGATTAAGAGCCGTGTTGCGATGGGGTATAAATCCAGATTGGTCTTGGTGGACCAAGTCGCCCACCACACCGACCAACCGGTTGGCCAACACCTTGGCGAGGATTTTGGGTTCCGCGTTCAAGAGCGAAATTGGCCTGTAGGATGTGACCCGCTCACGGGGTCTCCCCTCCTTGTGTATCACCACGATCGTGGCCAGACGCTGGTCCGGCGGGAGGGAACCCTGCGAGTGGGCCGCCAGGAACATCGTGCGCAGGTGGGGCGCTAGTACATCCGGGCGCAGCTTGTAAAGCTCGATGGGGAGACCATTAGGGCCCATGGCCTTGCCGGACGCGACCGAGCGAATAGCCAGGGCAATTTCGTCCGAGGTGGGAGGAGCGTCCAGCAAATCCCTGTCCTCCACCGAAAGGGAGGGCAGCGCTATGTCCCGAAGCAGGGAATGGGAATCTTCCTCCGAGCAGGGGGAAACCGGGGAGTACACCTCGCGGAAGTAATCCGCGAAGCAGGAGACGATGGCTTCCGGCTCGGTGACACGCGTACCATCCATCCTCTCAATCAAAGGAACCACACGACTCGCTCTCTCCCTCTTATCCAACCACGCAATCAACTTACCCGCCTTATCGCCCACATCATACAATTGTCCCTGTTGCTCTCTACTGAGGCCCCTGGCCGCCTCCGTGACGAGGGCCCTATAGGCCGCCTGCTTGAGGTGCAAAACATGCAACTTGGCATCCGTTACCCCGCTCCCCAGGTCACCCTCCAGTTCCACAATCTCGGCCTCCACCCGGGTCACCTCCTCCCGCTCACGCCTCCGGGCATGGGAGATAAAGGAGAGGGCCTCCCCTCTGAGGACTACCTTAAAGGCCTCCCACAGGGAGATGGCCGAAGGGACAGACCCCACATTCTCGTCAAAATATCGCTGTAAGGATTTGATCAAGTCGGCACGAATAGTGGGGTCTCGCAAGTACCATGCATTGATTGGGGCCACCCTGCCCTCCCCCCTCGGGAAGACATCAAAATGTAACAGTAATGGGGAGTGATCCGAAATACCCCGCGCCAGATGGCACACCTCTCCTACCCTCCCAGCGTGGGCCGCCGGGACCAGGATGTAGTCAAGTCGCGAGAGGCTACCATGGGCACCCGAGTGGAAAGTGTATTGCAGCTGCGTAGGGTGCTTTAGTCGCCAGCAATCCACCAGGCCCAGTGTGTCTAAGAGGCCGGACAGCCACGCCTGTGCCCGGGGGAGGTCCCTAGGGGGGTGACGATCCATAGACCCAGAAACTACCGCATTGAAGTCCCCCCCAACCACCAGCAGGCCACCCGGGAGGTCCAGGAGGAGGCGCCCCAGGTCCGCAAATGTAGTAGCTTGTAACCCAGGCGGGACGTACACTGACATGAAAACAATCACTCTACCCTCCATTCTACCCACCAGGACAGTGTAGCGTCCCCTCTCGTCATGGCGCACCTCATCAATCTCCAGCGGGAGCGAGTTCTTGATCATGATACCCACCCCCCGCGACCCCGAAGTGAAGCCCGAGTGGGCCACCAAACGATAGCCTCGCCGATTCATGGCATGGAAGGAGTTACCGATAAGGTGTGTCTCCTGCAAGAAGACAACATCTGGCGATATACGTTTCAGGAACTGCAGGACCACACCACGCTTAATCCGATCCCCCAGGCCGTTAACATTCCAGGACAACACAGCCAAGTCCCTACCCCCCATCATACGTAGAAGCAGTCAGTCGTCCCCCACAGAGCATTTCGAGAACAGCAATACAGTAAAGGGTTTGCCTTGCGGTGCGAACAAACAGCACACCCCCCCCGCCCCCCCATCCCAACAGAACTCCCCCCTCCCTGCACCCCTGCATGAGCCCAGTCAGCCCCCCCAAAGTGCAGTGTGCCTGTCGCCCCATAGAGAAAGACTAACTAGTACCCCAGAGGAGGAGGGAAGCCCCCAACAGACCCCGTACGACCTCCATAGGAGGGGAACATACACGATCGAGAAATGGTAAAGAAGTATTGTCCCGAGCAGGGCCTATTATTCACCCCTTAATTCTGATCCGGCAGGCCCTCTCCACCGCCCGCACCCCCCCCACCCCCCCGGCCCCGATCATCAGGCAGAGTGTCCAACCAGTCCCCAGCCGCCTCGGGGCGATCAAAGAAGTGCGTGCGACCTTCCACCTCCACCCTTAGCTTAGCTGGAAAGAGCATTGAGTACTTTAGGTTCAGGTCCCGCAGGCGACGTTTAACACCGAGAAAACTCAGTCTCTGCTTTTGGACCGCCGGAGTAAAGTCTGGGTAGAAACGCACATCCATGTTGTCAAGCTTGACCGGTCCCTGTTGCCTGGAGGTCTGCAGGATAGCGTCCCTGTCCCAAAAGTTAAAAACTCGGGCAATGAGAGGCCGCGGCGGGGCACCGGCCTTCGGCCTGCCCCCAGGGACCCGGTGAGCACGCTCCACCGCAAAAAGCTTACTCAGGCCCCGGGGTTGCAGATGGGTAAGGATTAGATCTTCCACAAAAAGGTCGGCGGCCTCCGCCTCTCGTCCCTCCGGCACCCCCACAATACGAACATTATTCCTCCTGGCCCGACCCTCGGAATCCTCCAGTCGCCGGTCCATCAGGGCGCTCGCCTGGCCAAGCCGGCGCACCTCCTTTTTGAGGGCCGCCACATCTGTCTCGAGGCCCGTTGTGGTGTGGGTCAGGGAATCGACCCGGTCATTCGTCTTAGACAGGTCGGCCCTCACCAGGCTCACATCCACAAGGACCGAGTCTATTTTTTGCGCTAGGGTGTCGAAGCGCTGGTCCACCGAGGCCTTCATCTCCGCGATGGCGCCCATGACGTCCCGGAGGGTCAGGTCCACCGGCTGGGCAGGCGTCTCCGTCAGGCCCGCCGGGGACGTGCGCGATGTCTCCGGAGATCCCTTCTGGAGAGTGTAGCGGTCCATACTGTTGGATTGGTGCGCCGGGCCACGGCGGGTCGTCTTCACCTTCGCCCGGTCGCCATCTTGTTTGGTGGACATGCTTGCTCTCCCACCGTCGTGCCAATCTCCTCAAAAGGGCCGATAGACCCGTTCACGGGGTCCGGGGGGGGAGGGCGGCCACCGCACCGCAGGACGATCCACAGCTGGCGGGTCAGCCGGGCACCTGGACAAGACCACACCACCGCACCCCGCTTCGCGACCCTACCTCGCTGGAGGCGAGGAGGGCGCAAAAGTGAAAGTGAAAGCGCGGGGTACGCGAGTCGCCCAGCCGTGCCCGCCGCTGTTGTTCACTTTGTCCCCGGATCGCCCCACTACTCCAATCCGGGGGGCCGGCGCGGGGAAGGCCGCAACCTTCGATCGGCGCTCCTGCCGGTGTTCGGGGTCCGATTCGAACACGGAAAACGGGTGGCGCCTCAGCTCGGGTTCACCGACACAGTCCCCTCAAAAAGGACAGGATATAGCCAGGATTAATTCAGGAGGTCGCGGAGGTCCTCGGGAGCCTCGCACCTACGCGGCCATCTTGGTTGCGCGCTAGGCTCCTCCCCCCCAAAGTTGCCTTGTTGATAGGTCCTGTCTGGCTTATCTTTCCTGGTCCCACTCTGCCATCATCTTACAGTCTTTAGTCTATGGTGACTGATCTTATATTTGATGATCATTTGCCTGTATTTTGGGTTCTGTTTTTGAAAGTAATTATATAATCTGCTAGAATGTTGTTTGTGTACTTTGTTCTGAGTGTCTCTGACTTTTGTGGGAAGTGTGTATCAGTCTATATTCTGTGGAGGAATTTAAGCAGAAAAAAAGTAGTGCCTGGTTTAGAGTTCTGTGGATGGTAAACTCCGTCACAAATGTGATAGATATCCAGTGCACCCAATTCCAGTTGGCATGGGATATCATTGAATTGAAATACTGTGAACACAATATTCATCAAATGTTTGATACAGTAGCCCATACACAAACTCTAAGACTCTTGTTGTTATTTTTCTGGAGGTTTTTTATTTGTATTACTTTTGGTAATCTGCATTACTTCTGGTCTTCTTGCCTTTGCTCCATTACTTACATAGTGAGGCATTGTGCATTGCTCTCACATCCCAGATGTCTATATCTTCTCTTCCAGTACTTCTCCCTCCTCAAGGATACAAAAGACACACAATTGATGGACGGAATGCAGAACAAATAAAAACATTCACCCCCAGTCAAGAGATCTGGGTTAAATCCATCATTATTTTGCTCACCACGCCACCCCAGTTTAGACCTGGGCATATGCAAATCAGTCTTGACCCTGTGCCTCATGGGAACAGTCCAGCCCGAACTGCCAAGCCAAGTCCTGCCTGGACCAGAAACAAGCATCCTAGGACCAGTTTCGGGGTTTCACCCCTCTTCAGCCAGGATAGCTTGATTACAGTGTCACAGTGAGCCCAGGACCCACGTCTGGGCATACCTGGTGCACTTAGGGCGAGAAAGCAAAAGACAGACAATTGATGGACGGAAAGCAGAACAGATCAAAACAAGTCAAGAGATCTGGGTAAATCCATCATTCTTTTGCTCACCATGCCACCCCAGTTTAGACCTGGCCATATGAAAATCAGTCTTGACCCTGAGCCTCATGGGAACAGTGCAGCCCGAACTGCCAAGCCAGGTCCTCCCTGGACCGGAAACAAGCATCCTAGGACCGGTTTCGGGATTTCACCCCTCTTCAGCCAGGATAGCTTGATTCCAGTGGCACAGTGAGCCCAGGGACCCCTCGTCTGGGCATACCTGGCGCACTTAGGGCGCACAAAGACGTGGGTCCCTAAGTGGTAGGTGGCGATAGGCTTCCTGTAGATCAACTGAAGAGAGATACTCCTAAGGGCTCACCATCCTCGAGACCTCCTATAGTGTCTCCATTTTCAGTTTCAGATTTGTTATGCAAACATTGAGTCTCTTGAGGTTCAAAACCAATTTCTAAACATACATTGGATGCTTTTGGTACCCCACAAATTATTGTGCAAAATCTGCTTTCCCAATCATTTTTGCGTACCAGACATGCAGAGTTCTTTTGTAATAGATCCACTATCCCTTGCTGAAAAGCAGTTTGTTTCTCCAGATAATCTGGTCTATTGACTATCAACAACCCGGATTCTACAGGATGTGACATGAACTTTGGTGGTGATAGAAAGTACCCATGGACCTTTCACTGCGTGTTCCCATATAGTCCTAAATAGGCCTGGGCGAAGCACTACGCTACGCTCACGTAGTTTGCGAAGTTCGCGCTACTTCGCACTACGCGAACTGCACGTAGCACAGTGCGAACACGCGTAGCGTAGTGTTGCGTAGTGCTGTGGTCATTTTTTGCTTGCTCGCGGTCCTCAACGTCAAGTTGGCGACCGTGAGCAAGCAAAATGACATCCCGGCGAGACTTTTTCCTTGTTCGCGATCGCGAGCATGGAAAATAAACCTCCCGGCGAGATTCCCAACGCGAGGAGGTCAGGTTTCTCATTGCGAGGGGTCGCGTATGCTCGCGACCGCTTGCGATGAGAAACTACCAGTTCGCGTTGAGAAAGCTGCCGCTCGAGTAAAAATCTACTCAAGCAGCAGAAAACTACAGCTCGCACTGTGCAAGATGCCATTTTCAATGATTGCACAGTGCCAGTTGCTTGTCCGCACTGTGCAATCATTGAAAACAACATCTTGCACAGTGCGAACATGTTACTACGCAGTTCGCGAAGTGCTACGCGTAGCTCGCGTAGTGCGAACTTCACTTTGCGTAGCTTCGCGAAGTGCTACTTCGCGAACTACGCCCACCCTTAGTCCTAAACAGGAGAAGGTGCCCCCCCCACTCTGCCATTATTTGTGGCAGTGGAGGAGCCATCCAGTCAGGAATGCTGCTACTTTCCTCTGATACACCACTGAGTACTTTATGGGACTTTTTATAAAGACAGAAACATAAAGAACCTGTAGACTGCAATTTGGATGATCAGTGGTTAGATGACTCTGATTTTTGTTTTCCTTGAAACGGAAAAGCAAACATTTTGTTCTGAAACATTTTCTTTAACATATCCTCCAACTCTGCTCCTGTGTTTTGGTTGTATTAGTATGCTGCACCCTCACTCAAACATTGCAATAGGCAGTAACTGTCAAATGCCCTGTGAAGGCTGCTTTTGTGATGGAATCAAAACCCATATTTGTGAGGTAATCTACCTATTACTCCATAATTGCCAGAATAGCTGGACAATTTCATATTTACAAATTCAAGTCATAGAGATTATCCAAATCCTGTTTAAATTATTTTGCCAAAGAACCTGAATACACTCCAGCTTTCAAATGTTAGATCAGACATTTACCATTTTCAAGATGGCATCCACTTACCAATCCAGGGAGTCTTTTGAAGTTAACTTGTGGGCTGCCAAAGGCATCCTTCCTGCCAGATTGGTCAACATATAACACCCACATTATTTGATTCACTATAGCCCAGCTCCTCACCATCGACTGCATACAATCGAGCCTCGAATTTGGAGGGAATTCGTTTTTTCTGACCTTTCGGCAAAAGTTGAATTACCCTGCCAGCACTGACTTATAGAATGGCGATTGCAGGGTAGATCGAAGAGAATATTTATCATAAATATCCTTCACCTGCTCTGAGGGTTTTTAAAGCAAAGACAGCCCACATAAACCTTAACATGTACCAATACAACATTTACTCATTCTTTAGACTGGGTCTGACCAGAAGCCTGTTTCTTCTCCAGAATCCAGTTGTGAGGACCCTACATTGTGTGACTTCCTTAAAGCCAATGCTGCTTTCAGTGCTTGTGATATGAACTTGTTCTGGACCACGACCTTCATCATTCCCCTGGGGAGCGCAAGAACTCCAAGGAGACCAGGATTTTGACCTAGAACAGTAATCAACATTTCCTTTGCCTTATGGCATACATATTTATAAGAAACCATTGACCCACATGTTGTCCAGAGAACATGATGTGTTAGAACCTACTCACACGAAATTTAGGCTGTCTAGTTACTGCAGTGTGGAGATAGCACACCTTTGAAAGACAATATTTGCCCCCTGTTGGAAAACTAGGCAGTATCTGTGAGGCCTGCACAAATACCATGACTACATTTGTCCTTCCCTGGGAACCAAACACCCAATTGTAGCGCCTAACTCTCAGAGGGTAGCTTTGCAGAGCAGTCTGAGGCTTACTCAAGGGAGGTGGTGTGGGCTAGTAATCTCCATTTGCATGTGTGCAGAAACAACACTCAATAATTGATTGTCCAGTCTGTACTTTGCTTTATAAAAGTAAGAGTACATTTATTAAACACACACACTACTCAATACTATGCACCAATTTACAAATATACATAAGCTGTTGGAATTACTTTGTAATATTGCATAACATCTCCACCCCTCCCGATAGGGGGGTGGGGTCTAGTACCATCACCCCCATGACTGCACATCATCTTGCCCCAATGCTGGTGGTTGAAAATAACCTGGAGCGAGGGCCCTGCGCACTGGCACAATCCCAGTGGCGACCCACCCCATTATCTCAACAAGCATTTAAAATAGGTACACCTGCCCTGGTGACACACAACCCTGACGGAGCATTTCCTACCGACTATGAAGTATACACCTCTACATCTTAAGGGCTACTAGTCTGGGTTCTTTACCTAAGCGCAGCAGCAAGAACACATGTTTAAGCATCACTTTAGAATGGCAGTACTCATCACATTTGTTGGACATTAGAATGTGTTGCAATTACAGCCCCTAAAGGCATCACAGATAAAATCACAGGTTTAAGTATATACAGCCAGACACCCTAGCAGGAATGTGTGGCAACATAACCCTACTTTGCTTATGACATCACCTTACACAGGCACTTCACATTACACATGTGATCTCAGTCCCTCTAAAAGATATAACATTAGTAAATGCACTACAGGTGCAATTACACCTCTTCACCTCAGGGGATGCCCTTCTCCATATAAACCCAACTCAGCCTTTCACTCCTTGATGCACTTCTCAACACTCCTCCAGCTGTAGAACAAAAGTTCCAGCCCATGAGGAGTTAAAATGCTGTCTGAGCCCTTGAGGGGTTATTCTTTTCAAGTCCCCATGAGACTTAGGGAGGGACTTTTCTTCGTTGTGCTGGGGGAGACTGCGTTCCTCCTGCAGCACCCCCTGCACCCTGGCACAATATGTTGGTATCCCCATCTTCCTGGGGCCACCACAAGCCGAGAAAATGCCCCCAGCACCAGGACCCCTGGTCCCCGCAGATGCCATCCCACCCGCCGGACTTACGACGCAGCCATCCTCAATGCACTCAACACCGGCCGGACCCCCGGCTGCCACCGAGCCACCCCAGGACGCACCCACGGACCCTTCACCTGCCAATCCTGCAAGTTCTCCTCCATCCGGACCTGCACCGCATCCGCCAAGACGAGCACCAGCAGCAACCACCTGAAGTGCATCCTGCTCAACACCCGCTCCATCCACAGACACACCGTGGAACTCTGGAACCTCCTCGACACCACATCTCCAGATGTCGCCTTCCTCACGGAAACATGGATGAACGCCTCCTCAGCGCCCGACATTGCCATCGCTATCCCGGACGGATACAAGATCACCCGGAAGGACCGCGTCAACCAGACAGGAGGAGGCATCGCCATCGTCCACAAGAACACCATCCGCATCACGACCAACTCCGACGACACCCTCACAGCGGCAGAACACCTGCACTTCCAGATACACACCGACCACAAGACCACCCTCAGAGGCACCCTCATCTACAGACCCCCGGGACCACACACACAATTCAGCGAAGACATCGCCGATTTCATCAGCCCGCACGCCCTCCCCTCCGCTGACTACATCCTCCTCGGGGACCTCAACTTCCACCTGGAGAACAACAATGACCGCAACACCACCACCCTGATGGACTACCTCGCCAACCTCGGACCCAAGCAACTGGTGACCACCCCCACCCACTACGCCGGCCACACGCTTGACCCCGTCTTCTCCTCCAGCAAGGACGTCTCCTTCAGCCACGCTACCGGACTCCACTGGACGGATCACAGCTGCGTCCACTTCAGCTTCAGAAGGACCATGATCCACCACCGCCCACAACAGGTCCCCCGCAGAAGCTGGAACAAGATCACAGCCGACCAGCTCGCCACATCCCTGAACCAGAACCCTCCAGCCAGCTCAACGAACCCCGACCAAGCCGCCAACAACCTCACGAGGTGGATCAGCAACTGCGCAGACGACCTTGCCCCACTGAAGACCCCCCCCCCGCCGGACCCGGCACCAAGAAAGCGTCCTGGTTTACCGACGAACTCAAGAGCTCCAAGAAGAACTGCCGTGCCCTCGAGAAAGCCTGGCGCAGAGACCCTACTACAGACAACATGACTACCCTCAAGCTCGCCACTCGAAAACACCACCAGCTGATCCGCACCACCAAGATAACCGCATTCAAGGAACGACTAGACAACAACGCCCACAACTGCAAGGAACTCTTCAACATTGTCAAAGAGCTCTCGAACCCCAGCGCTGAAGACAACGACATCACCCCCTCGCAAGACCTCTGCAACTCACTCGCCTCATTCTTCCACAGCAAGATCGCAGACATACACAACAGTTTCAGCACACAGCCAACACACCCTACGACCACACCAACACCCCCCACCACCACCATCCAAGCCTGGACCCCGGTCAACACTGAAGACACCATCCGCACGATGAACTCCATCCACTCCGGATCACCAACCGACCCCTGCCCTCACCATGTCTTCAACAAGGCCGACGCCATCATCGCACCCCACCTGCGGGACATCATCAATGCCTCCTTCAACACCGCCACCTTCCCCGAGAGCTGGAAGCACGCCGAACTCAGCGCCCTACTGAAGAAACCATCAGCGGACCCCACCGAACTCAAAAACTACCGGCCCATCTCGCTCCTTCCTTTTCCTGCCAAAGTCATCGAGAAGACCGTCAACAGACAGCTGGCCACCTTCCTCGAGACGAATGGATCCCTTGACCACTCACAGTCTGGCTTCCGGGCCAACCACAGCACCGAGACCGCCCTCATCGCAGCCACCGACGACATCAGATCCCTGCTCGACAACGGAGAAACAGCGGCCCTCATCCTCCTGGACCTCTCCGCGGCGTTCGACACGGTCTGCCACCGCACCCTAGTACAACACCTCCGCAACATTGGAATCCAAGAGAAGGCACTGGAGTGGATCATCTCCTTCCTCGCCGGAAGAACCCAGAGAGTCCGCCTCCCTCCGTTCAGATCCGAGGCCACCGAAGTCATCTGCGGCGTACCCCAAGGGTCATCCCTCAGCCCCACGCTGTTCAACATCTACATGAGCCCCCTTGCGGCCATCGCACGCCAACACAACCTCAACATCATCTCCTACGCCAACGACACCCAGCTGATCCTCTCCCTCACCAACGACCCCGCCACCGCCAGAACTAACCTGCACGAAGGGATGAAAGACGTAGCCGAGTGGATGATGAACAGCCGCCTGAAACTGAACTCAGATAAGACGGAAGTCCTCATCCTGGGATCCTCACCCTCCGCCTGGGACAACTCCTGGTGGCCCCCTGCCCTGGGCAGCGCACCCAAGCCCACAGACCACGCACGCAACCTGGGCTTCATCCTGGACTCCTCCCTCTCCATGACCAGACAAGTCAACGCCGTCTCCTCGTCATGCTTCAACATCCTCCGCATGCTACGTAAGATCTTCCGGTGGAGCCCCACCGAAACCAGGAAGACGGTCACCCAGGCCCTCGTCACCAGCCGACTGGACTACGGCAACACCCTCTACGCCGGAACGACAGCCAAACTCCAGAAGAGACTCCAGCGCATCCAGAATGCCTCAGCACGCCTCATCCTGGACATCCCCCGACACAGCCACATCTCCGAACACCTGAGAAACCTGCACTGGCTCCCCGTCAGCAAGAGAATCACGTTCCGACTCCTCACCCACGCACACAAAGCGCTCCATAACCAAGGCCCAAGATACCTCAACGACCGTCTGACCTTCTAAACACACACCCGCCAGCTACGATCGACCAGCCACGCCCTCGCCACCGTTCCCCGCATCCGAAGGGTCACAACGGGAGGAAGATCCTTCTCCTACCTGGCTGCCAAGACGTGGAACTCCCTCCCCATCCACCTCCGCCTGACCCAAGACCACCTCTCCTTCAGGAAGCAACTCAAGACCTGGCTGTACGAACAGTAGCGGACCCCCTTCCCCCAGCGCCTTGAGACCCTACGGGTGAGTAGCGCGCTATACAAATGCTTTAATTGATTGATTGATTGATTGATTTATCCTTGCAAGGCATTATGGGTTGATTCTCCACGTTGTTGTGAATAGTAGAGCAGCGGCTCCCCCGCTGCTCCGGACGTGCAGACCTTCGCCAGCTCCTCCGGCTGCACTCCGGGCCCGGGCATGGGATCCTCGGCCCCCAAACCTCTTCGGGGGGGGTGCAACGGCGCTCCCACTCATCCAGCGTCGGTGGGGGCCAGGGTGGGCTCCTGGCACCCTGCTGGGGGTATTTTCACGGGGAGCGTGACGGCGTTCCCCAACTTTGCTTTGGGGCCCGGGGATGGGGTCCCGGGCCCCATACATCTTTAAGGGGAGCACGACGGCGCTCCCCTCCCTCTGGAGTCTGCGGGGGCCAGGGTGGGCTCCTGACACCCCGCTCGGCTATTTTCGCGGGGAGCGCGACGGCGCTCCCCCCTCACCCAACATCACCGGGGCTCTCCGATTTTGCTTCCTCCTGGGGCAGGCCCCAGGATCCGACCCACCCCGGGGGCATAATCGCAACCGGCGGCGGAGCCCCACGCGCTTCCTCGTCGGTCCCATGCGGGGTCAAAGGTAGCCTACTTTCTGGGGGGGTACCTCGGCCCACAGGGGTCTGATTTTCGCGATCTTGGCCTCTTCTTGCTCCTGGTGGTGCTCTCCAGCCACTGGGAGCATTCTCCTTCGCCCTCCTGGTCTCAAGGAGGGTGCATTCAGCAAGAAGCTGTCTTTACTGGCTCCCTGCGCCAGCCTTTCACCTGGCTCTCCTCTTGGGCCTGTCTTCTTCCTGTGCAGAGGACCCTGCTTCTGCGCACTGGTCCTGGACTCTTCTCCTGGCGCTGTTCAGGATCCTGAGATAGTCAGGGGATTCCTCCTTCAAACTGCCCATTGTGCCAGGCTCCAGCACCTTCTGCCTCAGCAGACCACACCCCAGAGAGAGCTCCTCTTCCTGTGCAAGTTGGGGAGGGGCTGGCAGGAAGTCTCTGTTTTCCCTATCACACAGCGACACATTACTTCTCTGCCCCTGCTCCCTCCTTCCTGCCCAGGCCTCTGGGTTGGTTCAAGATGGCATCGTCCATGGTCTCCTGCCACATGGTCTCTGAAAGCCCCTTCCCCCCCGGTGCTGCCTTCATCTTGGTGCAGCTTGGTGCCTGGCACCCAGTGACAGCTGCTGATGGATTAGCCTGTAGCTCCACCCATCTTCTCTCCTTGGAGGGAAGGTCTTCGCTCTGTGAAGAAAGGTCATTAATCAAACCTGCCAGGGCCAGACCCCAGCCAGGTCCTGGTTATGAGCTGACTCAGAGAAATATGACATTTCTGGATGACCCAAAAGCAGTACAAATATGACTTTGGACCCTGTAGAATACTTCTTCTCACATCCGTTACAGTGGGCTTTAGTGCGTGTCTGGAATCTGTAGGCCATAGGAAAGTTAATCTAGCCCATGGGCTCCACATCCCCATAAGGGAATAATGAAGTGAAAAACACAGTAAAACTCATTGACTTTTCCTGGCACGTTTCTTCCCAGTGTATAAAGTCTATTCCATGTCACCACCCCATTCTGCATAAGTCCTGCCACACCAGTCTATCTGCACCTGCTCCTTAGCTGCGCACGCTAGGAATCTCCCCTGTGCAGCCCCTACATGTGGGCACATGCATGTACACATGTGTCTGCATGTAACCAGCCCGGTGTCCCTTATTCCAGCTGCTGCCCAGTGGCCTGATCAAGCCAGGCGGACACCAGTAAAATCCCCATGCAGTCTCTTTCATTATGAGTTCACTGTGGGTGAGTCCCAACTTATGAGGCTCCCCCATAGTAAAAGCTCAACAATTAGGTGCTCAAAAAGCGAAAAATCCGGGTGGCCCATAGTATCAGAACCACCTTCTAACACCCCCTCTTAAGCTGTTTGCTACACAAATGGTTCTATCACTTTAGAAACCAAAAAATAGACACAAAAAGTAGAATTATATAATCTTTCTTCCTCAAAGCTATCTAAAAAGAACACAGATCTCACAGCTCTTGTAAGCTGACTATCGGATGTGACTTTTAGATGGTAATAACTGATTGTCACGCACATTCTCTCAATCATTTTTGATAGATTTCTTCCTGATGCTTACACAGAATATGATAGAATTTTAACAGTTTCATGGCGAAGAAGACTCTGGTATTCTAATTGATTGTCCTGATGAAGTTCCCTTTTCAAAGCATAGTTCATACTCCTATATGGCGGGCCGAAACATTGAAAGGTTTTTTGCAACGTGCCTGTACCTAATCACCACATTGGGCAAAAAACGTTGTTGATCAATGGACAGTCCCAACACAAGAGACTTTGTTGGACTTTGATGTGACCAGGCTTACTGTACATTGATATTGATAGTGTCTTTTATCCTTTTATTGTTGCCTATGTACTTTTCACTAATTGCCCGTGGAACTCAGCACCATTCTCGGAGCATCTTTTATAATGATATTGTAGAAGTAATCTGATAGAGACTTCTAGCTGCAGATTCCTTACCTTTAAATTCCCCAGGCATCAGGCTGGATCAGGAAACTTTTGCTTAGGAATACCCCTTGCGCGCGATGTCCGGTGGCTCCATTCAACTCCGCGTGACGTCGTTGGCGTCGGTTATGACGTCATGGTGTCTACAGAGGCGGCGCGCAGACATCAGTTCTTTTCTTTCCCACCAGTTAAACGTCGATCTGGGGGGAGCTACCCCTCTGCTGCTTTTTGGCATACTTTTCTCTCGACTTTGTCGAAATGTTTTGAGTAGCGACTTCATGTGCGAGGGATGTCTGGTAGGAAGACAGGTTTTAAACCATGCATGACTTGTTCCCACATGATGTCAGTTACCGATCCCCACCACATATGTTTGTGGTGTCTTTAACGCGATTGTGATTCAAATTCGTGTTCAGACTGTCGGGCAATGGCTCCGAAGACCTTGAGGGAGCAGGAAATAAAGTTGCTCGCGGCCCGGCATTTAACACTGTTAAGCGAGACTCCGATGAGGTCACGGTCCCGTTCGAAGAAGAGACGGTCGCAGGACCACTCATGGAGCCTTAAGTCCTCTTCCTCCCATTCGAGGTCGGCTCAGCTGGATACTCGGGGAAGAGGATCAAGTAGAAGAAGTCCAAGCGGAATTCCACTTCACCTCAACTGGCGTCCGTCGTCGAGAGAGGTGAAGAGCACCAACTCTCTAGGCACGGTTCTGCGGGGCCGGATTCTGGGTCAACTTCGCCCGTTCCTCCCTTACCGGGAGCCGGAGCGTCTCCCGCTCAAATTAAAGAGTTTTACGAGGCCATGTGCCTCCTATTTGAACGGAATGACCCTGTTGGGGCCCCATCCAACCCCACGGGGACCAAGGGCTCACCATCGAGTTCAAAGCCATTGGCTTCTGCCACGGCACTGGTGGTGCCTCAGGGATCCAGGTCGATGCCGGTCATACTAACATGACCTTCCCCGGCGTCGAACCCGAAGTTGGTGCCTGCGACGTCGCCGAGGCCCATCGGTGATGCAAGCCCCATCCAATCCCCGACGACATGGAGCCGGAACGGCGTCGAGCGACGCCGATTCCAACGGCAACAGAACCCACTTTGTGGACGTGCTACGATCAGGAGAGGAAAGGGTGGAGTCTGGAGACCCACTAGAGAACCAGGATGTCTCTGAGGAGACTATGGACTGGAATGGTGAACTTGGGGAAGCCAGTGGTCTGGATACTTCCTCAGACACTGGCATGCTCTCTCCTCCTACAGTGGCTACAGAGGAAGGGGCGTCCTATGCTTTGGTGGTTAAGAGTGCAGCTGAGGTCCTTGGACTGGAGTTGCCCTCAGTGCAGGTCAGGACTAATCTCCTGACCGAAGGGCTTCAACCTGGGGCTTGCACCTCGGAACCCCTATTGCCCTTTAATGAGGCACTTATGGATGTCCATCTGGTAACATGGTCCAAACCTAGCACAGGGGCTCCTGTGAATAGGACAATTGCATGCCACCATCGCCCAGATGTTTTCTTCCTCCAGTCTGGCATTGCAGTCGATGAACACCGCATGCTTATTGGGCCGTTTCTCCCACTCTCTTTGGGAGACAGTTGTGTAGGTGCTGCCACAAGTCCCGGAGGAGGCTTGGAATGTGCTCTCCCAAGCTTTCAAGGATGGGAGAGATGCAGCTAAATTGGCCAAACGGTGTGGTTTGGAAATGACCGATTCACTGGGCAGATCAATTTCAATGGTTGTGGCCTTGAGGCGCCACACCTGGCTTCGTACAACTGGCTTCTCGGGGGCGGGGGGGTGTCCAGGCCAATTTGATGGATATGCCCTTTGATGGAACACCCCTTTTTGGGGAAAAGGCAGATTCGGCCCTGGTCAGGTTCAAGGACTTTCGAGCTACGGCCAGATGCTTGGGCCTCTCCTCCACTTCTGGTGGGCAATCTTCCTTTCGCCCCTTTCATGGCAACGGAAGGGGTTTCCAGGTGCGTCAGCCCTATCCCAGCCACTGTCGCGCACAGACTGCCCAAAGCCGTGCGTGGTCGTGTATGCGGTACATGCCGTCCTCGGAATGGAGGCCTGAAGTTGTCGACCACACTGGCCCCAGCAGTCGCAGCCTCAGAGGCACTTCTAGGCTGATTCTGCAGGACCACACTACTCCAGTGGGTGGGAGAATTAGTCATCTCCCCCGCTCGAGATCTAAACCAACGGAGAAGTGGGTCTTGCAAATCGTCCAGGAGAGCTATTCTCTTCCTTTCCTTCTATTTTTCCGCCAACTCAGGAACGGCTGGCAGAAGATCATTTGAAACTGCTCCAAGAGGAATTTACAGCTCTTTTGCCCAAAGGAGCCATAGAAAGGGTCCCAGCTTCGAAAGTAGGCAGTGGCTGTTATTCCTGCTACTTTTTAATTCCGACCCATTTTAGATCTTCGGACTGTCAATCTCTTCCTCAAAAAGGAAAAATTCAAAATGCTCACATTGGCTCAGGTCTTGTCTGCCCTAGACCAAGGAGACTAGATGGTGGCATTGGAACTGCAGGATACATATTTTCACATTCCCATCCTTCTGGGCCACAGGCGTTACCTGCGGTTCAAGGTAGGCCACGAGCACTTTCAGTTTACTGTGCTCCCCTTCAGTCTTACCATTGCCCCTCGGGTGTTCACCAAGGTGTTGGTGGTGGTTGCAACTCATCTGCGCAGGTTAGGGGTTTCAGTCTTCCCCTACCTAGATGACTGGCTGTTGAAGGTGTCCTTGCCCCAGGCAGTCATCTCCCACCTCCAGACTACGGCGGACCTCCTGCATTCGCTGTGGTTCTCTAAAAACGTGCCGAAGTCACACCGACTCCTTCTCAGATGCTCCCTTTCGTCAGAGCTGTTCTGGACATAGTGCAGTTTCGGGCTTATCCTCCCGAGCAGCAAGTCAAGGATATTCAGGTTATGATTCCGATGTTTCAGCCTCCATCCTGGATTTCGGTGAGACTGACTCATAGGCTGTTGGGTCACATGGTCTCCTGCATCCTGTTGGTAAGACACGCCAGGTCGAGTATGCGGGCTCTGCAGTGGGACTTGAAGTTCCAATGGGCACAGCATCGGGGAAATCTCACCAACGTGGTTTAGATCTCAGAAGAAACTGTGAAGGATCTGCAGTGGTGGTTAACGAACCGCGGTTGGGTCAAAGGCAGACCTCTCTCCCTTCCCCAACCAGATTTCACAGTTCTGACGGATGCGTCTCTTCTGGGACGGGCGGCCACATGGGAGAGGCAGAGATCAAGGGTCACTGGTCTCTGGCAGAGACGGGGCTCAATATAAACGTGTTGGAGCTCCGAGCAATTCGGTTGGCATTGGAAGCATTCCTTCCCTCTGTCAAGGGGAAGTTGGTGCAGGTGTTCACGGACAACACCACCGCCATGTGGTATGACAACAAGCAAGGCTGGTGGGGTTGTAGACCCTTTGTTGAGAGGCCCTGCATCTCTAGGCATGGCTGGAACAGCAGGGCATAACCCTGGTGGTTCAACAGCTGGCAGGTTCTCTGAATGCCAGGGCAGACGATCTGAGCAGTCGATGCCTTCAGGATCACGAATGGCATCTCCAGTCGGAGGTGGCGCAAGGTCTCTTTCAACAGTGGGGAGAACCTTGGTTAGATTTTTCGCCTCCGAAGGGAACGTGCAATATCAGCTGTACTGCGTGCTGGAGTTTCCAAGGCGGCTATCGCTCGGCGGCGCATTTCGTCGCAAGTGGAGCTCAGCCCTGTTGTACGCCTTCCGCCCATACCACTCCTGCCCAGGGTTCTGAAGAAGATTATGATCGACCGGGCCCAAGTCATCCTTGTGGCCCCGGACTTGGCAAGGAGAGTCTGGTATCCAGAGGTTCTGAGCAGGAGTGTCGATCCTCCGATTAGGCTACCCCTTTGGGAGGATCTTCTGTCGCAGCAGCAGGGAAGGGTTCTCCACCCGAACCTATCAACTCTGTGCCTCCATGCGTGGAGATTGAGCAGCGGCAGTTGATGGCTTTTGACCTTCCAAGCGAAGTCTGTAATTTTTTCTGATGGCCAGGCGACCCTCCACTAAGTCGGTATACACCTGCTGTTGGCGGAAATTTGTATTATACTGTACAGAAAGGTCTATTGACCCTCTTTTTGCTCCTCTATCTACTGTCCTTTTGTTCATTCTGACCCTTGCCCAGTAGGGCTCTGCTTTGGTAACTCTCAAGGGGTACCTTTCTGTTTTGTCTGCTTTTTTGCGGCTGCCAGATCAGCCCTCTCTCTTTAAATCGCCTATTATTAATAGATTTCTGAAAGGGTTGGGTAATTTATTTGCACTTTCACCCTTTGTTATGCCACAATGGGACCTTAATTTCGTCCTCACTTATCTGCTGTCTGCTCCTTTCGAGCTTTTGCACAATTGTCCCCTCCGGCTGTTGACCATCAAAACAGCCTTCTTAGTAGTGATTACATCAGCTCAGAGGGTGAGTGAATTGCAGGCGTTATCCAGCTCGCCCCCTTAACGCATGTCCTTTCCGGGCATGGTGGTGCTTCGACACCAGGGCATAATTCTTACCAAAGGTTGTGACCCCATTCCATCTGGGTCAGTCCATTACTTTGCCCGCCTTCTTTGCTACCCCACATCCCTCTGAAGACGAGGAGCGTCTCCACCGATTGGACCCAAAAAGAGCATTGTTGTTCTACCTTGACCGTACAAAAGAGTTCCTGGTGGATGACCAACTCTTTGTGGGGTATGTGGGAGTAAAGAATGGAAAGGGAGTGCATAAAAGAACCATTTCTCGCTGGGTTGTTTTCTGCTTTAAAACCTGCTATGCCTTGGCGAAAAAGGAGCCCCCTAAGGGATTAAGGGCCCATTCCACCACGGTAAAGCCTGCGACTATGGCTTTGGCATGGGTTGTCCCAGTACAAGACATCTGTCAGGCTGCGACGTGGGCATCATTGCACACGTTCATAAAACATTATTGCCTTGATGGTCAAGTACGCAGGGAGGTGCACTTTGCCCGCTCAGTCCTGCAAGACTTTTTAGTCTAACTCAGCTCAGGAGTCCACAACTCACCGTCGGGATGGTATGGCTCGGGTATCTGATTCAAAGGGAAGGAATCTGCAGCTAGAAGTCTCTATCAGATGAACAAGTTAATTACCTTCAGTAACGCATTATCCGGTGGAAACTATCTAGCTGCAGATTCCTTACAGCCCCACCCATGCCTCCCCCTTTGCGTACTGATGTTGTGGGTCTAGGGTTTTTCCCCTCTCAGGGTCCTAGTTTTTGTCAATCACTTTGTGGCTCTGCGCTTCTGGCGTGGAAAAAATGAAAAGTACTGACGTCCGTACGCCTGGGTGGCGCCTACGTAGGCACTGCAACATCATTACCGATGCCAACGACGTCACGCGGAGCGAAATAGAGCCACCAGATGTTGCGCGAAAGGGGTATTGTTCAGTATAGGTTTCCCGATCCAGCCTGATGCCTGGGAAATTCATAGGTAAGGAATTTGCAGCTAGATAGTCTCTACCAGATAATGCGTTATCGAAGGTAAGTAACTTGTTCATCAGTACTATAACATACATCTGTTATTTATTTTTTTAACAAACTTGATTAATATTTTTGTTAGTACAAACAACAGCCCACAGGCTTGGCAGCATTGGACGCTACACGCTCATTATACAGTAAGCTATTACCTAAAATATCACATTAAGAGCATAATAAGTCTTACAGCAAGCATGTGACATTTGTGCGCCAACCTGTGATCAGGTGCACTCCCCCCCTTCAACTGCTGCACAACAACGTATAATAGGCAGCTCCCTCCGACAGTCCCACCACCCGCCATAGACTAGCCCAGGTAAGCCCTATTATCTGTGAAAGGTATAAGCACCCACAACCACATGGGTGGTGTACCATGCTCGTTTGTTTACCTATTGTGGCACCCATAAAACCTCGGTGCTTCATGTCTTCAGTGTACTATCGCCATCAGGAAGGCTAATTCCCCACAGGACCATAGATTGCTAGTGGGTACCCGACTGTCCCCCTGGTAAAGGCAGATCAGGATTCTGCAGGGCGTCCAAGAATGTCTCCCAAGCCTGGGCCATGACAAGTGACCCACTACCACGTTGAGCCTCTCGGAGCAGCACCACTCTCTCATTACCTGCCCATGTCACAAATTCCTTCTTCCAAACCACCACGAGGGGACCCCTCGGGATCTTCGCAATTTCTCTTTTTGCAAGAATTAAAGGTAAGTCTTTGAACCCACTCATAGCTTTATTTTTTGCAGTATGCGTAAACCAACTCAAGAGACAATGACCATATGTGCACAGAATCTCCTTCTCAGTAATCACAGCAAGTGCTCCAGTAATTTCCTTCCAATAATTCCCTAGCTCGAACATGCCCAGAACATTTGGAGAAACTCAGCTCCCACCTCCCCACACCTCCGGCAATTTGCTCCCTCCACTGCAAAGTGTCTGTTAATCCTTCCAGGGGTGAGATATGTTCTGTATAGCACATAGATATTAATAAGCTTAAACCGGAGAGGTTTTGGAACCTTAGGTATTCGCTGCAGGATCGCCCTCAGTCTCCTTCTGGAATCCCCAGATCTTCCTCCTACTGGGTTCTAAGGGCTCCCAGAGGTAGGATCACTTCTCCCCGGACTATCACCAAGTATTGGCAGCTTTTTGTATGGAGTGGCTCCGCCATGCCCATCCCCCAATATCTGCGGATGGCCGCCATTACTGCACTATGGAGGAGGAAGGAACTGGCCCTGAGGTAGATCATGTTGCAAGCAGAATTCCTAGAATGGGAGGAGCATTTCATCTTCAAAAAGGGCCCAAAGCTTTGACACACCTGTCTCTACCAAGTCCATCAGCTCTCGCCAAACCTCCCCATGTGGCAGCACTGCTAGGAATTCCAGGGGAATATCTGGGGAGTATGGTGATCGCACTCTTGTCCTTTGCAGACTCCAAGTACAACAGAGGCACAGCACTCAAAATTCAGTGGTATCATCACCCCCGGAGTTAGAAAGCCTGAGAAGTACTCTCATCAAACAGGGAAGGTCAAGTTAGGAGGGACCCAGTGGCCTCCCGGGGGTGAGTCTCCCTGCAATCCACTACGTTAGCCACTGAAGATGTGATGCAAGATAGTAGGTCTCAAAATCGGGAACAGCCAGTCCACCCTCCTCCACTTCAGTGTGGCCAGTGGTACTTGCCTACGACCCGTTCCCCTTAGGAAGCCTGTGATAAGTGTGTCGATATCCCGAAACGTCGCACAAGGGATCCATACTGGGAACACTACAAAGAAATACAGCAGACGGGGAGGGCTATCCTCTTTAGTAAGGCCACTCGGCCCACCACCAGAAAGGGTAGCATTTTCCAAAAGTCAATACTGGAGCGGAGCAGTCGAAAGGCCTGCCCAACATTCCGCTCCAGCAGGTTTGCGGGGTCATGACAAATCCATACCCCAACATAGGGCAAGCACAGGGGTTCCCATAGTAGAGTCCCCAAACCCTCTGGAGGGTCTCTGGGTACCAACGTGGGGAATATGCAAGATTTTTGCCAGTTGACACGTAAACCGGAGAGGGAGACAAAGTGCCCCAATAGCCTCTGAGCACCCGTCAGGGCCCTCAACGCATCATGCAGGAAAATCAAGAGGTCGTCTGCGTACAATGCAATATGGTTCGTTTGGGCTCCGACTGCTATACCCTTTTTAAATTCTTAGTTCGAGCATGGCAAGCCGATGGCTCCATGGCACATTGTGTGGCTAGAATCCTACTCCATTTTTTGTAATCTATATCATCGCCAATTGCCAGTAGGCCTTCTTGTTGTGGGCCGGCTTCCCTGATTTTAGCAGTGGCACAATCAGGACCTCCTGTGTGGAAAGGGGAGTAAGCCTGGGTCCTTGGTGGACTTCTAGTGGGGGTTTACTTTACTGAAGATCGACCTAGATTCACAGCATACAATAAATGGATGCCACTCAAATACACTTTTGTTAATCCCTAATTACACCTCAAGAGGGTTATTTGACACCTTAAATAGAGGCACAATCACAAAATTGATAACGGAAATAAGGGATATAGTCTACATAAAATCCTTCAACATGTTATCAGTCGAATTCAAACCTAATCCATTTATGAACAATAGAGAGGCAACAATAATGAACTGGACCTCATCAGAGATAGTAGATCATATAATGACACATCAGCGAAAGTTCAAGTCCTGGGGGATCGAGTTACAAAAGATTGAGGCACCATGCTACCCAGGTCCTTTACTTCCATTGAAAGAAAGTGGGGGAGATCAGTTTCAGGGGCGTAACACAGGACCCCGCATCCCCCGTGGTAATGGGGGGGGCCCGAGCTGCAGGGGGCCCTCTCAGCCCAGTACTCAGGCCTTAAAGCTCTGGATTAAATCCGGAGTGGGGGCCCCTCCATGTACCATGCAGGGGGGCCCCCCTCAGCTTTCGTTACGCCACTGATCAGCCCTAATGGGTGCTATTGATGCTGGAACTAACCAAAAAGATTTTGAAAACGTAAAAATCATCAAGTCCTTAAGTATGGACCCCCCGGCGGGAACCCCCAGGAAAATTACTGGTTTAACCAGGTAATAAACCAAGAAGGAACAAGGTCCCAGAAATACCATGTCTACATGCAACCCTGGCAATATACGTAAAGGTTCACAAGAAAATCTAAAAAACATCAATATTTGCTCTTGGAACACCCACTGGTTAAAAAATCTTCTACAAAATAACGATGTCTTTTAAATCCTCCTTAACTATGATATCATTCTGACTCAAGAAACATGGAGTTTAACACCACTTCATATCATAGGTTACACTGATCATTACAAAACTGCAGTAAAACCATCAAAATTTGGTCACCCCAAGTGGGTTTGTCAACTTTTTTCTTGACTAAATTCAACTGGTCAATGGAGAAGCTAGCAACAGGGACAAACTGGGTCCTCTTAACGAACCTGGAAAATCAGAAGACAAGCATGGAACCGATGATAATTATATTAATAAACGTCTATATTCACCCAAGAAAAGAGACACCCAAGAAAAGACACAAAAGAGGAACATACGAAAATCCTGTGTAAAATCATAAAAACAATGCAGATGCAATATTTTCTGGCACAGTTTTTTTATCACAGGTGACTTCAACACAAATTTATATAAAAATCATAAGAATCACCATCAAAGTGGAAACAGATTCAGAAATCAGCTGGAATTACTAGGGCTAAGACATCTGAATGGAACCTCAAAAGAGGACTTACCAGCATCATTCACCTTTTTAAGAGAAAAAAACAACAACAATTGATCACACGCTAGTAAGTGAACACGTAACGTCCCTGATGTACAAATTTCAAATTAACCCACGCATGGAGAGCGATCACTTTCCTCAAATAATTCAGTTAGAACATAGGTTTGTTTGGATGATGCTATCTAAAGAACTTAGCTTGGCGCCCCACGCACACACTCTAAAAAGTTTGAAATGGTGAAGCATGGGGATAGAGATGGTGATGGCTGAGGTATACCTTCATGTAGGAACGAAAGAAACAACAATAAAGGAATAGGAAGAAGAATCGCGGCAGTAAGTGGGCACATGTTAAGATAATATCCGCAGTGGAAGAAGAGGAACATGGCGGCCGCTAGCTAAACGGCCGCGGCTTCTTACCCCCCTCGGATGGTGTAAGATGTGCTGATCGGCTATAATGGTTATATTTCAGTCACGCTAAATTGCGTTCAGCGCTTAGTGCAAAATAACTTCTTTTTTAGCTTAATCGTACCTTTGGAAGATGCCCCCGGATTACAATTGGTTTCGAGACGTGAAGCTCCTTGGACTTGTGCCGAGTGCACATGCAGACTTCTCTCGGGAGCTGGAACGGACGGCAGGATCTGGAACACAGCACTGGCGTTGGGAGGAGGCTGCTCGATCGTGTCAGGACCTCGTCAGCTTCCAGTTCCGGGTTGTAGGAGGCAGAGACAGAGGAAGCTGCAGTCCAAGTAGCAGCGTCTTCGTTCTTTCGCAGGCTGCCTTTGATCTACGAGCTGGTGGGGGGTATAGACCAAAATCCTCTCTACAGGTAGGGAGTCGGCGTTTTTCCCTCTTTTCTGTACGAGGTAAGGTCTGTGCCAAGCTTGGAGAGTTTTTTGATACAGTGGACAAAGTGGACAAAACGGATATTAGTCCACCAGATTATTGCCAAAGTAAGTCTATTTTTTTTTTAAAAACCCAAGACTCCCTTGATGTTTGTATGGAAGCAGGGCTGAAGTCAGAGTTAGGCGCAGGTCAAATTAAGTTGGAGGAGAGGAAAAGCGAGGTACCTAAAGCAAACAGGTATACCCTTCGGACGAGAGCAATTTGTGCTTCAGGTATTGAAAAGCCCGGGTATCCCGCCCGCTCCCCCCTAGTAGTATCTGAAGCAAAACGAAGGGGCACTATAGAGGGGGGCGCTGAGATTAAAAGCAAAAAAACGGACAACAGTAGGAGAGGCGTGAAAGGTAAAAAGAGCGCTCTTCCTCCCCCAAGGGTTAAAATCACCCCCTCTCTCAAAACTTATTACAAGGTAATGTCTTCTACAAGTACCTCTGTACCCGTTTCCGTACCCCCTGCTCCTGCTCCTGCCACCTTGGTCAGTACTCGCCCCAAAGTGGTCAAACCTGCGCCGGTCATTCAGTCTCCTATAGGGAAGGAGAATGGCATACCTATCCACGAGCAAATTTCAGGGCTGGTGGAGGCATGCTCCGCCATACCTCTTGCCAATAGATTTTCTCCTTTAGCCCTACTTGGAGCTCGGACAGAAGGTGAAGAGACTTTCCAAACCAGAGATATCAGCATTGCCACCTCGATAGGTGTGAAAGCATCATCAAATAATCAAAATGGCTTAGGTATAGCTATGACCATTGACTCAGCAATTGTAACTGCCGAATCAGCCACACACCCGGCAACATTAGGTATGGAGCCACATTCCTTGGCCGACATTTTGCTTGGAATCAAAGAGGAATTGTCTAATAGGTTTAAGGTGTCAGAGCTGAATCAAGCGGAGTTATCAAAAAGATTTACCATCTCCGAGTCTAATCAGGCAGTTATTCAAGCTTCCTGCGAGGCCCTCTCTTGTAGGCTGGACGAGGTCTCTTTAAGGACTGATGCAATAGAGGCAGAGATCCCAACAATTAAGGACTCCATTAAATCTACGGTCGGGGAGCTTGCTAAGTTATCAGCTCAGAATAAGGACCTCAGGGACGACGTAGAGCGCTTGGAAAATTATTCACGCCGGAACAATTTAAGATTCTTGAATGTTCCAGAATCCCTGGAGGGCACAGATTTAAAGGGATTTATTATCACCCTCTTAAAGGAATCTGTCTTGATAGGTGCTCCAGAGATTGATCTCATTCACGACATACAGAGAGTCCATCGAGATCCCTTTAGGAGAAATCCGGCTAAATCAAAGCCAAGGAAAATATTGGTGAATTTCTTAACCTACTCAGTAAAAGAACTGATCCTTTCCTCTGCCCTCAAGGAGGGCTCTATTAATTTTGGGGGACCTTCTCCTTTTTCCTTCCAGATTAGATCTGATATCTCTCATATGACTGCTTCGAGACAATGGGAGTTGGGGGAAAGAATGGAGGAACTAAAAAGTATTGGAGCTAAGGTCCAGTTGAAGTTTCCCGCTCTTCTCCGAGTAATGTGGAATAATCAAATGTATCAAATAAAGACTGGAGAAGAAGCAGATACCCTAATAGAGAGGATTAAAAATAGCAAAGGGAAATAGGTTTAGAGTTTTTTTTTTTTGGCAGAATAATCCTAGAAGGAGCAGTGCACGAAAGCCAATAGTCTGCTTCAAGTGATTTCAAGTTAGAACCATTTAGCTGATCTATGTTTTTGATTTATTAGTCCAGGGGGGGGGGGGTAGGGGTCCAAAGGCTTGCCTGTTGGAAGGGTGGGTTCCTCACGGTAAAGGGGGGCACAGGGGAGGGTGGGGAAAGGGTGGCAGGGTGGGCACGGGTGGGGAGCAGTGGAAAAAAAGAAAAAAAAATGAACCTCTTCTCACATTAAATACAAGTTTTAGGAGCTTTCGGTCGAGGGGATGGGTACAGTGTAATGCCCTTAAACTACAACATGGGGGGTAGAAGGATCATCTTCACCTCCTGGAACGTCAATGGTTTAAGATGTCCCCGCAGACAAAAGGCTGATTTTAAAATACCTTGAACTCTCTTCATCTCAAGTCTGCATTTTACAAGAGACCCATCTGAGTCAAACAGAAAGTTCCCTCCTTTTTTCTAGGGTCCCCTGGATAGACTGTTTTTGTACTTCCCAACAGTCATCCCATAATAGAGGGGTGGCAATTCTGGTAAAAAAAGGCTTATACTGCTCGATAAAAAACTGCCTAACAGATACATCTGGGAGGTGGGTAGCAGCAAATTTGATGATAGATAATATCTATTTAACCTGTGTATCATACTATGGTCCAAATATAGATGACCCTACATATATCAGTAAACTCCAGTCTATTTTAACATCGGCAACTCCTCCGTTTGTTATCGGAGGGGACTTTAACCTCCTTCTTGACCCGGTTAGGGACAGATCTAACACGAGCTATTACATTGGCACTCCAAAATCTCGCCGAGCATTTATTAATATGCTACAGGATTTAGACTTGGCAGATGTCTGGAGGGCCAAGAAAGGAGATTTACAGGAATTTACCTTTTACAGTAAAAAGTACGGTCACTCCTCCCGGATCGATTATGTTCTGACAGATACACCATCCCTTAATGACATCGAGGACATCTCAGTCAAGCCTAGTCATCTTTCAGACCATGCGCCAATTCAGTTTGTCTATAGAGCCAAGGGGTCAGCTCCTCGGTCAAGGTGGACATTAAATAGAGCTAAGTTGTCTGACCTTGAGATTATTGAGGCAGTAAAGCTTTCCACTACGGACTTTTTTGAATTAAATATGGGGTCTACATCAATGGACTTTATATGGGACGCCTATAAGGCCAATTTGAGAGGCAGTCTGCATAGCCTCATCTGTTTCAAAAATAGATCTGAGGCTAGTGTCTTAAAATCCATTGAGGAGAGAATAAGTCAGTTGGAGAGGGAGAGGAACAGACTACCTCCAGGGGACTTAGAACATCTACCACAAGTCCTAAAAGACCTAGAAGAAGTAAGACGGGAGTACAGAGGTAATCTAGAAGCGAAGTGCAGAGAACAGTGGCAAGCAAGGAATATGCAGAATTTTGAGTATGGGGAGAAAGCAGGGGCTCTCCTTGCTTGGAAATCCAGGATAGATAGAGCAAAAAATAATATTAATAGGCTGATAATAAACTCTACGGGGGCAACATCTAGTAAATTTGAAGATATGCAACCTTGCCTACTCTCCCTTTTTTCTGATCTATACAAAGAAGATCTGGAGCCCTCTCTCAGCTTAGTTCAAGCCTGGTTAAGTACTTTGTCTCTTCCCTCTATTACAGAGGCATGCAGAAATAAATTGGAGGCCCCGTTCATCATGGAAGAGATAAGTATGCAAATTAACAAATGCAAGAATAAAAAGGCTGCCGGTATGGATTCACTTCCAAACGAAGTATACAAACTTCTGGCTGAAGAACTGACTCCTGCCCTGGCTTCTCTGTTTAACTCTGTTTATAGCCCTGCTGGTAAGGTCCCGGAATCCTGGAAAGAGGCAACCATAGTCTTGATTCCTAAACCCGGTAAAGATCCTCTAAGGGCTGACTCATATCGACCAATCTCCCTGCTAAATGCCGATTATAAGATCTTTATGGGCATATTGGCAGGGAGATTGGCGAAGGTGGTTCCTAAGCTGGTCCATTCAGACCAAAAGGGATTTGTAGAAGGCAGGCAGATCCAAGAGCAAACTCAGTTAATGATTGGCAACATCGATTTGGCCATTACAAGATCTGATCCTTTGGCTATAATAGCCTTGGACGCGGCCAAATCATTTGATAGGGTTTGCTGGTTATATCTATGGGAGGTTTTGACAGCACTAGGGTTTGGCCCAATTTTTATTCATACCCTGAGAAATTGCTACCAAGGCGCATCTGCCCGTATTCTATTGAATGGGAAACTTACCTCAAGTTTTAACATCCAGAGAGGGACCCGGCAGGGCTGCCCAATTTCTCCACTCTTGTTCAATATGTATATTGAACCATTAGCGCAAGCCATCAGATTAGATAATGATATCCATCCTTTCAAGTCTCAGCTTTATAGCTGTAAGTTAGCTCTATATGCTGATGACTTGACAGTATATACAAGCAATCCTGCGGAGGCTCTTTCTCGTCTAGAGTCAATTACGGAGGGATTTGGGGCTCTGTCAGGCTACCTGGTAAATAAATCCAAGACAGAGGTGATGAGCTGGAATGTCGATCATTGGGGAGGAGCCGATTCTTTGGAATTAAGATACTTGGGTATCTATATAGTCAAAGATCTGGCAAGAGTCCCCCTTGTGAACTTGTCTAGAGTTACCAAGGAAATTGATCGCCTCTTCTCTAGATGGAGGAACCTCCCTTTGACCATATACGGGAAAGTTAATCTGGTGAAGATGATCATTCTCCCTAAACTTTCCTACGTCTTTTCTGCTATCCCTCTATCCTTTCCCCAAAATTTAATAAGTAAAATCCAGAGTAAGATTGGGAGTTTCATCTGGGGGGATAAGGGCACCAGATTATCCTGGAAAAAGCTGAGGCGTAGGCTTGTCAAGGGGGGTTTGGCTCTCCCGGACATAAGCTGGTACGCAGTAGCTTTCCAGTTTAAAGCTTTCCGCATGTTACTGATGAGACCCGAGAATTCGGCTTGGGGGAGACTCCTGGGAGAGATGGCGAGAGCGGAGGCGGGGGGAGGAAGCGAAGAGGCCTTTTTGTACAAGTTTGGTGCTCCAAAGTTCTTCAAGAAAGTTCGCCTAAAGGTTTTAAGGGCAGCCTTGGTTCTTTGGTATAAAGTCAGAACAACATGGGGGATAGGGTATTATTCACACTATGCCCCCATATGGGATTCCCCCGGGACACCTCACTGTTTAAAGGATGGCTTGGCTCTACCTATTAAGAGGGCTGGAATTACAATCTGGTCAGAATTGGCAGACCCAGAGGGGATACTCCCTTGGGAGGTTTTGAGGTCTAGGATTGGCACCGGTTTCTCTAGGTTTAAATTCCTACAGCTAGCTTCGTGGTTTGAGGCTGAGAAAGAGCAATTGAAAGGAAATTGGGAGATAGAAAGGTTATGTCACTCTACCCTGGCTATAAGAAAAGAGATATTGGTGTGGTACAACCTAGCCCTAGAAGCTGTAGATCCAAAGACCTCCCCAGCGACCAAAATTTGGGAGCAGTCCCCTTTTGAGCCCACAATAGAAGTATTGTTTGAGCCATCACTGAAGCTGTTGTATAAATACATTAAACCTGCGGCTTTAAAAAAGAACCACTTCTTTGTCATCAATAGGCTCTACTACACCCCAGCAAGAATTGCGAAAATTTGCCCCAGCGCCAACCCCGAACTGTCCAAGGTGTAAGTTTCCTCTAGCTAACGACCTCCACATATTTTTTGAGTGCCCAGAAATAAAGACCTTCTGGAAGGAAATTGGAGTCATCCCCAAAGATGTGTTTAAGTCTAACATCGAGGTTAATATGTCATTGATTTTCTTTAGAGATGATGGCTCATTTTGCACAAGGGCTTTACAACAACAAAGAGGTCTATTGTTATATTTGGTTCTGCTTGCACGCAGAGAAATATGTAAGAGATGGAAGGACCCTCAACCTCCTTATAGAGAAGATTGGCTTAAGGCTACCTTTGCTATGGCTTGTCTGGAAAATGGTGGAGTAGAGGAAAAATCTACCAATCTTTGGCATCCTTTTATGAGCTGGGGCCATAACCTACGGCTAAATATTTAGGTCCAATGATTACGCCAGATACCTACACTAAACATGGGACTGGTCGACCATTGGAAACATATGTGGTAAGCCGGGCGGTGCCTTCCCCACAGATCGTTTAAGCGGCTTCATAAGATCCACAGGTGTTTATGGGTGAGATGAGGACCAAAAAAAAAAAAAAAAAAAAAAGGAATAAGAAAAAAAAGTAGTCATCAACTAGAGAGCGATGAGAGACTAAAGGCTTGGGAACCTTAAAAAACATCTTATTGGAAAAATTCCCTTTTAACAATAAGCCACCTCAACACAATTTCAGCAGTAAACAAAAATGGGTGACTGGTTACCAACCCTGTATAGTACAGAATTACGCAAGCAAAAATGCCAAATATTGTGAGAAATCAGAACAGTCTCAAACCTGTTAAAACAAGGAGAAAGACTGGATGAATCTAAGCTTAGAAAATTAAGAACTCAATACAAGAAAAGCTGCCGCAAAGCAAAAATACGCCATCATGTCATCATCTGGAACAAACTTCTTTTGGCAAATAAACAACCGACCAGTAAAAAAAACTCTGGCAGCTGATAAATGCTCAGACTCCTTGGAAGACCAGACATCAAAATGAAAGGCATAATGCAGGCATGTGGGAGACCCACGTTCGAGCAATGTACATGGAACCAGAGCTCAAAGAAAAAATTAATAGTCAAGATGGAATAACCGACAGGAAGATGGGCCCCCTCCCAGTGACTCAGACATCCCCAGTGGTTCATGAAGAGAACATGCACATTGCCCACCAGAATAAAAACATCTCAGAGGTAACGGAAATAGATCAACTAACAAGAATCATAAAGACATTAAAATCAGAAGGCACAGCAGGACTAAATGGAATCCCAAATGCTCTCTTTAAGGGAGAAGCAACATAGTGGGCCCATTACTTTATGCCATTCTTTAATGAGCTATTCCTGATAAAATAGGATCCCAGAGTAATGGAAGGGCAATATTTTTTTCTCAATTTTCAAAAGTGAAATTCTACTACAACCAACCAATTAGAGACTCTCTGCATTAATACATGTAGAGGCTAAGCTTTACGCAGCCTGCCTACTTTAACATCTTAACAAATGGTCAGATGACAACAAACATATCCCTTGGACCCAAACCGGGTTCAGGGTCAGTGCAGGCATGTTAAAAAATCTTACTGCACTAACTTGTCTAGCAGAAAATGCCAAACATAAGAAAAAGTGGCTTTTTCCCCATTTTTTGGACCTCAAGTACACTTTTGACCAAGTTTCTCGAACATACTTATGGGAACAAATGGCAAAATGGGGCAATCCAAGTAACTTACTGAACACCATCAAAGAACTATGTACAGGAACATGGGCCAGGTAAAAAAAGGGGATGGCAGTTGTGTAACAAAATTGACCCAAACAACAGATTAAAGCAGGGGTGTGTGTTAGCCCCCAGTCTTTTCAATTCACATTTATCCGATCTTGAAGAAGCTCTCTGGGAAGTAACTAGTCACCCACCAATGCTAGCTAAAGAGAAAATTGGATACCTTCAGTACACCAATGATATTGTGCTATTAAGCCAAACCCCAATTGGGTTACAACGCAGTATGAGTGCCTTAGCTAAATACATGGAAAAGCAAGGTCTAGAACTAAATTTGACCAAGACAAAGGTAGTATGGTTAGTGGATGCGAAACATAAGACATACTCTTGGTACTTGGATAGAAAAAAAGTTGAGACTGTAGTCACATATAAATATCTTCGATTTAAAGTGGAACAATAATTGAGTTATAAACAGCAGCTTATAGCTATGCGGGCTAAAGCCCAAACGCTCATATAGGGCTTCAAACTATATAAAGACATTAAGCTGTCCATCTTATGGCCATCTACTATTGGTTATGCGCACACAACTAATGCCATCGGTGACGTATGGAACCGGAATCAAGAGGGGTCGTAAAATCCCAACCTTAAACAAAATCCAAACAAAAGTTTACAAAGCTGTCTTCCACATCCAGAAATCAGCATCTCCGGCACAAAGTTCGACTTGCGTTTTGCTTGCTCAATCACATGTTCCAGAGCAAAGGCACATTCATTAAACTGTGCGGGAGGCTTCGTGCAACTGAAAATGTTTCTATTATTAACCTGTGTTGGAAAGAAATTGAGGATCAAAAAGAGTGCAAAATACAAGGCTTCTGGGGCTCCTATCTAAACCAGGCTATAGAGGAATTTTGCCTGCAAGACATTTGGAATTCCAGCATTTGGAAAGAGGCCTTTAATAAAGCAATTAAGCTAACAACAAAAAAAAAACCTGTCCCACTCTATAGACAAGAATACTCTATTACAAAGACTTTATGCCTGGACAGTGATTAATTCATATTGTCCGTGGAATCCTCAGGAATATTTTCTAGCTCACTTCTCAATGGACCTAAAACATCAATTCATGAAATTTCACTTTGCCATGTGGGAAACAAAGGATCTTATTCCTTCCTGGAAAGACCAGATTCAAAACCCAAGACTGCAGATTGTGTAACTGTAAACAAGAATATTTACCATATGTTCTCTGTGCATGCCCAAAGTTCATGAAAGAAAGAAAATTATTACTAAAAGAACTTTTTATAAACATGCAGAGAAGCTGTAACCACTGGGTTAGGCGGGTCTTCAATCCCCCTAGTTTGCAGGGGAGTAAAAGTCTTAAATCTGAACCTAAAATAATTAGGCCAAATTCCAGTGGAAACCCAAAACTGACTTTTAGAACCTTAGGAAGTCTCAAAAGCACTTTATGGATACCGAACAGTATAAGTCGACCACTGTTTAAAAAAGAGCCACAGTCATATTGTTTTTTCATTTTTGATCAGGTTCACAATGATGATTATTTTAAGGTTAAATCACTTTATGGACAATAGAATTGAACTCGTTTTCACTAAACGTCCAACAATGATCCATGGTTTTACACTTTCTATCAATGAATTTTGCTAGGATGTTTTCTGTATCTAAAGTATGTTGTTTTGGTGTAATGGTTTTAAAAGACTGAACATTTGAATAAAGATTAAATGTGTCAGACATCCGAGTAACAAGGTCATTGGCGTTGTGATCTGTTAAAAGAGGGTTTGGAGAGTGGGAGTGGTCATGACAGGGCAGCACCAGTGGAACAGTCGCAGTGTCCCTTAATCCCCTCAGCTTCTTTTGCTTGGCCGGGGGTGAAATATCGGTTGGAGCCAAGTAATAACGGTGACCATGGCGATGAGCCAGCTGGAGGAGCCTGGGTTGTTGGACCTTCAAGGCAACGGTTCTGGGCACTTCCTGTTGGAGCAGACGAGTCGGTGGAATAGGAACATAGGGGCAGGTCGAGGCTTTTGGCCTCAGCAACCAAGAAAGATTGTTTTGTCGATAAGTCCCACTGCCCGCTCAGTAAATTAATCCGCAGTGGAATTTTTGACTTTGGGTGTGTTAGGTGCCCGCGACTTGCGTTTGCCCATATTTTACCTTTTATCAAAAATCACACGAGGCCTTGCAGAAACCAGTTGGATGCGAGTTGGGTACAAACCCTTACAAGCGTTTTTACCTTGCCAGCCTAAATGAGAAGAAATAATAAATGGCAGACACATGTTACCACCTTGATTCTTCCATGAAGAGGAGTGGAAAGATTTCTCACGTGACTGGGGGGCACAGCGTCACAAAGGGGGGCCGGCCCGGCCTCCTACGGTCGCTGACGGCAAAAACAGACCCGCACTTGGCCCGGGCTTCACTCTGGTGCAGCCTGAGGACGTCCCGTGGATAGATGAAATGCGCTTTATAATGCAGCAGGATATCGGGAAAGCCTCCTACCGCACTCTCCTCCTTAGGAATCCTGGGACAGGTTGTCCTCCAACAGCACAGCGTCCCGCACCCTGGGCAGATGAAATGCGCTTTAGAGCGCAGCAGGATGCCGGGGCAGCCTCCTACCACCCCTTTCCTCCTTAGGAATCCTGGGACACGTAGTCCCTTCACCAGCAAAGCCTCCAGTGCCGTGAGTAAGTGAAACGCGCTTTAAAGCACAGCAAGATGCCGGGGTGGCCTCCTACCAGGAATAGTAGGGTAGGTAGCCCTTCAACAGTAAAGCTCTTTCATAAAACCAGCCATAGTCCTGGCTCACAATGATACACAGTTCAGAAAATCAGCCAACAACATTTGAAACAGCCTACTCGTGTTAAGCTACTTCTGTCGCTTTTTCAAGGCTCACGTTTTATATAAAACCCCGGGTGATCATATCCACTGCATCCAGATTTTCACATAAAGTTCCTCAGATATCCAGAATGAAAATACCCCTGGGCACTTCAAGGGCGTTTTTCTTTACAAGATTGTAATTGAGTGAGAAACTAACAACGCGGTGCTGTACAAGTCTGACAAATCTCCCCAGTTTTCTGCCAGAGGTGATAACTCAACATCTCTCAATCAATAACCATAATAGCTACACTTTGTTACCCACATACATAAACCAGAGGGGTGACTAATATGTAGTTAAGGGAAGGTTTGGGGACTGGCAAGTAGGTGCACTTGCGCAATCAGCGCGACAGTACCAGACTGCACGCAGGTTCTGCAATGGCAGACCACCAGACATATTTTACTAGGCCGCTTCTATGGGTGGCACAACCAGTGCTGCAAGCCCACCAGCAGCGTTTGCATTTACAAGCCCTGGCACTCCTGGTGCACTTTACTAGGGGCTGATAGTAAACCAAATAAGCCAAACATGGACACCAATCAAGGTATACATTTTACCTTAGGGAGAGCATATGCACCTTAGCACTGATCAGCAGTGGTAAAGTGCCCAGGGTCATAAAACAGCCAACACCAGGTCAGAAAAAATACAGGAGGAAGGCAAAAAGTTTAGGGATGGCCCTGCAAAAAGGGCCAGGTCCAACACACTGCATCACTCAGCACATGAGCACCACTTCAGCATCAGGGCAGCACGACCTCAGCATCTAGACAGCGCCATCTCAGCATCAGCACAGCACCACCCCTTCACAGTGCACCACCACCAGTGCAGCACCAACTCAGCATCAGCACAGCACCACTGTAGCACCACCTCTGCATCAGTGCACCACCAGTCAGTGTCAATCATCACCACTTAAGCAGCACTACCGCAGCATCACTCAGCACTTGAGTACCACCTCAGCATCACTCAGCCCTACCTCAGCACCAGAGAAGCACCACTTCCACACATCACCAGCACAGCACCATCTCTTCACCAGTGAAACAGTACTTCACTACCAGCACAGCACTACCTGAGTCTCAGTGCAGCACCACCACTTCAGCACAGCATCACTCAGCACCACCTCACCACCAGCGCATCTGCTCTGCATGACTCAACAACGCCACAGCACCACCTCAGCACAGCACTATATCAGCACAGCACCACCTCTGCATCAGTGCACCACCACCAGCAGAGCCCCTCCTCAGCAGCAGCGCATCCCCACCTCAGCACCAGTGCATCCCCACCTCAGCACCAGTGCATCCCACCTCAGCACCAGTGCAACCCCCCCTTAGTAACAATTCAGCACCAGCGCATCCCCACCACAGCATCAGTGCAGCATCACCTCAGCACCAGCACAGCACCACCACAGCATCACTCATCATCACATGAGCACCACCTCCGCATCAGTGTAGCACCACCTCAGCATTAGCACAGCACCATCTCAGCATCAGCACAGCACCACCTCTTCACAGTGCACCACCACCAGTGCAGCACCAACTCATCATCAGCACAGCCCCACTGTAGCACCACCACAGCATCAGCGCACCACCAATAAGTGTCACCCAGCACCACTTCAGCAGCACTACCTGAGCATCACTCAGCACCTGAGCACCACCACACCAGCACTGCACCACCTCAGCATCACTCTGCTCTAATCCAGCACCAGCGTAGCACCACCTCCACACATCACCACATAACCAGCTAGGCACCATCTCTGCACCAGTGAAACACTACTTCACTACCAGCACAGCACTACCTCCGTCTCAGTGCAGCACCACCACCTCAGCACAACATCACCTCAGCACCAGTTCATCTGCTCTGCATCACTCAACACCACAATTGATCTGCTCTGCATCACGAAACACCACAACAGCACCACCTCAGCATCAGCACAGCACTATCTCAGCATCAGCACCGCACCATCTCAGCATCAGCACAGCACCACCTCTGCATCAGTGCACCACCCGCACAGCCCCACCTCAGCAGCAGCGCAGCCCCACCTCTGCACCAGAGCAACCCCACCTCAGCAACAATTCAGCACCAGCACAACCCTACAACAGCATCAGTGCAGCACCACATCAGCACCAGTACAACACTACCTGAGCGCCACCACAGCATCACTCAGCACCACATGAGAACCACCTCAGCATCAGCTCAGCACCACCTCAGCATCAGCACAGCGCCATGTCAGCACAGCACCTCTTCACAGTGCCTGACCACCAGCACAGCACCAACTAAACATCAGCGCAGCACCACCTCAGCATCATCACAGCACCACTTCAGCATCAGTCAGTGTCACTCAGCACCACTTCAGTAGCACTACCTGAGACTCACTCAGCAGCACCTCAGCACCACCACAACACCACCACAACACTACCTTAGCATCACTCAGCTCCACCTCAGCACCAGTGTAGCACATACTCCACATCACCACAGCACCAGCACAGCACCACCTCTGCACCAGTGAAAGACTATTTCAATAGTAGCACAGCACTACCTAAGTCTCAGTGCAGCACCACTACATCAGCGCAGCATCACTCAGCGCTACCAAAGCATTACTCATCACCACCTCAGCACCAGCACATCTCCTCTGTATCAACCAACTCCACCACAGCACTACCTCACCCTCAGCACAGCACGAGTTCAGCATCAGCACAGCACCACCTCCGTAACAGTGCACCACCACCAGCACAGCCCCACCTTAGCATGAGTGCATCTCCCTCCTCAGCACAAGTGAAACCCCACATCAGCAACTACCTGAGTCTCCGTGCAGCACCACCACCTCAGCACAGCATCACTCAGCACCACCTCACCACCAGCGCATCTGCTCTGCATGACTCAACACCATCACAGCACCACCTCAGCACAGTACTATATCACCACAGCGCCACCTCTGCATCAGTGCACCACCACCAGCACAGCCCCTCCTCAGCAGCAGCGCATCCCCACCTCAGCACCAGTGGATCCCCACCTCAGCAACAATTCAGCACCAACACAACCCTACAACAGCATCAGTGCAGTGCCACATCAGCACCAGTACAACACTACCTGAGCGCCACCACTGCATCACTCAGCACCACATGAGCACCACCTCAGCATCAGTGCAACACCACCTCAGCATCAGCACGGCGCCATATCAGCACAGCACCTCCTCTTCACAGTGCACGACCACCAGTGCAGCACCAACTCAACATCAGCACAGCGCTACCTCAGCATCATCACAGCACAACTTCAGCACCAGTCAGTGTCACTCAGCACCACTTCAGTAGCACTACCTGAGACTCACTCAGCAGCACCTGAGCATCACCACAACACCACCACAACACTACCTCAGCATCACACAGCCCCACCTCAGCACCAGTATAGAACCTACTCCACATCACCGCAGCACAGCACCACCTCTGCACCAGTGAAACACTATTTCAATAGTAGCACAGCACTACCTCAGTCTCAGTGCAGCACGACTACATCAGCACAGCATCACTCAGCACTACCACGGCATTACTCAGCACCACCTCAGCACCAGCACATCTCCTCTGTCTCAACCAACTCCACCACAGCACTACCTCACCCTCAGCACAGCAAGAGTTCAGCATCAGCACAACACTACCTCCACAGCAGTGCACCACCACCAGCACAGCCTCACCTTAGCACCAGTGCATCCCCCTCCTCAGCACCAGTGCAACCCCACATCAGCAACAATTCTGCACCAACACACCACTTCAGCATCAGTGGAACACCACCTCAGCATCAGCGCCACATCACTTCAGCACATCACCAACTCAGCATCACTCAGGACGACCTGAGCACCAGCGTAACACGACCACCTCAGAATGACTCAGCAACACCTCTGTATCACCGGCACCACCTCAACATCAGCACAGCACCATCTTGGCATCACCACAGCACCACCTCCTCAGCAGTGCATCACCAACTCTGCATCAGTGCAGCACCATCTCAGCATCAGCACCATCTCAACATCAGCACCGCACCACCTCTGCATCTGTGCACCACCACCAGTGCAGCCTCACCTCAGCATAAATTCAGCACCAGTACCAGCACCACTTTAGCAATAGCGCACCACCACCTCAGCATCAGTGCAGCATCATCTCATCACAGCATCACCTCAGCATCACTCAACATCACCTGAACACCAGCTCAGCACCACCTGAGGATCAGTGCAGCACCGCCACCTCTCCATGACTTAACACCACAGCATCAGTCAGTACCCTTTCAGTATCACTCCGCATCACCTGAGCGTGAGCGCCACACCAGCACAGCACCACCTCCGCATCACTCAATACCACCTGAATGCCATTCAGCATCAATTAAGCGTCACCTCTGCACCAGCACACAACCACCTCAGCACCAACCCAGTATGCCCTCGGATTCTGGCATCTGTTGGTTCTCCACTAGTGACCGTCCGCGGCTCGTGTTGTAATTCAGGTACTAATTCCCAACCTCCACCCTCCCTTTGTTTATGTCCCCCTCTCCCCCATATCAAAAAAGCTAAAACAAACCCACATTAGAACAGACAGGAAGAAGTTGCCAACATTGCATGGACGAAAAACTAGAAGACATTTTTGTATGTTAATTCTTTTTTTTAATAGGGTTGTTCAGTTGTACATAATGTCTTCTTGGTTATATATAAGGTAACAAAAATGCTTAACACTTTTTTAATTGTAACATTTCAACTTTCTGACCAGGAACCACACTGCTCTACAACATAGCTTAAAGACGTTGGCAAATTCAGTAGCTTTGACTAAAAACCTATAAGGTCCAAAAGGCGGGACCTAGTGGCCATGCCAGTGCTTGTTACATTTGTCTGGTGAGAGAACAGCTTACTATGCCCAGCACAGAGAACACTGTTGGTACCTTTAGTTTCTTTCTGGGAGCCCTTAATTATGGTCAACATTTAAAATGGTTTCTTTTAATTTCAGTGAACACTTGGATTAAATTGTTTTTTAGTCCTTGCAAATGCTGACAGCAGCAAAGAAATAACTGACTTGTAGTTCGAATCTGTTGCAATAGAAACTGGCTGAATTTCCTTGTCAGTGTTCCAGTTAACCAGTCGCAGGTTGCTTTTTCAGAACACTGGTGGGAATAAATTGGGGTTTGAGCATTTGTGAAATTGGTACAAAATGGAATTTGCCTTTAATGGTTTAATGGTATAGTTCACAAAAAGTCTTCAATGACAGACAACTAAATGCGGACTGTAGGCATAACTTAAACAAGCATTGGCAAAGCAAATAGGTCTCGCCTCTGGGAGCTATTATTGCCTTTGGCAATTTTTACCCCTAGGTGCACAGCAGTTATCCCTAAAGATTTTTTGTTTAAGTACTATGACACAGCCAGTGCTGGCCACGTTATAGCGTTTTTTTTTTTTAGGTCTCAACATAGGCAGCGCACATGCGCTGCCCTGGCTAGACTTTTAGTAATGGGGCTTCAAAAAGCTGACCACACGCTTTTGCTTGTGGCCTAAAGCTTGCGGTTAAGCGCACAGTTATGCACACAGGCGCCATCTGGCTTTCTTCTCTTGTCATGGCTCATTAAGCGCATCACTCGTGGGCACCCTTACAGCGCGTGCACATCGCACACCACTCGCCAGACGTGCCTCCTTGTTTTAAACTTTCAGCGCGAGGCACGCGTGCTTGTTTTAGTGTGGAAGGAAGCGGGTCTTCATGCTTGTTAATGCCCCCTTTCTGAGCTACAAAAATTGACATTGTCGTCTCGTACCCTATCGTACGTTTGCCTCCATCAGTCTGTTGTGTTATTTTTAGTAAATACTTGTGTCTGGGAGTTTGCCCTGCCTGTTTTTATGCCTGAATTGTTTAAATTCCTAACATGTCGACATCTGTAGCGCCTGTAAGCATGAAAGATAGGCAGCATAGGTATGATTGTTCCAGAAGGCATGATGCAAAATAAAGTTTGTGCTATATAAAAATGCATAAATGAATGCTTTTGTACTCGGTTTTGTCTTCGCACTTGTTAATGCCCCCTTTCTGAGCTACATAATTTGACATTGTCTTCTCGCACCCTATCGTACGTTTGCCTTCATCAGTGTGTTGTGTTTACTAAATACTCGTGTCTGGGAGATTGCCCTGCCTGTTTGTTGCCTGAATTATTTAAATTCCTAACATGTCGACATCTGTTGCGCCTATAAGCATGAAAGATAGGCTGCATAGGTATGAATGTCCCAGAAGGCGTGATGCAATATAAAGTTTGCGCTGTATAAAAATGCATACATGAAAGCTTTTGTACTCTGTTTTAGTAGGTCAGCCTTATTTTGCTGTTAGCGGCATTCACATGGGCATGTGAGCGTTTACTGATTAGCAATTGCGTTTCGTCAGAGTTTTCATACTGGCCGTATTCCAGGTGTGGGTATCTGTGTTGTGAAGAATTTTCCAGTACCAGCCAACCCTAAGGGAATTTTGTCTGAGGTCTTTCCCTTTTGGAATTCCAGAGTTCCATTATCATTAAAACTAAGGGGCATATCAACAACAATCGGCCATAATTATCGCTGAGCGCACTTAGCGCTCGGATAATTATCGCCGGCTAGCGCCGATTTTTATCTCTGAGATAGCGTGCTATTTGCAACGCTTATCTCATCAGCGATAAAAATCCTGGCGCTAACTGACTAACGTGAGATTATCGCTGGAAACCCAGCGATAATCTCACGTTAGCTAGTTGATAGGGACTCACAAACTTAGCCATGATATCCACCTTCCATAGGATATCATGGCTAAGTCAGTCCTGAAGCAGGCGTAAGGAAAGTAGCGATAACAGGGGTTATCGCTACTTTTCCTGACGCTATGCTTCATAGCGTTAGGCTTGCTGATAGAAGAAATGTCGCTTAGCGACATTTCTCCTGTCATGCCAGGTCAGGAACGCCCACTTTGCATCTCATTAGAGATGCAAAGCTGGGCGTTAGGAATCCTGACGCTAAAGCAAGGTTTCACGCGTTAGCGTGACCTTGCTGATTAGGCAATAAAATTATCGCCGCTTTTCGGCCGAAAATGGCCGCAAAAGCGGCGCTAATTTTTTATCGCCTGCTTGTTGATATGCCCCTTAGTATGTGCTTCAGAGGAATGAAGTCATTATGTGAAAACTTTAGGAGCCTCTCCCTGAATTTCTCCATTCTCTCTCATTTGTCGGCACCGTGTACAATTCGGGTTGTTCCTACACAAAGCTGCACGAGCTGTCCTAAATGGATATGGAAGGCCTCAAACATTAAGATTTTGCTAATCCGTAGGAACCAAAAACACAAATACTTCTGCTAAATTTCATAAATATTTTGTTTTGCCAGGGTCTCACTGTTAAACAAGCATTGACATAGCCAATAGGTCTCGCCTTTGGGACCTTAGAAGTGTTTAGCCATGCAACAGTTGATGCTGTTGTACCAAGGATATTGTGCTGCATAACTAAATACTTATAAAGTCCCAAAGTCGAGACCAATTGGCTATGCCAATGCTTGTTTTAAATTGCTGGCGGGAGGGCGGGACTGGTTACATCCTGAAGGGATGAAGGGGTGCCACACAGGGTGTAGATTCCTGTCATATCGCCCACCCGCCAACTATACAAAGAGCTAGATGAGACAATCGCTGACAGTCTCATAGTGCTTATTTAAAAAACACACAAAAAACTTTCAGCCAAACTGCACAGCGGCCGGACAAAATCGAGTGAATCTTTTTAAAGGTATCTGTCTCTCAAGTGATAGTTTCGCGTTGGCATTCAACATTTTGTATTTGTATGCAGTGAATTACGAGGTTCATGCCATGACCTTTCAAAGCTTTACTCTAATCCAATGCCTGTTGTTAAAGTTTAGGTTGAGATTACATTTCCATGTCATGGGACTGGATTTATAAACGTAAAAAAGTCAGAAGAATGAATGCGTTTGCTTTCGCATAGCCAAGGCGTCCTGCGCTTATTAGAAATTGAGAAAAATCGATTTGCTTCATGTTTACTTTGTACATAATTTTGGAAGAGCCACCTTTCTGTCATTTCCTAGTTACTGACAAAAAGTCAATAAGCTAATACGAATTGGCACAGTGCTATTTATGTTAAAACTGTTTCTGCCACCCGTAGTGCAAATATGGTTAGGGATAGGTTTCAGAGATGGCTGCATGTAAGTGACCCCCTTAGCTTCGAAGTGCTGGTAAATGGAAGCCACTCCGAAATCTTGTTAGCAGCAGGTGATGAAGAAATCAAATGGCGCGAGGTTGGCTAGAAGCTAGCCTTGCAGCTTGGTGGGAGTGCCCGGGAGTCCCCTTACCTGTACACACCTAGTTACAGTGGCGTTGATCAACGCCACTGCTTTTGTTGTGGAATGTCTCGCAGGCTGGGCTCTCTCTGTCCGACAAGCTTGAAAAGTAGTGGAGGCCACACAAATTGTGTGTGCACATCACTGTGCCTCCAATAGAAGATTTGAAGCAGTGGTATGTTTATTTTTGTTTCATTTCCTCTTCTGTCACAATTACACTGAATTCCTCTTAACCTCTCTTTGTTGTGCCTCTGAAGGGCTGAGAATGACTAGGCGCCCCCCTCGCCTGGAGGAGGGGTGCCCTTAGTCACACCATGAAACCGAGCTTCAGTTGGAGGGACTGGTTTCATTGGCTAGATTTCTTGATGACGTGTTGGTACACGTTTCAAAACCGAAACTTACCGCATTTAGTTTATAAGGCGGCGTCAATAGGGTCTCCTCTTTGTCTCCTTGGACCTAGGAAAGCCGCAAGAACGTTGGAAACCACCCACCCACCCGGAAGAAGAGCAAGGCGAAGCGTGGTGGACGCTGCCAGTTAACACCAAAGGGGGCATGCGCAGCAATGGAGGTTCAGTGACTGGATGGACCCTAAGAGGGGGTACGATGGAACTGTGCAGTGGATAGGCGGGTAGGGCACTGACCTGCTGGTGGTCCTGGACTCTACTGCAGAGGGTAGGCGTGGGGAGGGGACTGACCTGCCGGTGGTCCTGTCTCTATTGCCCTATCCCGCAACTTATAGACTGGGTGGACTCTTTGGGAGGCTGCCTGTGTTCAGGTACCTCGGTGGGCCGGTGCGCTATGCAGTGCCCTGTATTTCAAACAATGCAATGTGTGCTGTAGCGCGTTAGGGCCTGCCGGCACAATGTGTGCAGCTGGATCGGCTGAGTCAGCCAACAAATTTAAATACATGTGTATGGCGAAGCTGAAACCAATTATAATGTTATGCCTAATTTCCTTACTGCCTTTTTGGATGTCGCAAAAAGTCTGTTGATGTGAATAATGCTATATATCCAAGTAGTACTTGACTCCCGTAGTGGTTGTGTCGATTTATATGTAGCGCATTGGGGCCTGCCGGCACAATGTGCGCAGCTGGATCTGCCGAGTCGGCCAACAAAATTAAATACATGTGTATGGCGAAGCTGAAACCAATTATAATGTTATGCCTAATTTCCTAACTGCCTTTTTGTCATGTGGATGTCGCATAAAGTCTGTTGATGTGAATAATGATATATAACCAAGTAGTACTTGACTCCTGTAGTGGTTGTGTAGATTTATATGATTTAATGTGAATAAAAGTCTATCAGCCTCATGCATCAAGCCAAAATCCAGTCGGTAAAATACCGAATCGCTAATAGCTCCCGGTATTCAGTTAAAAAAACCCAATCCCAATGCATCAACCCAAAAGCAAAAATCGCTATTTAAGGAATCCTTAAATAGCGATTCCTTAAATAGGGATTCCTTAAATAGGGATTCCTTAAATAGCGATTCCTTAAATAGCGATTCCTTAAATAGCGATTGCATTTAAGGAATCCCAAAGTGAGATTCCTTAAATGCAATGCATCAAAGTTAAAAAATTAGCGATTTCGCTAATAGGGGGAGCAAATTACCATGAAGATGAACTGCATGGTAATTTGCTAAAACTTTGAAAAATGCACTTTTGTGCATTTTTCAAAGTTTCATGTTGCGCACACACATGCCCTTAGAGCATGTGTGTGTGCAACATATGTGCACATATCAATTTCAGGGGTGCAATAGGGTGTCATTTTGACACCCTTGCACCCTTGAAATTGCATGAGCAATTTGCGAGAACCTACTGGTACTCGCTATTTGCTCATGCAATCTCCGATTCATTCCTATGGGCCTGGAGGCCCATAGGAATGATTGGGATGGCATTCCTTAATTGCTACTCGCAATTTGCTAGTAGCAATTAAGGAAAGTTAAGGAATCGCTATTTGAATAGCGATTCCTACATGCATAGTCTTTTGCTATTCCTTATTAGCGAATCCTTATTTTTCGCTAATAAGGAATCGCAAATGCCAATGTTGATGCATATGCCCCTATGCCTTGTACATCATAACTGATTTTGGATATTCTTGGGCCCAGTGTGCCCTGAGGGGGTGTCAGAAGTGAAGGGGAGTGAGTGTTTCATTGTGCGCGTACTATTAAGTGAATATCTCCAAATTTCAGTTCTTGTTCAGAAAAGCTTCTAAAATGCGTTCTTAATGGGTCGGGCGCAAAGTGCTCGTACATGTGACTAAAGCCCTAAAGCATGCTGCCATTTTTCTGAAATTTAAGCTCAATTTAAGGCTACTTGAATGTTTGTTGTTGAATGTTTTGGCCCACCGTCGAGTCACAGGTTTCAGCCACACTTAGTATGTTCGGGCCCAAATTCATGAATCGGTTTCGGCAACAGAAGTAAACGAAGCGATTGATGTCGTGGGGTCTCATTTACGTATTTATGTGCATTCATGGAGTACGAACCTAGCCACAGTGCAACAGAGTGCTTTACAAAGATGCTTTTAAAGGGGTTGATTATGGTAGGAGATGAGAAAGGGGATTAGCAGATGGGGGTATATCATCTGGGGGAGGGGGGTGGTCATACGTAGATGAGGTGTTGCTTGAGACCCTTCATGAAAAGAAGGGGTGAGAGAGCTTGCTGACCATAAGTAGGCAGGCTGTTCCAGATCCTTGGAGTAAAGGCTTGGCATCTTGACTTCTCCTTCCTGCAGCTTTATGTCTCAAGCTTTAACTGGTTGCAGCAGTGAGTGTTATGTGGCCACTGGAAATCCCATTCTTACTTGCCAGGTATAGTGGTGTGCTTGGGTTTACAGGTTTGTACGTAATCCAACAGATCATGAAAGTGATGTGGGCTGGTGAAGGCCCCTACTCACGAAGCTAGATATAAATTGAGACAATCATAAGATCGAAGAAAGGACAGACGCAAAGTCCTAATTTGCTCCTGTTTGTCTCCTTTACAGAAGTTCATAGGCAAATGAGAGTTACTTAGTATAACTCCATCGAAATCACAAAACACCCCATCTTAAGCCAATACAAATGTTCAAATCAGCCTGTCATTGCAGATGTCAGCAACTCAGATGATATCATAGCAGCCCATCCAGCTCTGAAAGATCCCTAACCTATAGTCCACTGGGAAAAAGAATATGAAGTCCGGCCTAGAAATTATCATCATCACTGTAGGAAAGTGACCCTTTTTTGACATTGTCACCTCTACTTTTTGCCTGGCATTTGATGCAATATTGATTGAAGTGCTCTGGGTTCCTGCTAACCAGATCTCCAGTGCCAGTGTTCAGGGTTGTGGAATTTAATAAAATAACGACTTGCCCATGGGACAGGTTGCTTCAGAAATCTACATGTCCTGTAAAATAATCCACTTGGCCCTTTGGGGTAACAATAAATTATGGCAGCAATCTCCTTATATGAGAGCTCTGATAATAGCCTTTCTGATTATGCCTGGGCTCATACTATAGTAGGGTTTGAATTCTAGCAACTCCTGCATTTTGCCACCTTTCCACAGATCTACATACTGGGGCTAGAGGTAGCTTTAAGCAATAGTTCCAGGGTTGGAAGGTGCTTTGGAGTCTGTGTAAACCTACTTACTTGCGTGTGTTAGGAGTTTTGACCAGCTCTTCTCTAATCTTTTCCCATGCTTAGAAAGACTGGAAATGTATTCCTGACAAGGGCAGAAATAAAAATGTCTTCCATAGTTGGGGGAAAAAACGTGGTTGGAGGGAAAGTGAACTTTTTGATTGAGCGAAATCTACACTTGCATATTTGTTCGTGCTAAAATGGAGTTCACAAATATGTTCTAGGAGTACGATTTCCTGGCCTACTTTTGTAAATTATTGTGAATTCTGAAAGCTGTAAATATGCACTAATAAAGGGCATAAACCATGGGTGCACTTTTGTGACTTTATTTAAGAATTGGGCCCCTAATTAGCTCTTGAATTAACCTAGACCATTTGTTTTTATTAAAATTCTGTCTCTCTTCCTCTTTCTATAGACTGGCTTCACTGGGACCAAATTTGGCACACAAAATTGTTTTGCTCAGTGCCATATACTACTTTGGCAACGTGTATTTTTTGAGACTAAAAATATTATTGATGTTTGCCATGTCAGAACAAGACATGCATTGAAAAAACAAAAAGGCTGACTGTTGGACCTGGCCCTTTTTGCAGGGTTAGCCTAAAATGTTTTGCCTTCTTTCTCTTATTGTTTCTGACATGTTGTTTGTTTATTTTAGGACTCTGGGTACATTACCACTGCTAACAAGTGCTAAAGTGCATATGCTTTCTATCTAAAATGTATCGGTGATTGGTTTCTCTATGATTGGTATATTTGATTTATTAGTATGTTCCAAGTAAAGGGCACTAGGTGTGCCCAGTGCCTGTAAATCAAATGCCACTAGTGGTGGGCCTGCAGCACTGATTGTGCCACCCACTTGAGTGGCTTGCAAACCTGTCTCAGGCCTGTCATTGGAGTGTCTGTGAGTGCAGTTTTTAAACTGCCATTTCGACCTCGCAAGTGCACCCACTTGCCAGGCCCAAACCTTCTTTTTGACTACATGTAAGTCACACTAAGGTAGGCCCAACACAGCTCCAGGGACAGGGGGCAGTGTATTTATGGAACATTTTTTATTTTTTTTATTTAGACACACCATGACACAGCTTATGCCTACAGCCACTGGACGGCAGCAAGTAAAATGCAAATGGGAGGTACACAGTTATGTGCCTACAACCTGGAGGCTGGCAGCGAGTCTCATGAAAAGAAAGTTCAAGCCTGTGAAAAGCAGTGTGCAATGACTGTGATGTAGCCATGTGTATCTAAAATTAGAACCAAAAAACACCCAAAGAAAAGTGCCCCGCCCTGCCCTAGTCCACCCGCCCTCCCTCAACCTGAACCTCCTCCGCACCACCATGTGATCATATGCTGTGTTCCCAGTACCCAGCTGGGGTTCTATCCGAGCACAGGCACGACAGTTGCTCCACAACGTGGTTATATGGTGACTTCCTGATCGTTAGATGTTAGGTGCAGGATTCGTAAAAATTGGAGACCAGCCATTTTCCTAAATTCTTTTGCTAGGATATTGATAAATGGTGCCCATAACTCAGTGTAGGTTTCAGCCCTGTTGTAGAGGATCATTGACATGCGCTCTATGGCTAATACAATCCACAGTCTCCTCAGCTACACAGTGTGGTCTGGAACTATCTCAGTGCCCGAATTAGCTGGCAGGACCAGTCTTGCAGTGTTCAGAGCTAAGGCTATTTGTCCCCCTCTAAGTGAGCTCAAGGGAAAGGTCAGGGGATTGGGGAGACCTAAAAGGGTATAGACCAGGAAGCATAGGATAGCCGTATTGAAAACTTTGTCTATGTCGTTAAGGACCAGTTCCCAATACCTAACCAGTTTGAGGGCAATGCCATGGAGGGTGTATCATGGAACCTGTCTGTCCGCTCCCTCGCCAGCAGGATGCCAAGTGATCTTTGTTCCAGTCACGCAGTCGGACTGACGTTAGGTACCAATATGATGCTACGTTGTAGGCCGCCTCTGTTCCCGCTGAATCATGTGCCGGGTTCTGTAGTGTGTGTCCTGCCATTCTTTTTCAGATAATGGTCGACCCAATTCTTCCTCCCATTTCAGCTGCCCCTTTGATTTGGATGCTATAGGGGTCGCTGAGAGGAGAACATATAGTTCCGAAATGACTCGTTTGCCATCAGTTTTGGTTATAAGCCCTTTTTCAAACTGGGCCGTTCGGCGAGATGCTCCTGCCTGCATATCTGGTGATGTCACCCAGTGAAGTGCTTGATTGTATGGGAAGAGTTCAGCTGCCTGTAGCACATATTTCCTCTGAAGTTGATCGAAGGGACTGATCCCCTGTGGCCAAACATTGAGCCTACCCTTTTGCAGCCCTGCTCTCGCCATCACTGAACTATTTCGGATTTACATCCGGCGGGGTGGGGGCGGGGGGGGAGAGTCCTGGGTGTCCACCTTCGGCCTCATCGGGGAAGGGAACATTGTGAAGCTATACTGGAGTGCCGTAGCATCCCATACCTCTAAGGTAGTTGCCGTTACTGGGGAGTAGAGCCCCCATGCCCTGTGCTTGCTGGGAAGCCTAATCTCCCTCCATATATTTTCTCAGCAGTCGTTTGGTCCATGAAGGACCAATGTTTCTCTGAAACCGGACCATTCCACCTCAATATATAGCGTAGTTTGGACGCTTGAAAGTATTTCCAAACCATTGAGACCCCCATTCCTCCTTCGGGTTAGGTTAGGCAATAAGGTGGAAGCTAAGGCGTGGTTGCTTGCTGCCCCTTATGAAGCAATTGATGGTGCTTTGTAGCTCCTGCAAAGTCACTGAGGACGGAGACAAGGGAATGGTCTGAAATCCAAATAGTATGAGCGGCAAGATCGTCACCTTGACTGCAGCGATGTGCACAGCCCACAGCTCTCACATGTCAATGAGGAAGTCACAATAGCAAGGCTCCGCTCGCGACACTGTATGATGTCATCGGAGCCATAAGAGGACCTCGTCGGCGTGCTGACGTCAGTTCCCTTTTTTACGCGCAATCGACGCATAACGGTTTTTCTAAGGGCTCTCCATTTTCTTTGAAGAAAACTTTGTATCACTTGTTGGTTTCTGATGGCTACTTCCAGGAAGACCGGATTTAAACTCTGCAGAGAGTGTGGCGGGCATATGTCAATCTCGGACCCGCATGAAGATTGCCTCTGATGTTTATCTTCGGATCATGACGTCGAAGAATGTTGAAGCTGCAGGAAGATGAATCCCAAGGCTATTAAGGAGGGTGAAGTTAAGCTGTTTATGGCCAAAGCCAAAAAGGAGAAGATGGGTCAAAAGAGGGCAAAGTCTTCGTCTTCCTATACATTGAAGTCGAAGAAACATGAGAAGTCTAAGAGGAGACATGGCTCTCGGCACCGTTCTTCGAAGGCCAGGGCCTCGAAGTCGAGGTCCCCGAACTCCGGCTGATCAACCTCGAAGAAAGGACTCAGTTTCTCCATCTACAGCTCCTCAGGTGATGCCGGTTCCATCTCCGGATCCGGTATCGTCGGGATGAAGACTCACCGGCTCCAGCGATGTCTCCGGTGCCTAGGGAGTCGTCTCCAGGCCGGGTGGCTTCACCTGTGCCGGCGCTGTCCCCGGCTCCGCAGCCTCCAGCTCGACCTCAGGAAGGTACGGATCCATATCCTGCTTTTCCTGCTCCTGGGTCAGATTCTTCGCATTGCCTTAATGCGATGTTTGGTATGTTTGCCTGGGCCTCTGCTCCATCCGGTGCGCCTTCGGGCCCTGTGGGTCCTTTGGCCTTTAACTTGGGTGTTTCTCAATTTTATCCTCAAGCACCCTTTATGCCTTTCCTGCTGTCAACTCCGGCTTGGCATTTCCCGGCGCCGAGGTCCTCTACTCCGGCTCCTCCGACTCCTTCGGCTGTTGACTCGGCACTGACTCGAGTTCGATCAGCGTCGAGGTACGAAGCTGAGGCGCCTCCGTCGTTGATGCCTTCACCGGCATCGCGTATGGCGCTGCCAAGACCGATTCCTTAATAACGCTCTAGGAGAGAGGCGCAGAGGCTCCTTGAAGAGGAGGAATATGCACAGAATAAGGATGAAGGAGAGATTGTTGATTCTATGGATGAGTTTGAGGGTCTTCACGAGGCTAGTGGCTTGGATACTTCTCCTGAGTATAATCTCCCATCTGCGAATGCTGGTGTTGTGCAAGACATTGCTCCTTATCATGTGGTCATAAGAAAGGAGGCTGATTTGCTTGGTCTACAGCTTCCCTCAGCTGAGGTGAACTCTAATATTCTTACGGAGGTTCTTAATATATCTTCTTCAACTTCTGAACCGTTGCTTACCTTTATGGATGCTTTGACGGAACCAATAATGGAGGTGTGGCAGAAGCCTTTATCTGCTCCTGCGGTTTCTCGTTCCATCTCTAGAAGGTACAGACCCGCTCCTGGGGATCCGGCTTTTTTATCTTCACATCCTACGCTTGAAAGTTTGGTTGTCCAGTCTTCTTGTTCGAAGCAATCTTCTGGTTCTTTCCCTACCATTCTTGGTGATAGGGATTCTAAAAAAATGGAGCAGTCGGCAAAGAAGGTGTTCTCGTCTGCAAGTATGGCTCTTAAATCCACTAATGCAACCTGTCTTCTTGGAAGGTATATCCATGCCTTGAAGGACTCAGTCATGCAGCTAGCTCCAAAGTTGCCTGAGGAGGATCGGGCTAATTTTTTTGGAAGTCCTTTCTGATTCGCAGGCTGCGACACGTCAGGTGATTCAATCGGGCCTGGACTCTGCTGACTCTGTAGCTCATGTGATGGGGTCTTCTGTGGCTGCAAGGAGATAGGCTTGGCTTCGATCGCCTGGTTTCTCACCTGATGTTCAAGGGACTTTGTTGGATTTGCCCTTTGATGGGTCAAAACTCTTTGGTTCAAAGGCCGACTCAGCCTTAGAGCGTTTTAAGGACAGCAGGGCTACTACAAGGTCTCTAGGGCTCCAGGTGCAGTCCAGAGCATACGACTACAAGCGGTGTCGTGGATTTGGGAGATCTGCTTCCTTTCGTGGCCGCCAGCAATCTCAACAGGGCCAGCAACAGCAGAATCTCTTGTACAAGTCGTACAGAGGGAATGATAAAAGAGGCCTCAGAGGAGCAGCTCGACAACAATCCTCCTCCTCTTCTTTTACTTCCCCTCCCACCACCGTTGGTACATCAGGAAAGCAGTTCTAGATCCCCCATCTTAGAACATGTTGGTCCGGTTAAAGGACGGGGGTCCCACTTTGTACAAGAATGGAGACTGTCTTGAATCTTGTAGAGAATGGGTACACCCTTCCCTTTTTGGAGTTTCCTCCTCCTTACCCTCCTCACCAGGGTTGGTGCTCAGAGGACCACATACTGCTTTTACAGCAGGAGGTTCTTATCTTGCTACAGAAAGGTGCATTAGAGGTAGTTCTGGAGCAGGAAAGGGGTCAGGGTTGCTTCTCCTGGTATTTCCTGATCCCCAAAAAGGACTGTCACTTAAGGCCAATCCTGGACCTCAGGATTTTGAACCTTTACCTCAGACAGGAGAAGTTCAAAATGTTGACCTTGGCTCAGGTTCTTCTTGTGCTGCAACAGGAAGACTGGATGGTGTCCACCGATCTACAGGATGCGTATTTTCATCTTCCCATCCTGAGGTTGCATCGGAAGTAACTCAGGTTCATGGTAGGGTCGCAACATTATCAGTTTGCGGTTTTTCCGTTCGGTCTTACTTCCGCACCTTGAGTCTTTACAAAGGTGATGGCAGTGGTAGCGGCTCATCTCAACAGGTCAGGGGTTCCTGTTTTCCCCTACCTGGACAACTGGCTGTTGAAAGCGGAGTCTCCAGAGTTGGTTGCGCCACTTGCAGGTAACAGCTCATCTGTTGTTCAAATTGGGTTTCTCGATAAATGTACCCAAATCTCACCTGGTGCCTTCTCAGCGCACCCTGTTCATAGGGGCAATACTGGACATTTCTGTGTGTCGAGCTTACCCTCCTCCGCAGAGGATTCTCGACATTCTGGAAATTATTCCTTTATTTCACGATGGAGCTGTTGTTCCAGTCCTGAAGGTTCTTCGCCTGCTCGGTCTGTTCGCTTCCTGCATTCTGTTGGTCAACCATGCACGCTGGCACATGAGGGCACTCCAGTGGTGCCTCCACAGGCAGTGGTATCAGCACAACGGAGATCTTGGAGAGAAGGTCAAGCTCTCCAGAGAAGCTGCAGCGGAGCTGATTTGGTGGAGTGTGCAGGGCAACCTGTCTCAAGGAAAGCCCTTTCAGCCTCCTCCACCGGTGGCCACAGTGATCACGGATGCCTCCACTCTAGGGTGGGGTGCTCATCTGGGGTATCTGGAGGCCAAAGGTCTTTGGTCTCCAGAGGAAAGGTTGCTTCACATCAACCTGCTGGAATTGCGGGCGATTCGTTTGGCACTAAGGGCCTTCCTCCGTCCCCTTCGCGGTCTGTCAGTGCAGGTCATGACGGACACTACCGCGATGTGGTATATCAACAAACAGGGAGGTGTAGGGTCGTATCGTCTCGGTCGAGAGGCTCTGCGGCTCTGGTCCTGGGCTCAGAACCATTGGATTTGTGTGTTTGCAAATCATCTGGCCGGTGTGCTGAATGTTCGTCTTCAGTATCCAATGCGGGGAGTGCTGGGGGACACGTTTCAGCTGGATTGGAGTGCACAGCTCCTTAACACGTTTCCTCCCAAACCCTTGATTCCTCGGGTTCTGAGGAAGATTTGCCAAGACCAGGCCCACTGATCACACAAGATTGGCCAAGAAGGGTGTGGTAACCATATCTACTGCACCTCTCATTGCATCCTCCGCTCAGTCTCCGTCTCAGGGCAGACCTCCTCTTGCAGTCACAGGGGCAGGTTCTACACCCCCACCTCCAGAGCCTGCATCTTCATGCCTGGAGATTGAATGGGGCAGCCTGAGTTACTTCTCTCTCCCACCGGATATAGTGGATGTTATTTTATCGTCCAGGCGACACTCCACTAAGTCTGTATACTCTTCCAGATAGTCCAGATTTGTTAGGTGGTGTGGAGAGAGACTTTGACCCTTTGAAGGCCTGTTTGTCCTTTATTCTGGAGTTTTCACCTTCTTTGGCACAGCAAGGATGTACTGTAGCCACTGTTAAGGGCTATTTGTCAGCCTTGTTGGCTTTTCTATGTTTGCCGGACCAGCCATCTTTATTTAAGTCCCCCATTGTCATGAGGTTCATTAAGGGTCTTACAAATAAGTTAACTCCCACACCTTTCATTATGCCTCTGTGGGATCTGAATCTTGTTCTTACCTTTTTAATGGTTTCTCCGTATGAGCCTCTTTATACTTGCCCGTTGAGGCTTCTTTCTTTTAAAATGTTTTTCTTGATTGCCATTACCTTGGCTAGGAGGGTAAGTGAGCTTCAGGCTCTTACTTCGAAACCTCCTTTCTTGACCATTCATGCGGATAAGTTGGTTTTAAGGACCAGGGCTGCTTTCCTTCCCATGGTGGTTACCCCCTTTCATTTGGGACACTCCATTACTTTACCTACCTTCTATACTCCCCCTCACCCTTCCAGGGAGGACGAGAGACTGCATCATTTGGACCCTAAGAGGGCTGTCAGCTTTTACTTGGATCGGACAAGAGTTCTGAGGCTGGATGATCAGTTCTTGTGGGCTATGTTGGGAAGATGAAAGGCAAGGCTATGCAAAAGAGGACTCTCTCCAGGTGGATTATCTTGTGCATCAAGATTTGCTACGCCTTGGCCAAGAAGGACCCTCCTGAAGGTATCAGAGCTCATTCTACCAGAGCTAAGTCTACTTCTTCTGATTTGGCTAGAGGTGTTCCTGTTGTTGACATTTGTGAGGCAGCAACTTTGGCCTCAGTCCACACCTTTGCGAAGCATTACTGCTTGGACTCAGAGGTTAGGAGGGATGGCCATTTTGCTTGTTCTGTTTTGCAAGATTTTTTGGTCTAGTCAGGGGGACACACTCCTCAAGGAGAGGTACGACTTTGGGAGTCTATTCATAAAGTGATAAATCCACAGGCAGAAGTATCCATCAGAAAAACAAGTTACTTACCTTCGGTAACGCTTTTTCTGGTGGATACAGTATCTGCCTGTGGATTCCTCACTGTCCCGCCCACCTCACCGTTGTCCACCTGTTTCTACCAAAAAATGTTTTATTTTAATAGGTCTTGATCATGTTTATATTTTAATAATGAGAAATGCTTATTCAGTTGCTATTTCTCTATGTCTTTATTGATTATACATTTGTGTATATATATATATATATTTATATATATATATATGGTATGCTATGTTTACATTTGAAAATGTGTTGGTCCACCCGTTTGCCTCGTTGGCATGGAAAAAATTGGGGGAACGGACGTCAGCACACCGACGAGGTCCTCTTATGGCTCCGATGACGTCATACAGTGTCGCGGGCGGAGCCTTGCTATTGTGACATCCTCGTTGACGTGGGAGAGCTAGGAAAGAATTTCTGCGGAATGCTGGTGCAGGGGGTATTCATAAGGTGAGGAATCTACAGGCAGATACTGTATCCAACAGAAAAAGCGTTACCGAAGGTAAGTAACTTGTGTTTTTGCATCTGTATTGAGCAGCGATATGGGGCGGTATGACCCACACTAGATAGGATCTTTGTGGGGCTTTAGGACAACCGAGATGGAAACCTCGCATAATGAATCAGGTAGGCGCCCTGTTTTGAAAAATGAGTTGAATAGTCATGCCAACAGAGGTGCTAGGATCTGACAGAACTTTTTATAAAACAGTTGAGTTGAAACCGTCAGGGCCCGGTGCTTTGGAGAGTTTAAGGTGTGCTATTGCAGAAATCACTTTGGCTACTTGGATGAGGCGGTCTAGCTGGGAAGCTATCTCAGAAGGAAGCTGTGCTAGCTGCTCTTCCTGAATATATGAATCTATGTTGCGGGAGGGAGAGGTCTCCCCGCTCATAGCCTGTAGAAAGCTTGAAAAGCCTCAGCAATCTTAAGATCTGAGCGTGCCTCTATCCCAGAGGGGGTCCATATCGATGCAACCGTTCCAGAGGTTTCTTTATGGTGCAGTCTGTGGGCTAGCATGCGGCCTGAGCGGTTGCTGCTAATAACAAATTTGTGCCGAAGGCATAGCATGGCATATTCTGCTCGGTCTAGGTTGAGGTGTCGTAGGGTTAAGTGTTGCCTTTCCAGTTCCCTCCACACAGCGGGGGAGGGGTGCCTGTGCGCTTATGGATTGACTCGAGCTTTGCTACTGCCGCCTCTATCTGTTTCCATTTTTCTTCGTGCATCTTGTTCCCTCACAGAGATCGCTATTAATTTGGCTCAAACTACTAATTTTAGTGCCTCCCATACTGACGCGAGACAGGCTTCTTTGCGGTCATTGAGGCTCAGATAGTCGTGTGAATCGCTATCACCGCCTGGTCAGATTGTAGCATGGCGTCTCGTAATCGCCATCAAGATGAGTGGATTTGGAAGGCACTGAGGTTCAGTGATAGCGTGATTGGGGCATGGTCAGTCAGGGAGTGAGGCTCAATGGCAGTGTCTCCCACACAGTCCCTCAGGGCATCTGTTATTAGGAAATGAACTATGTGGGCATAGGATTTTTGGGCAGTTGAGTACAATGTGTAGTCTCTGGTGGCAGGATGCATGTGACTCCAAATGCCTATATGTGCTCTGTCTGTTAGCCATTGCAGCCCACCGGGCGAGAGAGCCCCTGACTCTGTTGTGCGCTGACTCGAGCAATCTAGGTTTGTCTCCATGACTAGATTGAGATCGCCTCCTATCACCAACGCCTGGTCGGGAGAGGTTAAGACCTGTTTAAGAGCGTTCATGAGGAAGTGTTCCTGATTATCATTCGGTGCGTATATGAAGGCCCCTCTGAACTTCATAGATCCCCACTGAAGTCTGATCCCTAGTGCTCTGCCTTTGATTTCCATAAATGTGAAGGTGACCTTCCTGTGAAACTTCTGAGCCAGCAGTATGGCTACCCCATTCTTTTTAGTTGTGCCTGATAACCAATACTGTTGTGGGAACCACAGGGAGCGCAAGCGGTGAGTGTCCCTAACTAAGAGATGAGTCTCTTGGAGCATGTAGACTTCGCAGCACGATCGCTCCAAGAGAGATAAGATCGCTTGCGCTTTGCTGGTCTATTTAGGCCTCTTACATTAAGGCTTAATATACATATGGATTATGCCATTTGGCTGTGAGATGCCATGCATCGTCTATCCTGTTATGCCTGCATTGCTCTAGTGGGGTGGAAGGGGAGCGCTCAGAGTCTTTGCTTGTGTTTCCGTTAGTGCCCAACGGACACGAAGGCTGGTGCGGAAGAAAGAGAAATGAAAGAAGACAGAAAGATACCCACCATTGATATAAAGCAGAGGTCTTCAAACTTTTGGAAGTTGAGCCCCCCCAGCTGAATTTTTTAAGATGTTGGGCCCCCCCACCACCTGACAGAAATTTCTGGAATCTGGTACAATGCATAATCAACCGCCACACGCATATCCTGGGCCATTTCCGGCAAATAATGTTCCACAATAAGAGTGTTTAGTAAACTGCAGGTTTGTGAGTGGGTGTGGTGAAATGACAGAAGCTTATTACACCGCTCAAAACATAATTTGCCAAGATAAAATGTGCGCAAATTATTTTTACTAGGATGCTTTGCTTTACACATGGCATAGATTGATAATAGCACCACCAACATAAATGTGAAGGGTGTGCCTGTTTTTCGCCACAGAGATGGTCAATCTGTGGATGGATTTTTGCTACTGCATTCTCAGGTTGTGCTCCACATCCAGTCTTGAACGGTACTTAGTCTTTAATATCGCAAGTGCTGAGAACCCAATCTCACATAAATAGGATGAGCTGAAAGGCAAGAGTTTTGATCGCAGTTTCTCTCAAAGCTGAATATTCTGCAGACATTTTCAGCCAAAAAAGTAACTGTAAGCGAGACAGTGTTGACAGATTTTTCAAGCACTCCCTAGCTCAGAGCTCATACACGAGAAACAATTCTTCTCGAGAAATCATTAACAAACATTTTAGGCAGCATTATAATGGGATAATTGCCCACCAACCAGTTATGGATCCGAAGACAAAGGTGAAAGTCCACAGAGAGGGCGCTGAATGAACACCTAATTGAGAATTCCTTAGTGGTATGATAAGTTGCTTGCCTGAAGCAGTGGGGGTTTAGTACACGTCGGGCTCATGTTTTAAAAGAAATAGAACTAATAATAAATTAATGATGTTACCTATTTTACTTCAGATCAATGTTGTCTGACAGACTTTGTGGTGGCAGGTACATATTAAGGATTTTGCGTGACCCGGGCCAAAACATTTTGGGGGCCCCTGTTCAGAACAGCTTTGAGTTTAAATGATTCACTTTCAGCTCTGCCATACCATCTTTAGCCAGGCTACTAATGGTGCACAGGCACTATGGTTGAAATTCTAAAAGTGTTTACATCTAATATTCAGAGATAGTGATGTGTGTTTTCACTGTTGTAACAAAGCAGCAGCCCAATAATTTTACAGCACATAATATATGTGATATCCTCCAGTTTCTCATATGTGAGGACCCCTTTTGATCTAAAAAAAAGATCGTTTATGGTTGTTGCATGAAACAAACACAATTCTCTGCAAATAGTAATAGACTCTCTCACATCAATCACATAAAAAAGAAATGAAACAAAACTGTATTTACAAGAATCTGTTTAGGAGTTATTCCTGGCCATCAGTACAAAAACAGAGCTGTCTCTATCAAGGGGCCCCCTGAAAGGCTGAATTGCAGTGCATGTAAATATGTACTTTTGTAATTTAGGACAAAAACCTTGATGGGGCACGACATACCCATACTTGTGTACAGGGGCACGACATGCCCATACTTGTGTACAGGGGCGTAACTAGACCCGAACTTCAGGTGGGGGCTAACACTACCATCCAGGGCAGGTCCTAGCACTGGTCACACACAGTGCAACAGTCTTTTTTGGCGCCCCCTCCCCTATTTCCTCCTTCTCCATGAATTTCCTCACTACGAGCCACCAACAATACACTTCATCTCTCTATAGCACCTTTCGGGCAAACATTTCATTATTTTATAGTACTACTCAGTGTTTACTCACACTCATGATCTGCATGGTACATGTTCTTTGTAGCAGGCACATTAACCCTCTGAGCTGTGTAGGTGGTAGGAGTACCCATGTGAGTGCAGGGTGAGCCATGCGACAGTTTGAGAGTAGGGTAAGAGGAGTGACTGCAGGGTGCTTGAGGTGACCATATGAATTTGGGAGCGGATGTAAGTGCACAGTGAGACAAATGAATGGATGGTTAGTGATGATCTTATTTGAGTGAGACTGCAGATTAAGCAGTGAGGGGGACAGGTGAGTGAAGTGCCACATGAGTGCAGGTTGAGAAGTGTTCTTGTGTGACTGCAGTGTGAGGTACAGGGTGAACAGCGCAAGTGCATTGTGAGTGCAGAGTGATCGCTGTGAGTGCAGGGTGAACGTGAAGGGCAAGAATGAGGCGTGAGTTGTCTGAATGCAGAGTGCATTCCCAGACACTTGAAGTAACTCAGCATGTTATTGACGGCAGCGTAGGGTTTCAGATATGTTAAACTTTTTCTTTAATGGGATTAACCAGGGATCGAGGGTGGAGGAAGTAAATGTGCTGATCTTGCAACAAACTTCCAGTTTTATGATTAGGGTTGTCAGCTCATTATTTTGATGTCCCAGGCTGTACAAATATAAGCAGTCACCTAAAGCTGTATTGTCAGCACTTGTCTGTGCATACTTTGAACAGCAAATATAAATAGAAAGCACTTTTAATTGTGTTCTAGGGCTGCCTGAATGATCTATGACTGATAATAAAAGGGAACAAAGACAGAAAAGTCACATTACTAATGAATTCATACTTCTTATTTATCACCGTATTTAGTGTCAATACAAGCAATTTGCAGTCTGTTTAAACAGGTGGCTAGAATTCTTATTTTTGGCAACTTGAAGCCCTTTTAGCCCGATGGGGGTTGCGGGTCTGCTTGTGTAATAAAAAAAAACTTTGTCTCCTTTCTGGGAAGACCTAACCCTCTCAGGGTGGGGTTAAATTCGTAAAGCTGAAATGCTTCAGCTGCAGTGGGAGGCAGGATGTCTCCTCTGCTAAAACCGAAAACAAGGAACAGACTCATTTTAGCTGCAGTGTAACTTGCAAACATTCCTACAGAGAAGTTGAAGTCTGGAAAGGTCAGCATCAACTTTGAAACTCCTGCTTTAAAATGTTGGTCCCCTTTCACAGACAGGACTTGAAGCAGCCATTTAGTTTTCTGAAGACGTACAACCCCCAAACCTGCAAGCAACTCATGATTTTGCTTTTTCTATATAGCTCATGTTGAGCCCACCTTGAGTATATAAAACCCATAAAGTTTTTCCAGAACACATCCATACTGTATTTAGCTCCCCATGTGCTATGTATTGTGCGACTTTAATAACATCCTTAACTCAATGACTCCTTCCTTTTCTCCCCTACCCATGCTCTTGTTTATGCCACAGATGGTCCTTCCTTTTTAGCTACACTGACTATAAGCACCTATTAATAGTTCACTTTTTTAGTCACACAGACAATAAGTACATATTAATGTTTATTATATTTGTTCCAGTCTTTCTTTGTGCATATTTTATTTATTTCAACGTTTCATTGGTTATACTGTACACCATTCATTAATCAGTGCTTAATTTGTGCCCGTGCTTAGCACCGGCACTTAGTTATCAGGGCCAGGTCTTCACGCGTCTGCACATCACATATGGTAATCATGATGTAATTACCTCTCTGACTCGGCGCAGTGTTGTTCTCATCTCTCGAGTCCTGGTGAGTGTTGCGGCTGTGAGAGCATGAGCCAAGATTCATGCCTGCATAACCGAGTATTTGTGATTCCTAACACCTCCAAGTGCGTGACACCTAAGACATACAACTTTGGATATCTAGTCCAGACCTTTTGTGTTCTATAGTCGCAATGTTAATATGGGCCACTGTATGTTGTGTGGCACAACCTAAAGTGCCCCCGGGTGGTTAATAACAGTTTTATTAAATAACTACTCTACATAACTCAGCATACTAACAATGCAAATGTTAATTAATGAATTAGTACCTTCAGGGCATGAAATTAGAGAGTGCATTGTTATTTTGCTTTTACATAGCGGTTGCTACAGCACGTTTTGTAATTTCACGCTGCATAGGAAAATAGAGCCATCTCTCTCTCTAATGCTCTCCTTCATTTGATCTCTATCACACTGCCTCGTATTCCGTTCCTCTTTTTTCTGTTCTATCTCACTTAGCTGCTCTTTCCCTTTTTCTCTCATGCTCGCCATCATCAGCGATTCTCACACTTTACACCTGATTTACGCTACTAATTTATACATGAATAAGTACTGGTGTGGGTTAAAAACAGATGAGGATAGAAACATACACCAGGTGCTTATGTACGGCCCCCCAAAAGTACAAGAAAGAAGAGTTGCTGTTCTGCTGAGAAGTGACATACTCTTCGTTGCATATATTGCTGCTGTCAGTGTTATGCCACTAAAAGTAGTTATGTTTTGAAGTATCTGCTCCCACGTAGAGTAATGTACTTCTGCTGAACAGTGCCTGATATATTGAAAATCGGTTCATTAAAAGTATTGCTTGCTTCTGAACATGGGAAGGCACTTCGCACTTGAATATATAAGGTTTGATAGCGAATTACCAGTTCTGTCCCATTTAAAGTATTACAGTCTTTATTTCAAGCCAGTGTTTGCCGGTAGGACCCACCAACACATATTTTAGGTACTAGCACTTATTTTTTCTTAACATAATTTGATCCCAAGTAAGAGAGAAAATACAAAAAGGGAAAAGGAGGAAGAGAAAAACAGAAAGATAGTGACAAAGGGAGAAAAAGGAGGAAAATGAATGTGAAAGTATGAGGTAAAGGGGCAGGCAGTTCTGGCGGTGAATGCGAGAGGCATGAGGTGAAATCAAGACAACGCAGCCTCAGTATTCACCACCTCGACCTTTGATAGCACTGACCACGTTCTTCTGAGAAATCTTTAGCAGGGCACTTATTATTTTACAAATTAAGCACTGTCTTTAATTCGTAGAGCTGAAATGCTTCAGCTGCAGTTGGAGGCAAGAAGTCTCCTCTGCTGTGAAATCGAATGCAAACAAACAGGACTGTCTGTTCCTCTGCTTTCGGTTTTAGCAGAGGAGAGAGACTTCCTGCCTCCCACTGCAGCTGAAGCATTTCAGCTATATCAATTAACCCCCTCCTGGGATGGTTAATGCGTCTGCTCTTAACAAAACAAAAGCACGGGCACGTAGTGCCTCCTCAATTTACCCTCCCTCCCCCCTCCAACCCTCTGTTACCGGAGTTCTACAAGAAAAAGAAACCACATTTGAAATAGGTGAAGACTTGTGAGGCATGACAGTGAGATGAACAAAGGTAAGATTTTAGAGGAGTGCACGTACGCCCCCCCTAAGATGGTGTTGTGCCCCCCTGGGGGGGCGCGCCACACAGATTGAAGAACTCTGATATAAAGGATACAACAACAGTGATAACTGATGTCCAAGGTTCGCCTGTTCCAGTGGAATGGGGTGATCTGTGACCATACAGGACATGTCTACCCCACCAGGGAAACCTTTGTGGTATTGCAGAATCATCCAGGAGAGTGGCAGTAAGGGTGATGGAGCGCGGGTCACCAGCTCTGGTCACACATACACCTAATACTCTCCTGGCCCAAACCACATTCACACATTAGGCTAGTAAACTCCGCGGGTATCAATTTTGTGTAATACCTTTAATTGCGTTATTCACCTTTACCAATTTGAAAATGTAGTTTCCTTACTCAATGAATCAGGTTGCTAAGTTAGTTTAAAGTAGAATGACTTTTACCTCTTCACTCTGAATAAACACAGACTCAGGAAGTTTTGAAAAACCTTTATCTAAATTAATTTGTGAGTCAAATTTCAATTACAGTAACCACCTTCATATCAAGAGATAGAAATACTCTAAATAATTCATAGCAAATTATAATGATCAATGATGACGGTACCTAGAAAGGAAAAAAGGGGGGGGAGAGAAAAATATGTATAAAAAGACAGTTTTCTGATATATTTACCTATTGGTCTGGAGATGAACCCAACTCCGTAAATAGGGGCCAGATAGAATGTCCAGGACAGGCTACAGGTAGAAGACCAGGCAGATTCAGATCTGGAAGGGTAACAAAGTCTGAGACAGCGTCTAGTACAGAATCTGGAGCAGCATAAGCGTTGGGTCAGTGACGAGTCAAAATGACAATTCTGACAAGTCGGACAAAAAACACTAGCTAGCTTACCTCAATTATACTATTCTCAGGGTTCTTGTACCACCCCCAAATGTTGCATTTTATGTTTTCCCCCATTCTAATTGGTTGGGATGAGGAGGTGAGTTCATCACACCACCAAAAGTATGGATTTCATCTATGAACGATTGTTCTATGTGCCCGCCCCTTTATTTCCTTTCCCATAGCTTTATTCCGCCCATAATTCACATTACTCAGCAAGTTAAACATTTTATTCAAAATTGTTTCTCTTGTAGGGGTCATCAGTGGACGTTCACAGGCTTCTTTACTCAAGATGTCCTTGGCCTAGGGACTCGGGAGCCATCTTTGTTTCCGGCCAGTCTTTATGCGCATGCGCACATTTCATGCAGGTAGAGATTCCAGTCACCCTCCGAGGCCCAAATAAGAACTAATAACAAAGTCAGAAAAAGTCACATTAGAAGACAGAAATAAATGATTTCACTGCATACCACTCATCTCTACTCTTTCCCCATTTACTGATTTTAATTATTTTGCATTAGTGTTTCATAAGCTTATGAGTTTTAGTTTATCAGCAGCAGGTGCTTTAGAGTTTGAAGCGGCCATTTTTAGTGCCACTGTGCAGCTGCAAAAGTTTCCCACCAAAAGCGACAGTGTGATACTACGTAGTTGCAGTAGATGCATGCGCAATAGAAATCTCGTGTTTTTGTCGGCCATTTTAAGACAATTGAATTCCTTGTTAGTAAAGCACATAGAAAAGCTTCCCCTAGATAAAATAATGTTCATGATGTAGTGCAGTTTTAGTATTCACAAGACAAATTGATTACATTGTTATATGTTATTTGAGAGGAGTGAATCCAAGCAAGTTTCTCTTACGAATCCTTGCTCCATCAATCCCCTCTCTGATAGCATTTATTACCATCAATAATGTTCTATCAAAAAAACTGATACCAACTTTAGCACATTTCAATTTCTTCTTTTACTCTTTCATTTGCTTTCTTTTCCTTCCTACATTGTAACCCTCTAATTCTTTTATTAAAATCTCCTTTTAATTCTTCTAGCTGTATTTCTTCAAGTTTTCTTTTCTTGACCCTTTCATTTACTTTATATTTCTTTCTTCCTTTACAACACTTGTGCCAACACATTATTGTTAAAACTAATAAAGTTATTCCCATTATGGGTAGGATTATGTGACCTAGAATACCTATTCCTAAATTAGAAAAAACAACTACTTATGTTTGTGAAGCTATCTGAAAGTTTACTCCATACACTTTCAACTTCCAGTGGTTTCAACTCTTCCTCCAATTTTGTAATATTCTTAATATATTTTCCAATTTCAACACTTTTATCTGGAATATACATGCAACAATGTTGCATTTTCAATCATTTGCAGACTCCTCCCTCGTTTGCTAATAATATGTCAAGGGCAAGTCGATATTGTATAACCATAGGTCTGACCACAACTAATTCAGTGTTGATAAGCAGAAATCCTCCAGCAGTGTCAGTAGATAACCGATCAACTACTGTAGACAACTGACACATTTTCCGTGATTTCAGAAGAACTCCCACTGAAGGTATCAATGCACCAAAAATGTCCCCTACTATTTCCGAAAAACTATCTCTTTTTAAAGGTGTTAGTCCATTTGCGTCTTCATTGTTTCCAGTGCTTCTTTTTACATGATAAACCTTTGGGAATACTCTTCCGAAATAGCAACTCCCGTACCAATGGTTTGGCAGCCTAAAGTAGGCTTTATTGCCACACACATAATAAATTCAAGGAAATTCTGGATCAGTTCCTCCTTTTAGACCCCATCCCCCGATTACTAAAAAATTGTGTTCACATTCACTGGAACCAATAAACACATTGTTATATTCTGTTTTTACCCTATGGAGGCAGATTTTCCCTTTCTTTTCAAAATCTAAAGACATTCCAGCATGGGTTTTACCACTTGCAAAATGCTCTTCTTCCTCAGCCCATTTCAGCATCTGAGGTTTAGGTTCAGAGGCTCTTCGTTGGAAGTCCTGTCTTGTTTGCTCTACTAAATTCAAAAATATTTTCTCTTTTTCATGCAATTGACAGGTTAAATTGTTATTATGTTCTTCATCTTTGCCTATTGCTTTCATGGTTAAGAAATATTCACCCATAAATTCTGAGTCTCTGGTACTAAGAACAGGGTTCATGCTTTTTCACATAGGAACTTTCAGAGAAAATCACATCTATGTTAGAATAATAATATTGTAATTTTCCAGTTTTATAAAATAAACTTTCTAAAACACTACAGGATATACCATAGGTTTAGGGTAAATGATGATAAGTCACTCCCTCTGCTACAGATGCGGGTAATTTTATACACACATAACAATCACTAATTTCCATAGTTTCTACATATTGTACTAATAAGTTTGTTAAGACATTTAAATCAGTGACTTTTTTATTCACAATGTGATGTAACTCTGACACATCTAGTGCTTCTGATTCTACTCTATCTCCTTTGATAGTAGCTACCTTCTCATGTGTGTTAGTGGTATTCTGTACACTTTTGACCATTAAATAAGGTATGGCCACTGCTAATATTAAATATATTATGAGTATTAAAAATATAGTACATATACACATTCTGCAACATTTCTTAAAACAATACGGTTTTCCAGCAGATCTATTGTCAGCCATTCTCAAAAAGGGGAAGAAGATTTCTCTTCTTTATTCGAGTGGTTCAAACTTCGTAACAGAGTTATAAAGGGGAGATTCGTTCAAGGTGGTCTCACTTCTTCGTCAATTTGCTCTGCATTAAAAATTTCAATTTCCTCTTCGAATGTCTCTAAATTCTCAAAATCTTCGAGATTTACATATGTCCATTCAGGACCTTTGAATTTGTTATTTACAAATTTCGCTCTGGGGCTTCTTCGTTTCGAACCTACAGCTGCTTGCCCAGACCAACTGGATACTTAGTCTACCTGCTCTGCTTCTTCGGGTACTCTCTTGAAGTAATATTTCAGTCTCTTGATAATACTTGGCCTATTATCACCTTTTCTGATTCTTTTTGCTTGCACTGCACTTGTACCTTCTTCAGAGGTTTTTTTGTTTTCGTTAATTTGTGACACAATGTGATTATTTCCATCCTCTGATTCCTTATTTGTCTGATCTTGTGCAGGGCTCACTAATTCACTACTTCCTTCCTGAATGTTTTCTCTTTCACTTGTCTGACCTAGGTCAGGTTCAATTTTTAAAATCGCTTTTTCTGTATCTGCCTGAATTTCTGAAACTTTCCTTATTGGCTCTTGCTCAATCCCCTTTGAATCTTTGTCGTCATTTATCTGTTCACTTGCTTTAGATTCTCTCTGTTCTTCCCCAATCTCAAGTTCTATAAATTTGGTTTCTTCTGTTTGGGTAATTGGTACCTTCCCTACCTGATCCTGCTTAGGTTTATAATCTAATTTATTTTCTGTTTCTTTAGCACTTTCTTCTCTGTCTATCTGGTCCTCACTCTGTTCCTGACTAATTTGTCTAGTTTGACTTCTGGTTCTTACATTTATCTCTGGTATGTCTACTACAGGTATCCAATCATCCTGACTAGTGCTCGGTTGGTCTCCATCAGCTACTTCAGGACCTATTACTTGAGATCCTTCAGCTGTGCAACCTTCAGCCCCCTCAACCGCCTGAGTCAGTTGAGGTTCCTCCTGGTCAGGTGCTGGTACTCTTTTATTGTGGCTTGAATGTATCCAATTAGGCAAACCTGCACATTTTACAGCTGTTGTTGTGACTAATATAACCTGATGTGGTACGCTTGAATCAGCTGCCTGACGTCTGCGTCCTCTCCAACCTGGTGAGAGATAGAACGCACTTGGTCAGCCAATTCTTTGCAATACTCCAGTACCAAATCATCAGTTATATTCAACAACTTGTGTTCTGGTATGCATGCCTGCCTCATTGCACTTCCCATGATGATTTCATGGGGACTCAATCCAGCATTTTTGTCTGACATACTTTTGAGTCCCATCAGAACAAGAGATCCAATAGGCCAGTCCAATAGAGTCGATGCACACACTTTCCCCAACCTTGACTTAATTGTGCCATTGAATTGTTCTAGCACTTCAGATGCCTCTGGGCGGTATGCGCAGTGCAACTTCTGTTCAATTTTAAATGCTTCAAAAATTAATCAAATTATTTCATTATTAAAGTGAGACCCTCTGTCTGTTTCAATAGTTACTGGAAAACCGAACCTATGAATGAGTTCTCTCAATAGGAGTCTACCTACTGTTATACTGTCATTATGAATGGTCCTTCAGCTTTTCCAATTTTTCCCATATAGACTACTGTTCTTTTGCCTGGATTAATTTGCTGGCAGGTCAAACACCTTTGGCAAAGCCTTTCTGCTGCATTTCTAACCCTTGGGTTAAACCAATCCTGTCTGAAAAGTCTAATCATTGCATCTCGGCCTATCTGAGTGTCTCCATGATACAGTCTAGCCATAGGTGCAAGCATGCTATCTGGTAACACAGGTCTATCGTCTAAATAGACCCACACACCATCTTCAGTCCTTTGTGTACAACCAATTTTCACCCACTCCTCTTTCTCTTTTGTTTCTGCTTCATTTTGTAAATCTTGCACTTCTTTCCAAGTTTCTAATCCTGACAATAGCATAAATTGGCAGCTGTTTTGACAATTTTTGATTTTTCTGTTCACTGCCTATACGGTATCTGGCACAATGTTGAGCGACCTGGTCAGCGTAATGATTGCCTGCATTCACACGGTCATTTCCTGACTGGTGTGCGGCACACTTGACCACTGCCACTTCATTTGGTAATTGAATTGCTTCAAGCAATTCTTTGACAAATTGTCAATGTTTAATGGGAGAACCTGAAGAAGTCAGAAAGTCTTGCTGCATCCAAAGCTGGCCAAAGTCATGCACAATCCCGTAACCATACTGACTGTCAGTGTAAATGTTTACTCTCCAATTTTTCCCCTTTTCGCAGGCTTTAATTAAAGCAATCAATTCGGCTATTTGTGCAGACCTGACTCCTGGTAAATAGGATGCTTCGACTATTTCCGCCAATGTACACACAGCATAAGCAGCGCTTGATCCTCCCTCCTCATGGCGCATGCATGAACCGTCTACAAAGAATTCATGCTCAGCATCTTTTAGTGGCTCATCTTGTATGTCTGGACGTGGTTTTGTACTTAGTTCTGTTACATCAAGACAGTAATTTTCTGGGTCATCCTTTACTTCCTCATTATATGGATCTGGTAACAGAGTAGCGGGATTAAGTACAGTACATCGAACAATGGTCACATTCTCTGCACCTAAAATAATTCTTTCATATTTAGTCTGCTTGGGGTGAGGTATTGGGTACGAGTTTGTGTTAAAAGAATAACAACTGCATGGGGGACATATACCTTTACAGGGTGTCCCAATACAATTGTCTCACTTTGCTCCAGACTCACACATGTTGCTGCCACACCTTTTAGGCATCCTGGCAAAGCGAATGCTACAGGATCTAAGGTAGCAGAGAAGTATGCCACTGGGCGTCTCACCAGGCCATGAATCTGCGTTAGAACTGAGAGGGCACAATTATCTCTCTCACAACAGAATAAAGTGAAATCTTTCAATAGTCGGGCATACCTAAGGTAGGGGCTTCACATAAACAGTCTCGTAACTTCAGAAAAGATTTCATACTTTCATCATCCCATTCTATCTGTTCTTTTGCTTGTTTCTTTGTCATTTGTATCAAGGGCTTCGCTAGCATGGAGAACCCCATGATCCACTGTCTGCAATAGCCCACTCCCCCTAGGAATATTCTTATTTCCTTCTGGGTTTGTGACAACTTCATTTGTTTTATTATTTGTATTCTTTCTGATGTCACTCTCCTTTCTCCTCGTTCTATCTGGTATCCCAGATACTTCACTTCTTTTCTGCAAAACTGTAGCTTTTCAGGGGACACTTTATGTCCACCTGTGGCTAAATGGTTCAGCAAGGCTATGGAATCTGTCACACAGTCACTTTTTGTTTTTGAAGCGACTAAAAGATCGTCAATGTACTGTACGAGGACAGATTCTTTAGGCATTACCAAAGTCTCAAGACATTTTTTCAAAATCTGATTGAAAATCGATGAACTTTCTGTGTATCCTGGAGGGTCAAGATTCCAAGCATAAACACGATCATCAAATTTAAAATAAAATAAAAACTGGCTATCTGGATGCAATGGTATGGAGAAGAAAGCATGACATAAATCAATCACGGTAAATCACCTCGCATTCCATGGTATTTGGTACAGAATCACTGCTGGATTGGGCACCATTGGACAACAGGGCACGACAATTGTATTAATCTTTCATACATTTTGAACTACCCTATATTTGGCGTTTGGTTTTCTAATGCCAATTATAGGTGAGTTACAGGGACTACTTAAAAACTCTTTTAATATGCCTTGTTCGACCATTCTGTTTATTTCTGCTGCAACACCAGCTTTAACTTCAGAACTCATTTTGTATTGTCGGGTGCTTGGGAAAACTGCACCTTCCTTTACAATCACTTTTACAGGGTCTACATCTGTCATTAATTTTACTTCCTTTCCAGTAAATTCCCACACATCTGGATTTACTGTCAATTTTACTTCTTCTCGCAAATCATCCTGGGTTATTATTGGATACAATTCATTTACTTCTGCCCCTTGCTTAGCTAACATGATTTTGTATATTCCTTCTTCATCTGGGGTTTGAATGGCAACACCATCCGGTGTGCAGAATATGGTGAAATTCATTTTGCACAACAGATCTCTTCCTAATAAATTCACGGGACTGGAGTCGCACACTACAAACTTGTGCATCTCTTTGAAGTTTCCAATGCATACTTCCATTGGCTTTGTAATTGGGGTCCTAATTTGTTTATTGGAAACGCCCACTACTTGGATCGCTTCTCCCAAAAGGGGTAGGTTTGGGATGTCTGCTGTTCTCACAGTAGACCGGGTAGCGCCAGTGTCCAACAAAAAGGTAATGTCATTTCCCTTTACCTTCCCGTCAATATATGGACCTGACTGATCTACCGGTAAGGATGCGCCAAGTACGCAGTCCTTATCCCCCCTCTCAGGCACAGTCGTTGATCTTGGTCCTCAAAGTAGGGATCCTGCAAAAGAAACTGTGATGTTAAGTAATTTTTCTTACCACCTCCTTCTTGTAATCTGGTGTCGGTACTGTACTTGGCTTAACTCACAAATTTTGGCATAGGGGTAGGTGGCAATTGATTCTACAGGTTTACAACCAGTTGTGGTTGACTCATTATCACCTCATTCTGCGTCTGTGGATTTAAATTTTGATTTGGGCTATTATTATTTTGTATATTCTTACACTAGTTCTTCCAATTCCCCAATTTTCCACACCCATAACAACGGAATTTTTTCTTTGCTTTTTCTCTATTTAATCGCCCTTTTGGTTTTGCCCCATTATTTTCGCCATTTCCTTGCCTTTTTCCTGATTTCCCTGCCATGTTATTTAACTGGACTTCCTGCTGTTCTGCCAATTTATTTTGAGCCCACATTTCCTTTTCTTCTAAAATCTTTCGGCTATTGTTAATTTCATCTCCACAGTACTTTGCATATTTTAAAATTTCGTCAATGGGCTTTGCTTGCTATCACAAATTATGCTGTTTAATCATTTCAGAAATTTCTTTCTTTAATCCATTAACAAATCGATACACAAAATGAGTCATCTCTTTATTCCCAATACTTTCCACCCCACTATACTGTTTGAACACCTGTAGGAGGCACTCATAGTACGCATGGACTGATTAATCTTTTTCTTGAGTGGTTCTATCTATTTTTACCCAATCTGTCTCCTTTGGAGGAATTTTCCCTTTCAAGAAAGTTAAGACCTGGTTTTATTTTCTCATTTCTTCGTCAGATGGGTCAACCGTTTTCTTGTCTCTCGGGTACTCTTCAGTTGGCTAATCACCCGTAATTTTACTGTCAGCCCACAAATCAGCTGGTACCACTATGTCAAACAAACCATCCAAATCTTTCAACAGAACTTTTGAAACCTTCACAAACCTTTCGACTTGTCTATACCATTCCACAGGCTTTTCCCTTAGCTTTGGGAAATCATTTATAAATGACAATATTTCCTGTTTAGTCCATGGGACATGTACAAATCCTCCCCCTGGAACTTCTCTCATTGGGTACAACCCATCTGCTTTTTCTGTTTCTTCCATTAAATACTCTGATGTTACTCGAGTGGCCTGTGCTTCTTCCTTTTTCTTTGTCCACTTTGCTTTCCATCTGTCTAGGTCTCCCCATTTTTTGTAATATCGTCATTAATTCTTTAACTTGCAATTTTCTCCCAGACACATTCATATTTTCCAAATCTTTATCAGATAATTCTACTCTATAGAGTTTCTGTTGAACCTTGGATCTTCCCACATCGATTCCCATTTCTAAAGCCAAATTCATCAATTTTTCATGAAACATTTTTGTATTGAGTTATACTTCTGCAAATGAACAGTAATTCTTCCTCATTAAAAGTATGCAACCTTTCTAACCCTACATTTCCCGCTATCATCTCTTCCAGTTTTATTCTTAGCTTAAACACATCTAGTATTCTTGGAGGTGGATCAGGTTTCTTGTTAGACCTGGCACCTTGGCGTGGGTCTCCCTTCCATTTTTGCTGTTGCCTCATGTGTTTTTGCTGGTGTTAGATGCTTTGGGCACTGTGCCACTGCTGTCCAGTCCCACAGTGCAAGTGCTCCTTATTGTAAATTGATGTATGAAGTAGTGATTCCATGATTGGTTGGTTTGGTTTACCTGTCAGACCCTAGTACAGTGCACCAGGAGTGCCCAGGGCTGGTAATCCAAATACTGCTGGTGGGCTTGCAGCGCTGGTTGTGCCCCCACAGAAGCAACCTGTAAAAGTGTGTCTAAGGCCTGCCATTGCAGAGCCTGCTTGCAGTCTGGTACTGTCATGTTGACTTTGCAAGTGCACCCACTTGCCAGTCCCTAAACCTTACATTTTCTTCATATCAGACACCCCTATGGAAGGCTCAAAGGCAGGGTGCATTGTAAGTATAAGGTAGGACACGCCCTGGTGTGTGTGACATGTTCTAATAGTGAATTACAACCGTTTTTGTTTTTCACTATTGCAAGGCTACCTGTTCTCCATAGGCCAGAATGGGCAGTTTGATTATTACATCCTATAACCCTAACTGACTCAGGGAACATGGTAGAAATTAAAATTCAGTATGCCTGAACTCAGAATGATAAAATACATCTTTTAGTGAAGTTGGTTTTAATATTCTGTGTTTGAAAATACCACTTTTAGAAAGTAGGTATTTTCTTGTCTATTCATTCAAACCTGCCTCTACTAGGCTGTGTATTCCTTGTCTGGAGTTTGAGTGACAGGGCTGGGGGATTCCAGGAGACAGGGTGAATCAGCCCAGTGGTGAATATAGAGATCTGCATGTAGCTGAGAGGGAGGAGTTGCACCTGGGACCTGAATAGGGCTGTGCCTTCCCTCCACAATGCTGGCTCCACCTCCTGTGGTGCGTCTGATGTCTCTGCCCTGCACTCTGAAAGGAAAGAAGGAGTCATGTAAACAAAGTGCTCCAGGACTGACCAGGACTGGTTTGGACTAGGCAAAGGCCTCTCTGCCTTAAGAAAACAAAGAGAAACTTAGTATAAAAGAGGGGTCCCAAACCCCAGAGAATTAGATCACTTGGACACGAAGAAACCTTTGCTGAGGAGTGGAACCAGAAGAAACTGAGGAGAGACTACCCCTAAGCTGAATTGCTGCTTGGGGGATTGGCCTGCAGTGGTTGCCTGACTGCCAAAGAAAGGTGAAAGGACTTTGTGTGCACTTTATTTAACTTGTAAAGGATCTCCAAGGGCTTGAGAAAAGAGCTTGCCTCCTGCTGAAGTCTCAGGGACAACAGACTTCAACCACCAGCTCCCCAAGAGTTCTTTGGAAGAGCCTGTAGCTGTATTTGGGCCTTCTGAGGGTCTGCGTATCGCAAGGAGCTGGAAGCCCGACTCAAGAAGAAGCGTGTCGCCGTCGCAGCCGCTGCCGTCGCATCACTGAACAAGGGTGTCGCCGCTGTAGCTGTCGCATTGCACCACATCACGAGAAGCGTCCCGCAACACCGAAGAAGCGTGTCGCCGTCGCAGCCGCTGCCGTCGCATCACTGAACAAGGGTGTCACCGCTGTAGCTGTTGCATTGCACCACATCATGAGAAGAGTCTCGCAATGAAGAAGCATGTCGCCATCACAGCCGCTGCCATCGCATCCCGAAACAAGGGTGTCGCCGCTGTAGTTGTCGCATTGCACCGCAGAAGCGTCTCGCATCCATGGAGAACCGTGCCACCGTCGGAGCCGCTGTCGTCGCATCACTGAACAAGGGTGTCGCCGCTGCAGCTGTCGCATCGAGCGGAAGCGTCTTGCATCGTCGGAGAAGAGTGTCTCTGCCAATGCCGCTGTTGTCGCTGCGGCTGACGCTTCCAGTCGAGACTTCTCGCAACATCGGAGAAGCGTGCCGCATCAAGAAGAAGATATCTTTATTTCTTTGCACAAAACTTTCATCGCATCACCATCATTGCAACACTTTCGTTACCCTGAGTGTCGCATCCAAAGGTACATTGACTCAAAGTGTCGCATTTTAAGATCTAAAAATAACTAAGCCAATTCTACAATTTTTAAGTAACAGTATTGTGGGTTTTTGTCGTTTATGGTCTTGTGATAAATCTATATAAAGAATACTTATTTTTATTATAAAACTAGTGTGGTGTCCATCTGTAGTGTTGTCACTTGATTACTGTATGTGTTCACAAATGCTTTACACACACCTTCTGAGATAAGCCTGAATGCTCGTGCCAAGCTACCAAGGGGGTGAGCAGGGGTTATTTTAGGAGTGTACCCCCTTACCCTGACTAGAGGCAAGGGTCCCTATTTGTCACAAGTACCTACCTGTGTCAACTAGAAACCCCCAAATCTAACATTTCTCTATGTTTCTTGTCCATCGGTCTAACTCCTCTGGTGTTATTAGTGTGGCACTTTTTGTTCCCGTGGATGTCTCAAGTATCACTTCTTTTGAACAACCTGGTGTGATGCTTCTAGGTGTGTCACTTATTTGCCCTCTTATCAGTAAATCCATTAATGAAATTACCGACTCACAATCACTAGCTTGGTCGTCAACTATTATTTTTCTTTTTTCTGGTTCTATAATTGGTGTAGTCATGACAGGAGTTTAAGGACAGTTTGATTTATCTCCATTCAATGGGACAACAGGGCCTATAGTCACAGGTATGGTTTGCGCTTCAGGATGTGTGTTTAGCTGAGTTATCTTTTGTATTAATTCTTCCCTATTTTCATTTATTGCCTCTCTTTTTCTTGGAGTACCCTTTCCATTGTTCTATCATGTACTATTTGTGGCACCAAGGGTGTGTCTAGGAGTGGAGCGCTTGGGGTAATTTTACTTGGCTCTTCCTGATATGGCGGAGGACTTTTCATTAGTATCTCATCTTCATCAGAGTCTCCTCAACCTGTCATTAAGTGTTTTTTCTTTTCTGTGCATTTGCTTCCTGTCTGTTCATCAGCCATTAGTACAGGATATAATCCTTCAGTTAACATGGCTTGTCTCCATTGTTTCATCTGTTTGTCTTGACTTTCACACAAAGATTTTGGGTAGAAATTGCTCATATTCCTGTTATACCTTGGTCGATCTCGTTCAAATGCCTCACTTTCCCATTCTTCTAATGCCTCATACTGAGTCAACCAAGGTCTGGGTTCTAATTCATTCATTCTTGTACGCAAATTATGTAAAATTCTCCCATTAAATGTTCCGTTGTCTGGAAAAGCCAAAATTCCATCATCCTTTGTATATCCGATCCAATTTTCTAACCATACACAAGTATGATAACCTCTTTCTACCATCATGTATGATGCAGGAGTTTTCGGAGGAGGAATGAGAATTCCTTCTCTCGTTTTAATGGGATTATCCTTTTTAAAATCTTTATTTTCTGCATAAACATCATTTTTTTTTTCACCGTACATTTTTCATGATCTTCCTCTCAAGTATTGCTGGTAAGCAAACCCTAAATAATTTCTATCTGGGCGACTCCCAGTTAACGTAGGATCATACCTACATAATCAGTTGTCTATTATTATTCTTGGCACTTCTATGTTTATAGTTACTCAATATTTTCCTCCAATACTAACACGTCTCTTATTTTCATATCCAATCAGAACTCAACTTACTCTGTGCGTATAGCCAATACTAGCGCGGCTTTAAATGACGTCAGTATCACTCCTTTCTACTGACCCCTCCTTTGCAAAAACTTGCGTAAGTCACACACCCTCTGTCCTACCAATCCCAGCGCGGCTCTTTGTGACGTCAGTGCAGCACCCGCAACTTACCCCTCCTTTACAAGGTAATACGTAACTTAAATCTGTTAGTATTTTGTACGTATTTTGCATAAATCAACAACAAAAAACATTTGCTACTGTATCAGATTCTCTAATTTCCAAAGAATAGTCAGTTTTTCTTTTACTGCGAGTAAAACGTTTCCGCTAACCCTTCACACATTACGAGTAAAACCTTTCCGCTTACTCTTCACTCAAGCATCAGATCAATTGCTACTCCTTCAGTGTTACCCTTGCTAGATGATATAAGACCAAAGTTTTGCCAATAACCCTTCAGCTATCAATTATTCTCACTTACATACAGAAATAATCCCTACACAGTGCTTCTAGATTACCTAACTTTCCACACTTTCTTGAATCCTGACAAGTAACCTCACAGCAGTATGGTTTTCATTCACCATCCCCTAGTCAATATTCTCGGGAGCTTCAGACAACATGAATAACTGTGACAACAACAACAAATGTTAACACATATATCAAATATTTCAATTACAATATTCCCTACCTAACTAACTAGAACCTAACCATGCCTCTGCTACCAAGAAAAACTGATGGAGCGCGGGTCACCAGCTCTGGTCACACATACACCTAATACTCACCTGGGCCCAAACCACATTCACACATTAGGCTAGTAAATGCCGCTGGCATCAATTTTGTGTAATACCTGTAATTTCGTTATCCACCTTTACCACTTTGAAAATATAGTTTCCTTCCTCAATGAATCAGGTTGCTAAGTTGGTTTAAGGTAGAATGACTTTTACCTCTTCACTCTGAATAACCACAGAATCAGGAAGTTTTGGAAAACATTTATCTAAATTAATTTGTGAGTCAAATTTCAATTACAGGAACCACCTTCAAATCAAGAGGTAGAAATACACTAAATAATTCATAGCAAATTATAATGATCAATGATGACGGTACCAGGAAAGGAAAAGGGGGGGGGGGGGGGGGGGGAGAAAAATAGGCATAAAAAGACAATTTTCGAACATATTTACCTATTGGTCTTGAGATGAACCCAACTCCGTAGATAGAATCTCCAGGACAGGCTACAGGTAGAAAATCTGGCAGATTCAGATCTGGAAGGGTAACCTCCTCTATTGCGCATTGCCGGCGTTGCACCCCTCTCTGGCTCTACTCTCCTCGAGTATCCCAGTTCCGTGACCCCTCTAGGTGATCTGATTGTTGTTAATCTCTCAAACTCTCGGACAGAGTTTCAAGTAGCTACAAAGTCTGAGACAGCGTCTCGGACAGAATCTGGATCAGCATAAGCGTTGGGTCAGGGACGAGTCGAAATGACTGTTCTGACAAGTCTGACAAAAAACACAAGCTAGCTTACCTCAATTATACTATTCTCAGGGTTCATGTACCACCCCCAAATGTTGCATTTTATGTTTTCCCCCATGTTCTAATTGGTTGGGATGAGGAGGTGAGTTCATCAAACCACCAAAAGTACAAATTTCATCTATGAACAATTGTTCTATGTGCCCGCCCCTTTATTTCCGTTCCCATAGCTTTATTCCGCCCAAAATTCACATTACTCAGTAAGTTAAACATTTTATTCAAACTTGTTTCTCTTATAGGGGTCATCAGTGGATGTTCCCAGGCTTCTTTACTCAAGATGTCCTTCATCGAGTGACATGGGAGCCATCTTTGTTTCCGGCCAGTCTTTATGCGCATGCGCACATTTCATATGGGTAGAGATTCCAGTCACCCTCCGAGGCCTAAATAAGAACTAATAACAAAGTCAGAAAAAGATACATTAGAAGACAGAAATAAATGATTTCACTATATTTCACTGTATACCACTTATCTCTACTCTATCCCCATTTACTTATTTTTATTATTTAGCATTAGTGTTTAATAGGCTCACAAGTTTTAGTTTATCAGCAGCAGGTGCTTTAGCGTGTGATTTTGAAGCAGCCATTTTTAATGCCACTGTGCAGCTGCAAAGGTTTCCCACCAAAAGCGACAGTGTCATACTACGTAGATGGCGTACAGGCACGCGCAATAGAAATCCTGCGTTTTTATCGGCGATTTTAAGACAATTGAATTACTTGTTAGTAAAGCACATTGAAAAGCTTCCCCTAGATAAAATAATGTTCAGAATGTAGTGCAGTTTTAGTATTCACAATACAAATTGATTACATCGTTATATGTTATTTGAGAGGATTGAATCCAAGCAAGTTTCTTTTACGAATCCTTGCTCCATCAAGGGTGACGTCTTCAGTGTCCTCTATCTTCCTGCCGTCCCGTCGCCGTCACTAACACCACCGACTCCCTCTACAACCTTATGTAGCTAGGCTGCACCTATCTCAGGAAGCTTCAGAGAGGGCACAGTTCACTGAGAGGGCCTGCAGGACCGCTTGTCTTTTATTGCCGATTGTGTCTGGGTCCAGTTTTGTTCTGTTTCTTGGCTGTCTGCCATGTTTTTCGCTGAATTTTGCAGGCACCAGGGGAGGAGGGCCGCTCCTCTGTGCCCTCCGGCGTGTCAATGTGCAATAGGGCGCTGGTCTACCTGAGGGATATGATCTGGTGGAGGGCTCCCTCGTAGCGTAAGATGATACGGAAGGGGTGCCCCACGCATATGGTATGTTGGCTTCCAGTAAGTGTTCTGTGATTGGGCGAAAGTCCTTGCGTTTTTGTAAGGTGATCCAGGAGAGATCTTGATATAGCACTGGTGTGTGGCCTTTGAACTGTATTGGGTTCGTGTCTCAAGCTCTTTTTAGGAGTCTTCCTTAATTTGAAAATCGTGTAGACACACCAGTATATCCGCTGGGCGTCCTTTTCCTGTCCGTTCAGGTCCCACCTGATGGACCCGGTCTAGCTGCAGGGTGGATTCCTCTGTGTGTCCCAGGACATGCCGGGAGAGGTCTTTGACATATTCTCATGGGTTGGACCCTTCTGCTTTCAATGGTACTTCCCTGACACGTATGTTGTTTCTCCATGAGCAGTTCTCCAAGTCCTCGTTATGTGCCTGAAGGTCCAGATGCTTCTCTGAGTCTCAGGACTTCCTGTTGTAGCCATTCAAGTTCTTCCTGTCAGTTAGACTCCCTGTCCTCCAGCATGGCCACTCTTTCGCCTACCTTGCCCATGTCTCACCATATCTCCCGCAGACCTGTCGCTAGTTCTGTTTTCATTACCTGCAAGTTGGCTCACAGGGAGGTGAATAGCGATTCCAGGAAGGACTTAGTCACCGGACCCTCCCCATCTTCGGGGTACGATTTGAAATCAGCGCCTGCACTTGTGTGTCTGTCCTCCGTGGGGAGCTTCCCTGCTTGCCAAACATCTCCTTGAGGGAGCAATCTTTCTTGGATCAGTTCACCGCCATGCTGCTGAGTCACAGAGAGTAATTGGCATTGGATGTGTCCCCCTCCCCCACCCCCCCAGATGACCCTCTCTTTTCAATGTCCTGACGTGGTGTATCTGGGAAGCCTGGTAGCCAGGGCTCCCCAGGGCTAGAGGTGCAAGGAACAAAGGGATGGCCCCGCCTGCCCCCCTCCCGCTTCTCCACTCCTGTGTGTGTGTGCCTGTGTATTGTCTTTCAGATCCTTGCTCAGGTAGCTGTGCTAATGGCCACCAGGGTTGGGGGGAGTCTACTTACTCTGTGTGTTGGAGGGCACAGGACCCCCAACACTGCGCTGCAGACCCCGCCGGAGCCCAGAGCACGTTGTGTAGATATGTGGCCCAGGTGGCACGTTGCTCACACAGGCACTCTCCCCAAGCGTTAGTTCATGCTTACTTTGATCTTGTTCTCTCCCTGTGGCAGTCCTCTAGGCATTGGTGGGTGGAGAGAGACTAGCAGCCCCAGGTGCGTGTGTGTTCAAGTAGCCCCTCCCCAGGGGCACCGGTCCGCAGGGAGCTCTTCAAGGGCCGTTGCGGCCCGGCACCGTGCGGCGTCGAGCTGCAGAGGAACCCGTCTTGCCCCCCAGCCTGGTCTCGCTGAGCAGGTTTATTTGCTGCTTTCTCCCCCAATACAGCAGTGCCTGCGCTGATCGGAGGAGGCAAAATGCGTCGGGAGGTGCGACGGGGCTCTGTTCACTGTGTAGGCCGGCCTCTGCCCAGTACCACATTCTGGCCACAACAAAGATTCTTGATCTTCAACCTGGTTGAGCGCTGAGCAGCCCAGCTGTGTCCGTTGTATGACACGGAGTTCCGCTCCGGCCTCAGATCGCGTTTCGGACCACCCTTGACTCATCTGCCCTAGCAGTCATCTGCAGTCTAGAGAAATAGAATGTGCCACAGACCTAGTAATAGTTTCTTCTCATGGTTTCACCTTGTAATGGTTAAGCATCAAGTCTGTTGAATTTTCCACAAAACGTATTATAGATAATTATATGCGATTTAGTGTCTGCTTAGAGGAGGACGTTGAGTATGAGGATATTATAATGCTTTTAATGCAGTTGCCAACAGGATTAAAGAGCAGTTGAAAATTCCCCTACAAACCAATAATAATCATTTGAAAGTTTGGTTTGATTTGAGAAGTACTTAAGCACTTAGATCCCTGAAGGTGGCACTAAACAGACCAGAGAGAATCCTGGAGGAGATGCAATCTTATATACGAGAATACAAAGTGGCTTTAACGTCTAGGACACAAGCAAGAGATAAAGCCTGGCAAGCATTAATCACCACCAATAAGCAAGAAGATAGTTCCTCATTCTGGAAAATGATTAATAATCCCTTTTTAGGGGCATGTCCAGTACTTTGATTGAGGTTTCCATACCATTCCATACCACCAAAAGAATGGGTTGAGCATTTTGGAAACATTTATGAAAATTATCCAACCCAGGGCAACTAGCAAGAGGAATATATTCATGGAGGAGAGAAAAACATCCCTCTTGCTTTCACCTTTGAATATGTGATCAAAGCCATTGATTCTAGTCACAATGGTGAGGGCCTAGATCCGAATGGTGTCCCATTTGACCTTTTCAAAATGAACTAGGAATTATGTGCTCCGCTTTTGACAAATGTTCTGCGAGCTGTTTGCAGATCCGGTGTTTTAAAGATTTGAACAGCGTCCTTGATTGTTCCAATATAAAGAAGGGGGATTGAGCAGATCCAATGTGCTATCGGCCTGTCTTTGTGACTGTTCACTGAAAGTTGCAGGAACAATACTACTATACAAATTAGGAAGCTGAGCAGATGAAATGGAAGGATTCTATGGCATACAATATGGTTTCCGAAAGGGGTTAGGGAATGTTAAACAGTGCCTAAACCTAAGTATCTTTATAGGCAAATATTCACCAGCTAAGAGGGGACCCATCTATCTGTCATTTGTTGATCTCTCTCGCTCTTTTGACTGGTTAATCACAGCAAATGGCGCCTGATGAATGAGATCAGTTTTGAGCAGTCAATAGTACATTTCTGGACCCCTTAACTGCTGGGCCTTCCCCCCTCTCCCCCCAGTGAGGAGCCCTTTTTAGGTCTTGCCTACGCAGCGCGCATGCACTGCATAGGAGGAGACCTTTAGTAATCGATTCCCTTTTTCTGCCAAAACGTACACGCTTTGCATTGGTTTCAATGGCAACACGTGCACGTTTGGCGATTCCCTTGCGGGAGCGAGCTTTGAAACCATCTGTTTGTAATTAACAGATGGTTTCTGCTCGCTCCCGCAAGGGAAACAGGTGCAGGACCTCTACTCTCTCCCCTCCCCCTGCTGCCTCCCCCTCTCCTTGTCTTTTTTTTTCTTTCAGCACGAGTCGCGCACGCTTGTTTTTCTTTTTCAGGCAGTCACTGTAGATTTGACACTTTGCCATATTCTGTTTTATTGATGTTACTTTTGCTGCTCTGTTTTCTGGTAAGCCTGCCAGTTCAAGTGTACATTTTTGGGTTTCTTTTTAACAAGAGCTGATTAATTTAGATGTCATTGCCAATAACCCTTCAGCTATCAATTATTCTCACTTACATACAGAAATAATCCCTACACAGTGCTTCTAGATTACCTAACTTTCCACACTTTCTTGAATCCTGACAAGTAACCTCACAGCAGTATGGTTTTCATTCACCATCCCCTAGTCAATATTCTCGGGAGCTTCAGACAACATGAATAACTGTGACAACAACAACAAACGTTAACACATATATCAAATATTTCAATTACAATATTCCCTACCTAACTAACTAGAACCTAACCATGCCTCTGCTACCAAGAAAAACTGATGGAGCGCGGGTCACCAGCTCTGGTCACACATACACCTAATACTCACCTGGGCCCAAACCACATTCACACATTAGGCTAGTAAATGCCGCTGGCATCAATTTTGTGTAATACCTGTAATTTCGTTATCCACCTTTACCACTTTGAAAATATAGTTTCCTTCCTCAATGAATCAGGTTGCTAAGTTAGTTTAAGGTAGAATGACTTTTACCTCTTCACTCTGAATAACCACAGAATCAGGAAGTTTTGGAAAACATTTATCTAAATTAATTTGTGAGTCAAATTTCAATTACAGGAACAACCTTCAAATCAAGAGGTAGAAATACACTAAATAATTCATAGCAAATTATAATGATCAATGATGACGGTACCAGGAAAGGAAAAGGGGGGGGGGGGGGAGAAAAATAGGCATAAAAAGACAATTTTCTAACATATTTACCTATTGGTCTTGAGATGAACCCAACTCCGTAGATAGAATCTCCAGGACAGGCTACAGGTAGAAAATCAGGCAGATTCAGATCTGGAAGGGTAACCTCCTCTATTGCGCATTGCCGGCGTTGCACCCCTCTCTGGCTCTACTCTCCTCGAGTATCCCAGTTCCGTGACCCCTCTAGGTGATCTGATTGTTGTTAATCTCTCAAACTCTCGGACAGAGTTTCAAGTAGCTACAAAGTCTGAGACAGCGTCTCGGACAGAATCTGGATCAGCATAAGCGTTGGGTCAGGGACGAGTCGAAATGACTGTTCTGACAAGTCTGACAAAAAACACAAGCTAGCTTACCTCAATTATACTATTCTCAGGGTTCATGTACCACCCCCAAATGTTGCATTTTATGTTTTCCCCCATGTTCTAATTGGTTGGGATGAGGAGGTGAGTTCATCAAACCACCAAAAGTACAAATTTCATCTATGAACAATTGTTCTATGTGCCCGCCCCTTTATTTCCGTTCCCATAGCTTTATTCCGCCCAAAATTCACATTACTCAGTAAGTTAAACATTTTATTCAAACTTGTTTCTCTTATAGGGGTCATCAGTGGATGTTCCCAGGCTTCTTTACTCAAGATGTCCTTCATCGAGTGACATGGGAGCCATCTTTGTTTCCGGCCAGTCTTTATGCGCATGCGCACATTTCATATGGGTAGAGATTCCAGTCACCCTCCGAGGCCTAAATAAGAACTAATAACAAAGTCAGAAAAAGATACATTAGAAGACAGAAATAAATGATTTCACTATATTTCACTGTATACCACTTATCTCTACTCTATCCCCATTTACTTATTTTTATTATTTAGCATTAGTGTTTAATAGGCTCACAAGTTTTAGTTTATCAGCAGCAGGTGCTTTAGCGTGTGATTTTGAAGCAGCCATTTTTAATGCCACTGTGCAGCTGCAAAAGTTTCCCACCAAAAGCGACAGTGTCATACTACGTAGATGGCGTACAGGCACGCGCAATAGAAATCCTGCGTTTTTATCGGCGATTTTAAGACAATTGAATTACTTGTTAGTAAAGCACATTGAAAAGCTTCCCCTAGATAAAATAATGTTCAGAATGTAGTGCAGTTTTAGTATTCACAATACAAATTGATTACATTGTTATATGTTATTTGAGAGGATTGAATCCAAGCAAGTTTCTTTTACGAATCCTTGCTCCATCAAGGGTGACGTCTTCAGTGTCCTCTATCTTCCTGCCGTCCCGTCGCCGTCACTAACACCACCGACTCCCTCTACAACCTTATGTAGCTAGGCTGCACCTATCTCAGGAAGCTTCAGAGAGGGCACAGTTCACTGAGAGGGCCTGCAGGACCGCTTGTCTTTTATTGCCGATTGTGTCTGGGTCCAGTTTTGTTCTGTTTCTTGGCTGTCTGCCATGTTTTTCGCTGAATTTTGCAGGCACCAGGGGAGGAGGGCCGCTCCTCTGTGCCCTCCGGCGTGTCAATGTGCAATAGGGCGCTGGTCTACCTGAGGGATATGATCTGGTGGAGGGCTCCCTCGTAGCGTAAGATGATACGGAAGGGGTGCCCCACGCATATGGTATGTTGGCTTCCAGTAAGTGTTCTGTGATTGGGCGAAAGTCCTTGCGTTTTTGTAAGGTGATCCAGGAGAGATCTTGATATAGCACTGGTGTGTGGCCTTTGAACTGTATTGGGTTCGCGTCTCAAGCTCTTTTTAGGAGTCTTCCTTAATTTGAAAATCGTGTAGACACACCAGTATATCCGCTGGGCGTCCTTTTCCTGTCCGTTCAGGTCCCACCTGATGGACCCGGTCTAGCTGCAGGGTGGATTCCTCTGTGTGTCCCAGGACATGCCGGGAGAGGTCTTTGACATATTCTCATGGGTTGGACCCTTCTGCTTTCAATGGTACTTCCCTGACACGTATGTTGTTTCTCCATGAGCAGTTCTCCAAGTCCTCGTTATGTGCCTGAAGGTCCAGATGCTTCTCTGAGTCTCAGGACTTCCTGTTGTAGCCATTCAAGTTCTTCCTGTCAGTTAGACTCCCTGTCCTCCAGCATGGCCACTCTTTCGCCTACCTTGCCCATGTCGCACCATATCTCCCGCAGACCTGTCGCTAGTTCTGTTTTCATTACCTGCAAGTTGGCTCACAGGGAGGTGAATAGCGATTCCAGGAAGGACTTAGTCACCGGACCCTCCCCATCTTCGGGGTACGATTTGAAATCAGCGCCTGCACTTGTGTGTCTGTCCTCCGTGGGGAGCTTCCCTGCTTGCCAAACATCTCCTTGAGGGAGCAATCTTTCTTGGATCAGTTCACCGCCATGCTGCTGAGTCACAGAGAGTAATTGGCATTGGATGTGTCCCCCTCCCCCACCCCCCAGATGACCCTCTCTTTTCAATGTCCTGACGTGGTGTATCTGGGAAGCCTGGTAGCCAGGGCTCCCCAGGGCTAGAGGTGCAAGGAACAAAGGGATGGCCCCGCCTGCCCCCCTCCCGCTTCTCCACTCTTGTGTGTGTGTGCCTGTGTATTGTCTTTCAGATCCTTGCTCAGGTAGCTGTGCTAATGGCCACCAGGGTTGGGGGGAGTCTACTTACTCTGTGTGTTGGAGGGCACAGGACCCCCAACACTGCGCTGCAGACCCCGCCGGAGCCCAGAGCACGTTGTGTAGATATGTGGCCCAGGTGGCACGTTGCTCACACAGGCACTCTCCCCAAGCGTTAGTTCATGCTTACTTTGATCTTGTTCTCTCCCTGTGGCAGTCCTCTAGGCATTGGTGGGTGGAGAGAGACTAGCAGCCCCAGGTGCGTGTGTGTTCAAGTAGCCCCTCCCCAGGGGCACCGGTCCGCAGGGAGCTCTTCAAGGGCCGTTGCGGCCCGGCACCGTGCGGCGTCGAGCTGCAGAGGAACCCGTCTTGCCCCCCAGCCTGGTCTCGCTGAGCAGGTTTATTTGCTGCTTTCGCCCCCAATACAGCAGTGCCTGCGCTGATCGGAGGAGGCAAAATGCGTCGGGAGGCGCGACGGGGCTCTGTTCACTGTGTAGGCCGGCCTCTGCCCAGTACCACATTCTGGCCACAACAAAGATTCTTGATCTTCAACCTGGTTGAGCGCTGAGCAGCCCAGCTGTGTCCGTTGTATGACACGGAGTTCCGCTCCGGCCTCAGATCGCGTTTCGGACCACCCTTGACTCATCTGCCCTAGCAGTCATCTGCAGTCTAGAGAAATAGAATGTGCCACAGACCTAGTAATAGTTTCTTCTCATGGTTTCACCTTGTAATGGTTAAGCATCAAGTCTGTTGAATTTTCCACAAAACGTATTATAGATAATTATATGCGATTTAGTGTCTGCTTAGAGGAGGACGTTGAGTATGAGGATATTAAAATGCTTTTAATGCAGTTGCCAACAGGATTAAAGAGCAGTTGAAAATTCCCCTACAAACCAATAATAATCATTTGAAAGTTTGGTTTGATTTGAGAAGTACTTAAGCACTTAGATCCCTGAAGGTGGCACTAAACAGACCAGAGAGAATCCTGGAGGAGATGCAATCTTATATACGAGAATACAAAGTGGCTTTAACGTCTAGGACACAAGCAAGAGATAAAGCCTGGCAAGCATTAATCACCACCAATAAGCAAGAAGATAGTTCCTCATTCTGGAAAATGATTAATAATCCCTTTTTAGGGGCATGTCCAGTACTTTGATTGAGGTTTCCATACCATTCCATACCACCAAAAGAATGGGTTGAGCATTTTGGAAACATTTATGAAAATTATCCAACCCAGGGCAACTAGCAAGAGGAATATATTCATGGAGGAGAGAAAAACATCCCTCTTGCTTTCACCTTTGAATATGTGATCAAAGCCATTGATTCTAGTCACAATGGTGAGGGCCTAGATCCGAATGGTGTCCCATTTGACCTTTTCAAAATGAACTAGGAATTATGTGCTCCGCTTTTGACAAATGTTCTGCGAGCTGTTTGCAGATCCGGTGTTTTAAAGATTTGAACAGCGTCCTTGATTGTTCCAATATAAAGAAGGGGGATTGAGCAGATCCAATGTGCTATCGGCCTGTCTTTGTGACTGTTCACTGAAAGTTGCAGGAACAATACTACTATACAAATTAGGAAGCTGAGCAGATGAAATGGAAGGATTCTATGGCATACAATATGGTTTCCGAAAGGGGTTAGGGAATGTTAAACAGTGCCTAAACCTAAGTATCTTTATAGGCAAATATTCACCAGCTAAGAGGGGACCCATCTATCTGTCATTTGTTGATCTCTCTCGCTCTTTTGACTGGTTAATCACAGCAAATGGCGCCTGATGAATGAGATCAGTTTTGAGCAGTCAATAGTACATTTCTGGACCCCTTAACTGCTGGGCCTTCCCCCCTCTCCCCCCAGTGAGGAGCCCTTTTTAGGTCTTGCCTACGCAGCGCGCATGCACTGCATAGGAGGAGACCTTTAGTAATCGATTCCCTTTTTCTGCCAAAACGTACACGCTTTGCATTGGTTTCAATGGCAACACGTGCACGTTTGGCGATTCCCTTGCGGGAGCGAGCTTTGAAACCATCTGTTTGTAATTAACAGATGGTTTCTGCTCGCTCCCGCAAGGGAAACAGGTGCAGGACCTCTCCTCTCTCCCCTCCCCCTGCTGCCTCCCCCTCTCCTTGTCTTTTTTTTTCTTTCAGCACGAGTCGCGCACGCTTGTTTTTCTTTTTCAGGCAGTCACTGTAGATTTGACACTTTGCCATATTCTGTTTTATTGATGTTACTTTTGCTGCTCTGTTTTCTGGTAAGCCTGCCAGTTCAAGTGTACATTTTTGGGGTTTTTTTTAACAAGAGCTGATTAATTTAGATGTCATTAACCTGTCATCAAAGTCATTTGCCATCCTGCCTAAAGTTTCCACTTTATTGCACCCGCTATGGGCTTGTCTCGACAAATCCAAAAGTTTATCTGCCTGGGGCACGTTTCAGTGAAATACTGACAGCAATTATCCATGGCAGGAGCAACTCCCAGTGAGATGGGCCGCTCAGACCACCACGGGCCGGATTGATAGACTTTGGGTAGCTCCGATTGTGTTTATTGTAGTTAATGATGAGGTTCCATTTGCAGCTCTGTCATGAGGCTGTCATTGAGCCAAGGAGGACGCGCTCGCAGGGCGCCCTTTTTGTCATCATTATATCACAAGACTTGGAATTTATTTTAAGAAAGGGGGCTTAGGGCTTGACGGGTCGGCCTGGTCCTCACTGCTCGGTGCTCGTTGGTTGGCAAAAAACGAATGTCAGGTGAGTTAACCTGCATCCTTTCATTAATGATTCGTCGAGATTGGTCTATGCCTCGTGCTCCCCAGACCCTTGCATGCCGTTCACTTGTACACTTTTTCCCTTAAGAATGCTCCATCTAGAAACCTGTTTGTGGCAGCTTTTCACTCAGTGAGGGGAGAAAAGCTATGTAGCGGCAGCCTGTGTTTGTGAAGGCATGGATGCTGTGAGCGCCGGCACGTCCCCTGCTCTGCAAAAAGAAATGTAATTTAAACATATTAAGAGGATACAGTTGTTGTTTCGCGTGCATAGAATTCTCTAGCACTCAGTTTAAGATTTGGAAATCCCATAAGGCATGAGTAAAACTGTAGCAGCGTTTGCATCTCAGCATGCCATACTGGCTTCTACAATTTTACGCGGTGCGTTGGAGAGAAATCCTCCCAGCTGTGTTTTTCTTGCTTGAAGAACGTGTGACATTTTCTCACCACAGTATCTGAGAAATGTACCTTACTGACGTGAAACAGTTGGCTAGTATTTGCCTGAAGCACGGTCGTTTGCATTTGTGGTTTTTGCTGTTTTCACATTCACTCGTCACTATTTTTGCATCGGTGTCCATGCATATATTCTTTGGGGCAGATTTATGTTTCCTGGCGCATCCTTGCAAATCAGCAGGGATGCGCCAGGAAAGATGCGTCACGCAAGTTTACCCTTGCGCCACCACAGATGCGCCGCATTTACAATGCAGCACATCGTGGCGCAAGGATAAACAGATGCGTGACGCATCTGATGGCATAAGGGCGGCGCATTGCTGGAGTCGTGTCGCAAGCACGACACAACTCCAGCAATGCTCAGGGGCTGCCCATACCAAACATGCTGCGTCATGCCTTACGCCTGCTTCAAGCAGGCGCAGGGTTTTGACGCAGCAGCGTCGGAAAAGTGACTCAGGGAAATCTTGTAGATTTCACTGCGTCACTTTTCCGAGGCTTTTTCCGACGGAAGGCCCACCCTGAATACATTAAACCTGACGCAGGTTTAATGTAGCGCAGGGCTTTACAACGTGACGCATCTCCTTAGATGCATCACGTTGTAAATAAGGCGCAACATGGGGCATGGTTTACGCCGCCGCTGCGTCACAGAAGTGACGCAACGGCGGCGTAAATGTCTCGCAAGGGGCTTGTAAATCTGCCCCTAAGCCTCGTCTGGGGTGATTTCCACTCCTCGCGTTATTAACTATGTTTACCTGTGGCTGCTGCTGTTTCTTAATCGCTTAGAACTGTATAAAGGGCCTAGGGCGCCTTGCCTTTTGAGGTTTCTATTTGTGGGTTCGGGTAGGTTGTTGCACTGCAACTGTGGAAGGAGCTCTTGAACAACAGGTAACGCGTGTATATTTAGACCCCATTAAACCGAGCATTGATGATGCGTGAGGTTGCAGCACCCAATCATATTTTATTAATCCTGCCATGTATTCTTAATACGAATATTGCATCTTTGTATTAGAAATTACTACTAAAGTCTTAGCGGATTTGGGAAACCCTGCTTCCTCAAAATAAACGTCATGCGGATATGTTTATTGATGAACAAATAATTGAATGCTGGCAAATGGCCTTATTAGCATGAAAGGCATCTGAAATATGGAAATTCGAGCATTGCATTATATTGTAAATGGATTACATTAGTAGCATCGGGAACGCAGTTTAGAGAGAATGCTCTAGATCCCGCTGAGAAGCATCTGGTTTTCAGCCAGTCCACTGTGGTACCATGAGCTGAAGTGAAGAAAGAGGCACCACTTATCAGAATGTTTTTTTAATGGTTTTTAACTATGTGATTTAAACAGTCGCATTACATCTTCAGCACCATAAGGGAGCTTGCCAACTGCAAAGGTTCAGATTGTTCCATACAGTTGCTTATGTTGACTGTTATTACATATATTGAGAGTGTGGAAAAGGAAAGAACGATTACCTTCATTTTTGTTGTTCTTACACACACAGTAACTCTTCTCTCTGGTGTTTAGCTTGTTTCACTACTCTATTTCTGTTTCACGATATGATGCATCTCAATCCAGCATGGCAGTGTACAATGCCACATTTAAGCATTGTCTGTAACAATCAACAGTGTCTCAAACAAGGGTATCATTTAAGGGACAGATATAAACAGCCTAATAAATTGCAACGGATTTAGTCCAAAAAGGATTAAATCCGTAGCAATTTATTAGGCTGTTTATATCTGTCCCTTAAATGATACCCTTGTTTGAGACACTGTTGTTTGTTATAGACTATTGCCCCAGTCTCCTTGTGGTCTACGGGCTACCTCCTGTAGTCTGATACTACTACATTTAAGCATTGAACAAGATGTCATCTTTTATAGATGTCATCGTAGATTTTTATTTCAGAAGTGAACATTTATTATTTTTTTTCCTTCCATCCATCGCCATGTTATAATACTACATGTAGTAAATAAATGGGATTGATAGGCTGGCTTATCGTGAACAGTGAATATTTCCATATGTAGGTATGCTAACTTTGACAAACATCACGATTACATGTTTGATTTATCTTCGGCCTATAAAACTATGCACATTTGGTTCATGTATCTTTCAAGGGCAATCCTCGCAAATTACCTAACCATACTGCCTGCTTGGTCACTACAATTTTGGCTGCATGAAGCGAGACAATTTTTCCCTGATGCCACACCTTATTCTCACTCTCTTTTGAATTGATCATTCATTTCATGGATGGTGTTAGTTTACTTACACAGATCTTAAAGTACATTGCATGTCTGATTCATGCAAATGTCATGTAAACTAAAGTTATTTGACTGTCATTTTATGCATTAAAAAATCCTACATTTTTAAAAGTAGCTTTTGTAAAGATTTTGCCACATTACAAAATCCATAGATCATTTCAGTTTCCCTTAAGAATTTCATAATTTTATCTTGAGTATCGTGACCACACCATATTGTGGCACTACCTGAGCACCAAACATCACTCACCACCACCATTTTGCATCAGCCCACCACCTAAGCATCACTTCTGTCTACCCTCGGAATCGAGCATCTATTGATTCTCCCCTAGAGTACGTCAGCTGCTTGTGTTCTAATTAAATTACTGTTTTCCAACCTCCACTCCCCTGTTATTTATGTCCCGCTCCCCCATAACAAAAAAATGATAACACACAAGCATGTGAACAGGCAGGAACAAGTTGCCAGCAGTGCAAGTACAAAAAAAGTAGAAGATATTTTGTATGTTAAAATCTTTTTTTAATCAGGTTGTTCAGTTGTATATAATATTATCTTTGTTTGTATAAAGGTAACAAAAAGCTTAACTTTTTTTATTATAACTTTTCAACATGATGCACAGCAGCCACAATGCTCTACAACATAGCCAAAAGTTCTGGCTAAACACATAGGGTCCCAAAGGGCGCGACCTATTGGCTATGCCAATGCTTGTTAGGTTATTTGGGGTAGTTTGCGCTTAGGCCCCTGTAACCTTTTGTCCCCAAAACCTATCCACGTAAAATTTGCGTCCTTTTCTTCCAACATCCTGAGGATCTTAAAAGTACCCAGGGTTTGTGGATTTCCCTGGAGGGGACCCAGAAATTAGCCAAAATACAGCTACGTTTTAGGTTTTTGGTGATAAATTGGAAAAACGTGCTGAAGAAGAAAGTGTCAGTTTTTTACCCTGCAAATGGTATCAGTAAAGCACTTGCAGTGATAAAATCACAATTTTCCCAGTTTTCAGTAACAAGCAGACTTTTGTTAGAAAACCAAAACTTTCTACACAGTTTTGGCATTTTAGTGGGACATAGCCTATTTTTTATAATTTTTGTGCTTTCAACCTCCTTTCAGTTAGTGTTAGAAATTGATGGAAAAACAATAATGGATCCCAGAAACCTATACATTTCTGAAAAGTAGACAACATTCTGAATTCAGCAAAGGGTCATTTGTGTAGATCCTTCAAGGTTTTTCTATAGAAAGTAACAGTTCAAATTAAAACATTGAAAATGAGTTGAAAAAAACTGATATTTGTGTCTGCATTTTCACCTGCAACTTCTTCTAAGTATGACAGACTTTTACAAGCAATATACGGTTATGTCCACTGGAGCCTGACTTGTAGGTTCACCAAGAATCCAAAGTGCCCAGAGCCAATAACTGAGATGCGCCTTGCTATGGTTTTTCATTATGTACCGGGTATAAACAATTCACTTGGTAAAATATAAAGAGTGAAAAATAGTTATTAAGGAAAACTATGTATTTCCAAAATGGGAATAACATATGGAGTTTAGAAGCAGTGGTTATTTTCACAACTCCGTATATGTGAGTACCTATACCAGCATGTGAATTAGAGGGCATTTTTTAAACTTAATTCTTTCTTACACACTGCCTTACATTTGGAAGGGATAAATGCATAGAAAGTCAATTAGCAAAAACATTTGTTCTACTATTCTGTGTCTCCCTAAGTCTCCCGGTAAAAATGGTACCTCACTTGTGTGGGTAGGCCTTGTGCGCACGACAAGACACAGCTCAAAACGCAACATGGGCACATCATTTTATTCCAATAAAAACTCACCCTTTTTTTGCAGTGTGCCTAGCTGTGGTTTTTGGACCCTAGCTCAGCTGGCACCTAGGGAAACCTACCAAACATGTAAATTTTTTAAAACTAGACCCACAGGGGAATCCAGGATGGGGTGACTTGGGTGGCTTTCACCAGCTTCTGTTACCCAGAATCCCTTGCAAGCCTCAAACTTTGTAAAAAAGAAAAAACATTTTCCTCACATTTCTGCGCTGGAAAGTTCTGGAATCTGCGTGCATCCACAAAATTCCACCCACCCCGCATTCCCCAAAATCTCTCGATAAAAATGGTACCTCACTTGTGTGGGTAGGATTGTGCCCGCGACAGGAAACGGCCCATAACTCAATGTGGAAACACAACCTTTTTACAGTCAAAACGGACATTTTTGTGCCAAGTGCCTAGCTGTAGATTTTGAACCATAGCTCTGCTGGCACCTACGGAAACCTAGCAAACATTTTTGGAAACTAGACACTCAGGGAAATCCAAGACGGGGTGTCTTGTCTGGCTCCCACCAGGCTCTGTTACCCAGAATCCCTTGCAAACCTCAAACTTTGTAAAAAAAGAAAACACCTATTCCTCACATTTCTATGACAGAAAGTTCTGGAATCTGTGTGGATCCACAACATTTCACCCATCCCACATTCCCCAAAGTCTCTCAATAAAAACGGTACCTCACTTGTGTGAGTAGGCCTAGTGCCTGCAACAGGATATGGCCAAAACGCAATGTGGACACACCACATTTTTACACTGAAAACAGACCCTTTTTTTTGCAAAAAGGGCCTAGCTGTAGATTGTGAACCCTGGATCTGCAATCACCTAGGGAAACCTAGCAAACCTGTACATTTTTTTAAACTAGACACCCAGGGGAATCCAGGATGGGGTGACTTGTGTGGCTGTCACCAAGTTCTTCTACCCAGAATCCCTTGCAAACCTCAAACTTTGTAAAAAAGAAAACACATTTTACTCACATTTCAGTGGCGGAAAATTCTGGAATCTGCGTGGATCCATAGAATTCCACCCACTCCGCATTCCCAAAGTCTTCCGATAAAAATGGTACCTCACTTGTGTGGGTGAGCTTAGTGCATGTGACAGGAAACAGCACAAAACATATTGAGGAGACATCAAAACTACCTATCACAAAATGACCTGTGAGGTATCATTTTACTCGGGAGACTGAGGGGAATGCTGAGTGGTAGGACATTTGTGCCGGCGCATTGATTCCAGCCAGAAATGTGAGGAAAATGTGATTTCTTTTTTAGCTAAATTTGAGGTTTGCAGGGGATTCTGGGTAGGAAAATATTCGGGGATCCACACAAGCCATACCTCCCTGAACACCCTCGGGTGTCTAGTTTTCAGAAATGTCTGGGTTCGGTAGGTTTCCCCAGATGGACGCCGAGCACGGAGCAGGCGCCCTCATTGCAAAACCAGGTAATTTTCTGATAGATGGGGGGCATCTGCGTTTTTGGTCCTGGGGTCGGCAGCCATCAAGGGAAACCTACCAAACCCAGGCTTGAGTGGATCCCCCAACGTTTCCCTACCCAGAATCCCCTGCAAACCTCAAATTTTGCTGAAAAAATCAAATTTTCTCACATTTTTGTGTGGGAAAGTTATAGGATCACCATTCTGCCACAAATTTTATACCACCCAGCTTTCCCCCAGGTCTCCTGATAAAAATGGTACCTCACTCGTGTGGGTGGGTCAAGTACCCACGACAGGCAAGGGCCCTAAACATATTGTGGAGCCTTCAAAATAACCTATCATCAAACAACCTGGTTTTGCAGGGGGGGCACCTGGGTTTTTGGCCCTGGGCCCAGCAGCTATCTAGGGAAACCACCAAACTCACACATTTTTAGAAAACTAGACACCTTGGGGAGTCCAGTGAGGTATGTCTTGTGTAGATCCACCAATGTTTCCCTACCAAGAATGTTATCGGTTGACTTTGGGGAATGCTGAGTGGGTGGAAGTTTGTGGATCTGCACAGATTGCAGAACTTTACATCAAAGAAATGTGAGGAAAATGTGTTTTTCTTTTTTACAAAGTTCGAGGTTTGCAAGGGATTCTGGGTAACAGAACCTAGTGAGATCTACATAAGTAACCCCATCCTGGATTCCCCTGGGTGCCTAGACTTCAGAAATGTATTGGTATGCTAGATTTCATTGGGTGCCGGCTGTGGTAGGACCCAAAATCCACAGGTAGGCACATTCCAAAAAAAGTCATTGCCTAGTGGGCTTTCTGCCACCATGGGGAGGGGCGAATCGGAGGCAGAAAGACTGTGGCACATTTTTTTTGGGGGGGTGGGGGCATTGGGAAGCCCATTCTGGAAAGCCCCCACCCCTTCGTATAAAAATGCCAGCATAATAGTTGGTGTCCAGGTGGCTCTCTGCTCCCTTGGCGGGCAGATCAGGAGCTAATGCCCCCATCAGCCTCATGGGGAGGAGGCAGGAAGACTGTGGCATCTTTTTTTGGGGGGTGTGGGGGCATTGGCATACCCATTCTGGGCAGCCCCCACACCTGAATTTTAGAAAAAATATATCCCTGGTGCCTAAGGGGCAGATAAGGGTTATTGCCCAATCTGCCTCCGACTATGTCAATTTTATTGGGGTGGGGTATTGGCATGCCCATTCTGAGCAGCCCCCACCCATACGTATATAAAAAAATCCTTGGTGCCTAGTGGGTTTTTTGCACCCACCCGGGCTATTGCCCCTATCTGCCTCCTGGGGGGGCAGAAAGTCTTTTGCCTTCTTTGGAGGGTAGGGTGTGGGCATTGCAACCCCCACCCCTGCATTTAAAAAATAATCCTTGACATCTAGGATGCTTTCTGCCCTCCCGGGGGGGTGGATTGGGGGCTACTGGGCAGAAAGCCTGTGTGTCAAAATTGAATGGGGGAGCAAAGGCCCTTGCCCAAGGGGCCGCTCCCCCCTCCCTGGTGGCTAGTGGGTGGATCTCTGCTTGGGGAGCGCCCACCTGGGACGATCCCCATGTAGGGATCCACTAGGGAAGGGTACCATTGGAAAGCGGAGATTCTCCCCTTTCCAACTGATAACTCGCACATGTGTTTCGGTGCTCGGTGGGCTGGGATAGCCTCATGAGCACTGAAACATTGAAACTGAAACTAAGTGTCAGTTTCGTTTTCAAGGGAACCGTCCTCGATGAGCCAAAAGGGTTAATCCTGAATGGCATGACAGAAGCTAAGCAGCACAGATTTTCAGTTTACGTCCCCCCCTCCTCCCCCCAGCATTTTTCATCCCACGCAAGGCCCTGATACAGTGAGATCTCTCTGTATACATATATATATATATATATATATATATATATATATATATATATATATATATATATATATATATCTCCAAAACAAAGGGATCCAAATTCCGGAGCACACTCGCAGCGGGTACTCTGCATACGGGCCGGATCCTGGCCACAAAACCACTTTTAATTCCAAAGACGCGGCACTCGGGAAGGGGAATTTTCAAAATTGTGTTTATTCACAACACAGCTCAACCAACGCGTTTCAGCCTACACGGCTTTGCTCACGGTTAGTAAGTCCTTTCTCTATGACACTATATATACGCCCACCTGGCCTTAATGTGGCATTGTGGGAGTTGTAGTGTGGTGAAATACATAATTGCGTTTTTAGCACAAAAGGAATCAATATTTATACTGTTATTAACAAGAAAAATGATCTCGGTGGAATTTCTAAATCAAGGTGTAGTACCCGAAATTCAGTATGCATAATGTCACATATGTCAATTTCTCATTTTCTCGTACAAAAAGTATTCAATTTCATTGGTGGCAAAAGCATCATGGTACTGATTTCATCTTAGTTTACCTGTATAGTACAGTAACCAAGAGAGCAGCAAAAGAGAAATAAGAAGAGGAAGGGGGAAACAAAGGCAGAGATAGATATGAGGTTAAAAGTTCCAGTACATGATATTTATAGGAAAGAAAGAGATAAGGAAGAAAGAGAGGGAAAAATCCTGGTGTCTTGATCTTCATTAAGGTTTGGGAAAGTAATAAGTTTGTCAATGTTCAATTCGTCATTCCAGGTGCACATAAAGTTCTTCTTCCAACATATTTATGTCCGCAAGTACACTCGATGACGTAGATGGCAAATTTAGTGTTACAGGTTATTCTTTTCTTTAATGTTATTACATTTCCATTAGGCTCAGTGATGTTTCTTACATTTTTGCCAATTTTGCATGCCTTGCATGAATTACATTTGGTAAACCCATTTCGTTGTTCTGCTAGCCAGTTTGTTTCTTCTTTTTGTACGAAGTGGCTATTGACGAGCATGTCCCTTAAGGATTTGGTTTTTCTGTATGTTACCGTTGGTTTAGTCCCGACTAATTTGCCTATGTCAGGATCTTTTGTAATCAGATGCCAGTGTTTTCTGATTTTACTCATGATGATACCACTCTCTTTACTATAAGTAGTAAAAAACCTTGGGACTTGTTTTTCGTCTTCAGATGCAGATATCGTTTTGGGTATTAAGGTGTCTGCTCGGGTTTTGTTGTCAATTCTCTTTTTATTTTTCTTTAAGGTGGACTCTGTATAGCCTCTCTGTTTGAGTCTTTCCATGGATTCATGAATTTTAACTTCCGCATCTTCTGGTTGTGAGCAGTTGCGTTTAAGTTGCATGAATTCCCCATAAGGGATGCTGTCCAATAGGGGTTTAGGGTGGAAGCTAGTTCCATGCAGGATACTATTAGTGGCTGTTTCCTTTCTGTAGAGCGTTGAGTGGATCTGGTCGTTGTCAATATAAATCAGGGTGTCAAGGAATGGAATCTCTGACCTGCTCATGCAGCATGTAAAAGATAGGCCAATCTCATTGTTGTTTAGTGTATGGAAATATTTTTGAAAATCCTCATCAGTTCCATTCCAGATTAAGAACAGGTCGTCAATGTAACGAACCCATAATATAATCTTGTCCAACTCATCTTGATTGTCTGAGTCCCAAGCTATAATCTTTTCCCACCACCCCATGGTGATGTTAGCGTAGTTCACAGAGAAAGAAATGCCCATTGCTGTTCCACACATCTGTTTGAAGAGTTCTTTACTAAAGCAGAAGATGGTGTTAGTGAGGCACATTTCGATCATACTGAGTAGCATTTGTGTGTGTTTCATTTCTGTGATTTTTCTCTGTTTCAAGAAATAGTTGCATGCTTTCAGGCCCACCTCATGTCGTATTGATGTATAGAGTGACACAACGTCTATGGTGATTAAAAGGAATTGATTATTCCAAGAGATGCCATTCAGGATACGCAAGAAGTCTCCAGTGTCTCTAATATATGAGCTCATGCTCCGAGCTATTGGAGCGAGAAAGCAATCTACATACTCCGAGATGTTTTAGTACAGCGAGTCGCATGAAGATACGATCGGTCTGCCCGGTGGGTGATTCAAAGTCTTATGAATTTTTGGCAAAAAATATATAGTTGGTATAACCGGAAATTCATTTGTCAGGAATTTTAGTTCTTCTTCACTGATCAAATTTTCGTTATGCCATTTTGTTAATTTTTCGCTCAAATCATATATCATTTTGTTCATCGGATTGGTGGTGATCCTGTTATAATTTGAGATGTCATTCAATTGTCTGTAAGCTTCATCTAGATAGTCTTTAGTATTTAGAAGTACAGTGTTACCACCTTTATCCGCAGGTTTTATAGTCAAATTTTTGTCTTGCATCAGATTTTTTATTGCTTCTCGTTCTTTTTTGCTCAGGTCTTCTCTGTGGGTTCCATTTCTGGTGTTCGTAATTTTATCCAGTTCTTCGATTACTGCCTCGCTAAATTGGTCGAAGCGATTCCCAGGTGGTAGAACAGGGCAGTATTTTGATTTTTTCTTTAGCTCACTATCTGTTCTTTTGTCCGTTTCTATTGACAAATGTTCAAGAACTTGTTCTTCTGTCATGTCGTCATCCTTTTGGTCATATAGAAGGTCGAGGATATTTTTTAAATCAGTTACGTGATCGATGCTAAGCATTGGTTCCAAGTTTGATGTAGACTCGTCATTTTGTGCTCGTGCACTCGTGATTTCTTTGGAGGTTCAATTTGCATGGACTTTCGCAAGTTTGAGTTTACGGATATATTTCTATAAGTCAATTCTCACTTGTGTTTGGTCAAAATGGCTTTCTGGGCAAAAGGATAGTCCTTTGTTCAATGCAGATTCTTCTTCAGGTGTTAGTATATGTTTTGAAAGATTAATGAATAAATTAACATCATTAATTTTCGATTCCGTAGCGGGTACTGTCTTCTTCCGCTTTGCGCGTCGGGTTTTTCTGGTGCTATATATATATATATCACTTAAAAAACCATAGGTTTCACACAGGTTATAGTTAGGTGGACATTTCCCTCGTAAAAAACCAATGAAATTCCCCCGTTATAGTTAGTTCAGATAACTATAACTCGCGCGCCCGCAATCCACTGCTCATGACGTCACATATTACATCACTCATGACATGGTCAGTGGCATCACTCATGACATCACTGATGACATCATCCTTGTGATAGACTGGCGGTCGCACAAGTTATAGTTATCTGAACTAACTATAATGGGGGAATTTCATTGGTTTTTTACGAGGGAAATGTCCACCTAACTATAACCTGTGTGAAACCTATGGTTTTTTAAGTGAATTTGCAAGGTTTTTTAAATGCTAATTCCTAATTATAACGTGTGTGAAACCTATGTTTTTCAGTGAATTTGTACGTTTTTTTAAATGCTAAGTTATGTATGTATTATTTTTTTTATATATTTATTTTACAATAAACTACGTATACATTTTTTTTTTTTTCGGTTTTTCACCATGCGCGCACGGTGCGCGCACCCCCGCGATTTAAAAAAAGAAAAAAAAAATGTTTTTTTCTGCCTTCGGGGTCCTTCAGGGACCCCCTGACAAAGGCTAGGGGGTCAGGAACTCTCTACCCTGCCCCCTTTTCACGTTCGCCACCTTCCTTTTTCACTCTCGCACTGAAAACAAACAAAATGGCGGCCGACACTTCCTGATTTCGACCGATTCGAACGTTGACTAACATGTAACCACCAATCAGAATTACGCTCGCGCACGTTAGGGTGCTCGCACGGTGCGCTCACAGTGCTCGCACGGAGCGCGGCTATAGATATGTATGTGCTTTTAACTGCAATTTTCTCAGGAACTACTGAACAGGTTGACTCCATATATGCAAAAGGCACACCCCTGAGCTGAGGACTATCTCTTTACCAAATTTCAAGTAATTCTGTTCAGCCGTTCGGGCTGTACCTTGGACTAAAGGTCCCTATGGAAAATTGCATGGGGAAAACGCGTTTTGGGACCCCCCTTTTTTCTCAGCCCCCACTTGACGAATCCCCGCGAGACTTTCAGCGTAGGAGCGGAGCGGAGAGCCCCACCTATTTTGAAAATTTCGCGCGGATTCGTCAACCGGCGCCAAAGTTATTCCAAATAGAATGTTTCGGATTTCCTATGGAAACACGGTCCTAACTATAACTATCTACTGGCGACCACCAGTAGATAATATATATATATATATAGATATATATATTACCTACTGGCAGTCGCCAGTAGGTAGTTATAGTTAGGACCTATTTTCCATAGGAAATCCGCAACATTCTATTTGGAATAACGTTGGCGTCGATTGATGAATCTTCGCAAAATTTTCCAAGCTTTTGGCCAGCTCCAGTCCGCTCCTATCCTGAAAATTTCGTGGTGATTCGTCAAGCGGGGGCCGAGAAAAAACGCATTTTCCCCATGCATTTTCCCATAGGACCTGTTGACGCAGCTACAGCCCGAAGTGCTGAACGGTATTACACCAAAGGTAGTCCTCAGTTCAGACTCGTGCCTTTTAAATGTTGTAAATCCGTTCTGTAGTTCCTGAGAAAATTAAAAGTAAAATCACATATATATCTGGGCAGAGCCTAACCACACATCTCATCGTGAGATCTGATTGGCTGTCAGCACTTCATCCAAGAAGTGTTGGCAGCCATCTTGGGACCAATATACATGATAGCACCTCATTAAAAAGCATTGCAGTTAATAGAAGTTTTTAAGACTTTAGTTACATTATAAACCATTTGTTGATGGTACCATACTCTTTTTATGAATTGTGGTGTGTTCTAAGGTGATTTTACCATGTGAAAAAGCCTTCTGCTGTGATATCGTGAATCATGTTTGAGAGAAAACTATTTTCTCATGCTTTTCCCGCAGAGGTTTGGAAGGTGGTCTATAAGCTAAACTGAGAGCATATTTTCTGTAAATTCACATTATCTTTCTCAGTCATGTGAGAATGAAGTCTGACATTCTCGGTAAAACATGTACATCCAACAAGGGCAGAGAACAACTAGAGCGCTAACAGTCCTACTTATGACAAACGTATGGCACACCTGAAGCCATCTTGGTTGGAATAAAGTGGTAACTCTTAAAACATTTAATTTAAAAAGGAACAAAATGAGGGGGTTCATTTTGCCATAGAAAGTATGATTAGTGCTGCAGAAAGAAAAAATAGCGTTACAACAGGGAAGACATGGCTTGGCAGTTCGGGCTGGACTGTTCCCATGAGGCACAGGGTCAAGACTGATTTGCATATGGCCATGTCTAAACTGGGGTGGTGTAGCGGGCAAAAGAACGATGGATTTAACCCAGATCTCTTGACTGGGGGAGAATGTCTGCATTGTCAGCATTCCGTCCATCAATTGTTTGTTGTAACGCTTTTCGCCCTAAGTGGGATGGGTATTCCCAGACGTGGGACCCGTGCTCACTACGCCACTGGAGTCAAGCTATCCTGGCTGATGACGGCTGATAGCCAGAAACCGGTCCTAGGATGCTTGATTCCGGTCCAGGGAAGACATGGCTTGGCAGTTCGGGCTGGACTGTTCCCATGAGGCACAGGGTCAAGACTGATTTGCATATGGCCATGTCTAAACTGGGGTGGTGTAGCGGGCAAAAGAATGATGGATTTAACCCAGATCTCTTGACTGGGGCAGAATGTCTGCATTGTCAGCATTCCGTCCATCAATTGTTTGTTGTAACGCTTTTCGCCCTAAGTGGGATGGGTATTCCCAGACGTGGGACCCGTGCTCACTACGCCACTGGAGTCAAGCTATCCTGGCTGATGACGGCTGATAGCCAGAAACCGGTCCTAGGATGCTTGATTCCGGTCCAGGGAAGACATGGCTTGGCAGTTCGGGCTGGACTGTTCCCATGAGGCACAGGGTCAAGACTGATTTGCATATGGCCATGTCTAAACTGGGGTGGTGTAGCGGGCAAAAGAACGATGGATTTAACCCAGATCTCTTGACTGGGGGAGAATGTCTGCATTGTCAGCATTCCGTCCATCAATTGTTTGTTGTAACGCTTTTCGCCCTAAGTGGGATGGGTATTCCCAGACGTGGGACCCGTGCTCACTACGCCACTGGAGTCAAGCTATCCTGGCTGATGACGGCTGATAGCCAGAAACCGGTCCTAGGATGCTTGATTCCGGTCCAGGGAAGACATGGCTTGGCAGTTCGGGCTGGACTGTTCCCATGAGGCACAGGGTCAAGACTGATTTGCATATGGCTATGTCTAAACTGGGGTGGTGTAGCGGGCAAAAGAACGATGGATTTAACCCAGATCTCTTGACTGGGGGAGAATGTCTGCATTGTCAGCATTCCGTCCATCAATTGTTTGTTGTAACGCTTTTCGCCCTAAGTGGGATGGGTATTCCCAGACGTGGGACCCGTGCTCACTACGCCACTGGAGTCAAGCTATCCTGGCTGATGACGGCTGATAGCCAGAAACCGGTCCTAGGATGCTTGATTCCGGTCCAGGGAAGACATGGCTTGGCAGTTCGGGCTGGACTGTTCCCATGAGGCACAGGGTCAAGACTGATTTGCATATGGCCATGTCTAAACTGGGGTGGTGTAGCGGGCAAAAGAATGATGGATTTAACCCAGATCTCTTGACTGGGGCAGAATGTCTGCATTGTCAGCATTCCGTCCATCAATTGTTTGTTGTAACGCTTTTCGCCCTAAGTGGGATGGGTATTCCCAGACGTGGGACCCGTGCTCACTACGCCACTGGAGTCAAGCTATCCTGGCTGATGACGGCTGATAGCCAGAAACCGGTCCTAGGATGCTTGATTCCGGTCCAGGGAAGACATGGCTTGGCAGTTCGGGCTGGACTGTTCCCATGAGGCACAGGGTCAAGACTGATTTGCATATGGCCATGTCTAAACTGGGGTGGTGTAGCGGGCAAAAGAACGATGGATTTAACCCAGATCTCTTGACTGGGGGAGAATGTCTGCATTGTCAGCATTCCGTCCATCAATTGTTTGTTGTAACGCTTTTCGCCCTAAGTGGGATGGGTATTCCCAGACGTGGGACCCGTGCTCACTACGCCACTGGAGTCAAGCTATCCTGGCTGATGACGGCTGATAGCCAGAAACCGGTCCTAGGATGCTTGATTCCGGTCCAGGGAAGACATGGCTTGGCAGTTCGGGCTGGACTGTTCCCATGAGGCACAGGGTCAAGACTGATTTGCATATGGCTATGTCTAAACTAGGGTGGTGTAGCGGGCAAAAGAACGATGGATTTAACCCAGATCTCTTGACTGGGGGAGAATGTCTGCATTGTCAGCATTCCGTCCATCAATTGTTTGTTGTAACGCTTTTCGCCCTAAGTGGGATGGGTATTCCCAGACGTGGGACCTGTGCTCACTACGCCACTGGAGTCAAGCTATCCTGGCTGATGACGGCTGATAGCCAGAAACCGGTCCTAGGATGCTTGATTCCGGTCCAGGGAAGACATGGCTTGGCAGTTCGGGCTGGACTGTTCCCATGAGGCACAGGGTCAAGACTGATTTGCATATGGCTATGTCTAAACTGGGGTGGTGTAGCGGGCAAAAGAACGATGGATTTAACCCAGATCTCTTGACTGGGGGAGAATGTCTGCATTGTCAGCATTCCGTCCATCAATTGTTTGTTGTAACGCTTTTCGCCCTAAGTGGGATGGGTATTCCCAGACGTGGGACCCGTGCTCACTACGCCACTGGAGTCAAGCTATCCTGGCTGATGACGGCTGATAGCCAGAAACCGGTCCTAGGATGCTTGATTCCGGTCCAAGGAAGACATGGCTTGGCAGTTCGGGCTGGACTGTTCCCATGAGGCACAGGGTCAAGACTGATTTGCATATGGCCATGTCTAAACTGGGGTGGTGTAGCGGGCAAAAGAACGATGGATTTAACCCAGATCTCTTGACTGGGGGAGAATGTCTGCATTGTCAGCATTCCGTCCATCAATTGTTTGTTGTAACGCTTTTCGCCCTAAGTGGGATGGGTATTCCCAGACGTGGGACCCGTGCTCACAACGCCACTGGAGTCAAGCTATCCTGGCTGATGACGGCTGATAGCCAGAAACTGGTCCTAGGATGCTTGATTCCGGTCCAGGGAAGACATGGCTTGGCAGTTCGGGCTGGACTGTTCCCATGAGGCACAGGGTCAAGACTGATTTGCATATGGCCATGTCTAAACTGGGGTGGTGTAGCGGGCAAAAGAACGATGGATTTAACCCAGATCTCTTGACTGGGGTAGAATGTCTGCATTGTCAGCATTCCGTCCATCAATTGTTTGTTGTAACGAAAGAAAAAATAGGGCACATTCTTAATGACTTCTCAAATCCTCTTCTATTTCATTAAAAAATTCTGACATGCTGACTGAAACATGCACTTTCAATACCAGCAGCAGACTTCCCTGGTGAGCAGTAGCTTTACTACAGTGATCTAATAAGCAACTAGAGTGCTAACATTCTGAATTTATGGCAAATGTGTGACACATCTGAATGCCTTCTTGATGGAACCAAAGTAAAAAACTGAAAGTATTTCCTACTGAGAAGACTGCAGTAAATGAGATTAGGAAACTTCATAACAAATAAATCTCCCAAGATGGCCAACAGAGACAAAAGAGCCCAAATGTAGCCCAAATATCACCCAGATGTAGCCCAAGTATAGCCCAATGACAGAATGTCCCAGAGTGTTCTTAAGAACAACTAGAGCGCTTACTGTCTTACTTATGACAAAAGTATGGCACACCTGAAGCCATCTTGATTGGAATAAACTGGTAACACTTAAAACATTTAATTTAAAAAGGAACACAATGCGGGGGTTCATTTTGCCATAGAAATTATGATTAGTGCTGAAGAAAGAGAAATTAGGGCACATTTTGACTTCTCAAATCCTTTTCTATTTCATTAAAAAATTCTGATATGCAGACTGAAACATGCACTTTTAATACCAGCAGCAGACTTCCGTGGTGAGCAGTAGCTTCACTACAGTTATCTAATGAGCAACTAGAGTGCTAACATTCAGAATTTATGGCAAATGTGTGACACATCTGAATACCTTCTTGATGGAATCAAAGTAAAAACCTGAAAGCATTTCCTACTGAGGAGACTGCAGTAAATGAGGAAATGAGGAAACTTCATAACAAATAAATCTCTCAAGATGGCCACCAGAGACAAAAGAGCCCAAATGCAGCACAAATATCACCCAGATGTGGCCCACATGTAGCCCAATGACAGAAGTGTGCAAAACACTTATTTTTTGTGTATTTGCAGTGTTATATAGTGCAGACTTGTCAGGTATTGGAGTGCTTTACATGAGCATTGGTTACATCACACAAGATCAAATTCATTTTGGTTGTTGACATGGGGAGATTCAGTGATTTGACCAGAATCACAGAATGTTGAGCTGAAGCAGAAACTCCAACCTGGTTCCCCAGTTGCAAAGTCTGCAGCTCTGGAAGTAACACTACATCCTCTCCCCTAGGTGCAACATTTAATCAAGTGGTCAACTGGATAAAAAAACATAAAGATTACAAATAATTTAAAAGTTCTTTGTCGCTATTTGAAAACTCAGAAAATATGTCCTCATTTTAGTTTTTTAGAGCACTAACCATAATTTTGATGCAAATAAGACCCTCTCATACATGTAATTTCTAAAGGAAATACTCTAGGTATTACAGTTTTGATTACATCAAGATGACGTCAGGCGTTCCACACTTTTGTAATAAATATAGAATGTTAGCAATCTAGTTGTTCATTGGGATACTGTTGAGAGGCAGAGGCCAGGGGCATGGACTCTGAAAATTGAAGGCAAGTAGAAGAGTGCAGATGCAACAATTTGACCACACTGGGCAGGCAGGAAGGGCAGTGGCAGCACAACAGACTATGGAGGGCAGTGGAAAGGGGGGCAGGGGCAACAAACCAACAATACAGGACTGGCAAGAGAGGCTGTGGCAATATAATAGACCATTGTGGGCAGAAGGAAGAGGCAGTAGTAGTACAACCATACATGCCAACAGACCCGTTTCAGCCAGGAAACGTCCAATGTTTTTAAGCTCAAATGGGCTTTATTTGATCTGTATCCTGTCTACAATCTCCTCTTTTTCAATGTAACTCAAAGGGGAAAATCAATACCCCAGTTTTTATTTTGAAATCTCCCTCTTACCAAGTTCAAAATGTTCACAAGTACGGTACATTGGATCATGGTAGGCAGGAGGAATTGGGGTAGGGACATGGACTCGGATAACAGAGGACAGGAGGGACATGGAGAGGTGCACCAAACTGACCCTACAGGGCAGGCATCAGGGTTTGCAGCAGCACAATACACCACACAGCGCATGCGGGACGGGAGTGCAGCACAACAATCCATAGAAAGCAATAGGGAGGGGACAGGACCATGCACATGGACAACAGAGAACAGAGGGGAAAGAGGCAATGGTAGCTAGCTGACCATAATGGACAGACAGGAGAGAAAGCTGCAGCATAACAGACCATAAAGGGCAGGAGGGACGGATCAGGGGCATTACAATGGAACAAACAAGCCAGGATGGAGGGAATAGGGGTCTGCACATGGAAACAGAGGGCTGGGGGCAAGGGGGCAGGGCAGGAGCAGCAAGATGACCATGGAGGTCAGGCAGGATGGGCACTAGAAACAAGACACACCATGGAGAGCAACAATGAGACTATGATGGCATACACACAGACCATGGAGAGAAGGTGGGAGGGGGTCAGGGGCAGCTAGCTGACCACACAGGGAATGTGGGAGGGGCCATGGCAGCACAGAAGACCATGCATGGCAAGCGGGAGGGTTAGTGGCAGCACAATGGCTATGATGGGCAAGAAGTAGGGTGCAGGGGCATGCACAAAGGACCATGGAGGATAGAAGGGACGGTCAGGACCTGGGCCCAGACAAGAGAGTTCAGGGGAAGGGGCCTCACACCAGACCGCACAAGGCAGGCAGGAGGAGCAGTTGCAGCACAACAGACCAGGGAGGGCAGAAGGGTGTGGCGGTAAAATGGACCATGGAGGACAGGAGGAAGGGGATAGGGGCATGGGGTGTGGACAGGCAGGGTAGAGGTGGCACGGACAGGTTACAGTCATCTGACAATGCTAGGCAGGTGGGAGGGGAGTGGCAGCTCAACGGAACACTCAGTGTAGATAGGAGTGGCAGGTCCATGGAACATGGTTGGGCTAAAAGGATGGAGCAGGGGCATGCACAAAGACATCGGAGGGCAGGGGGAAAGAGAATAGGGGCAGCAAGCTAAGCACAGAGGCTAAGCAGGAGGTCAATGATGGGCCATAGAATTGGGCAATGGAGGGCAGGAGGAGTGGACTGGTACACCATGCTAAATGGAGGGCAGTGGCAGCACATCAGACCATGCATGGCAGGAGGGAGGAGGCTAGTCCATGGATTCAGACAACAGAGGATAGGTAGGAGGTGGATGGGGCAGCAAGCTAACTGTTCAGAGAAGGTGGGTATTAGGAACTGTATTGTTTTTAAAATGTGAGTGTGTGCGAACTACTTAAAACATGAACAAGTATGCAGCATAATCTCACTTTTATTCAGGAAGAAGAGGACGTTTGTGAATGTGACTCCGGCTCACTTGGCAGAAACTCCCCCTGACCCTCCACCCCCCCATCTCAAAATGTAATGCCCGTGAAAAGGGTAGGTGGACGCAGTGTTATATAGAACGTAGTCCTGAGAGCACGATTGAAAATGAAAACTAGATATAGTATATGGTATAAACTATGCACCAAAAAATGTGATATAAGATGAACCGGGGTGTGAAATATAATATGCAATACATTGTGCGCAATGATAGATTCATTGGAGAGCGCGAGATAGCACAGGCACTAGCACGTGCTATGCGATATGCGCCTTGGAGTGTAAAATGCACAGGGCAGTGTTGTGTAACCTAACTAGTCTCTAAAGTTGTAATATAAAATATGTGCTGGGGAGTGTAATGTTGCATATGCACTGTGACAAAGATATGGATCCCAGATTGTAATATGTATGGCATAGCGCTGTGCGTTATAATATAGGCATCGAGGAAGGCATGTTAGATGGGGCAATATAACCTGTGCGAAGGCAAGTGTGGCATGACATATTCACGGGGTGGTGTTACAGTGCACATTGGCTAGAGAGTGTCATAGCATACGCACTAGCTGGTGGAATACAAAACAGAGGTGTGAGGCACTCGGCGGGCACTGGTGGGTGTAACACAGCATTGGGCTCAGCCAGGAGCACGCTGTGACTCTCAAGTGAGGTTTGTCTCTTTTCCAGAGAGTAAAATAAAAAGTATTACACATCCGGCGGTGGATGTGTGTTTTATTAACCGTGAAGGGGGTTTCTTGCATAGTTTGGTCGAATTTTTGTCGAATCCCCTTTGAATGGCTTGGTGACGTGTATATTAAATGTGCCCGTCAATAGCTACCCATGTTTGTATAAATAAACGACAAGGGTGTCTACTTGGAGAGTACCCACTGGCGGGGGCGCCGGGATTAGGCACGGTAGGGCGTCAGACACGTCAGAGCTTCACTAGCAGTGTAAATACATTCCATGTGGATTCATTCTATGCATAGTCGCCTTTTAATGAATATCACGCAAATCGTCATGGTGATAGGTACATACGGTTTGTCCAGCATGTCCTAGGTGTTTCTATAAATATATTTTTTTAAAATATTAAAAAACATAGGCCGGCCCCGTGGGATGGGGTCCCCGGGGCCATAAGTGGCCTGAGGAGGGGGGCAACGCAGCCCCCTCCTAAAGAATAAAAAAAAAAAAGGCCATGACCCGGGGGTTGTGGTCTCCGGGGCCGATTAAGGCCTTGGGAGGGCCAAATTAATTTTTTTTAACAAAAAAAATTAGGGTGCAGGGCCTGGGGGATGGGGTTCCCAGGGCCAGTTAATTAGAAAAAGAAGGGGGGCCACACAGCCTTCCTTCTTAAAAAAAATAAAATAAATAAAAGACCGGCATCGCGCCGGAGGCCACGCCCCCTCCTTGCAGCACTTTGCAAACGTGCCCCCATGCCAGTTGTAAGTTGGGGAATTAAGTCCCCTTCAATACTGAGGGTCTCTGAGGGCCAACTAGCCCAACAGGTATCTCCAGTATGCACCAGGGAGCTGCGTTGCAGACAGGTGCTCTGAGGCCATGCCCCTTTTTACACCTCTATGCAACGCAGCTCTGTGGTGCTTACTGGAGGTACCTAGTGGGCTAGTTTGACCATAGGGACCCTTAGGATTCAAGGGGACTTAATCTCTCAACTTATAACGGCCACAGGGCGCGTTTACAGTGGTGAAGGGAGGGGACTGGGCCTGAGGTGACGTGTGCAAACACGCCCTGTGGCACGTTTTAAGTTGGGGAAATAATTCCCTTTCAATCCTGAGGGACCCTGGGGGCCAACTAGACCACCAGGTGCTTCCAGTAAGTGCCACTGCTCTGCATTGCAGAGAGGTGGTACAGGCCGTGCCCCTTTTTACACCTCTCTGCAATGGCGCTTACTGGACGTACCTAGTGGGCTATTTTGCCCCTAGGGATCCTCAGGATTCAAGGGGACTTAATCTCCCAACTTAAAAAACGGCCACAGGGCGTGTTTACACAGTGGGGAAGGGAGGGGACGGGGCCTGAGGTGACGTGTGCAAACACGCCCTATGGCGCGTTTTAAGTTGGGGAAATAATTCCACTTCAATCCTGAGGGCCCCTGGGGGCTAACTCGCCCACCAGGTGCTTCCAGTAAGCGCCACTGAGCTGCGTTGCAGAGAGGTGGTCCAGGCTGTGCCACTTTTTACACCTTTCTGCAACGCAGCTCTGTGGCGCTTACTGGAGGTACCTAGTGGGCTAGTTGGACCCTAGGGACCTTCAGGATTCAAATGAACTTAATCTCCCAACTAAAAACGGCCACAGGGCGTGTTTACACAGTGGTGAAGGGAGGGGACGGGGCCTGAGTTAACGTGTGCAAACAAGCCCTGTGGCGCATTTTAAGTTGGGGAAATAATTCCCCTTCAATCCTGAGGGACCCTGGGGGCCAACTAGCCCACCAGGTGCTTCCAGTAAGCGCCACTGCGCTGCAGAGAGGTGGTCTAGGCCGTGCCCCTTTTTACATCTCTCTGCAACGCAGCTCTGTGGCGCTTACTGGAGGTACCTAGTGGTCTAGTTGGACCTAGGGACCCTCATGATTCAAGGGGATTTAATCTCCCAACTTAAAACGGCCACAGGGCGTGTTTACACAGTGGGGAAGTGAGGGGATGGGGCCTGAGGTGACGTGTGCAAACACGCCCTGTGGCGCATTTTAAGAGGTAGTTTTAATCCCCTGCCCTATTATATACTAGGGGCTTACAGAGGAGGTCATGCTGATCACAGGGGGACCCCAACGCATAGTGTTCCCTAGTGTTTGTAGGTGTTTTCACTGTATTCTGAGTGTCTTTTAACATAGCACTGGCTCTAGGTTTAGTTAGTCAGACTCAGTTACCACCAGTATCCGTCTGAAAAAGTTGAGGGTACAGGATGATTTTGCAACAAGGCTCCTTTCTGCTCTTCTCTTTGTTCTTTCTGCACGTTATCCTTCTTCCTGCACTTTTCTTCGTCTTTAAGGACTTCTGTTGCTTCTTTCTGTAATTCTTTTTTTTCTTTCTGTGCGTTTTTTCTTCTTTCTTCACATGTCCTATCTCTGTAGGCATAGTTAGGAATTAGCCTTTAAAAAACCTTTGAAATCAGTGATGTCATGAGTGATGTCACTGACCATGTCATGAGTGATGTAATATGTGACGTCATCAGCAGTGCATTGCGGGCGCGCGAGTTATAGTTAGCTGAACTAACTATAACGGGGGAATTTCAATGGTTTTGTATGAGTGAAAAGTCCAGCTAACTATAACGCCCCTGAAACCTATGGTTTTTCAGTTAATTTCTAAGGTTTTTTAAATGCTAATTCCTAACTATAACGTGCCTGAAACCTATGGTTTTTTCAGTGAATATATATATATATATATATATATATATATATATATATATATATATTCACTGAAAAAACCATAGGTTTCACACACGTTATAGTTAGGAATTAGCATTTAAAAAACCTTGCAAATTCACTGAAAAAACCATAGGTTTCACACATGTTATAGTTAGTGGAAATTTTACTGATAAAAAACCAATGAAATTCCCCTGTTATAGTTAGTGCAGGCAACTATAACTCACGCGACCGCGAACGTGTGTGAAACCTATGGTTTTTTCAGTGAATTTGTATGGTTTTTTAAATGCTAAGTTACTTTACGCCATTCGTGGCGTGCGCGCCCACTTAACGCAGTTCGTTCCGTGCGCGCACGGTGCGCTTCGCGCACTGCGCACCCACTTTACGCAGTTAGTGCCGTGCACGCACGGTGGGCGCGCGGTGCGCTACGCGCACCGCGTGCCCACGTTACGGTAGATGGGCCATGTACGCACGATGCGCTTCGCGCACCGTGCGCACATGGAGGACATATGATGCACTTCGTTTTGAAAGGTAATATTTTAATTTTTCGTAATTTTTATAAGCCATGCACACGGGGTGGAGAGAGTGTGGATAATTTTTTTTTCTATTATTATTTTTTTAAATATTATAGTTTATCTCACATGTAATAAGCCATGCACAATTGGTAGCCTTCGGCCATCAATTGCACACGGGGTGGGGAGAGTGTGGATAATTTTTTTTTTTAATAATTTTTTACCGTACGCGTACGGTAAGCGTAATCGGCAAAATTGCCGAAAAAATAAAAATTCCGTTTTTGGCCTTGGGGGATCTTTGGGGACTCCCTCAACATGGCTATGTGTGTGGAAGCTGTCTAAACAGCCCCTTTACATGTTTTTGGGCTTTATATTATAAACATCACTCTCAGTGCGAGAGAGAAAATGGCGGCCGCCGCTTCCTGGTTTCGGCCGATTCGAATGTTTACTAAGATCTAAGAGCCAATCAGAATCGCGCTCGCGCACGCCACCGTACGCGTACGGTAAGCGCACCGTAAGCGCACCGTAAGCTGGCTCAGATATATATATTGATTTAAAGGCTATTTTCTCAGAATCTACTGAACAGATTTACACCAAACCTACAAAAGGCACTTCCTTGACCTGAGGACTACCTCTCTGCCAAATTTCTAGTAATTCTGTTCAGCCGTTCGGGCTGTAGCCCTGTCTAAAGGTCCTATGGAAAAATGCATGGGAAAAACGCGTTTTGGGACCCCCCTTTTATCTCAGCCCCCGCTTGACGAATCCCCCCGAGACTTTCAGGGTAGGAGCGGAGCGTAGCGCCCCACCTATTTTGAAAAATTCGCGAGGATTCGTTGACCGGCGCCAAAGTTATTCAAAATAGAATGTTGCGGATTTCCTATGGAAACGTGGTCCTAACTATAACTACCTACTGGCGACCGCCAGTAGGTAATATATTCAAAAAACCACGAGTCCACCAGCCGTTGCTCCACAATGCCACGGGTGCTGCTCAGCGCATGGAGGTTTGCGCAATTCTATTCCTCACCTCAGGCTCACTTGTCAAAGGAACCTTTCCAACAGAGCGCACACGAGAGCCATCTGTTTTACTAGCAGGATTTGCAATTTATTTTCGTCCTTTTTGCATTAAAGTTGACAAACGCGTTTCGGCGTGACCGCCTTCGTCAGTGTCTACTTAACTAATTCAACATGTACCTTTTAAATAAAGTTGTACCATGAAATGAAAAACGAGTGATTTGTGATTTGCAGTAGAAACAAAAGAAAGCACATATGCAATGAACATTATCGTTTTTCGCGGCGGCCATTTTGTAACAGTCAGCCTCATCTGGTTATCGCTGAATGCAGCAGGCAAAACATGTCATTTCAACATAAATGTTTTAGCAGCAACATCTGACAATTATTTGTACACTTTTAAAATTCAAGTGTTACTATTGCCTGCCAATTTTTCTCTAACATTAAAGAATAGTTTATACACTTTTAAAATTCAAGTGTTACTATTGCCTGCCATCTTCTTTCTTCCATTAAGCCCTGAATGGGCTGGCTATTTCGCAAAAAATGAATATATTTAATGATATATCTATCTAATTTGAGCATTCGCAATCAGAAAACAAATTACACAATTACGACAATCTCATGTTTATACATTCATATATATATGACCATATACTGAATATCTAAGATACCATCTTTTTATCAAGTACTCTTATTTGATTTGATGGGACTCCATTCTATCCTATATGGACCCACATTTCTTCTTCATTGTTGAGTCCTTTTGGACATTTGGTTTGCATTTTGATAATGCATTTCGATTCTAGTACACGCAATTTCTTCACTCGGTATCCCCCTCTTTCAGATTTTCCAATCTGATCCAGACAGAAGAACGTAAGAAGATTGCTATTGTGTTTCATCTCGAAGTGGCGTGCAACTGGATAGTTTTGGTCTTTATTGTTTATTGCCCTCAGGTGTTCTAAAATTCTTTTCTTTGTTGGGTGGATCGTGCTGCCCACATATTGCTTGCCACATGGGCACACTAAACAATAGACTGTAAAATCTGAATTACAATTCAAAAGTTTGGAGATCGGAGTTCTTCCTTTCTTTCCTGGTATCTGATAATCTTTAACTTTGGGGCCCGCAGGATTGTATTTGCATGCTTTGCATTTCATGCAAGAGAAGAAACCCTTGATGGATATTGGTTTCTTCCTTCTGGGTGAATAATGACTGTTCACCAAATGGTCTTTCAGGGAATTCCCTCTTCTATAGGTCACAAGAGGGTTGTCAGTTAATTTGTTTCCCACTACATGATCAGCTTTCAGTATCCTCCAATTTCTTCTGAGGATCTGAAACACTTGAGAAGACTTGTCGTTAAAATTAGTGATAACTCTGATGGTTTCATCTTTGTATCTTTCCTTATCCACAAGTAGATGTTGCCTCTCTATGGATTCGCATTGGAGTTCAGCTTTATCTAAGATGCCTTTACAATAGCCTCTCTTTTTAAATCTTAATTTAGCCTGGCTAACTGCTTTGTTGTATTCTGGGGTAGTAGAACAATTACGTTTCATTCTTAGAAACTCTCCTAAGGGTATATTATTCACTACACTTCTCGGATGACAACTTCCTGCATGGAGAATGGTGTTTCCTGCAGTTGGTTTTCGATAAAGTGTTGTTTCTATGTTATTTCCTTCAATATATACCCTTAAGTCTAGATATACTACCTCCTCCTTGCTGATACAACTTGTGAATTCGCGTAGCTGGGGGCGAAGCACGTTCCCATCGCCGTACCTTGCTTTTGCAAATAAATTTGTCCAGAAAATACAAAGATGTTATGTGTTAAGCAAAATTCAGTTAGTTCCATTAGCATCTCATTATGTTTCTGATACTTCAATGGTCTTTTACTCAAGAAAAATTTGATTGCTTCTAGGCCTTTTACATGATTTATAGAGGTGTATAGACTGGCAATATCCAATGTTATCAATAACATAATGGGCTCCCATGTTATACCCTCTATGATGCGCAAAAAGTCTTTCGTATCACGTAGATACGAGGTCAAGTCTTTCACCATAGGAGAAATAAAATGGTCAATATATATAGAAGTATTCTCCAATAAACTGTTCTTTGAAGATACGATCGGCCGCCCTGGAGGCCATACTGTACTTTTATGCACTTTCGGCAAATGGTAAAAGGTTGCCAGTTCCGGATGCTCACATTTTAAAAAATTCCAGTCATCCTGATCGAGAGTACCCTCATTTCTCCATTTGGTGATGAGTTCATGAAAATCCAATATGCTTTTCTCATATTCCTGTTTATTTATGGGAATGTAATGTTCCATTTTATTAAGTTGGGACAATGCTTCGTCCTCATACTGTGTCTTCTTTAGGATCACTACATTACCCCCTTTGTCTGAGGGCTTAATCATGATCGTTTCATCTCTTTATAGTTCCTCAATAGCTTCCCATTGCTCTCGTGTTAGATTCTTTCTTCTGGCATTAAAGTTCTCTTTTTAAAGTTTTTTCAACTCATCAATTACCACATCATGGAACGTGTCGATCGCATCATATGCTGTTCGAGGAATAGTTTTGGACTTGACTTTCAAATTACTCTTGCATCCTTTCTGTGTGATGCCACTCTCTTCCAATCTTTGGGTTGTACCCATCTCTTGTTGTTCATCTTCCAATTCATGTAGTAACAGGATAGTTTGTATATCAGTTCCTGTTAGTTCTTCCAAATATTCTTTTTCCACTGGCATTTGTGGCTGATCTTTCTTGGGATACAATAAATGCAATTTCATCAATTTGATTTTTCTGACGAATTTGTAAATGTCGATACGCATCTGCGTATAATCAAAAGACGGTGTGGGGCAAAATGTAAGGCCTAGTTGTAGGATATTTAATTCAGTTTCCGTCAAGTTTCTATCTGACAGATTGATTACAGTTTGCTCCTTTTTGCTTAATTTCACCGCCCCCCCCGTTTGCTGCGTGTCACAATTGGGGTGGAACGTTCCATTTCTGCCTTTCTTGCCCCTCCTCGTCTTCCTCCTCTTCCTCCCCTTATTTCTGGTGGATGTGTGCGTTGAGCCGGTCTTTGTCTCAGATCTCTCATGAGCTCGTACTCCTGAAAAAATGTTGGTGGCTTGCTTGCGCCTCTGGTCTCCAAGTCGCTGGATGTTTGTTCATTGCATATGTGCTTTCTTTTGTTTCTACTGCAAATCACAAATCACTCGTTTTTCATTTCATGGTACAACTTAATTTAAAAGGTACATGTTGAATTAGTTAAGTAGACACTGACGAAGGCGGTCACGCCGAAACGCGTTTGTCAACTTTAATGCGAAAAGGACGAAAATAAATTGCAAATCCTGCTTGTAAAACAGATGGCTCTCGTGTGCGCTCTATTGGAAAGGTTCCTTTGACAAGTGAGCCTGAGGTGAGGAATATATATATATATATATATATATATATATATATATATATATATATATATATATATATATATATATATATTTTTTTTTTGCAGCAATGGGGTTTAATGCCGGATCGCACAGCAGCGGGTGCGAGCGTGGGGCCAAACCCGGGCCAAGTTCAATTTTATGACAAGAGACGCCGCACTCTGGAACCAGTTATTTTTTAAAGCTTTATTTTTGCAAAGCCCAGTCTGTCAAACCAACGCGTTTCGGCCATGACGGCCTTTCTCACGTGAGAAAGGCCGTCATGGCCGAAACGCGTCGGTTTGACAGACTGGGCTTTGCAAAAATAAAGCTTTAAAAAATAACTGGTTCCAGAGTGCAGCGTCTCTTGTCATAAAAAAATATATATATATATATATATATATATATATATATATATATATATATTACCCACTGGTGGTCGCCAGTAGGTAGTTATAGTTAGGACCTAGTTACCATAGGAAAATCGCAACATTCTATTCCCAATAACATTGGCGCCGATTGACGAATCTTCGCAAACTTTTCAAAACTCGTGGGGCGCTCCGGACCGCTCCTAACTTAAAAGTTTCAGGGTGATTCGGCAAGCCGAGAAAAAAGGGGGGTCCCAAAACGTGTTTTCTCCATGCAATTTTCCATAGGAAACTTTAGACACGGCTACAGCCCAAACTGCTGAACAGAATTACACCAAATGTGGCAAAAATATAGCCCTTGGTTCAGAAAGAGACCTTTTTGTTAAATGGTGTAAATCCGTTCAGTAGTTTTTTAAATATTAATGGAAATAGAAATATATATAATTGGGCGGAGCCTAACCACATGTCTCATCGTGAGATCTGATTGGCTGTCAGTACTTCATCCAAGAAGTGTTGGCAGCCATCTTTGGACCAATATACATGATAGCACCTCATTAAAAAACATTGCAGTTAATAGAAGGTTTTAAGGCTTTAGTTACATTATAAAAAATTTATTGATGGTACCATACTCATTTTAGGAATTGTGGTGTGTTCTAAGGTGATTTTACCATGTGAAAAAGCCTTCTGCTGGGATATCATGAATCATGTTTGAGAGAACTATTTTCTCATGCTTTTCCCACAGAGGTTTGGAAGGTGATCTATAAGCTAAACTGAGAGCATATTTTCTGTAAATTCACATTATCTCTCTCAGTCATGTGAGAATGAAGTCTGACATTCTCCCTAAAACATGTACATCCAACAAGGGCAGAGACTGTCAGTTGATTCCTTTGTGTTCTACTGCAGCTTCCCAGAGTGTTCTAACCTCTTCTGTGCCCATGACGAGATAGTCTCGTCATGGAGCACGGTCGCGCTGTGCCCATGACGAGACTATCTCGTCATGAACCCCACCCACTAATTAAACGCCCGGCACAGGAGGGGGAAAGGGCGTGGCACAGAAGGGGCTAAAGAACAACTGGAGCCCTAACAGTCCTTCTTATGACAAACGTATTGCACACCTGAAGCCATCTTGATTGGAATAAAGTGGTAACTCTTAAAACATTTAATTTAAAAAGGAACAAAATGAGGGGGTTCATTTTGCCATATAAAGTATATTTAGTGATGCAGAAAGAAAAAATAGGGCACATTCTTAATGACTTCTCAAATCCTCTTCTATTTCATTAAAAAATTCTAACATGCTGACTGAAACATGCACTTTGAATACCAGCAGCAGACTTCCCTGGTGAGCAGTAGCTTTACTACAGTGAGCTAATGAGCAACCAGAGTGCTAACATTCAGAATTTATGGCAAATGTGTGACACATCTGAATGCCTTCTTGATGGAATCAAAGTAAAAAACTGAAAGTATTTCCTACTAAGGAGACTGTAGTAAATGAGGAAATTAGGAAACTTCATAACAAATAAGTCTCCCAAGATGGCCACCAGAGACAAAAGAGCCCAAATGTAGTACAAATATCATCCAGATGTAGCCCACGTATAGTTCAATGACAGAATGTCCCAAAGTGTTCCTAAGAACAACTTGAGCGCTTACTGTCTTACTTATGACAAAAGTATGGCATACCTGAAGCCATCTTGATTGGAATAAACTGGTAAAACTTAACCCCTTGCGTGCTCATGACGAGCTGGACTCGAGGATAATTTCAGCCATGAGGATCATTTCAGTTTCCCTTGCTATGTGCTCAGGAGGTTTTCTCAGCCCCCTGAGCATGTAGAAAGACGGGAGAGAATCACCCCTTTCCAATGGTACCACAATGGATCCCCAGTGGATCCCTGCTTGGGGATTGCCACAGGAGGTGATCCCCAAGCAGGGATTTTATAATCATTTATTCATTAGGGGTGGGGGCTGACCAAAACGGGCATGGCGATGCCCCCACCCCGGCACACAATTAAGTCTTTCTGCCCCCCCCCTGGGGGGCAGATGGGGCAGCAGCCCCCAATCTGCCCCCCGGGGGTAGAAAGCACACTAGACACAAGGGATTTTATAATAATGTATTCATTAGGGGTGGAGGCTGCCTAAAATAGGCATGCCGATGCCCCCACCCCCCTGGCCACAAAATTAGTCTTTCTGCCCCCCCTGGGGGGCAGATGGGGCAATAGCCCCCATCTGCCCCCCCGGGGGCAGAAAGCCCACTAAACGCCAGGGATTTTGTTTTTGCACATCTTCTTTTTTAGGGTGGGCTGCCCAAAATGGGCATGCCAATGCCCCAACCCCCTCCACCATTACAGCTTTTCTGCCCCCCCTGGGGAGCAGATGGGGCAGTAGCACCCAATCTGCCCCCCCCGGGTGGCAGAAAGTTCACGCGACGTCAGGGATTTTTTTTGCGCAATTTTTTTAGGTTGGGGCTGCCCGAAACGGGCACACCAATTCCCCCACCCCCCACCATCATTACTGCCTTTCTGCCCCCCCGTGGGGGTAACAAGCCCACTAGACGCCAGGGTTAGTTTGGGGCAAATTTGAATTAGGGTGGGGGCTGCCCAAAATGGGCATGCCATTCCCCCACCCTGTCTCCCGCAAAAATTACAGCCTTCCTGCCCCCTGCGGGGCAGATGGGGCAGTAGCCCCCAATCTACGCCCCCAGGGGGGGGCAAAAAGCCCACTAGACGCCAGGGACTTTTTTGGGCAAATTTTTATTAGGGTGGGGGCATTGGCATGCCCGTTTTTGGCAACCCCCATCCTAATTAAAATTTGCCAAAAAAAATCCCTGGCGTCTAGTAGGCTTTCTGTTCTCCCTGGGGGGCAGATGGTGGCATTAGCCCCTAATCTGCACCCCCGGGGGGCAAAAAGCCCATTAGTCATCAGGGATTTTTTTTAGGCAAATTTGAATTAGGGTAGGGGCTGCTCAAAACAGGCATGCCCATGCCCTCAAACCCTCCCCTGCAAAAATGACAGCCTTCCTACCCCCCCTGGTGGGCAGATGTGGGCATTAGCCCCCAATATGCCCCCCGGGGGCAAAAAGCCCAGTAGACGCCAGGGATTTTTTAGGCAAATTTTAATTAGGGTGGTGGCATTGGCATGCCCATTTTGGGCAGCCCCCACCCTAATTAAAATTTGCCCAAAAAACTCCCTGGCATCTAGTGGACTTTTAGCCCCCCCTGGGGGGCAGATGGGGCCATTAGCCCCCAATCTGCCCCGCCGGGGGGCATAAAGCCCTCTAGATGCCAGGGTTTTTTCGCTGTAAATTTGAATTAGAATGGGGCAGCCCAAAATGGGCATGCCCAGGCCCCCACCCCCTACCCCGCAAAAATTACAGCCTTTCTGCCCCCCAGGGGGGCAGATGGGCAGTAGCTCCCAATCTACCCCCCTGGGGGGGGCAAAAAGCACACTGGACGCCAGGGATTTTTTTGGGCACATTTTTATTAGGGTGGGGCATTGGCATTCCCATTTTTGGCAACCCCCACCCTATTTAAAATTAGCCCCCAATCTGCAGCCCCAGGGGGTGCAAAAATTTGATTTAGAGTGGGGCAGCCCAAAACAGGCATGTCCATGCCCCCACCCCCTCCCCCACAAAAATTGCAGCCTTCCTGCCCTCCTGGGGAGCAGATGGGGCAGTAGCCACCAATCTGCCCACCGGGGTGGCAGAAAGCCAACTAGATGCCAGGGATTTTGGCATGCCTGTTTTATGCAACCCCCACCCAAATTAAAATTTTCTCTAAAAAATCCCTGGTGTCTAGTAGGCTTTCTGCCCCCCCTGGGGGGCAGGTGGGGGCATCAGCCCGGTGATGCCACAACTTTCTCACACAAAAATGTGTGAAAAAAGTGATTTTTTCAGCTAAAATTGAGGTTTGCAGGGGATTCTGGGTAAGGAAACGTTGGGGGATCTACGCAAGCCATACCTCCCTGGAAGCTCCTGGGTGTCTAGTTTTCAGAAATGTGTGGGTTTGGTAGGTTTCCCTAGATGGCTGCCGAGCATAGGGTCAAAAACTCAGGTGACCCCCCTTGCAAAACCAGGTGGTTTTGAGATAGGCAATTTTGATGGTGCCTCACTACGTTTTGGGCCCTTGCCTGTCGCGGGTACTTGGGCCTCTCACACAAGTGAGGCACCATTTTTACCGGGAGATCGGGGGAATGCTGGGTGGTGGTAAATTTGTGTGAGCCCGGTGATGCCACAACTTTCCCACACAAAAATGTGTGAAAAAAGTGATTTTTTTCAGCTAAAATTGAGGATTGCAGGGGATTCTGGGTAAGGAGAAGGTTGGGGGATCCACGCAAGCCATACCTCCCTGGAAGCCCCCGGGTGTCAAGTTTTACAGAAATGCGTGGGTTTGGTAGGTTTCCCTAGATGGCCGCCGAGCACGGGACCAAAAACCCAGGTGACCCCCATGCAAAACCAGGTGGTTTTGAGATAGGCAATTTAGATGTCGCCTCACTACGTTTTGAACCCTTGCCTGTCGCGGGTACTTGGGTCTCCCACACAAGTGAGGCACCACTTTTATCAGGAGACCTGGGGGGATGCTGGGTGGTAGAAAAGTTGTGTGAGCTCAGTGATGCCCCAACTTTCCCACACAAAAATGTGTGAATACAGTGATTTTTTTCAGTTAAAATTGAGGTTTGCAGGGGATTCTGGGTAAGGAAACGTTGGGGGATCCACGCAAGCCATACCTCCCTGGAAGCCCCCGGGTGTCTAGCTTTCAGAAATGTGTGGGTTTGGTAGGTTTCCCTAGGTGCCAACAGAGCTAGGGTTCACAAACTACAGCTAGGCACTTTGCCCAAAAAGGGTCATTTTTCACTGCGAAATTGAGGTGTGACCACATAGTATTTTGCGCCATTTCTAGTCGCGGGCACTAGGCCAACCCACACATGTGAGGTACCATTTTTCTCGTAAGACTTTGGGGAACGCGGGGTGGGTTGAAAATTGTGGAGCCACACAGATTCCAGAACGTTCCACCACAGAAATGTGGGGAAAATGTGTATTTTTTACACATTTTTAGGTTTGCAATGGATTCTGGGTAACAAAACCTGGTGGGAGGCAGTCAAGACACCCCATCCTGGATTCCCCTGGGTGTCTAGTTTTCAAAAATGTATAGGTTTGCTAGGTTTCCCTAGGTGCCGGCAGAGCTAGGGTTCACAAACTACAGCTAGGCACTTTGCCCAAAAAGTCTCATTTTTCACTGCGAAATGGAGGTGTGACCACGTTGAGTTTTGCGCCGTTTCCTGTTGCGGGCACTAGGCCAACCCACACAAGTGAGGTACCATTTTTCTCGTAAGACATTGAGGAACGCGGGGTGGGTAGAAATTTGTGGATCCACGCAGATTCCAGAACTTACCACTACAGAAATGTGAGGAAAATGTGGTTTTTTGGACAATTTGTAAGGTTTGCTAGGGATTCTGGGTAACAGAACCTGGTGGGAGGCAGCTAAGTCACCCCATCCTGGATTCCCCTGGGTTTCTACTTTTCTCAAATGTATAGGTCTGCTAGGTTTCCATAGGTGCCGGCAGAGCTAGGGTTCAAAAACTACAGCTTGGCACTTTGCAAACAAGGGTCATTTTTCACTGCGAAATTGAGGTGTGACCATGTCGTGTTTTGCGCCGTTTCCTGTTGCAGGCACTAGGCCGACCCGCACAAGTGAGGTACCATTTTTCTCATAAGACTATGGGGAACACGGGGTGGGTGGGAATTTGTGGATCCACACAGAATCCAGAACTTTCCACCACAGAAATGTGGGGAAAAAGTGTTTTTTTGACAAATTCTGTAGGTTTGCAAGGGATTCTGGGTGACAGAACCTGGTGGGAGGCAGTCAAGTCTCCCGATCCTGGATTCCCTTGGGTGTCTAGTTTTCTAAAATGTATAGGTTTGCTAAGTTTCCATAGGTGCTGGCAGAGCTACGGTTCAAAAACTACAGCTAGGCACTGTGCAAACAAGGGACAGTTTCCACTGCGAAATTGAGGTGTGACCACGTCGAGTTTTTTGCCGTTTCCTGTCGCAGGCACTAGGCCGACCCACACAAGTGAGGTACCATTTTTCTCGCAAGACTTTGGGGAACGCGGGGTGGGTGGAAATTTGTGGATCGACACAGAATCCAGAACTTTCCACCACAGAAATGTGGGGAAAATGGGTTTTTTTGGACAATTTTTTAGGTTTGCAAGTGATTCTGGGTAATAGACCCTGGTGGGAGGCAGTCAAGTCACCGCATCCAGGATTGCCCTGGGTGTCTAGTTTTAAAAAATGTATAGGTTTGCTAGGTTTCCAAAGGTGCCGGCAGAGCTAGGGTTAAAAAACTACAGCTAGGCACTTTGCCAAAAAAGGGTCATTTTTCACTGCGAAATTGAGTTGTGACCATGTTGCATTTTGCGCCGTTTTCTCTCATGGGCACTAGGCCGACCCGCACAAGTGAGGTACCATTTTTCTCGTAAGACTTTGGGTAAAGCGGGGTGGTTGGAAATTTGTGGCTCCACGCTGATTCCAGAACTTTCCACCACTGAAATGTGGGGAAAATGTGTTTTTTTTGACAATTTTTTTGGTTTGCGAGGGAATCTTGGTAACAGAGCCTGGTGGGATGCAGTCAAGTCACCCCATCCAGGATTCCCCTGGGTGTCTAGTTTTCAAAAATGCATAGGTTTGCTAGGTTTCCCAAGGTGCCGGCAGAGCTAGGGTTAAAAAACTACAGCTAGGCACTTGGCCAAAAAAGGGTCATTTTTCACTGCGAAATTGAGGTGTGACCACATTGCATTTTGCGCCGTTTCCTGTCGCGGGCACTAGGCCGACCTGCACAAGTGAGGTACCATTTTTCTCGTAAGACTTTGGGTAAAGCGGGGTGGGTAGATTCCAGAACTTTCCACCACAGAAATGTGTGGAAAATGTGGTTTTTTTGACAATTATTTAGGTTTGCAAGGGATTCTGGGTAACAAAACCTGGTAGTAGGCAGTCAAGTCTCCCCATCCTGGATTCCCCTGGGTGTCTAGTTTTCAAAAATGTATAGGTTTGCTAGGTTTCCCTAGGTGCCGGCAGAGCTAAGGTTAAAAAACTACAGCTAGGCACTTTGCCAAAAAAGGGTCATGTTTCCCAGCGCAATTGAGGTGTGACCACGTTGCGTTTTCACCATTTCCTGTCACGGGCACTAGGCCGACCCACACAAGTGAGGTACCACTTTTCTTGGAAGACTTTGGGGAATGCGGGGTGGGTGGAAATTTGTGGATCCACGCAGATTCCAGAACTTTCCTCCACAGAAATGTGGGGAAATGTGTTTTTTTAGACAATTTTTTGGGTTTGAAAGGGATTATGGGTAACAGAACCTGGTGGGAGGCAGTCAAGTCACCCCATCCTGTTTTCCCCTGTGTGTCTAGTTTTAAAAAATGTATAGGTTTGCTAGGTTTCCCTATGTGCCGGCAGAGCTAGTTTTCACAAACTACAGCTAGACACTTCGCTAAAAAAGGGTAAATTTTCATTGTGAAAATGTGGTGTGCTCACGTTGGGGTTTGAGCCATTTCCTGTCATGGGCACTATGCCTACCCACACAAGTGAGAAGGTACCATTTTTATCGGAAGACTTAGGATAATTCAGATTTGGAAAGCAACTGTTATTACTTATGATAATTGATGCATTTCTGCCTTCGAAATGAAAGACATTGTGTAAAAAAGTAGTCATTTTGAAAAATGACCGATAATTCTCATGCTAGTATGAGTATTACCAATTTCGAAAATGTGCAAATATGTACTGTTTCTAAACTCTATAATTTGTTCCCATTTCAGAAATACATAGGTGTGTTTCATACCGATTTTTCCATGTATACATTTTCCCAGAATAATTGCTATATACGGGAACATAATAAAAAAACATTGCAAATTGCTGCTCAGGTTTTGACTCTGGGTTCGTCAGGTTCTTGGTGAACCTACAAGTCCTATATATCCCCACAACCAGGAAGGTCCAGCGGATGTAACGGTATATTGCTTTCAAAGAGCTGTCATAATTAGAAGTTACAGGTGAAAATGTTGACACAAAAGGCTGCTTTTTTCAACCAATTTTCAATTTTTCCTATATTTAACTGTTAGTTTCTATAAAGGAACCTTGATGGATCTACACAAATGACTCCTTGCTAAATTCAGAATTGTATCTACTTTTCTAAAATGTATAGCTTTCCAGGATACATTATTGCTTTCACACCCATTTCTACCATTAACTGGAAGGAGGTTGAAAGCACAAAAAATAGCAAAAATAGGCTATGTCCCAGAAAAATGCCAAAACTATATAAAAAATGTTGGTTTTCTGACAAAAGTCTGTCATTCCCTAAAAGCTGGTAAAGTGCTGATTTCAGCCCCACAAACCCTTTTTTGATACCATTTGCAGAGAAAAACCCAGATGCTTTCATTTGCAGCCCATTGTCCCCCCAAAAAACAAAATGTTGCTGTATTTTGGCTAATTCCTGGGACCCCTCCAGGGGAATCCACAAACCCTGGGTACCTTTACAATCCCCATGATGTTGGAAGAAAAGGACGCAAATTTGGAGTGGATAACCTCATGGTGTCAAAAAGTTACAGGGGCCTAAGCACGCACTACCCCAAATAGCCAAAAAAAGGCCAAGCAGCGAAGGGGTTAAAACATTTAATTTAAAAAGGAACAAAATGAGGGGGTTCATTTTGCCATAGAAAGTATGATTAGTGCTGCAGAAAGAAATATTACGGCACATTTTGAGTGACTTCTCAAATACTCTTCTATTTCATTAAAAAATTCTGACATGCAGACTGAAACATGTACTTTCAATACCAGCAGCAGACTTCCCTGGTAAGCTGTAGCTTTACTACAGTGATCTAATGAGCAACTAGTGTGCTAACATTCAGAAGTTATGGCAAATATGTGACACATCTGAATGCCTTCTTGATGGAACCAAAGTACAAAACTGAAAGTATTCCTACTGAGGAGATTGAAGTAAATGAGGAAATTAAGAAACTTCACAACAAATAAGTCTCCCGAGATGGCCACCAGAGACAAAAGAGCCCAAATGTAGCACAAATATTACCCAGATGTGGCCCACATGTAGCCCAATGACAGAAGTGTGCAAAACACTTTTTATTTTTTGTGTTTTTGCAGTTTTATATAGTGCAGACTTGTCAGGTATTGGAGTGCTTTACATGAGCATTGGTTACATCACACAAGAACAAATTCATTTTGGTTGTAGACAATTGGAGATTAAGTGATTTGACCAGAATCACAGAATGTCAAGCTGAAGAAGAAACTCCAACCTGGTTCCCCGGTTGCAAAGTCTGCAGCTCTGGAAGTAACACCACATCCTCTCCCCTAAGTGCAACATTTAATCAAGTGGTCAACTGGATAAAAAAACATAAAGATTACAAATAATTTAAAAGTTCTTTGTCGCTATTTGAAAACTCAGAAAATATGTCCTCATTTTAGTTTTTTAGAGCACTAACCATGATTCTGATGCAAATAAGACACTCCCATATATGTAATTTCTAAAGGAAATACTCTAGGTATTAGTTTTGATTACATCAAGATGACATCAGGTGTTCCACACTTTTGTAATAAATATAGAATGTTAGCAATCTGGTTGGTCATTAGGGTAGGGTGCAGAGGCAACAATTTGACCACAGTGGGCAGGCAAGAAGGGCAGTGGCAGCACAACAGACTATGGAGGGTAGGGGAAAGGGGGCAGGGGCAACAAACCAACAATACAGGACTGGCAAGAGAGGCTGTGGCAATATAATAGACCATTGTGGGCAGAAGGAAGAGGCAGTGGTAGTACAACCATACATGCCAACAGACCCGATTCAGCCAGGAAACGTCCAATGTTTTTAAGCTCAAATGGGCTTTATTTGATCTGTATCCTGTCTACAATCTCCTCTTTTTCAATGTAACTCAAAGGGTAAAATCAATACCACAGTTTTTTTTCTAAATCTCCCTCTTACCAAGTTCAAAATGTTCACACGTATGGTACATTGGGACATGGAGAGGTGCACCAAACTGACCCTACAGAGCAGGCTTCAGGGTTTGCAGCAGCACAATACACCACACAGGGCATGCGTGACGGGAGTGCAGCACAACAATCCATAGAAAGCAATAGGGAGGGGACAGAACCATGCACATTGACAACAGTGAACAGGGGGGCAAGAGGCAATGGTAGCTAACTGACCATAATGGACAAAGAGGAGAGAAATCTGCAGCATAACAGACCATAAAGGACAGCAGGGATGGATCAGGGGCATTACAATGGAACAGACAAGCCAGGAAGGAGGGAATAGGGGTCTGCAAATGGAAACAGAGGGCTGGGGGCAAGGGGGCAGGGCAGGAGCAGCAAGATGACCATGGAGGTCAGGCAGGGTGGGCACTAGAAGCAAAACACACCATGGAGAGCAACAGTGAGACTATGATGGCATACACACAGGCCATGGAGGGATGGTGGGAGGGGGTCAGGGGCAGCTAGCTAAAAAGTTGTAAAAAGGGGGGTGGACTCTGAACACCTCTCTGCAACACCGCTCTCTGGCACATACTGGAGGTACCTGGTGGGCTAGTTGGCCCCCAGGGTTCCTCAGGATTGAGGACGAATTAATTCTCCAACTTGAAACGCACCACAGCGCGTGTTTGCAGACATTTCACCTCAGGCCACGCCCCCTTCCTTCACCATTGTGCAAACGCGCCCCATGGCGAGTTGTAAGTTGGGGAATTAATTCTCTTTCAATACGGAGGGTCCCTGAGGGCCAACTAGACCAACAGGTATCTCCAGTATGCGCCATTGAGCTGCGTTGCAGATAGGTGTTCATAGGCCACGCCCCTTTTTACACCTCTCTGCAACGCAGCTCTGTGGCGCTTACTGGAGGTACCTAGTGGGCTAGTTTGACCCTAGGGACCCTTAGGAATAAAGGAGACTTAATCTCTCAACTTAGAACGGCCACAGGGCGCATTTACACAGTGGTGAAGGGAGGGGACAGGGCCTGAGGTGACGTGTGCAAACACGACCTGTGGCACCTTTTTAAGTTGGGGAAATAATTCCCCTTCAATCCTGAGGGACCCTGGGGGCCAACTAGCCCACCAGGTGCTTCCAGTAAGCGCCACTGCACTGCGTTGCAGAGAGGTGGTCTAGGCCGTACCCCTTTTTATACCTCTCTGCAACTGCGCTTACTGGAGGTACCTCGTGGGCTAGTTTGGCCCTAGGGACCTTCAGGATTCAAGGGGAGCTAATCTCCCAACTTAAAACGGACAAAGTGTGTGTTTACACAGTGGTAAAGGGAGGGGATGGGGCCTGAGGCGACGTGTGCAAACACGCTCTGTGGCGCGTTTTAAGAGGTAGTTTTAATCCCCCTGCCCTATTATATACTAGGGGCTTACAGAGGAGGTCATGCTAATCACAAGGATACCTCAACACATAGTGTTCCCTAGTGTATGTAGGTGTTTTCACTGTATTCTAAGTGTCTTTTAGCATAGCACTGGCTCTAGGACTGGTTAGTCAGAGTCAGTTAACACCAGTACCTGTCTGAAAAAGTTGAGGGTACAGGATGATTTTGCAACAAGGCTTCCTTCTGCTCCCCTGTTTCTTCTTTCTGCACGCCTTCCTTCTTCGTGCACTTTTCTTCTTTCTGCATTTCTTTTTTTTCTTTCTGTGCATTTTTTCTTCTTTCTTCACATGTCCTAACTCTGTAGGCATAGTTAGAAACTAGCATTTCAAACACCTTAGAAATTAACTGAAAAAACCATAGGTTTCAGGCACGCTAAAGTTAGAAATTAGCATTTAAAAAACCATTGAAAGTCACTGAAAAAACCATATGTTTCAGGCCCGTTATAGTTAGTAATTAGCATTTTAAAAAACCTTAGAAATTCACTGAAAAAACCTAGTTTTCAGGGGCGTTGTAGTTAGCTGGACATTTCGCTCGTACAAAACCATTGAAATTCCCCCGTTATAGTTAGTTCAGCTAACTACTGATGACGTCACATATTACATCACTCATGACATGGTCAGTGACATCACTCATGACATCACTGATGACATCTCAAATGACATCACTGATGACATCATCCTTGTGATGGAGTGGCAGACCTTCTCTCACCCTAATATAACCTTTGATACACAAATACAAAAATAGAAACTAAAATTTTCAAAACAATGGACATACCAAAACCAGTTACAACAACCAATTTAGTAATTCTAAGATCTACATACACATCCACTCATTCACCAACAGTCCTATATAGTCACTCATATATGTACTCACTCATCATATGTACTCATACACTTACACATCCTGTTACACAGCGCCACTCATCTATAGAGTTACTCACACACATAGTCACTCATGCTAATAAAGAATCAAACATCCATTTACTTGCATATACAGTTATACACACACCACCACACTTACTTTTACAGAAACTTACACATACTTAGACTTTTAAACAATCACTTATAGAAACACATACATATTCATACAGGAACTCTTACAATCTCTCACTCTCACATATACTCACTTATATACACCAATACTCACATATACTAGTTTAAAATATATGTAGTTACTAATAAAGACACTATTGAGACAGTCATTCACTCACTAACAAACCCATACACACAATTATCCACCCATACAGTTCTGCACACATACTGTCTTCAACACATACAAATAGTGACTCACTCATTCATGCATGTATGCACTAAGTAATACCCCCACTGAACCATACAGACACTCAGACACTCATACTGATACTCGAAAAACCAAGTAATAACCCATATAGACTCTCATGTACCTACTCACCAACCCATGCAGCCACTTATACACAAAGTGAGAGACTGATACAGATATTTATATATATAAACATTACTCACTAACCCATGTATTCACTAAGATACACTTAATCAGTCAGTTATACAATCAATTTTTCATTAAATAAATCATCCATTTAGACACTTATATACCCATGTATTCTTCCATCGACCTTGAGATATACATATATAAAACATATTTAATTTTCAGAAAAACATACATTCACTGGATGATGTCATCAGTGATGTCATCAGTGATGTCATTTGAGATGTCATCAGTGATGTCATGAGTGATGTCACTGACCATTTCATGGGTGATGTAATATGTGATGTCATCAGCAGTGCTTTGCGGGCACGCGAGTTACAGTTATCTGAACTAACTATCACGGGGGAATTTCAATTGTTTTGTATGAGCGAAATGTCCAGCTAACTTTTAGTGTTTAGGGTAGTGCAGTTGTGTTTGTATAGTGTAGGGGGTCATGCTGGGGGAAGATTTAGGGTTTAGGGTAGTACAGTGGTGTTTGGGTAGTGTAGGGGGTCGTGCTGGGGGTAGATTTAGAGTTTAGGGTAGTGTAGTGGTGTTTGTGTAGTGTAGGGGGTTGTGCTGGGGTAGTGTTTTAGGGTTTAGGGTAGTGCAGTGGTGTTTGGGTGGTGTAGGGGGTCATGCTGGGGTAGATTTAAGGTTTAGGGTAGTGCAGTAGTGTTAGTGTAGTGTTTGCAGGTTTGTGCAGTGGTGTTTGTGTAGTGTAGGGGGGCGTGCTGGGGTAGATTTAGAGTTTAGGGTAGTGCAGTGGTGTTTGTGTAGTGTAGGGGATCATGCTGGGGTAGTGTTTTAGGGTTTAGAGTAGTGCAGTGATGTTTGGGTAGTGTAGGGGCTCATGCTGGGGACAGATTTAGGGTAGTGCAGTGGTGTTTCGGTAGTATAGGGGGTCGTGCTGGAGGTAAATTTAGGGTTTAGGGTTGTGCAGTGGTGTTTTTGTAGTGTTTATGGATTCGTGCTGGGGTAGTGCTTTAGGGTTTAGGGTAGTACCGTGGTGTTTGTGTAGTGTAGGGGTCATGCTGGGGGTAGTGTATTAGGGTTTAGGGTAGTTCAGTGGTGTTTGTGTAGTGTAGGGGGTAGTGTTTTAGGGTTTAGTGTAGCGCAGTGGTGTTTGGATAGTGGAGGGGGTCATGCTGGGGTAGTATTTTAGGGTTTAGGGTAGCGCAGTGGTGTTTGGGTTGTATAGGGGGTCATGCTGGGGTTAGTGTTTTAGGGTTAAGGGAAGCGCAGTGGTGTTTGTGTACTGTAGGGGATAGTGTTTTAGGGTTTAGGGTAGTGCAGTGGTGTTTGTGTAGTGTAGGGGGTCGTGCTGGGGGTAGTGTTTTAGAGTTTAGGGTAGTTCAGTGGTGTTTGGGAAGTATGGGGGGTAGTGCTCACCAGAGAGTTAACTGGAAGTCTACTGCTTGTATTGAAAGTGTTTGTTCAGTCTGCATGTCAGAATTTTCTAATTAAATAGAAGAGGATTTGAGATCTCTCTTAAAACATGCCCTAATTTTGATTTCTACAGCACTAACCATAATTTCTATGACAAAATGAACCCCCTCATTTTGTTCCTTTTTAAATTAAATGTTTTAAGTGTTACCAGTTTATTCCAATCAAGTTGGCACGAATGCCATAATTTTGTCATAAGTAAGACTGTTAGCACTCTAGTTGTTCTTTAGAACACTCTGGGAAGCTGCAGTAGAACACAAAGGAATCATCTGCCAGGCTGCTCCTGTTGAAATATAACAGGAAGGTATTTGAGATCTCAGTTAAAACATGTCCTATTTTTTCTTTCTACAGCACTAACCATAATTACTATGACAAAATGAACCCCCTCTTTTTTTCCTTTTTAAATTAAATGTTTTAAGTGTTACCAGTTTATTCCAATCAAGATGGCTTCAGGTGTGCCATAATTTTGTCATAAGACTGTTAGCGCTCTAGTTATTATTTAGAACACTGTGGGAAGCTGCAATAGAACACAAAGGAATCAACTGACAAGCTTTGCCCTTGTTGGATGTACATATTTTATTGAGAATGTCAGACTTCATTCTCACATGACTGAGAAAGATAATGTGAATTTACAGAAAATATGCTCTCATTTTAGCTTCTGGAGCACCTTCCAAACCTCTATGGGACAAGCATGAGAAAAGAGTTTTCTCTCAAACACGATTCATGATATCCCAGCAGAAGGTTTTTCACAAGGTAAAATCACCGTAGAACACACCACAATTCCTCAAATGAGTATGGTACCATCAACAAATGAATTATAATGCAACTTAAGTCTGTTATTACCTTTTATAGTTCTCCTTTTGGAGACCCTCAAAACCTTTTATTCACTACAATGCATTTTAATGGGGTGCTATCTTGTATATTGGTCCCAAGATGGCTTCCAGCAATTCCAGGATGAAGTGCTGACAGCCAATCAGATCTCACAATGAGATGTGTCGTTAGGCTCTGCCCAGATATCGATATTTTTTCTTTTTATAATTTCTCATGAACCACTGAACGGATTTACACACTTTTAACAAAAAGAAACCTTTCTGAACCAAGGGCTACCTCTTTGCCAAATTTGGGGTAATTCCGTTCAGCAGTTCAGGCTGTAGCCGCGGCTAAAGTTTCCTATGGAAAATTGCATGAGGAAAACATGTTTTGGGACCCCCCTTTTCTCGTTGCCCCCGCTTGCTGAATCACCCCGAAACTTTCAAGATAGGAGCAGACCGGAGCGCCCCCTCAAAGATTCGTCGACCGGTGCCAAAGTTCTTAGAAATAAAATGTTGCGGATTTCCTATGGAAAAAAGGTCCTAATTATACCGACCTACTGGCGCCTGCCAGTAGGTAATATATATATATATATATATATATATATATATATATATATATATATATATATATATATATATATATATACATATGGCACTCTGACAGTCATCAAGGTAGCACTTAGCACTTTTTATCACACTATCATACTAATAGAATTAGGATTAACTGCAAAGATAAGGAGTGAGACATTTGCGCACTTTAAGTCAATTTAATAGGTAATAACCAGTTGAATAACCAATCAATCACAGCATTCTGTTACACTTACTGATAGTCCATAAGGTTTTCAAGCATTTAGGCAATAATAGGCACAAGGTGCATTATGTGTTTAGAATTTAACACACAAATATATTTTAATAAATCTGTTTATATATGTATGTATATATATTTATATGTATTTATATTATTTAATTTTGGTTTTTAAGTGACCATGATTTTATCAAACAGTTTTTATTACCATTTAATTCAAGGACTATTGTATTTATACTAATGAGATTTATATGTGAAACAAAATGACTGTGGTGATAATTCACACTATGTGCATATATATGTATTCAACTGTGTTCACCAACCAATTATAGTGGGGACATAAAACTCAACGATAATATCAATGGCGCAAGATCAGCTTTTTTAATTCTAAACAACATTAAGATTGATAGTGTTTCTTCTATGTTTAACACGGGCGAATTTCAGTAAAAGATATAAAAATAGAAAGCGGACTGCTTTTCCGCATGTGATCATGGGCACCTTGTATGCCCGAAACCCGTCATATGGCTTAAAAGAAATAAAGAAGTTTCAGCCACGAAATTTTGGGTCCGTGACTCCTTGTTCCTGTCCGTATGATTCAGACAACTTGCAGGAGTTGTCTTGCAAAATACTAAATTACGGAATATCGGCTGATTGCGTTGTCCGACCCCCTCGCCAGAAGCAGGAAGCAGCTCGCAACCAACACAAACGCCATTAACCCGGAAGGGATTCTACGGCAGCTTCCCCCTACAGCAGCCGAGGAGAACCATCGCATACGGAGACGAAGAAGGTTGTGTCGGAGGATTCACCGAATTCGAGCTCCAGTAACGGTGAGTTCTATACCGGGAACTGCATAGGAGGGGAGGTGTGGCACAGCAAACCAACAGCCGGAGGTCTAACATACAAGACCCGGTATTATTTACAAGCCTAAATATGTCAGCGGATGAGGTCCGGGAGTGGGAGGCCGCGGTCGATGAACTATTCAAAAATTTGCCTAACGTTTCAGCAACGGGTGGAAGCACACAGTCAAACATTGAGAATGCGAGCAATAATTTGAACGCTAAAGAGCTTCTCAAACAATTGGAGAAATGTAAAAGGTCGGAAGTCACTAAATGGTGGGAAAACAAATCCCTGATCAAATATGAGGAGGCGGGACGAGTACCAAGAGGACTGCAAATTTTTCTGGCGCCAAGTTTCGAAAAACCTAACCCTGCGATGTTAAAAGAATGGGGGCAAAGCAATTTGAATGCATCCATGAATTTGGTACGTATTTTAATTAAATACGCTGAAATAGATCGTATAGAGCTTTTAAAGGAGATCGATAAAATCAACCAAGAATTAAGCTCTTTAGAACCAAATGAATTAATCGCCAAAATGAAACAAGAGATCCTTGCACGTTTAAAAAAACAAGAAGATAAAATCAAAATACGTAAAGCCTATAAATTTGCTCGTGACCTAGCAGATTATGAACAGGGCAGAATCTACTCGTTTGCCAGAAAATTCGCTATGGCTAAAAAAGTCAAAACCAACACAGCCTCAAGTAAAGACAACATCACTACCCAACCACAAATTGCGGGTACATCAAAAGACTCGTTCATACCATCTGACGGCAGTTCCTTCAGCAGCGATATAGGCTCAGAAGACAGTAACAGTTCTACAATGTATATTGAAACAAGATTAAGTTTGGGGGAAGTAGTGGATTTTTTAGCAGTAGACCGACGCAACACACTAAGACCACGGAAGCAAGCATTAGCCACAGAAAAAAACATAACATCAACGGAAGAGAGCGGCGCAAAAAAACAAAAAGCAAAATCAAAAAGAAATTATTGGCGCAAGTAACAAATTTGGAGAATAAAACCATTGTAAATTTATCAACGGTAACTCTAACTACAGCAGAGAAAAAAGTGCTCAACCTAGGTTTGTCGTATTGTCCATTAAATGATTTCAATTACGTTCAAACCAGGATAGATGTGTTTAGCTATATTTGGAAACTCAAGCTAAAAAAGTTTTTCACAATAAAGAATGGCTTAAAGCAACAACAACAACATGACCTGAAGAAAAAAAGATTAGGGTTGCAAGTCAAAGACATTCCACTGTTGCGAACTGTATATGATCTTAAAGAAGCAACTTCACCTCAAACAGAGAATACTGTCACAGAACTGCCGACACAGCAGCAGCTTGTATGTATGGATGTTTATCAACAAGGGGCTGGGAGCAGCCCCTTCAAACCCAAATCAACATTTATACCTAATATGCCAAAAGATGCGATAGACATATTCCACGAAACAGTGACAGAAGAATTGAAAAAACGTAATCTTCAATCCAATAAGAAAAAACGCGCACACAAGTACAACGAGGTGCAATATCAAGAATTAATTAAGAAATTACAAAATAATCATGAAGGGGTCATCACTAAAAGTGATAAAGGAGGCAACATCATCATGTGGCCAAAGATTCAATACATTGAAGAAGCGCAACGTCAATTAGGCCTGGGCTAAAATTTCGTTCCGTTCGCGGAAATTGCGATAATTTGACATTTTCGCGTTCCGCGGAAAGCGCAAAAATGTAAAAATTTCCGCATTCCGCAGCTTGGCGATAATTTGATTCTTGCTCCCGCTGTAAAATAATACATTCTCGCGCGCGCGATCGCCTTACCTGAATCCCTGCGTTCGCCGACAAGTTTTCTTGATCCGGTCGCGTTCTACATGAGATGTTGTATTGTTTTCAGCCATTTGCGCTGTCTCGCGACAGTTCGCGCCCGCAGTGACGGCATGCACCGCGCGATCACGTCTTTCTTCTCGCGATCATGCACCGCGAGACAACTGAAAACAAGATGGCCGCGCCCGCGAGCAACCACATGGGTAAGTTGGCGAGCCGCGTAACAATGCAGAAAATCTCGCGAACATGCTGGGAAAAAACGTCCGCATCTTCGCGATATTTCCGCATGTTTGCGATAATTTTGAACATTTTCGCGATAATTTGCGAAAGTGGATTTCGCAAATTCCGCCCACCCCTAACGTCAATTACAAGATGAAACATGCTATGCAAAAACTAACTGGAAAGAGTACAGCAAAGCAAAAGACTCTTTGAACAAAAAGTTACACCAGTTCAAAAGGGAAGGTATGATATCACAGGAAGAATTCAATTTTTTACAAGTACAACACCCAGTAATTCCAATAATCTATTTTATTCCCAAAATTCATAAAAAGATTGTACCAATCCCAGGACGCCCAATAATATCAGCCATCAACAGTATGAGCGAACATGTTTCTCAGTATATTGATTTTTCCTTACAAGAATCAGTCAAGAATTTACCTACTTACGTGAGAGACACGGGAGATTTCCTAAAAAAGATCAAAAACATCAAATGGGAAAAAAACATGATTTTGATGACATTAGACATTGAATCCCTTTATACGTGCATAGAACACGAGACAGGACTTCAAGCTATTCAATATTTTTTAAATTTACGTCCTATTGAATCCTATCAACACAATAACATGCTGCTAGACGGTATTGATTGGTGCCTCAATAATAATTTTTTTCTATTTGGCACAGATGTGTATAAACAGTTGCGCGGTGTGGCTATGGGATCCTGCTTCTCTCCCAGCTATGCCTGCTTGATGGTAGGCTGGTGGGAGGAGCAGTTCCTGAGAGGGACCCACGCAATACTGTATAATCAACATGTCAAATTCTGGTACAGATATATCGACGATGTTTTTGTTGTGTGGCAAGGCAATGTGAACAATGCACAAACATTTGTTAATACCATCAACGATAATAAGGTTAACCTTAAATTTACATCTAGTATTGACACAGAAAAAATTTAATTCCTAGATGTTGAAATCATTATCAAAAATGACCAGATGGCCACAACATTACACAGAAAAGCCACGGCTGGTAACTCTACGCTACATGCGTCGAGTAAGCATCCTAAACATTTAATAAGAAGCATTCCATTTGGAGAGCTACTTCGCATCAAGAGAATCTGTAGCCAAGCACAGGATTTAGAGAAATGCACAAATGAAGCCATTATAAGATTTAGAGACAGAGGTTATGATGAAATTGTCCTCCAAGAAGCACAGGCTAAAGTTAAACTAAAAACTAGAGAAGAACTTCTTGAACCAATAAGTGTCACTGCCCAAGCAGTACAAAATGATGGTTCTGAACCAAGATTGATTATCACCTATAATCAACAAGAGGGAAAAATTAAATCAATTCTCAAACGCAACTGGCCCATAATTCTTACAGATGCGGTACTGGCACCACAATTATCTAATAATCCTACGATCACATTTAGGAAAGGCAGATCCATGAAAACACAGCTGGTTAAAAATAGCCCGGAGATCTGCCATGAGAACAAAATGTGGTTGCAACCACAACAGGGATTTTTTAAATGCCCGAGTTGTTGAGCGTGTAAATTTGGGATTAATACCACCAGTTACATCACCCCATTCATTGCTAGACCAAAGTTAATTGTGGGCCACTACAATTGCAAAACCGAATTTGCCGTATATGTCTTGGCCTGCACCTGTGGTCTAAGATACGTGGGCAGTACAAAGCTGCAGGTGCACGTTAGGATACTGCAGCATATCCGAGCAATTGTCAATAATGATGATGCTTATCCAGTCGTCAGGCACTTCAAACAATGTCACAACAACAATTTGAGTTGTTTGAATTACTTTGTAATTAGCTCAGTATCCAAACCTCGTAGAGGCGGTAACAGAGAACATCTGTTACGCCAATTAGAATCTCGGTATATTATTGAGCTAGACAGTAAACATCCGAATGGTCTGAATAACACAGAAGACCTTCACAACTTTTTATAAATTAACAAAATCTTGTTTATAACCTGGAGAACTGGATGGATATAAAGATGTCATAGTCTACAATTAGCCTACAAAATGACAACCTTATCACTTATGTATTGATTATTTTGTAACTTAACTAGCTTCCCCATGTACAATAGGCAAGATGAACAACACAATAGTCAAATTTATTATAAATAAACATGAAGCTACAATGTTTATTAAAGTTCATCACCAGCCACTATTCCCCTTCTTTTTCTCCTTTTTCTTTTTTCTTTTATATTTATAGTTAGGCACCTGAATGTTATGCATTTATGCATTAGCACTCTGACAGTCATCAATGTAGCACTTAGCACTTTTTATCACACTATCATACTAATAGAATTAGGATTAACTACAAAGATAAGGAGTGAGACATTTGCGTACTTTATGTCAATTTAATAGGTAATAACCAGTTGAATAACCAATCAATCACAGCATTCTGTTACACTTTATGATAGTCCATAAGGTTTTCAAGCATTTAAGTAATAATAGGCACAAGGTGCATTATGTGTTTTGAATTTAACACACAAATATATTTTAATAAATCTGTTTATATATGTATGTATATATATTTATATGTATTTATAATATTTAATTTTGGTTTTTAAGTAACCATGATTTTATCAAACAGTTTTTATTACCATTTAATTCAAGGACTATTGTATTTATACTAATGAGATTTATATGTGAAACAAAATGATTGTGGCGATAATTCACACTATGTGCATATATATGTATTCAACTGTGTTCACCAACCAATTATAGTGGGGACATAAAACTCAACGATAATATCAATGGCGTAAGATCAGCTTTTTTAATTCTAAACAACATTAAGATTGATAGTGTTTCTTCTATGTTTAACACGGGTGAATTTCAGTAAAAGATATAAAAATAGAAAGCGGACTGCGTTTCCGCATGTGATCAAGGGCACCTTGTATGCCCGAAACGTGTCATATGGCTTAAAAGAAATAAAGAAGTTTAAGCCACGAAATTTTGGGTCTGTGACTCCTTGTTCCTGTCTGTATGATTCAGACAACTTGCAGGAGTCGTCTTGCAAAATATATATATATATATAAAGTGAACAAGGAGGCAAGACCGCCGAAACGCGTCTAGCCAACAAGACGGAATAAAGCATTTTTTCTTTGATGATATCACCCACGGAGTCCGCGCCTGTTTTACGTACCTCTGAACCAGGACTGGTATAATATTAATATATATATATATATATATATGTAATCACTGTTTTCAATCCCAGCATGCATGGTACTAGACCAAATCCACTACGGACTTTTGCATGAGCCTTACCAAGGTTAAAAGGAGATTGAAGCCATCTGTGCCGTTTTAAAAGTGTCCATGAAGAAGAGGCTGCTTGCCTTGAAACGCGTCGGACTTTTAACCTCACTGGAGATGCTTGCTCTCGTTTTGTTAATAAAGCCTCACGGCTTTGCAAGCACTGTCGAGTGCGCCTTCAAAACCCCTGGGGCCTAGAAATAAAAATAATCAACACGCCTGCCCGGCCGTGGAAGGCTGCACCATTTCAGCAAGATGAAAGGCTGCGCAGTACAGGAACTATACCGCAACTGCCTACCGCACAGCGCCTGCGAGGGAATCAGCAAGCACAACAGATGGGGGCACACTGAAGTGCTAAATAAAGCTTTAAAAGACACAACACAGAACCTACAAAGGTAATCACTGTTTTCAATCCCAGCATGCATTTTACTAGACCAAATCCACTACGGACTTTTGCATGAGCCTTACCAAGGTTAAAAGGAGATTGAAGCCATGTGTGCCGTTTTAAAATTGTCCATGAAGAAGAGGCTGCTTGCCTTGAAACGCGTCGGACTTTTAACATCACTGGAGATGCTTGCTCTCGTTTTGTTAATAAAGCCTCACGGCTTTGCAAGCACTGTCGAGTGCGCCTTCAAAACCCCTGGGGCCTAGAAATAAAAATAATCAACACGGCTGCCCGGCCGTGGAAGGCTGCACCATTTCAGCAAGATGAAAGGCTGCGCAGTACAGGAACTATACCGCAACTGCCTACAGCACAGCGCCTGCGAGGGAATCAGCAAGCACAACAGATGGGGGCACACTGAAGTGCTAAATAAAGCTTTAAAAGACACAACACAGAACCTACAAAGGTAATCACTGTTTTCAATCCCAGCATGCATTGTACTAGACCAAATCCACTACGGACTTTTGCATGAGCCTTACCAAGGTTAAAAGGAGATTGAAGCCATCTGTGCCGTTTTAAAAGTGTCCATGAAGAAGAGGCTGCTTGCCTTGAAACGCGTCGGACTTTTAACCTCACTGGAGATGCTTGCTCTCGTTTTGTTAATAAAGCCTCACGGCTTTGCAAGCACTGTCGAGTGCGCCTTCAAAACCCCTGGGGCCTAGAAATAAAAATAATCAACACGGCTGCCCGGCCGTGGAAGGCTGCACCATTTCAGCAAGATGAAAGGCTGCGCAGTACAGGAACTATACCGCAACTGCCTACAGCACAGCGCCTGCGAGGGAATCAGCAAGCACAACAGATGGGGGCACACTGAAGTGCTAAATAAAGCTTTAAAAGACACAACACAGAACCTACAAAGGTAATCACTGTTTTCAATCCCAGCATGCATTGTACTAGACCAAATCCACTACGGACTTTTGCATGAGCCTTACCAAGGTTAAAAGGAGATTGAAGCCATCTGTTCCGTTTTAAAAGTGTCCATGAAGAAGAGGCTGCTTGCCTTGAAAAGCGTCGGACTTTTAACCTCACTGGAGATGCTTGCTCTCGTTTTGTTAATAAAGCCTCACAGCTTTGCAAGCACTGTCGAGTGCGCCTTCAAAACCCCTGGGGCCTAGAAATAAAAATAATCAACACGCCTGCCCGGCCGTGGAAGGCTGCACCATTTCAGCAAGATGAAAGGCTGCGCAGTACAGGAACTATACCGCAACTGCCTACCGCACAGCGCCTGCGAGGGAATCAGCAAGCACAACAGATGGGGGCACACTGAAGTGCTAAATAAAGCTTTAAAAGACACAACACAGAACCTACAAAGGTAATCACTGTTTTCAATCCCAGCATGCATTTTACTAGACCAAATCCACTACGGACTTTTGCATGAGCCTTACCAAGGTTAAAAGGAGATTGAAGCCATGTGTGCCGTTTTAAAATTGTCCATGAAGAAGAGGCTGCTTGCCTTGAAACGCGTCGGACTTTTAACATCACTGGAGATGCTTGCTCTCGTTTTGTTAATAAAGCCTCACGGCTTTGCAAGCACTGTCGAGTGCGCCTTCAAAACCCCTGGGGCCTAGAAATAAAAATAATCAACACGGCTGCCCGGCCGTGGAAGGCTGCACCATTTCAGCAAGATGAAAGGCTGCGCAGTACAGGAACTATACCGCAACTGCCTACAGCACAGCGCCTGCGAGGGAATCAGCAAGCACAACAGATGGGGGCACACTGAAGTGCTAAATAAAGCTTTAAAAGACACAACACAGAACCTACAAAGGTAATCACTGTTTTCAATCCCAGCATGCATTGTACTAGACCAAATCCACTACGGACTTTTGCATGAGCCTTACCAAGGTTAAAAGGAGATTGAAGCCATCTGTGCCGTTTTAAAAGTGTCCATGAAGAAGAGGCTGCTTGCCTTGAAACGCGTCGGACTTTTAACCTCACTGGAGATGCTTGCTCTCGTTTTGTTAATAAAGCCTCACGGCTTTGCAAGCACTGTCGAGTGCGCCTTCAAAACCCCTGGGGCCTAGAAATAAAAATAATCAACACGGCTGCCCGGCCGTGGAAGGCTGCACCATTTCAGCAAGATGAAAGGCTGCGCAGTACAGGAACTATACCGCAACTGCCTACAGCACAGCGCCTGCGAGGGAATCAGCAAGCACAACAGATGGGGGCACACTGAAGTGCTAAATAAAGCTTTAAAAGACACAACACAGAACCTACAAAGGTAATCACTGTTTTCAATCCCAGCATGCATTGTACTAGACCAAATCCACTACGGACTTTTGCATGAGCCTTACCAAGGTTAAAAGGAGATTGAAGCCATCTGTTCCGTTTTAAAAGTGTCCATGAAGAAGAGGCTGCTTGCCTTGAAAAGCGTCGGACTTTTAACCTCACTGGAGATGCTTGCTCTCGTTTTGTTAATAAAGCCTCACAGCTTTGCAAGCACTGTCGAGTGCGCCTTCAAAACCCCTGGGGCCTAGAAATAAAAATAATCAACACGGCTGCCCGGCCGTGGAAGGCTGCACCATTTCAGCAAGATGAAAGGCTGCGCAGTACAGGAACTATACCGCAACTGCCTACAGCACAGCGCCTGCGAGGGAATCAGCAAGCACAACAGATGGGGGCACACTGAAGTGCTAAATAAAGCTTTAAAAAAGACAACACAGAACCTACAAAGGTAATCACTGTTTTCAATCCCAGCATGCATTGTACTAGACCAAATCCACTACGGACTTTTGCATGAGCCTTACCAAGGTTAAAAGGAGATTGAAGCCATCTGTGCCGTTTTAAAAGTGTCCATGAAGAAGAGGCTGCTTGCCTTGAAACGCGTCGGACTTTTAACCTCACTGGAGATGCTTGCTCTCGTTTTGTTAATAAAGCCTCACGGCTTTGCAAGCACTGTCGAGTGCGCCTTCAAAACCCCTGGGGCCTAGAAATAAAAATAATCAACACGGCTGCCCGGCCGTGGAAGGCTGCACCATTTCAGCAAGATGAAAGGCTGCGCAGTACAGGAACTATACCGCAACTGCCTACAGCACAGCGCCTGCGAGGGAATCAGCAAGCACAACAGATGGGGGCACACTGAAGTGCTAAATAAAGCTTTAAAAGACACAACACAGAACCTACAAAGGTAATCACTGTTTTCAATCCCAGCATGCATTGTACTAGACCAAATCCACTACGGACTTTTGCATGAGCCTTACCAAGGTTAAAAGGAGATTGAAGCCATCTGTGCCGTTTTAAAAGTGTCCATGAAGAAGAGGCTGCTTGCCTTGAAACGCGTCGGACTTTTAACCTCACTGGAGATGCTTGCTCTCGTTTTGTTAATAAAGCCTCACGGCTTTGCAAGCACTGTCGAGTGCGCCTTCAAAACCCCTGGGGCCTAGAAATAAAAATAATCAACACGGCTGCCCGGCCGTGGAAGGCTGCACCATTTCAGCAAGATGAAAGGCTGCGCAGTACAGGAACTATACCGCAACTGCCTACAGCACAGCGCCTGCGAGGGAATCTGCAAGCACAACAGATGGGGGCACACTGAAGTGCTAAATAAAGCTTTAAAAGACACAACACAGAACCTACAAAGGTAATCACTGTTTTCAATCCCAGCATGCATTGTACTAGACCAAATCCACTACGGACTTTTGCATGAGCCTTACCAAGGTTAAAAGGAGATTGAAGCCATCTGTGCCGTTTTAAAAGTGTCCATGAAGAAGAGGCTGCTTGCCTTGAAACGCGTCGGACTTTTAACCTCACTGGAGATGCTTGCTCTCGTTTTGTTAATAAAGCCTCACGGCTTTGCAAGCACTGTCGAGTGCGCCTTCAAAACTCCTGGGGCCTAGAAATAAAAATAATCAACACGGCTGCCCGGCCGTGGAAGGCTGCACCATTTCAGCAAGATGAAAGGCTGCGCAGTACAGGAACTATACCGCAACTGCCTACAGCACAGCGCCTGCGAGGGAATCAGCAAGCACAACAGATAGGGTCACACTGAAGTGCTAAATAAAGCTTTAAAAGACACAACACAGAACCTACAAAGGTAATCACTGTTTTCAATCCCAGCATGCATTGTACTAGACCAAATCCACTACGGACTTTTGCATGAGCCTTACCAAGGTTAAAAGGAGATTGAAGCCATCTGTGCCGTTTTAAAAGTGTCCATGAAGAAGAGGCTGCTTGCCTTGAAACGCGTCGGACTTTTAACCTCACTGGAGATGCTTGCTCTCGTTTTGTTAATAAAGCCTCACGGCTTTGCAAGCACTGTCGAGTGCGCCTTCAAAACCCTTGGGGCCTAGAAATAAATATATATATATATATATATATATATATATTACCTACTGGAGTTGCCAGTAGGTAGCTATAGTTAGGACCTATTTTCCATAGGAAATCCGCAACATTTTATTCCCAATAAGTCTAGCGCGGTTGATGAATCCTCACGAAATTTTCCAAACTTTTGGCCAGCTCCGCTCCGCTCCTACCCTGAAAGTTTTGTGGTGATTCGTCAAGCGGGGGCCATGAAAAAAGAGGGGTCCCAAAACGCGTTTTCCCCATGCAATTTCCCATTGGATCTGTTGTCGCAGCTACAGCCCGAACCGCTGAACGGAATGACACCAACTTTGGCAAAGAGGTAGTCCTTAGTTCAGACTCGTGCCTTTTGCATAAATGGTGTGAATCAGTTCAGTAGTTTCTGAGAAAATTAGAGTTAAACGTACATAAATATCTATGGCCGGGGAGGATCCATGGATCCTACCCGCACCGTAAGCGCACCCTCCCCGAACCGAGCGCGCACCCTCCCGATCGCGCGCTAAATGCTAACTGGCTGTCGAGTGTCTGTCTACATTCAAAACCAGGAACTGTTGGCGGACATTTTCTGCCTCGGTAGAAGCGAGGCTGAAGAAGCAAGGGGAAGAAGTGTGTAAAAGAGTGGAAATACTCTGACCCTCTAGAGGTGCTTAAGGGGTCCCAGAAGGACCCCCTGGGGCACCCTTTTTTAAAAAACAAACAACGGCGAAATGCGCGCACGGTGCACGCATCCTATCGCGTTCGATGCTCGGATTCTCTCGCGGTGGGTTCGCGGATCCAAGGGAAAAAAAAATGAAATTGTTAGAGGAGATAAAGATTAAGGTTAAGTGTTTTGTTCTTGAGTGGCTCTAAAAAGAGCTGTTGTGTTCATTCAGAGTTTTTGGTACTTATAAGTACCTATACAGAGTCTAAAGTTTTTGAGGAAGACTCTGTTTCCTTCATCAGTAAAGTGTACTCCATCTTTCCTATACATCTCTTGCATATGAAAGCGCAGATTGTTATTGTAAATGGACCCCATTCTGTAGTCTCGGTGAAAAGCAGAAACAGATTTATTCACATGTTTCCTAGCTTTCTCAATCTGTGGACATAAATGATCAGACCAGTTCCATTTCTGCCTTTGGCATATGTTGGAATACACAAAGGTAGTTTTAGGGAAAAGTGAAATCAGTTCTGCAAAGGTGTCCTTCATAAACATTTCTAGACCTACCCCAGTCAAAGTGCCTAGGTCATTGCCACCACAGTGCACTATTATGAGGTCAGGGTGTTGGATTTGCATGAAGGATTTCACCAATGGCATCAATTGGTGCCACTTTAACCCTCTCTGTACAATCCATTTAATGTCTACATTTGGCAAACCTAGGTCTTTGTGAATGCCTTTGTTTTCTGCATACCTTTGGCTCCAGAAAATGTAGCTGTGTCCCACAATCCACACAGTAAGCATCTTGTAAGGAGGTCTGGATGCACTCAGATGGTCTCTGTAAATGAAATGGCAGTTTGGAAAGTAAGATGTTTCTAAAATGGTAGCTAAGATGCAATTTTGAAAAAAGACAAGAAATCGTTGGTTGTTTGACAACCTTCTACACTGAAAGGTAGGGTGTGTATTTCTGTTTTTATTGTTTAACAAAAACTGATTGTAAGGAACATTATATATGATAAGCTGATATGTTGAAAAGTCAAGCACACTTGCTGTCTTGATTAGCAACATTGTGTGTGCTGAACTTGCGACCTGTGTGCTCAGTACAGTGTTCCATGACCTGTTTGTATAGTAATGGGCAGAAGGCAGATTGGGGGAAGGGTTCAAATTTATGTCATTTGGAAAGGGTTGAAATATTTAACCAATAGAAATGTGTGTTTGCTTTTGAATTTATGTGGGAAGGAATTTGTTTTGATGTTTACATGTACATGTGTGGAAAATGAGAGGGAAACTTTGCCATTCTTTGGTTCTGCTGACAGGTGCACAGTGCAGAGATTCTGTATAAGAAAATCTGGTGTGTGACTGATATCTGGTGTGTGAATGATATACTTCTTAATCTACAAAACATCTTGAAAGGTGAGTTATTTAATTGTGAGGGGATGTATGTAAACTATTTTGATTTTAATCAGACTAATGTATTTCTTCTGGTAAAGTGTAGGGAGTACTTTTTTTTCTCTACAATCTTATTGACAGTGTGTGTGCATGTAGAAACCATTCTGTGATAAGCATTAGGGGGCAGATTTACGTTCCCTGGCGCATCCCTGCAAATCAGCAGGGATGCGCCAGGGAAGATGCGTCATGCAAGTTTGCCCTTGCGCCACTGCAGATGCGCCGCATTTACAATGCCGTGCATCGTGGTGCAAGGACAAGCAGATGCGTGACGCATCTGCCGGCGTAAGGTTGGCGCAGTGCTGAAGTTGTGTCGCAAGCGTGATGCAACTCATGCACTGTTTCAACCTGCCCTATCCCTAACATGGTGCGTCACGCCTTACGCCTGCTTGAAGCAGGCGTAAGGATTTGACGCACCATAGATTTCATTGCGTCACTTTTCCGAGGCTTTTTCCGACATAACGCCCACCCTACATACATTAAACCTGACGCAGGTTTAATGTGGCGCAGAGCTTTACCACATGACGCATCTCCCTAGATGCGTCACGTTGTAAATCTGCCGCAGCATGGCGCTAGCTTTGCGCCGCTGCTGCGTCACAAAAGTGACACAACGGCGGCGCAAAAGTGGCGCACAGGGCTTGTAAATCTGCCCCTTGTTTTTTTCATGTTTGTAGACAGGTAACTGTGCAGTTTTTATATTTTGGTAGAATTAGAAACCAGTCATTGTTTATGAATTTGTGAAATGAGTTATGTTTCTGCAGTAAAATGTAGTACTCTTTGTAGATGAAGAAATGTGTTTTGGTATAGTGCAAGGGATAGTGTTGTTTGTCTAGAATCACACAGTGAGTCTGTGTGCATTTGGGAACCACTGTGAGAAAAGCATTTGGTAACATTGTGTATTTGCTGACAGATAACTGTTTTAAAACCTGTCATGTTGTCAAGTTTTAGTAGCATTAGAAGCCAGTCTTTGCTTATGCATTGATAAAATAAGTCATGCTTTGACACTTATGTGTTGTTTTTTAATATGTAGATTGTGTGTGGTCTCCTTACCCCTTGCACACGAGTGAATGAGTTTTGGTAAGCTGCTAGGGATAGTGTTGCTTGTTTAGAATCACACTGTGAGTCTGTGTGCATTTGGGAACCACTGTGAGAACAGCATTTGGTAACATCGTGTATTTGCTGACAGATAACTGTTTTATAACCTGTCATGTTGTGAAGTTTTAGTAGCATTAGAATCCAGTCTTTGCTTATGCGTTGATTAAATGAGTGAGGCTTTGACAGAAAAGTGCAGTCCTGAAATATGTGGATTGTGTGCAGTTCCCTTACCACTTCTACTGTAGTGAATGAGTTTGGGTAAACTTCTAGGGATAGTGGTTGTTGTCTAGAATCATACAGTGAGTCTGTGTGCATTTGGGAACCACTGTGAGAGAAGTGTTTGGTAACATCGTGTATTTGCTGACAGATAACTGTTTTAAAACATGTCATGTTGTCAAGTTTTAGTAGCATTAGAAGCCAGTCTTTGCTTATGCGTTGATTAAATGAGTTAGGCTTTGACACTAAAGTGCAGTACTGAAATATGTAGATTGTGTGCAGTTCCCTTACCACTTCTACTGTAGTGAATGAGTTTTTGTAAGCTGCTAGGGATAGTGGTACTTGTCTAGAATCACACTGTGAGTCTGTGTGTATTTGGGAACCACTGTGAAAGAAGCATTTGGTAACATCGTGTATTTTCTGACAGATAACTCTTTTAAAACCTGTCATGTTGTCAAGTTTTAGTAGTATTAGGAGCCAGTCTTTGCTTATGCTTTGATTAAATGAGTTAGGCTTTGACACAAAAGTGCAGTCCTGAAATATGTAGATTGTGTGCAGTTCCCTTACCACTTCCACTGTAGTGAATGAGTTTTGGTAAACTTCTAGGGATAGTGGTGCTTGTCTAGAATCACACTGTGAGTCTGTGTGTATTTGGGAACCACTGTGAGAGAAGCATTTGGTAACATTGTGTATTTGCTGACAGATAACTGTTTTAAAACCTGTCATGTTGTCAAGTTTTAGTAGCATTAGAAGCCAGTCTTTGCTTATGTGTTGATTAAATGAGTTCGGGTTTGACACAAAAGTGCATTCCTGAATTATGTACATTGTGTGCAGTTTCCTTACCACTTCCATAGTAGTGAATGAGTTTTGGTAAGCTGCTAGGGATAGTGTTGTTTGTCTAGAATCACACTGTGAGTCTGTGCGCATTTGGGAACCACTGTGAGAGAAGTGTTTGGTAACATCGTGTATTTCCTGACAGATAACTGTTTTAAAACATGTCATGTTGTCAAGTTTTAGTAGCATTAGAAAACAGTTATGGCTTATGCTGTGATTAAATGAGTCAGGCATTGACACTAAAGTGCAGTCGTGAAATATGTAGATTGTGTGCAGATCCCTTACCACTTCCACTGTAGTGAATGAGTTTTGGAAACTCCTAGGGATAGTGGTGCTTGTCTAGAATCACACTGTGAGTGTGTGTGCATTTGGGAATCACTGTGAGAGAAGGATTGGGTAACGTCGTGTATTTTCTGACAGATAAGTCTTTTAAAACAGGTCATGTTGTCAAGTTTTAGTAGCGTTAGAAGCCAGTCTTTGCTTATGCGTTGATTAAATGAGTCATGCTTTGACACTAATGTCCTGCACTTAAATATGTAGATTGTGTGCAGTACCATTACCTCTTCTAGACTAGTGAATGAGTTTTGGTAAACTGCTAGGGATAGTGTTGCTTGTCTAAGATACTGTGAGTCTGTGTACATTTGGGTAAGGATTGTGAGAGAAGCATTTGGTAACATAGTGTATTTGATGACAGATAACTGTTTTAAAATCAGTCATGTTGTCAAGTTCTACTAGCTTTAGAAGCTATTCTTTGCTTATGCATTGATACAATGAGTCAGGGTTTGACACTAAAGTACAGTACCATGTACTATTCTATTCACTATGCCAGAACTGAAAATGTAAAAGTTTACCCAGGCACAAACCTAGTAGTAGTCTGATGATTTAGTCAGTTTCCAAGACATCATGTTGTGAACCATACATTAACACACAGATTGTTTCAAATGTCTATGCAGTATGCATGCAGTCTTCTAACATACTATACACTTGTCTTTCACATTTTCCATTCGCTAGTCAGTATCCATACACTTCCAGGAAACACTCTGTAACTCCCTTTGCAGTCCTCTAGTGACCCATTCAGCACCATGTACTAATCCATTCACTATGCCAAAACCCAAACACTTATAAATTCACCAAGACACTCTTTTTCCAGTAGTCTAATGATTCAGCCCTGCCTAAGTATTCATGCACAGAGTCAGGCCTTAGCACATGGACTTCTTGAAACCCCTATCCACTATGCATGCAGTCTTCTAACCACCTAGACACTTGTCTTTCACACTTTCAATTCCCTAGTCAGTAGCCATACAGTCCAGCAAACATCCTGTCACTCCCTTTGCACTCTTCGAGTTACCCATTCAGTACCAAGTACTAATCCATTCCCTGTGCCAAAAGCCTACCACTTATAAATTCACCCAGGCAGTCTTCTTGCTGTACTCTAATCATTCAGTCAGTACCCAAGTACTCGTGCAGTAAGCCAGGCCTTATCACATAGACTGCTTCAAACGCCTATTCACTATGCATGTAGTCCTTTAACCACCTACACAGTTGTTTTTCACACCTTCAATTCCCTAGTCAGTATCCATACACTTCCAGGAATCACCCTGTCACTCCCTTTGCAGTCCTCTAGTGACCCATTCAGCAGCATGTACTAATCCATTCACTGTGCCAAAACCCAAACACTTATAAATTCACCAAGACACTCTCTTTCCAGTAGTGTAATGATTCAGTCACTGCCTAAGTATTTATGCACTGAGCCAGGCCTTAGCACATGGACTTCTTCAAACCCCTATGCACTATGCATGCAGTCTTCTAACCACCTAGACACTTGTCTTTCACACTTTCAATTCCCTAGTCAGTATCCATACAGTCCAGCAAACATCCTGTCACTCCCTTTGCACTCTTCTAGTGACTCATTCAGTACCAAGTACTAATCCATTCCCTGTGCCAAAAGCCTACCACTCATAAACTCACCCAGGCAGTCTTCTTGCTGTACTCTAATCATTCAGTCAGTACCCAAGTACTCGTGCAGTGAGCCAGGCCTTATCACATAGACTGGTTCAAACGCCTATTCACTATGCATGTAGTCCTGTAACTACCTACACAGTTGTTTTTCACACCTTCTATTCCATAGTCAGTATCCATACACTTCCAGGAAACACCCTATAGCTCCCTTTGCAGTCCTGTAGTGACCTATTCAGCACCATGTACTAATCCATTCACTGTGCCAAAACCCAAACACTCATAAATTCACCAAGACACTCTCTTTGCAGTACTCTAATCATTCAGTCAGTGTCTAAGTATTCATGCACTGAGCCAGGCCTTAGCCCATGGACTGCTTCAAACCCCTATCGAGTATGCATGCACTCTTCTAACCACCTAGACACTTGTCTTTCACACTTTCAATTCCCTAGTCAGTATTCATACCGTCCAGCAAACATCCTGTCCCTCACTTTGCATTCCTCTAGTGACCCTTTCAGTACTAAGTACTAATCCATTCCCTATGCCAAAAGCCTACCACTTATAAATTCACCCAGGCACTCTCCTTGCTGTACTCTAATCATTCAGTCAGTACCCAAGTACTCATGCAGTGAGCCAGGCCTTAGCACATGGACTGCTTTAAATGCCTATCCAGTATGCATTCAGTCCTGTAATCACCTACACAGTTGTCTTTCACACCTTCAATTCCCCAGTCAGTATTCATACATTTCTAGCAAACACCCTGTTACTCACCCAGTGTGTCTCCTTATAGTACTGTAATCATTCAGTCAGTTAGCATGTAGTCTTTTAGTGAGGTAGGCTTTAGGGCATGAACTGCTTCATAGTAGTATGCACTATGCATGTAGTGTTTTAACCATCGTCACACTTGTGGTTCAGGGCTATAGTTTCTTAGTCAGTTTTTATATAAAATATGTTTGTACATGAAGCAATTTATTAAAAATGTTTGTAGGAGCAAACAGAATGTAGTTAATGCTGCAACTTCTGAGAATTTTCAAGTAAGAAAAAAATTCAAAATAAGAGGAAAAGTAAAAAAGCAAATGTTCAGTCAAAGGGGATAAAGTATGGTAAAAGAAGACAAAATCAGTATAAGGAATTACGCAAAAAAATATTTTACAAGAGAGTAGTGCATAATTTGCTGAAAGATGTGAAGAAATATAAAAAGAGAGCTTTATTTTATAAAAAGAAGCATATTGAAAGCATTGTGGAAAAGGCTTTTGAAGTAAAAAGGAAACTGTTTATTTTAGTGTTAAACAGAATTCGATCACTAGATAAACCAATATATGTAATGAAGGCCAAAAGTAGGAGGAAAAGAGTTATTAATAAAAAAAAAAAATTGTGATTTTTTTTGGGAGAATGGAAACACAGTTCTAGTTCAGAGCCTTTTTTTAATGAAGAGAGTTATTCACTGAGCGAAAAATTATTGTATGCAGTTGACACCAGTGGTAGAGGTTATGAGGTTAGTGATGGTTGTCCAATGGAGAAAGAGAAAATGGTGAAAGAAATGCAGAAGAAGTGATAGCTGATGAAGTTTTAGGGAGATGTGCTAAAAACCCTGTGTACACTTGGGATTGCAGTAGTGTTTGCTGTGTACGACAGGAATCTATTGAAAAATTATGTCGTTTTTTACGAGCCTATAGTAAAAAAAGTGTAAAACAAAAGATTAGGCTGTTGCAAGGACTAGATCCTTGCAGAGTGAGAAAACATACTGGTTTGCAAGGTCATTCTCTGGCTTGTCTTTCTAGGAAAGTTTGTGAAAGGGTTTTTCACCATTTCAGAATGCTGGCAGTACATCATACTCAAATGCGGAAGTTAGTGAGGAGGTTGTATTATGCAAAAAGTCCAGCACTAAAGTTAAGTGAGTTGAACAGTGCTCTTTTACGTGGGTCAGTTTCAGATGTGAAGCAGGTCTGTGAGGATATTGAGTTTTGTTACTTTGGGCCTCAGCAAGAGAGTGAAGAAACTGAGACATTAGTAGAACAAAATGTTGAAGACAATGTAGAACCCGTAATTACAGAAAAATTTGAGGATGAAATCACAAAGTTTAAGGTAATTTCAGGTGAAAGACCAAATGTTTCTTGTATTTGTTGTCGGCGAAGTCACTATAAAAATCAGACTAGGGGTGTCAATCTGTATTTAAAAAGTGAAATAGAAGATAATGATAAGTGGATGGAATTTGCAACTTATTTGTTGGTAGAGGATTGTTTTGATTTGGGATGTGAGCAGCGTATTTGCAAATATTGTTATAACAAATTAGATGAGAATAAAATGCCTGCTAGAGCTGTTCATAATAATCTAGAGTTGGTTGCTATTCCTCCAGAGCTCATAGATTTAAATACGTATGAGTTTATTCTCATACAATGTGTTCACCCGTTTCAGGCTATTGTTCGTATGGAGCCCAATACAAGTAAATTACCTCCATCAGAGTTGCAAAGAGGATTGAAAGGGAGAGTTGTGTATTTACCAGTAGATTTAAGGAAAAATATTGAAACTATTGGTGTAGATCATGCAGAAAATGAGCCACTATTTATTCTAGTTAATGGTGTTCCTAATAAGAATAAGAAAATCTGGCAAGAGTTAGTGGATGTAAGAAAAGTGCAAAAGGCATCATTGTATCTGTTAAAAAATAGTGAGTACTATAGAAATGTGTTTGTTGGAGAAGAAGAAATAGATTTAGCAGAAGATAGTGAAACATTAAGTGGACAAATTGAAAAAGTGGACATGTCCAGATGTGAAGAAATCTATGAACATTACAGTGTACATCCACTTCATTCCAAAGAGGTGATGGGGAATACGATTGAGTTGTTTCAAATGAAAAAAGCAACAGGAAGTCCCATGAGTGTATGGGAAGAGAGCTTGGAAGCTCGTTGTTTCCCGCAGTTGTTTCCAACAGGAAAAGGTGGACGATATGATGAATGTCCTGTGCAGATTCCTGCATCTGAATATCGGACAAGATTATATGCAGAAGATCCAAGATTTTGACAATGTATCCCTTATATGTTTCATCTTCTGTTTGAAAGTGACTTGTCTGGACTTTCATATGCAGTAAATCACATTTTAAAAACTGGAATGCATCTTCAAAATGTAACTGCAAAGGATTTTATGATTAAAGTGCATCATAGAGATGATCATTTAGAATCTCAGTTGATTAATCTGATGGCATGTCAGCGTGGGACTAATTAATATTGGTACCGTCAACATGGAGAACTGAAATGTATGCTACAGAGCTTGGGAACTCCAACATGGTTCATTACACTAAGCTGTGCTGAGTATGCTTGGGATGATTTACTTGAATTTCTTCGAGAGGCAAATTCCAATATAAAAAATATTGAATACAAGACACCTGGAGAATTGTGCTCTTTGGATCCGGTCAATGTATGCAGCTATTTTAATCATAGATTTTAAGCTATGATGTCTTTCATTTGCAATAAAAAGAATCCTCCTCTTGGAGAAGTTGTGGATTTCTTTTGGAGAAAGGAGTATCAAGCAAGAGGTGCTCCTCACATACATATGTTGTTATGGATCAAGGACGCCCCCAAATTTGGAACACAGATTCAGATGAAACTGTTTTGTCTTTCATTGAAGATTATGCTACATGTGCTCTTCTAAATAGCAGAGAAGAGAAAAACTTAAAACAACAAGTCTTACCATTTCAAAGCCACAGGTGTGGAAAATACTGTCAACGAAAGTACAAGTCAAAGGATAAGTTCTATATCAAATGTCGTTTTGGATTTCCACGTCCTGTATTATCCAAAGGAAGAGTGAACAGTTTTATGTCAGCTGTACGACATACCATCACAAGAAAGTCTCCGAAAAACACCTACAACTTAAGAAGAAGCGAAGAATCAAAATACATATATGACTACAATCCAGTTATTTTATCCATGTGGAATGCTAACATGGATATTCAGTATGTTGCGGACAATTCCATTGCTGTTGCTCGATATGTAACGTCTTACATTACTAAATCAGAAAAGACTGAATTGAAAGGAATGTGGGAAGAGATTTCTCACGAGAAGACTCTAAGCAAGAAAATATACAGTTTCAGTTTGAAGATGTTATCGCATCGTGAAATTGGAGCATATGAATGTTCAGATCGGTTATCATCTGCGAGTCTATATTCCAAAAGTAGAAGAATCATTTGGGTGAGTCTAGGTCTTGCAGGAATGCAAAATCGGGTACTGAAATCTGTTCAAGAAATTGAATATTTAGCAGAAAATGACCCTGAAAGTACAGATATTTTGAAAACCAATATGTTGGACACATACTATCCAAATAGAAGTCATCATCTTGAGAACATGTGTCTCTATGAAGTGCTGCAAAACTACACTTTTAAACGGAATACTACAGAGAACATAACGATGGAAAATATGGAGTGATTGGTTCTGAAGGATGTCTGGTGAACCAAAGGAAAGGAAATTTAATTAATCTCAGAAAACTGAGTTGTGACACTGCTGACAAAAGGGAATTTTACTACTTAGCCCTTTTGCAAATGTTCAAACCATGGCGTTCTGAACTGGATTTACTTGGAAATTTTCCCAGCTATGAACATTCATTTAATGCTTGTAAAGATAGCATACAATGCAGTGCTTTCGCAAATTATGTCAAAATGTTGAATGATGAAATTGATCAAGAAGCTATAATTCCAGCAGAGATTGCTAGAGACAGTTCTCAAGACAGTCAAAGTTCTGCTGCACTGAGTCAAGATCCACTAGGACAACCAATTGTTGAAAATGAAGCAGCGATTGCAATGAATGAGGTGGAAACAGCAATGTATCAAGCACAAGAAGATGCAATACAGTTAGGAAACTTGGAAGAGCAACTAAAAAAAGAACAGAAACAAATATATCAGCAAGTGAAAGAGCAGATTGACCATGGATTACTTCATGAAAAAAGAGGGTGCTCATGTACATCCTTTCAACCTATCCGAATGTATGTGAGTGGTCAAGCTGGAACAGGAAAAAGTTTCTTAATTAAAGTAATTACAAGTTATCTGCAAAAAACAACTGAGTCGCATTTGTCTTGTGTTGTCACTGCTCCAACTGGGTTGGCAGCACATAACATTAAAGGAATTACTTTACATCGTTTATTAATGCTGCCAGTAGAGCATGAGAACAAATTGGAATACCACAAGCTATCTGGAGAAGCTTGTTGTGAAGTTTCAAGAGTCCTGAATAAAATGCAACTTCTCATTATTGATGAGGTGAGTATGGTTGCAAACTTGATGCTTGCCTTTGTGCATTTAAGAATGCAGCAAATTGTAAGAGAGTATGACGTGTTATTTGGAGGAAAACACGTCATAGTTTTTGGAGATCTACTGCAACTGACACCGGTAAAAGGACAACCGGTATTTAAAACACTTGCCCATGAAGATACCAGAAAGTCTCTTGGCAGTGTTGGTAATGTGAACATTTGGAGTAATTTTGAATACAAAGAACTGACAACAAATATGCGACAGGCAAATGATGCTGAATATGGAAGTATTCTGCAAGATATAAAAATTGGAATTCTTTCAAAACAAGGGAAAGAAGCTTTGGAGAGTCGATTACTTTGCAATGTCTTTCCAAATGAAAATGCAGTTCCTGCAAAAGTGTACGTGGAAATTGCTAAAAATAAGTCAGTGATTTGCTTAATGCCAACACTGCGTGAGTGTTCAATATTCAACGAAGAATTATTAAAATTGCAAAATGAAGAAATTGTAAAAATGGAAGCCATCGATAAAATACTGCATGAAGGAATCACTATTATTTTGATGGGTAAGTTGAGATCAAAACTGGATTGTTTAGAAAAAAAATATCTAAAACGGCTGGTTTGGAAAAGACACTGTATGCGTGTGTAAACTGTCGGGTAATTTTAAGGCGTAATTTGGATGTAGAGAAAGGTAAGTGGTGGATTTTGTGAATTATCAGAAGAAAGAAGGAATTGAATTTTTTAAAAATTAAATTTGATCAGATTGATGAAGTTAAAGAAATTGGTCGTTGTTCAGTTCGTTTTTTGCTTGTTAAAGATTTATATGTCCGTAGGAAACAATTTCCATTTTCTCTGGCATATGCAGTGACTATTCATAAATCTCAAGGATTAAGTGTAGACAGTGCATTGGTGAACCTTGGATCTACCGTATTTAAAGAGAGTATGGCATATGTTGCTTTGTCGCGAGTCAGAACATTATCTGGTTTGTTTTTGATTGATTTTGATGAGACAAAGGTTACTGCAGATGCAAACTGTGTAAAAGAGTATAATAGGTTAAGAAGGGTGTATGCTCCAAATTTAGGTCAATATCCTGTATTTGAAAAGCGTGTGGTTGGTCGAAAAAGAAGGTTAGAGAATATCTGTTCTGAAGGTGTCAAGAAAAGAAAAGAACAAGATAATGTTGTGATTGCAGGTAAAAAGAAATTGGACACTGTTGGAGAGATTGTTGGTTATCAGTTTGAAAATAGTTCTGGTGTCAACTGCTATGCTAATGTAGTGCTCAATGTTGTTTTTTATCTTGAAGGTTTGCAAGAACAAATTATGGAGAATCGGCAAAAAAGATTGTGTTCTCTGTTGCATTCTGTTTATGAACAATTGACAACAGATAGAAGTAAAATACAATCTGTTTCAGATGTTCGTAGTCTTTTGGATGTGTGTTCTGGTTCTACACAATTTACACAAAGGTGCCGATTACGATCCGGTAAAAAAAATCCCCGTACGACTCGTATCCGGTCTGTTTACCGTACGAATCGCACAAGTGCCGTACAAACTGCCAATTACGATTCGCATGGGAAAAAGTCCATACGAATCGCATTGGGAATTATTCCCCACACGTCCTCGGGTCAGAAAAGGTGTCTGACACGTCCCCGGACGATTTACCGTACAAATGTGAAAAGTGAAGTCCGACCGCGGAATTACGATCCATCCCGTGCGTCCGATGTTACAACCGTATGGCAAAAACACCGTCCGCACCGAACTCCCATAGCAACCATGGAGACATGTGCCCGCATACGCGCCGACCCCCCCAGCCCCCGTACGTACGTGTCGAACCCCACCCGTGTATGTACACCCGTGTACGTTCGAGTCGTACCCCCGTGTATGTACACCCATGTACGTGTCGAACCCCCGTGTATGTACACCTGTGTACGTGTCGAACTCCCCCGTGTATGTACACCCGTGTACGTGTCGAACCCCCGTGTATGTACACCTGTGTACGTGTCGAACCCCCATGTATGTACACCCGTGTACGTGTCGAACCCCCCGTGTATGTACACCCATGTACGTGTCAAACCCCCCGTGTATGTACACCCATGTACGTGTCGAACCCCCCGTGCATGTACGTGTCGAACCCCCCGTGTATGTACACCCGTGTACGTGTCGAACCCCCGTGTATGTACACCCGTGTACGTGTCGAACCCCCATGTATGTACACCCGTGTACGTGTCGAACCCCACCGTGTATGTACACCCGTGTACGTGTCGAACCCCCCGTGTATGTACACCCGTGTACGTTCGAGTCGTACCCCCACCCGTGTATGTACACCCGTGTACGTGTCGAACCCCCCTGTGCATGTACACCCGTGTACGTGTCGAACCCCCCGTGTATGTACACCCGTGTACGTGTCGAACCCCCATGTATGTACACCCGTGTACGTGTTGAACCCCCCGTGTATGTACACCCGGGTTACCCCCCCGTGCATGTACACCCGTGTACGTGTCGAACCCACCTACTCTGGTCGTTTCGCGCCGTACTTCGCTTTTCCGGCACTTTTTGGGTGCCGTGAAAATATCGCCGTCCGGACTGCTGTCGGTTCGAATCGTACTTCCTGGTTCGTTAAACGCTGCCTGAAAGCGTCCCGACGTCACGTCGCAGCATTCCCGGATCACATTCGTATGTATATTTTCGTCGGTCGGTGTTTTTTACGATTCGTACGGAAATGGTGTTTCCGTGCGAATCGTAATTCCATGTTTGTAAAGTTTTCCGACCGGGTACGAGTCGGACGGAGAAAACGCTCCGACCGACGGTTCGTACCCGGTTTTTCCAGGATCGTAATCGGCACCAAAATATCCAACAAGATGCTCAGGAATTTTTAATGTATATGCTTACCATTTTTGAAAATGAAGGTGTAGAAATAGAAAATATTTTTGGCCTTTCTTACAAATGGGAACATTATTGTGAAAATGGCATGTATACATGTAGCACCAATGTAGACACTGAGAGATTTCTGTATTTATCATTACCAGACTGTAAATCAGTGTCTTTCAATAAATTAGTGAAAGGTGCAATTCAAAACATGGAGTGTAGCCAATGTAAATCAGAAATGTTATCCACATTATTCTTAACAAAATATGTAAAATACATAATTTTAATGATGCAACATTGTACAGCTGACGGAAGAAACTTGGATACTTTAATAAAACAATTTGTAGCAGCACAACTATCAATATCAGGAAGGACTTTTGTAGCAATTGCAATAATTTTCCATGATGGTCCTTCCACCACATCTGGACATTACACTGCTGCCTATCTAAAATGTGAGAAAGGCTGGACACTTTGTAATGATGCCCAGTTGGTTTTCAAACAATGTTTGCCTAGTGAATTACCAAATTCCTACCTAATATTTTAAAGCCAAAGTTTTAGGAAGATAATTCACTCTCTGAGGAATTTATTATTATAACTTAATAGGACTACCATTGGATAATTTACATAAAGAAGAAGTGCAAAAATACCATTTGGCCTCAAGGAAAGGTATATTTTTGAATTATGGACTTTTTGGTGGTCATTTATTCGGTTATTATTTTAATGCGGCAACATTTACAGTTTTTATAAGTTAAAGTTATAATATTTTGTAATCTGTAAGCATTTCATATAATTATGATTTGTATTTTCTGGTATTTTACTGAGAATAGTATGTTTTTTTTTTTAACAATCTTTCTGATTGTTTTTTTTTTTGCCCGCTGTTAAGTGATGAGTACGATTGAAATCACTATTTCTAGTGAAATTCAACATATTCTGAGAACAGCGAAAAAGGCAAACAAATTACTTTGTGGAAATTATGCTGTGTTATAAAAAATGTATTATTACTGGGGTGGGCGGAATTTGCGTAATTGCTTTACGCAAATCTCCGCGAAACGGTAAAACATCTCCGCGAACACGCAGAAATTCCGCGAACATGCGGAATTGCTGGTTCGCAATGCTTTTTTCCTGTTCACAATTGCTGTTTGCGTGCTCGGGGAGAAATATCTCGCGAACACGCATTTTGAGAACGCGAACAAGCAAACATTTCGCGAAATCGCGGAAAGCAGACTTTTGAGCAATTTCGCGTTCTCCGCGAAACGCGAAATTCCGCAAATTCCGCGAGCAGAACGGAATTTACCGCCCAGGCCTAATTATTACATGTTATAATTTTTTTTTTCTTTTCTTTCACAGATCCAAATTTTAAAATAAGCAATTTTTATGAATTTAGATTGAAATGAAAATGTGAAAAAAATGTGTACCATTTTTTATTCCTATTACTGTGAAGGTAAGTTTAACCAATTCTCAATATGCAGAATGAGGAGGTCTGCAAGAAGCTACTAAGTTGAAACATGTTTCTAAAAACACTCTGTTTATACCTATGTAGTTTTGAAATCTGACCATAATCAGATATCATGTGACCTGCAAAAAAAGAGATTTGAGGGGTTCATAATATTTCCCATTGTACCTATTGAAGGACCGCAATTATTTCAATCATTCTTCTTTGAACATCTTTGCAGACAAAAGTCTGTGCTTACGTTTTATAATTCGCAAGGAATTTTAAAAACGGAAATATGTCACTTTTTGTAACATAGTTATTGTGTAAGATACTCTTTCATATTTACAAAGAGGAAAAGGCACTCTGTGCACTTTTTATACTCCATGTAAATACAACCTCATCATGCAGATCACTTTGTGTTGAAAGGGTGTTCTATAAGTGTTGTTGTGCATGATTGCACTTAATACTCATAGAACAAGACACATGTGTAGATTTATCCGAAATCATAAATCTCGATATGTGTGTGAATGGTGCACCATTCTAAAATTGGTGTAGGAAAGCACAACAAGGAGAATTGTTCTCATTTCTCCACATTTTTATATCTTTAATGCATGCTGAAATGTTCAGCATACATTGAAGGAGAAAAATGCATTTGTTCATTGTTTTTGTGCAGGAAGGTGTGTCTTCCTGCAGAAAAACAAACAGCACATGACACAGATATCCTTGCACTATGGTGCAAGGGTGCCTGTGTCACCACATGGCTGCAGTTTAAGCAGCCATACACATATGTTGCATCCGTGTGCTTCGGAAGTACTACAGCACACTGCAGTTAAAGAGGTTACTGTGTGATGCTGCAGCACTTCCTCATAGTTCTGCACTTATACATTCACCATACGCTACTAATGCATTCATTCAGTCAATTACGTACTACACATAAATTCATCTAAACTTTCACACACTAACAAAGAAATGTAGCTCTTTTTTTAAACCAGGAAAGTTAGTTCTTACAAGAACTTTGTTTTTCTTTTCTTCTTTTATAATTTTTTTTGGGGTTTTATGAACAATTTTAAACATTTTAGATCTGCAAAAAACAAAACAAAAAAAAAACAGGAGAAACCAAACAATGAACTTCAGGGAACAATAAAAAAAAAAAAAAAAAACCTAGCAAATGTGACTTTCTTGGCGGTGGCAGATCAGATCAATCGACTGCTCACCATAGCACAAAGTCACATTGCACTTAGTGCAGAGCACTTTTAAAAATTGAAATTGAGGACGGATGTCCAAGGTTTGGGCTGATGGATGCACTCTTGATGTGCTCGGATGCGATGAGGTGGAAGGCGCAGGAGCAGGAGTGTTTCTCATCCGTCGGCACTCTTCTCGTGCAAGATTGTTCGGATGAAGGGTCCTCATGTGCTTCATCATACTTGCCGTGCTGTACCAGTATTTCTTGTTAGGATCTCCTTGCGACAGGACTCTTTTGCAAATCTTGCACGTGACCAAGGTGGCATTGGTTTTATTCTGCCCCTCGGGAAAAGTAAAAAATGTCCACACCACTGAAGAAAAACGTTCTTTGGATGGTGCCTCCTCCAAAAATTCATCCTCAGAAGTATGAAAAGATGCAGGTGATGCCTGCTGCCCTGAAGCCATTTTTGGTTGAAAAAGTTAGAGCTAAGTGTAAACTTAGTCTAAAAAATCTTCTTCTCTCCAAAGAGATGGTGCTCTATAGAAGGTCAAAGAAGAATGATTGAAATGGGTGGGGTCTTTCAATAGTTAGAAGAGGAAGTGTAATGAACCAATCAAATCTCTTTTTTTGCAGGTCACATGGGATCCGCGCACCCTGCGCGTACAAATCACGCACCCAGCGCGCATCCGCGAAATTGAATTAAAAAAATTTATAGGATTAGATGTAAAAATATATCAGTTTTAAGACTAGTTTAGAGTTTGTCTTCAATTAATATTCACATGAAATACATATATATATGTTTTTTTAAATGTTAAATTTTTTGCGGGATCCGCGCACCTACTGCGTCATAGACGCAGATGACGCATCGCGGAAGCGCGTAAACGTCGCGTTCCGTACATCGAACGTGCCGCGTATACGCTGGGAGTCGCGTACCGGTCGCAGTGCAATCGTGTACTAAACGCATACCATGCGCAGATGCTGTCGCGTAGGGATCGGGAACGGTGCGCTTAGGGTGCGCGGATCCAAAAACATTAACAATTATATATAAGGGGAGGAGCCTAGCGCGCAACCAAGATGGCCGCGTAGGTGCGAGGCTCCCGAGGACCTCCGCGACCTCCTGCATAAATCCTGACCATATCCTGTCCTACACAAGGGGACTGTGTTCGTGAGACCGAGCTGAGGTGCCACCCGTTTTCCGTTTCCAAATCGGACCTCGGACACCGGCGGGGGCATCGATTGAGGTTTGCGGCCTTCTCCACGCCGGCCCCCCGGATTGGAGTTGTGGGGCGATCCGGAGACTAAGTGAACAACAGCGGCGGGCGAGGCTGGGTGATTCGCGTACCCCGCACTTTCACTTTCGCGCCCTCCTTACTGCCAAGCGAGGTAGGGTCGCGAGGCGGCGTGCGGTGGTGTGGCTTCATCGGGGTGCCCTGCCGGCCCGCCAGCTGTGATCCGCCCTTCGGAGCTGTGGTCGCCCTCCCCCGGAGCCCGTGAACTGGTCTGTCAGCCCCTTTCAAGGAGATTGGCACGATTTGGGGACTGGAGCCATGTCCACGAAACAAGATGGCGACCGGGCAAAGGTGAAATCGACCCGCAGTGGCGCAGCCCCTCAGTCTAACAGCATGGACCGCTACACCCTCCAGAAGTGATCTCCAGAGGCGCCGCGTAGGTCCCCTGTTGGCCCGACTGATGCTCCTGCTCTGCCCGCGGATCTGACCCTCCGGGACGTCATGGGCGCCATCGCCGAGATGAAGGCCTCAGTGGACCAGCGCTTTGACACTCTGGCGCAAAAGATTGACTCGGTCCTCGTGGATGTGGGCCTGGTGAGGGCCGATCTGTCCAAGACGAATGACCGGGTCGACTCTTTGGCCCACACCACCTCGGGCCTCACAACGGACGTGGCGGCCCTCCAAAAGGAGGTGCGCCGACTGGGCCAGGCGAGCGCCCTGATGGATCGCCGACTGGAAGATTCCGAGGGTCGGGCCCGGAGGAACAATGTTCGCATTGTCGGGGTGCCGGAGGGACGTGAGGAGGAGGCGGCGGATCTGTTTGTGGAGGACCTGATCCTCACCCGTCTCCAGCCCCGGGGGCTGAGCAAACTCTTCGCAGTGGAACGTGCCCACAGGGTCCCCGGAGGGAGACCTAAGATCGGAGCCCCTCCGAGGCCTCTCATTGCCCGGATCTTCAACTTTCGGGACAGAGACGCTATCCTGCAGACTTCTAGGCAACAAGGACCGGTCAGACTCGACAATATGGACGTAAACTTCTATCCTGATTTTACTCCGGCGGTCCAGAAGCAGAGACTGAGTTTCCTCGGAGTCAAACGTCGCCTACGGGACCTGAACCTCAAGTATGCGATGCTTTTTCCAGCGAAGTTGAGGGTAGAGGTGGATGGCCGCACGCACTTTTTTGATCGTCCCGAGGCGGCCGGGGACTGGTTGGACGCTTTGCCCGGGGATCGGGGCCGGGGGGGTGGGGGGGGCGCGGTTGGTGGGGAGGGCTTGCCGGATCAGGACTGAGGGACTAATAGTAGGCCTTGCTCTGGACAACATTATTGTCATCATTGACTGATTGTGTAAGTTCCCCTCCCGTGGAGGTCGTACGGGGTCTCTTGGGGGCTTTCCCTCCTCCTCTGGGGGACTAGTTAGTGTTTTCATCTATGGGGCGACAGGCACACTGCACTTTGGGGGGGCTGTTTGGGCTCATGCAGGGGTGCAGGGAGGGGGGAGTTCTGTTGGGACGGGTGGGTTGGGGTGGGGTGTTGTTCGTTTTTACCGCAAGGCAAACCCTTTACTGTATTGGTGTTTTTGAGGTGCTCTCTGGGGGACGAATGATGGCTTCTGTATGTGATGGGGGGTAGGGATTTGACTTTGTTGTCTTGGAACGTTAATGGACTGGGGGATAGGATTAAGCGAGGTGTGGTCCTGCAGTATCTGAAACGAATTTCGCCAGATGTGGTCTTTCTGCAGGAGACACACCTTATTGGTAATTCCTTTTGTGCCATGAATCGGCGTGGCTATCGTTTGGTGGCCCACTCGGGCTTCACGTCTGGCTCGCGGGGGGTGGGCATCATGGTTAAGAACTCGCTCCCGCTGGAAATTGATGAGGTGCGCCATGACGAGAGGGGACGCTACACTGCCTTGGTGGGGAGAATGGAGGGCAAAGTGGTTGTCTTTGTCTCAGTGTATGTCCCACCGGGGCTACAGTCTACCACTTTTGCGGACCTGGGGCGTCTCCTCCTTGACCTTCCGGGGGGGCTTCTGGTGGTTGGGGGGGATTTCAATGCGGTGGTTTCTGGGACTATGGATCGTCACCCCCCTAGGGACCTCCCCCGGGCGCAGGCGTGGCTGTCCGGCCTCTTAGATACATTGGGATTGGTGGACTGCTGGCGCTTAAAACATCCCACGCAGCTGCAATACACCTTCCATTCGGGTGCCCATGGTAGCCTCTCGCGGCTTGATCATATCCTTGTCCCTGCGGCCTATGCTGGGAGGGTGGGAGAGGTGCGCCATCTGGCGCGGGGTATTTCAGATCACTCCCCGCTCCTTTTGCACTTTGGTGTCCTCCCGAGGGGGGAGGGCAGGGTAGCTCCAATCAATGCCTGGTACCTGCGCGACCCCATTATTCGTGCTGACCTGATTAAATCCTTGCAGCGGTATTTTGAGGAGAATGTGGGGTCTGTCCCTTCGGCTATCTCCCTTTGGGAGGCCTTCAAGACAGTTATTAGGGGGGAGGCCCTCTCCTTCATATCCCATGCCCGGAGGCGCGAGCAGGAGGAGGTGACCCGAGTGGAGGCCGAAATTACTGAACTAGAGGGTGATTTGGGGAGTGGGGTGACGGATGCTGCACTGCATGTTCTACACCTTAAGCAAGCGGCCTATAGGGCCCTCGTCACGGAGGCAGCCAGGGGCCTCAGTAGAGAGCAACAGGGGCGACTGTATGATGTGGGTGATAAGGCTGGTAAATTGATTGCGTGGTTGGATAAAAAGGAGAGAGCGAGTCGTGTGGTTCCGCTGATTGAGAGGATGGATGGTGTACGTGTCACCGAGCCAGAAGACATTGTCTCTTGCTTCGCGGATTATTTCCGCGAGGTGTATTCCCCGGTCTCTCCCTGCTCGGAGGCGGATTCTCATGCCCTGCTTCGAGATATCGCGCTGCCCTCCCTTTCGGTGGAGGACAGGGAGTCGATGGATGCTGCTCCTACCTCGGACGCAATTGCCCTCGCTATACGCTCGGTCGCATCTGGCAAGGCCATGGGCCCGAACGGCATCCCTATCGAGTTGTATAAGCTGCGACCGGACGTACTGGCACCCCACCTCCGCGCGATGTTCCTGGCGGCCCACTCGCGGGGCTCCCTCCCGCCGGACCAACGTCTGGCTACAATCGTGGTGATCCACAAGGAGGGGAAACCCCGAGACCGGGTTACCTCCTATCGGCCTATCTCGCTCTTGAATGCGGAGCCCAAAATCCTTGCCAAGGTGCTCGCCAACCGGCTGGTCGGCGTGGTAGGCGATTTGGTCCACCAAGACCAGTCTGGCTTTATCCCCCATCGCAACACGGCCCTCAATCTGCGGCGCTTGCACGGGGTGCTCGCGCGTGTTCCGTTTGTGCGGGAGCCGGCCATCTTGGCGTCCTTGGACGCCACCATGGCGTTTGGCACGCTCGAATGGCCATACATTTGGGCGATGCTGGCGAAATTTGGATTTGGACCGGGATTCATCAGCTGGGTCAAATTGTTGTACTCGGGCCCGTTAGCGCAGGTGGTAGTGAATGGGCGAGTCTCGGCCCCGTTCGCGCTGGGACGGGGCACGCGACAGGGTTGCCCCTTGTCGCCGCTCCTGTTTGCATTGGCCTTGGAACCCCTGGCGGAGTGGCTGCGGTGGCACCCTTCCATCCGTGGTCTCCGTTGGACCCCCGAGTATGAGGACCGCGTGTCCCTCTACGCTGACGATATCCTTTTGTACCTAGCCTCCCCGCGCAAATCACTGATTGTCCTGGTTGATGTCCTGCGCTCCTTTGGCCGTAACTCAGGCCTCGTCATCAACTGGGCTAAATCATGTGTCTATGTGCTTTCCGGGGAGGCTCCCGTCCTCCCGCGGGGATGTCCGATCCAGATTGCCTCGCAGGGGTTTCGGTACCTGGGTGTCTATATCACGCTGGACCCGGAGGCCCGCTACGAGCGAAACTTGCTTCCCCCCCTCCAGCGCTTGAAGGAGGACGTCGCGCGCTGGCGGCGCCTGCCGCTTTCGCCGCTCGGCCGGGCGGCATTGTTTAAGATGATGTCGTTGCCACGCTTCCTGTACGCTCTCCAAAACACTATGGACCTAGTCCCGGCGCGCTACTTCCGTGAGGTGGAGAGTCTACAGCGCCGCCTGTTCTGGGACGGGAGGCCGCGTATAGCCCTGGCGAAGTTGACGCTCCCGTGGTATGACGGGGGGATTGCCCTCCCGGACATTAAGCGGTATTACTGGGCCTCCCAGCTAGCTGCAATTAATCACGGCCTCTATGGGCCCGCCTTGAACCCGGCATTTGAAATGGACAAGATGCTCCTGCCCGGTGGCGACTACAATCGAGCACTCTACTCTGGCGCGCCGGATCCCCGCTTGACGGGGCCCACGCGTGTCATGGTGCGGGTGTGGCACGCGGCCAATGCAGCTATGGGGTGGAAGGACCGTTTGACCCGGGCGTCGCCGTTGTATGCGCCTCAGCGGTTGGGCTCCCTATGGACCTCGAAGGGCTTCGAGAAGTGGGACACGATTGGCATCAGTAAAGTGGGGGACCTCTGGACGAGAGGGGGATTTAAAACATTCGAGACGCTGCAGACGGAGTTTCAGCTGCAGGGCAGTGAATACTTTCGGTACTTGCAGGTCCGCCATGCGCTGGGCTCCGTCTTCCCAGACGTCGCCTCCATCCCGGAGTCTTCCCCCCTGGAGGATAGAGTGCTGGATGGCCACGTTCCGGATAGCACGATCTCCCTCATTTACAAAAAATTGATTAATGACCGCTCGGGCCTGCTGACCGGCCTCCGTGAGGCTTGGGTTGCCGACGGGCTGGAGTTGGACGACGAAGACTGGATTTCCGCGGTGGCCTCTCCGAAGGAGGTGGCCATACCGGCCCGCCTTCGCTTCGTCCAGCTTAAGATACTCCACCGGGTTTACATGACGGGGCCAAGGCTTCTGCGTATGGGTTATGCTGAGGATGGGGTGTGTAAGCGTGGGTGTGGTGCTTTGGCGACTTTTATGCATATATTGTGGGAATGCCCGAAGGTGGAGCGATTCTGGCGTGGTGTGCATGAGGTACTGCGTCTGGTTACGCATGTCGCGCTGTTGCCTGAAGCGAGGAGATGCTTGCTGAATGTGTGGGAACCAACTGATTACTCGGTTCCGCAGACGCGATGGGTGACTCTGGGATATATGATAGCTAAGCGTGACATCGCTCAACTGTGGGGATCCCAGCGCCCCCCGGCGGTGTCGGCCTGGAAAGAACATATGGATTGGTGCATGTTCCGAGAAAAGGTGGTGTATGTGGCGAGGGGCAAGCCTGGGGCGTGGGTGAAAATATGGGGCCCCTGGAACGCCTACCGCGGGGGTATCTGCGAGCCACCACTGCTGCCTGCTGCCTCACCGGCTCCGTCCCCCTAGTTGACCCCCTCCCCCAGCCCCGGGCACAGAGTTCCCCCAGTCCTGGACTTGTTTCCCTTCCCCCTCTTCAGATTCCTGTGGATGGTCGGGGTCCCTCATCTGAGGAGCACGTGTTGGTTACCTTCGATTACGGGTTGCCTTGCGGGTGTGGTTTTTCTATATTGTTGTGTGTGTATAAAATGAAACCGTATTGTGGGCTTAGAGTCATGTGGCCCACGTCGTTGATGCCTCCTGATTTACTTCTCTGCAACGCCAAGTGCCCTTTTGTAAGTTTGTCAGGTGCTCCTGTCACTCTAGCGGCCGGCCGGAAGGTTGTAGGCCCATACTTGTATATACTTGAGATTGCAATAAACGCTTTCAAAAAAAAAAAAAAACAATTATATATAAAATAAAGTTTTGCACATATAGTTAAAAAAATATGTTTGAAAAACCCATTAAGTTCAAATAATATTTTTTAATTTTTAAAAGAATTAATTGAAAAAATAAGTTTAAAAAATGGTAATAAAAAAGTATTTAAAAAAAAATGTAATTAATGAAATTGACACACTGAATTTGAAAACTATAGAAAGCCAATCAAAATCATTAAACATGATATCTTCAGATATAAGTTATAGATAGGAATTAGCATTTAAAAAACCTTTGAAATTCACTGAAAAAACCATAGGTTTCATGCACGTTATAGTTAGGAATTAGCATTTAAAAAACCTTTGAAATTCACTGAAAAAACCAAAGGTTTCAGGGGCGTTATAGTTGGGAATTGGCATTTAAAAAACCTTAGAAATTCACTGAAAAAACCATAGGTTTCAGGGGTGTTATAGTTAGCTGGACATTTCTCTTGTACAAAACCCTAGAATTTCCCCAGTTAGAGTTAGTTCAGCTAACTATAAATCGCGCCCCCGCAATGCACTGCTGATGACGTCACATATTACATCACTCATGACATGGTCAGTGACATCACTGATGACATCACTGATTGCATCTCAAATGACATCACTGATGACATCATCCATGTGATAATTTGATGCATCTTCTCATACCCTAATGTAACCTTTGATACACCCAGTCTAAATTACATACTGCCATTCTCAAAACCATAGACACTGCAACACCAATAAGTACATACCCACTCACCGATTCTTAGGTCTACATACACCTCTACTCACTCCCCTGTAGAGTCACTCATACTTACAGTCACTCAGTACAGGACTATCATATGCATTTATACACCTATATAGACACTAAAAACACCGCCAATCATCCATTGAGGTACTGACACACCTAGTCAGTCATGCAAATAATTAATCACAGTCCAATTTACTCACCTATACAGTTAAATACACTCAAGTTCACTTACTCATAAAAATAGTACCACATTCTTACGCTATTATACAATCATTGATACAAGCACACACTCATCCATACAGCCACTCTCACAATCACACACTTTCACATATACCCACTTATATACTCTTACACGCATATATACTGCCTTTCACATATGTAGTTAGTCACAAATGTACCACTGAGATATACATTCAATCCCTAACACACCCATACATACACTCACCCAAGCATATAGTCCATCACAGTTGCACTCTTAAAACCATGCACCCATAGAATCACCCACTCACACATCTATGCACAGTCACACACACCGTACCCACACAAACACTCAGGCACCCATACGGATACTCAGACACCCAATCAATAACCCATATAGACACTCATATAGCTATTCACAAAACCATGCAGCCACTTATGCACCAACACACAGACACATACTGATATTCACACAATTTAGTCACTAGTCTGCAGTAAGATACATTTAATGACTCACTTATAGTCAGTTACGCACCTAGAAAATCATCCATTCACACACTTGTACACCCACTCATTCTTCAACAGGCCTTTCCCTATATATATTAAACATATTAAAACTTTACAGAAACACGGACTCACTGGATGACGTCATCAGTGATGTAATTTGAATTGTCATCAGTGATGTCATCAGTGATGTCACGGACCATGTCATGAGTGATGTAATTTGTAATGTCATCAGCAGTGCATTGCGGGGGCGCGAGTTATAGTTAGCTGAACTAACTATAACAGGGGAATTTCTAGGGTTTTGTACGAGAGAAATGTCCAGCTAACTATAACTCCCCTGAAACCTATGGTTTTTTCAGTGAATTTCGAAGGTTTTTTAAATGCCAATTCCTAAATATAACGCCCCTGAAACCTTTGGTTTTTTCAGTGAATATATATATATATATATTTATCAGTAGGTAGTTATAGTTAGGACCAAGTTTCCATAGGAAGAGCATTTTTTGTTTCGCTTATAACTTTGGGGTCGTTTGATGAATCTTCATGAATTTTTCCAAACTAATTCTTTGTTCATATCAGCTCCTATGTTGAAAGTTTGGGGGTGATTTGTCAAGGGGGGGCCAAGAAAAAAGGGGGTCCCAAAACGTGTTTTCTCCATGCATTTTCCATAGGAAACTTTAGACAAGGCTACAGGTCGAACAGGTGAACGGTATTACCCCAAATTTGGCAGGGAAAGGGTCTTGGTCTTGAAAGCACGCTTTTATTTATTTGGTGTAAATCCTTTCAGCAGTTTTGGAGAAATATCGAAATTTGCAGATATCGATATTTGGGAATTCTGCCATCTGATTGGCTGAGGCATTATGAGCACGAGCTTGCTGCTAATTGGCTGCAAGCTGTTGCAACTAGGAAGTGTTGGCAGCCATTTTGTGATTATGTTAAAATGAGTAAGGTGAAAAAAGGGCGAAAAGAGTAGGAAACAGGAGGATAGGAGCACTGTGACCTCTGTGGGGGAGTGTGAAGCGAAGTAGACAGTCCTACAGGTCTGAAAGTGCGATTTTGCTCAGAATGACATGGTGCTGAGATGAGATGCTGCTACACTCGGGTATAAAACCGAGAACCTAAACCGTGAGCTCCTTGCTGTAAAGTGATGTGCTCTGGTCTTTGTAGCATACCTGTTCAAGTAATGTTGGTAGGCGTTTATACCATACAGGGAGTGGGAAGCGAACTACTGACCTCTACCATGTTTTTATACTATACCAGAAGTGGGAAGTGAAGAACTCAGGCCTACCGGTGTGAAGACACGGGGATCAAACCGAGCTGATTGCTGTAAAGTGATGGGCTCTGGGTGCTGTAGCATACTGGCCGCTGTAGTATAACTGTGTAAGTAGTGTTAGTATGCGTTTATACTTACATGGAGTGGGAAGCAAACTACTCACCCCTACTGGTCTGAAGACTCGAGGATTAAACCGTGCGCTCATTGCTGTAAAGTGATGGGCTCTGGGCGCTGTAGCATAACTGTGGAAGTAGTGTTGGTTTGCGTTTATACAATAAAGGGAGTGGGAAGCGAACTACTCACCCCTACCAGTCTCATGACTCGTGGAGGAAACCATGAGCTCATTGCTGTAAAGTCATGTGCTCTGTGTAGTATTCCAATGTAACTCATAGTAGAATGTTAGTATGAAATGCTACTAGAATGTAAGTATGTAATGTTAGAATGTAGGGCTGTCATGTGGGGAATCTTGGGGAGTTTGTACACGGTGTTGGAGAAGACGGTTGCCTTGTTGTCCGCTCCTGTTGGTGGCTGTTTAAGCTGTCTTCTTTTCCTGCAATTAATCTACTTATCGGATCCACTGCTGTCTTACTCTTCACAACATAAATTTGGCGACGAGTGGGAGAAGGTAAAAAGAAGGCAGCACTCACCAATATTTTGAGCTTCCTTGCGTTCTGCTAAAGACCTGTTTTCTTGGTGAAACTGTTTCTACTTATCCCAGGGTCGTCGGCTCATGGAACTATGTCATCCGACCTGGTAGGATTTTAATTTTTGGATTTTGGGCTTCCTCTGCCTCTTCACTACACTCTGGTTCCTGTACAACACGTATGCAAGTAGTGTTAGTGTGCGTATACTCATTTTGTAGTTATGCAGTAACCAATGCATCATGGCCCTAAGGAGCGCCACCTCTCAGGCACAGTTCATACTATGTCCTTAGGTGTGCATCCACGGGACATTTATGTTTGCTATTAAAGGGCGGAGCATGGCTTCCACCCTGTTATAGCAAATCCCTGTTTCCCTTGTTGAAGCGAGAGGAGAGAAACCTCGTATCTCTTCAATAAAGCGGATCCGGATGGTAAAAATGGAGAAAATAAAAATGAAGCGGGGTCTCACCCATTCATTGAAATGAGCCCCCTGGTGGGTAATGTTCCGGGACCAATCCTATTATTATATTGCGGGGTCTCTGCAGCACTGGGGACCTTAATCTCACATGTAAATTAGGTGTGGGAGGGCACAGACACGTTTCGCAGCCTAGGGGATCACCACCTCTCCGGGTATTGTTTAGCAATTGTTCGGGGGGCTTCAAGGCGAACTCAAGTCCAGGGATCGCCACCATCTGGGACTTTACTTAAATATGCAGGGTGGGCATCGCAAGTCCCTGAAGCCTCGGTGGGGCTAGGCAGTGCCTTATTGGTTCTGTAATCACACGGGCAGTACTCATGGTCTTATAAAGTGATACACTCATAGAAGCCTTGCAGTTGTAGAATTACCTAGGCTTCATTTATGTAATAGTCTGTTGGTTTATATTTGGTAGGTGCACCGCAAAATTACAAATTCCCTCATAACCTCCTCTCAACCAAATGATTTTCATAGTAAACTATAGACAGGTGTTGTCAGAAAAAGAAGACCCATACACTCACTTATTTATTGGTTAAAAAAATAACTTTTATTAAAACAACACAAATAAATGGAAATGCAACTTTATTCAAACAAACAACAGTAAAACATGAAATAAGTGGGTGGGACTCCTCCAGAAGCAGCGTACAAAACCTGCAAGACAAAAAAGAAAGGTAAGTATGTGTGCCATGTCCAAGAGAAAAAGAAAGGTAGTCAGAATGAAAGGAAGAAAGTATGGGAGTATGGGACAGAGAGCGAGTGGCTGGAAGTGAGAAGGGGAGTGAGAGTCAAAAGAACAGAGGGAGGAGGAGACAGAGCATTGGCCTACTGCACCCAGCCCTCACTGTTCACCTCCCGTCACCCGTGTGTCTAGGATGCTGGGGTCCGCTAGAAAGAGTGCAGTCCCGCAAGTCTTTAAAATGAAACAGATATGAAGGAGGCCAGAGATTACATTATTATCTACGGCAACATCGCTTGCCTGCACCTGTGCACCCAGACTGCTGCACCCCAGCCGCTTCCCCCACAGTGTGATCAATTGCAGCTCCTGCGCACCGAGGCTTCACTACAAACCTGCCACAACCGGTGTGTCCAATGACATGCCGTTGCAAGCTCCAACTCCGGGGTGCCGCTCTTAGGGTGGCACAGCAGGTCTCCTGGTCGGGGACGGTGTCTTGATACCACGATGGAAGGCGTCTGAATGCGCAGGGCCTCATCTGGTGGCACTAACTCAGTGTCTGAAAAGGGAGAAATAATATAATGATGGAAACATCTTGAGGTAAATGAAGGTTTATTTCAAGCTTAATTGAGAACACCAGTTGAGTGTATCCTTCCTTCTTGAAGTATGATCTACCAACTGTTAGTGGTAATCGTGGTTCAAAGAGGAGTTGGAGTGCACAAGAATACACAAGGTTAAATAATAATATGTTATGCCAACGTTCACATACAAAGGAACAGAGCGCATGCTAGAAGCATAATGTGCGCGTGCAATGCAGAGGCGCAAGCCTTTGTGCATGTACACTTAGTAGTCAGCTCACTACAGTGTCCCAAAAGCCAACACCACGTGTCTGTAGGGCAGCGCTGCCTGCTGGCTCAGGCCTACAGTACGGTCCAACAGGTCCTTAAATTGAGACTGAGATGTGACTTAATGAGGTCAGAGATCACATCATTATGCACAGCAACACTGCTTGTTCACACCTGCTCACTCTGGCTGATGTACCCCACCCCTCCTGCCGCACCGTGCTCAATTGCAGCCCCTGTGCACCCAGACCCCACTGCAAACCTGCTGTCATTGGTTTGTGTCCAGCAGGGCTCACAATTCAGATGTAGTTTTGATTGCCAGGATGGTGTACACCTCATGGATCCCCTTTTTTTTTGCGCATTGTGCTATGCGAGGTGGATGCGGCCATATCACCTGAGGCAGAGTTGAAGAACTGGGACATGTGGTGTCATCGTTATCCTATTTATACGTACGCAAAGTGGGATGGGCTTGCGTACGCCAGGCCAGCGTAGGGGTGTGAATAATTATTCCGAGGACATGTGCGTTGTTCAGTTCCTGTCTGGGCAGGAAGTGTACCTATGTGTGTGTCACTGTTGCAGTTTTGACGTCGCACAATCTGCTATTTACATTAATGTAGCATGTACCGGGAGGGCGGCAACTATCGCTAATGAGATGCTGTCCGAAAACATTGAATGGACAACATTACATGTCGTTGTCAAGCTTATGGATATACATACACGCATGTCAATGGTGTGCGGTATTATTGAAAGTGTTGCTATCGCGAAGTGCACACATGTGCTCGGAAGGAGGGAGGATCAGCAGTGAGGTTACGTCATACACAGTGATAACGCTCATTACAGTCAAGCAATGCATGTCAAACGTGAATCTGAAAGTCTCACATATGACACACTACTATAGTGGTAAAGCCTGACAACAGAGCATACTGCAACACAAATCTACACATTACTCTTGACTGTTTGTCACATGTGATCTAGGATGTACACTCTACCCGTGGCTGATAATACCCCTTCGAGCCACCAATACCCAGGCTGAAAGGCAACCCAATAATGCACACACACACACGAGGGGCATCGTGTAACACACATTTGTTTTTTGCAGTAACGTTTCAGATGCATGGCCATCACACGTGGAAGGCTACTGTACAGAGCATGAATATTGATCAAGATGATCGTTGCATGAATACAGGATTTTGAACCAGGGCTGAACTCTAACATAATTCAAATAGGGGCATTTGCCATATTATTTGGAGAGTACGAAAAACAATAATTTTGGTTACCTGGCCCCCGATATCCAAAAAAATAATGTTTTATTGAAAATCACGTGACTTGGCACCCGTAGTCCTTCATCACTGTTTAAGACCTGAGTGTATTTAAAAAACCTGATGTGCCTGCCCCACGTATTTGCATATGATGAAGACCCGTGGGAGGATCGAAACCGGTAATGCTGTGCATGTTTAAGAAATAAGTCCTTCCCATCTAACATGGGCTTCAATTGGAATTCCATAGAGCCTATTATCAAGCCCATTATCGCCGTTTTAGCGGCAGTTTTCTGCCGCTAAAGCTGCGATAATTGTATCGCCTGGCTTAATATTATGCCCCTAAATTACTTACCTGATGTCCGACTGGAGGGCTTGTTTTCTCACTGGAGTTTGCAGGGATGTTCGGTGTGATATATATATATATATATATATTCACTGAAAAAAACGTAGGTTTCAGAGACGTTATAGTTAGAAATTAGCATTTAAAAAACCTTATAAATTCACAGAAAAAAACATAGGTTTCAGGGGTGTTATAGTTAGCTGGACATTTCACTCGTACAAAACCATAGAAATTCCTCTGTTTTAGTTAGTTCTGCTAACTATAACTCGCGCGCCCGCAATGTACGGCTGATGATGTCACATATTACATCATTCATGACATGGTCAGTGACATCACTGGTGACATCTCAAATGACATCACTGATGACATCATCCAGTGAATGTGGTTTAGTTTGAAATTTAAATATGTATTACATATATACCAATCAATCTGTATTGAAGATTGAGTGGATATATAACTGTCTGGATGCAGGATTTAGTAGCTGTCTGACTGTCTAAGTGAGTAATTAAAAGTGTCTCACTTAATACATGGATTAGTAACTAAACTATATGAATGTGTGCATGATTGTCTCGTTGTTGTATAACATGCTGCATCAATTGGTCACTAACTACATGAGTGTGTATATTAGTTATTGATTAGTTGGGTGAGTATTTGTGTGGGTCACTGAGTTTGTGTGTGGTTGGTTGGGGTTTGTGTAACTATGCATAGATGTGTGAATGGTTGATTGACTAGGTGTATAGTTTTAAGAGTGCATGTGGAAAGGTGTTTGGGTGACTGAGTGTATTTATTTGTGTGTTGGTGAGCGAATATGTTTTAGTTGTACATCTTCAACAAAGTAAAAAAATAAAAGTTATTGTATGTGAGTGTTGGTGTATAATATAATGATATATATATAAATATATATGAGTCAGTGATTATGAGAGTAACTATATGAATGAGTGTATAATTGTAATGGTGATCTTTTAACATATTAACTATGAGTTACTATGTGTTTGAATAAATGAGGTGTTGTGTGTATAATTGTGTAAGTGAGTAAATGTAAGTGTGATTAATTTTTTTCATGAGTGAGTAGGATGACTGCATAACCGACTAAGATGACTGCTGATGTGTCAATGTCTATATATGTGTATAAGTGAATTTGATAGTGTTCTATTAATTAGTGATTGCATGTATAAGTGATTATGTTGTTCAATGGGTAGATGTGTGTGTAGACTTAGAAATCAGTGAGTGGGTATGTAGTAACTGGTATTGGTGTGTCAATGGTTTCAAATATGGTACTCTGTATTTTACAGTGAGTGATGAAAGGTCAAACTAGTGTGTGATGAGTAGGCCTGGGCCAAAATTCCGTTCGCGGAAATTGCGATAATTTGACATTTTTGCGTTCCGCGGAAAGCGCGAAAATGTCAAAATTTCCGCATTCTGCAGCTTAGCGATAATTTGTTTCTTGCTCGCGCTGTAAAATAATACATTCTCGCGTGCGCGCGATCGCCTTACCTGAATCCCTGCGTTCGCCGACAAGTTTTCCCGATCCGGTCACGTTCTCCACGAGATGTTGGATTGTTGGTAGCCATTTGCGCTGTCTCGCGACAGTTCGTGCCCGCAGTAACGTCATGCATCGCGCGATCACGTCTTTCTTCTCGCGATCATGCACCGCGAGACAAGTGAAAACAAGATGGCCGCGCCTGCGAGCAACCGCATGGGTAAGTTGGCGACCACGCAGAAAATACCGCGAACGGGCGGGAAAAAAACTTTCGCATCTTCGCGATATTTCCTCGTGTTTGATGAGATTTTTAACATTTTTGCGATAATTTGCGAAAGTGAATTTCACAAATTCCGCCCACCCCTAATGATGAGGTGTATCAGATTGTCACGTGGATGATGTCATCAGTGATGTCATCAGTGATGTCATTTGAGATGTCATCAGTGATGTCACTGACCATGTCATGAATGATGTAATTTGTGACATCATCAGGAGTGCATTGCGGGCATGCGAGTTATAGTTAGCAGAACTAACTATAACGGGTCTTAACTATGGTTTTGTACGAGTGAAATGCCCAGCTAACTAAAACACCCCTGAAACCTATGTTTTTTTCTGTGAATTTCTAAGATTTTTTAAATGCTAATTTCTAACTATAACGTCTCTGAAACCTATGGTTTTTTCAGTGAATTTCAAAGCTTTTTTAAATGCTAATTTCTATCTATAACGTCTCTGAAACCCATGGTTTTTTCAGTGAATTTCAAAGGTTTTTGAAATGCTAATTTCTAAGTGTAATAGTAGTTATATTTTGTACTTATTTTCTACAGTTTTTAAACTGTTTATTTATAAATCTTTTATTGATTAAATAACAGTATATATTTTTCTGAAAATTGCACACAAAAAAAATGTAAACTGAAATATTGTTACATTTTTTTTATTGTAATATATTTATATTATTTTCTTTTTTTTTTTTTAATGTTTCCAATTTTTTTTCGGAGTCGCGCACCCAAAGAGTACACATAACGTTAGGCGTGCGGATTCTAGCTGCCATTTTAGAAATGGCATGAAGGATCTGCATACGGTGTGCGACGGCTGCGTATTTTTCAGTTACATCATACATATAATATTACGTGATGTGCGCAATTAGTATGCGACCAGTCTGAGACTCCTGCTCCCACGTATTTCCGACACATGCGCAATACAGTATGCAACGCTTGCGCGGTGGCGGGTCCCGCGTGATGTCATATATGTGCTGGGGCGCGCTGGGTGCGCGACTTCCGCAAAAAAAAGTATGTTCTAAAATTATATATATGTTTGTTTAATATACATATAAGGGCAAGAGACTATCTAAGATATTCATAAAATTAATATATTTGTACTTATAATAAACCTATATTGTTTTTAAATATATTTTCGTGAAGTTGCGTCGGGTGCGTGCTTCGTGAGCGCTGAGTGCGCGGATCCCATGTGACCTAAAAAAAAGATGATCCATTTTAATCATTCTTGTTGGAGCATCTTTAGAGACATTTCTTTTCCTAGAAGAACCCTTTTAGCTTGTTTTGTTGGGTGTTTTTCAAAAAATATCAAACAAAATGGCATCTGGACAGCAGCAGCAGGAGGAAGTATCTTCTGAAGAAGAATTCTTGCAGTAGGCACCACGTCCACAGAGGCCGGAATCTGTTGTGTGGAATTCTTCACTTTTCCACCTGGAGAGAAGAAAGTAAATGCGAGAAAGGTGACGTGCAAAATTTGTGACGAGTCCTGTCAAGAGGCAGTGAAAGAAAATACTCTTGTGGCACTGCTTCTATGTACAAGCATCTCCGGACCACACATCCTCTCAATTTTGCTTGGGAGGAAATGAGCTGCTTTGAACCCCTCACCTGCTGTTGCAAGTACATCTGCATCGTCCTCAGGGACACCTGCAATGGACATTAGCACAGAATTCGCTTTCTCGACCAACACTGCATGAAATGTTAGAAACGTATATGCTTCGGTGAGCAGTCGGGGATGCAGTTTGTGCTGCGCAACACAACCATTGTTGTTAATTTTATTGTTTTTTTTGTTTTTGGAATGATAAGTCCAAATGTTTCCTGTTTTATTCGTTCTTTTTTTTTGTTCATTTTTTGAAAAAACACCCACAAAAATGTTGGAAAAAAAATAAAAATACAAAAGAAAAAAAATTCTTATCAGAACTACCTTATCTGGTTAAAGAAAGAACTATAATTGCAAGGTAATGTGTGAAAGTTTGGTTGAATATATGTATACAGCATGATTGACTGAAAGAATGTATTAGTAGTGTATGGTGAATTTATAGGTGAAGATTTATGAGGAAGTACTGATGCGTAACACTGCAAGCTCTTTAGCTGCACTGCACTGTGGCACTTCCGAAGCACAGGGATGTGACATATGTACATAAATATGTTGCAACTCTGTGCTTCCCTCTGCACTGCTGCGCAAACTGCAGACATGCGGTGACACAGGCACCATTGTACCATGGTCCAAGGATGTCTGTGTCCTGTGGAGATTGTTTTTGTGCAGGAAGGGACACCTTCCTGCACAAAAACAATCAGTAAAGGCATTTTCCTCTTTCAATGTATGCTGTGGAATGAAGCATGCATTGAAAGAGGAAAAAATGAGGAGAAATGAAAACAATTCTCCTCGTTGCATCTTGCTACACCAACTCTAGGGTGGCGCAACATTCACACACATCTCCAGATTTACGATTTCTCATAAATCTGGAGATGTGACTTGTTCTATGGGTGTTGCGTGGGAACACCCACAGCAACACCTATGGGACGCCCCTTCAAAGCAAAGTTCTGTGTATGAAGGGGTTGTATTTACAAGGAGAGGAATAACCAAGCAGGGTGGCTTTTCCTCTCCTTGTAAATATGAAGGAGTGCCTGGCGCCATCACTACGTTACAAAAAGTGATGTACTGGTGGTGCAGGGTGCTTGTAAATCTGCTCCATAAGTGCTTAGGTATTGGCAGACTGATACAATAAGAACATAGTGCTGGATGGGTGATTGAAGAATTGCATGAGATTGACAGGAGGTATCCTACACTGCATGGGTACTACTTCAGTATTTAATGGAGTGGACCAATAGTATGTATCTGCTTAGAGATTTGTAGGGATTATGCACAGAATATTTTATGTGTACTTGTGTTGGTGCCTAGGTCATTTTATAAGAATACCACTAGTAACTGGAATGATGATAGTGCTGCAAACAGAGTGAATGCTTAATTTATAAGTGCTTACGTATTGGTGGAGTGATAGGATAAGTAGATAGTGGTACATAAGTGATTAAAGAAGTGCATGGGACAGACTGGACGATTCCTACACTGCAGGAGTACTAACTGGGTATTTAGAAGAGTGTATCAATAGTATGTAGCTAGTTAGAGGTCTGCTTGGATAGTGCACAAAATATTATAGATGTACTTGTGTTAGTAGCTAGGCCATTCCATAAGTTCATGACTTGTAACTAGAATAATTACAGTATTAGAAACAGAGTGTATAGTGAATTGATAAGTGCTTAGGTATTGGTGGAGTAATAGGATAAGTAGATAGTGCTGGATGGGTGATTGGAGAAGTGAATGGGACAGACAGGAGGATTCCTAGGTTGCATGGGTAGTACTTTACTAAGTAGCTGGTTAGAGGTTTAAATATATAGTGCCCAGCTGAATGTAGTTGTGCATTGATAGTGTTTGGATTACTTAATCTTACCTTTGACAGTAGTACATATCAAAAAATTGCTAAACATTTTTTCAGTTATTATAAGTGCTTAGTAATACGATAAGTAGCTAGTGCTGGATGGGTGATTGGAGAAATGCATGGGACAGACAGGAGGATTCCTACACTGCAGAGGTACTAACTGGATATTAAGAAGAGCGTGTCAATAGTATGTTGCTGGTTAAAGGTCTGCATGCATAGTGTACGAAATATTGTACCTGCACATGTATTAGTGGCTAGGCCATTCTTTCAGTATATGACTAATAACTGGAGTAATTTCAGTGCTGCAAAGAGAGTGCATGCTCAATTTATAAGTGCTTAGGTATTGGTGAAGTGATAGGATATGTAGAGAGTGCTGGATGGATGAATGGAGAACTTCATGGGACAGACAGAAGGATTCCTAGACTGTATAGGTACTAACTGAGTATTTAAAAGACTGTATCAATGCTATGTAGCCGATTAGAGGTATGCATGCATAGTGCACAGAATATTATAGCTGTACTAGTTTTTCTGGCTAGGCCATTCTTTAGGTACATGACTAGTAACTAGAATAATTTCAGTGCTGCAAAGAGAGTACATGTTGAATTTATAAGTGCTTAGGTATTGGTGAAGTGATAGGATATGTAGATAGTGCTGGATGGATGAATGGAGAACTTCATGGGACAGACAGAAGGATTCCTAGACTGTATAGGTACTAACTGAGCATTTAAAAGACTGTATCAATGCTATGTAGCCGATTAGAGGTATGCATGCATAGTGCACAGAATATTATAGCTGTACTAGTTTTTCTGGCTAGGCCATTCTTTAGGTACATAACTAGTAACTAGAATAATTTCAGTGCTGCAAAGAGAGTACATGTTAAATTTATAAGTGCTTAGGTATTGGCGGAGTGATAGGATACGTAGATAGTGCTGGATGGGTGATTGGAGAAATACATGGCACAGACAGAAGGATTCCTAGACTGCATAGGTACTGAGTATTTAAAAGACTGTATCAATGCTATATAGCTGATTAAAGGTCTGCATGCATAGTGCACAGAATATTGTAGCTGTACTAGTATTGGTGTGTCTATGGTTTCGAGAATGGTAGTCTGTATTTTAGGGTGTGAGGAGGTGCATCAGATGATCATGTAGATGATGTCATCACTGATGTCATTTTTAGATGTCATCAGTGATGTCATCAGTGATGTCACTGACAATGTCATGAGTGATGTAATATGTGACGTCATCAGCAGTGCATTGCGGGGGGGTGAGTTATAGTTAGCACAACTAACTATAACAGCTGAATTTCTCTTGTTTTGTACGAGTGCAATGTCCAACTAACTATGACATCCATGAAACATGTGGTTTTTTCAGTGAACCTCTGAGGTTTTTTAAATGCTAATTTGTAACTATAATGTCCTTGAAACTTGTGTTTTTTTCAGTGAATTTCATATATATATATATAATCTCCTCTGATTCTTACAAGGAAGGAATCCGCACACAGGTTGTAGTTTGGAAGTATTTAATCTGCAAAGGACGTGATCCACGCGTTTCGGCTCGTCCGAACCTTGATAACGATACAAGACGTCATTGTAGCATCCTTATTTAAATGTACAAATGCCTCCAGTTGCCAACATTACCGATGGACTACATATTACTTTAATCTAAAAAGCTGGCGGGCACATTGGCCTGGTCACGATGTGAAAATTCAGGAATTGATATAATAAAGAAAAGAAAACAAGTGTTAATATGCACACAATGTCATTTCAGCATATCTTGCCCCGTGACCGCCATACCTGTTCGTCAATGTGACTTATTCATAATAAACATACTTAGAATTGCAAACATCAACATAAACAATGGACTACACATTACTTCAAAGTGAAAGGCTATCGGCCATATTAATCTGGGCACGTTGCGTATTATAATGGTTCTTACACGAAAGAAAAGGAAAAAAAAGGGGTGTTAATATACACACACTATCCCTAAATAAAGTTCTAGTTATTATAGTTCCATTCCATTCACAGCTCATTTGAGATGTCATGAGTGATGTAACTGACCATGTCATGAATTATGTAATGTCTGAGGTCATTAGCAGTACATTGCGGGACGTAAGTTATAGTTAGCTCAGGTAACGATAACTGCTGAATTTCACTGGTTGTGTATGAGTGAAATCTGAGTCTAACTATACCGTCCCTGTAATCTTTGTTTTTTTCAGCAAATGTCTAGGTTTTTTTTAACGTTAAGTAAGATGCATATAACAATGGATGGTGGGGGGTTGGAAGCAGGGCCTGGCATTGTGCTGCCCCCACCCAAGCTTGCTGCTCCTACCTTCGCTCCTCCTAGCCATCCATTGTCCAAGTCCATGTCCCTGCTCCCTTATTACAGCCTGTGTGGCCGTTGTTCTACCACTGGCCTTCCCACCTTCTCTGAACAGTTAGCTTGCTGCCCCATCCACCTCCTCCCGATCCTCTGTTGTCTGAATCCATGGACTAACCTCCTCCCTCCTGCCATGCATGGTCTGATGTGCTGCCACTGCCCTCCATTTAGCATGCTGTACCAGTCCACTCCTACTGCCCTCCATTTCCCAATTCTATGCCCCATCATTGACCTCCTGCTTAGCCTCTGTGCTTAGCTTGCTGCCCCTATTCTCCTTCCCCCGGCCCTCCGATGTCTTTGTGCATGCCCCTGCTCCATCCTTTTTGCCCACCATGTTCCATGGACCTGCCACTCCCATCTACTCTGAGTGTTCTGTTGAGCTGCCACTCCCCTCCCACCTGCCTAACATTGTCAGATGACTGTAACCTGCCCCTGCCACCTCCACCCTGCCTGTCCACATTCCATGCCCCTATGCCCTTCCTCCTGTTCTCCATGGTCCATTTTACTGCCACACCCTTCTGCCCTCCCTGGTCTGTTGTGCTGCAACTGCTCCTCCTGCCTGCCCAGTGTGGTCTGTTGTGAGGCCTCTTCCCCTGAACTCACCTGTCTGTGCCCAGGTCCTGACCCTCCCTTCTATCCTGTATGGTCCTTTGTGCATGCCCCTGCACCCTCCTTCTTGCCCATCATAGCCATTGTGCTGCCACTAACCCTCCTGCTTGCCATGCATGGTCTTCTGTGCTGCCATGGCCCCTCCCACCTTCCCTGTGTGGTCAGCTAGCTGCCCCTGACCCCCTCCCACCTTCCCTCCATGGTCTGTGTGTATGCCATCATAGTCTCACTGTTGCTCTCCATGGTGTGGCTTGCTTCTAGTGCCCATCCTGCTTGACCTCCATGGTCATCTTGCTGCTCCTGCCCTGCCCCCTTGCCCCCAGCCCTCTGTTTCCATGTGCAGACCCCCATTCCCTCCCTCCTGGATTTTCTGTTCCATTGTAATGCCCCTGATCCGTCCATCCTGCACTTTAATGTCTATTATGCTGCAGCTTTCTCTCCTGTCTGTCCATTAGGGTCAGCTAGCTACCATTGCCTCTTTCCCCGCTGTTCTCTGTTGTCCATGTGCATGGTTCTGTCCCCTCCCTATTGCTTTCTATGGATTGTTGTGCTGCACTCCTGTCCCGCATGCCCTGTGTGGTGTATTGTGCTTTGCGAAAATATATTTAAAAATAATATAGGTTTATTATAAGTACAAATCTATTACCTTTATGAATATCTTAGATAGTCTCTTGCCCTAATATGTATACAAAGCACACATACATATCATTTTAGAACAGAATTTTTTTTTTGCGGGAGCCGCGAACCCAGCGCGCCCTAGCACGTATATGACATCAAGCGGGACCCGGCACCGCGCAAGCATCGCGTACAGTAATGCGCATGTGTTGCAAATACACGGGAGCAGGAGTCTCGGACTGGTCGCATACCAATAGCTCACATCACGTAATATTAAATGTATATGATGTAACTGAAAAACACGCAGCCGTCGCACACCGTACGCGGATCCTTCACGACGTTTCTAAAATGGCAGCTAGAATCTGCGCACCCTCCGTGATGTGTACGCTTTGGTTGCGCGACTCCGAAAATAATTTGGAAAAAAAAATGTAAAAAAGAAAATATAAATATATTAAAATAAAAAATAAAAAATAAATAAACAATATTTCAGTTTTAATTACAAAAAAAATGCTTTTGTGCAATTTTCAAAAAAATATATAATGTTATTTAATGAATAGAATATTTATAAATAAACAGTTAAAAAATTGTAGAAAATCAGTACAAAAAAATAGATATAACTACTATTACACTTAAAAATTTGCATTTAAAAAACCTTTGAAATTCACTGAAAAAACCATAGGTTTCAGAGACGTTATAGTTAGAAATTAGCATTTAAAAAACCTTATAAATTCACAGAAAAAAACATAGTTTTCAGGGATGTTATAGTTAGCTGGATATTTCACTTGTATAAAAACATAGAAACTCCTCCGCAATGCACTGCTGATGAAGTCACATATTACATCATTCATGACATGGTTAGTGACATCACTGATGACATCATCCACGTGACAATCTGATACACCTCATCAAACACTAGTATATCCTTTCATCACTCACTGTAAAATAGAGTACCATATTTGAAACCATTGACACACCAATACCAGTTACTACGTACCCACTCACTGATTCCTAAGTCTACACACACAACTACCCATTCAACAACAGAATCACTTATACATGCAGTCACTAATTAATAGAACACTATCAAATGCACTAATACGCATATATAGATATTGACACATCAGCAGTCATCTTAGTCGGTTATGCAGTCATCTTACTCACTCATGAAAAAAATTAATCACACTAACATTTACTCACTTACACAATTATACACACAACACCTCATTTATTCTGACACATAGTAACTCATAATTAATATGTTAAAAAATCACCATTATAATTATACACTCATTCATATAGTTACTCTCACAATCACTGACTCTTATATATACTTATTTATATACACCAATTCTCACATACAATGCCTTTTATGTTTTGACTTTGTTGAAGATGTACAACTAAAACAATATTCGCTCACCAACACACAAATAAATACATTCAGTCACCCAAACAACTGTTTCCACATGCACTCTTAAACCTATACACCTAGTCAATCAACCATTCACACATCTATGCATAGAGTTGCACACACCCCATCCAAACACACACAAACTCAGTGTCCCATACAAATACTCACCCAACTAATCAATAACTAATATACACACTCATGTAGTTAGTGACCAACTGATGCAGCATGTTATACAACAACAGAGACAGTGATGCACACCTTCACATAATTTAGTTACTAATCCATGTATTAAGTGAGACACTTTTAATTACTCACTTAAACAGACAGTCAGAGAGCTACTAAATCCTCCATCCTGACAGTTATATATTCACTCAATCTTCAATACAGATTGGTATATATATATATATATATATATATTCACTGAAAAAACCATAGGTTTCACACATGTTATAGTTAGTGGAAATTTTACTGATAAAAAACCAATGAAATTCCCCCGTTATAGTTAGCGCAGGCAACTATAACTCACGCGACCACAATCCTCTGCTGATGCTAATACTGTATTTAGACACTTATTTGCCCATGCCTTCTTCCATACATTTTTAGCTATACATATATTACAAATATTTTTTTTTCATAAAGACACATATGTCATCAGCAGAGGATTGCGGTCGCGTGAGTTATAGTTGCCTGCGCTAACTATAACGGGGGAATTTCATTGGTTTTTTATCAGTAAAATTTCCACTAACTATAACATGTGTGAAACCTATGGTTTTTTCAGTGAATTTGCAAGGTTTTTTAAATGCTAATTCCTAACTATAACGTGTGTGAAACCTATGGTTTTTTCAGTGAATTAGTACGGTTTTTTAAATGCTAAGTTTTTTTCCCTTATAATAAGCCCTGTACATTTGGTGGCCTACGGCCACCAAAAGCACAGGGGGTGGGGTAAGTGTGGATAGTGTTTTTTTCCATTGTAATAAGCCCAGCACATTTGGTGGCCTTCGGCCACCAAAAGCACAGGGGGTGGGGTAAGTGTGGATAGTGTTTTTTTTATTTTTATTTTTTTACCGTACGCTTACCGTAAGCGTACGGTAAGCGTACCCCGCGAAATTGCCGAAAAAAAAATAAAACCGTTTTTGCACTTGGGGGATGTTTGGGGACTCCCTCAACATGACTATGTGGGAGGGAGTTGTCAAAACAGCCCCTTTACATGTTTTTGTGCTTCCGATTTTAAAAATCTCTCTCAGTGCGAGAGACAAAATGGCGGCCGCCGCTTCCTGGTTTCGGCCGATTCGAATGTTTACTAAGATCTAAGAGCCAATCAGAATCGCGCTCGCGCACGCCACCGTACGCTTACCGTAAGCGTACGGTAAGCGTACCGTAAGCTGGCTCAGATATATATATTGATTTAAAGGCTATTTTCTCAGAATCTACTGAACAGATTTACACCAAACCTACAAAAGGCACTTCCTTGACCTAGGGACTACCTCTCTGCCAAATTTTGAGTAATTCTGTTCAGCCATTCGGGCTGTAGCTCGTTCTAAAGGTCCTATGGAAAAATGCATGGGAAAAACGCGTTTTGGGACCCCCCTTTTATCTCAGCCCCCGCTTGACGAATCCCCCCGAGACTTTCAGGGTAGGAGCGGAGCGTAGCGCCCCACCTATTTTGAGAAATTCGCGAGGATTCGTCGACCGGCGCCAAAGTTATTCAAAATAGAATGTTGAGGTTTTCCTATGGAAACGTGGTCCTAACTATAACTACCTACTGGCTATCGCCAGTAGGTAATACATATATATATAATACATATTTCAATTTCAAACTAAACCACATTCACTGGATGATGTCATCAGTGATGTCATTTGAGATGTCATCAGTGTAATTTGTGACATCATCAGCAGTGCATTGCTGGCGCGCGAGTTATAGTTAGCAGAACTAACTATAATATAGGAATTTCTATGGTTTTGTACGAGTGAAATGTCCAGCTAACTATAACACCCCTGAAACCTATGTTTTTTTTCTGTGAATTTCTAAGGTTTTTTAAATGCTAATTTCTAACTATAACGTCTCTGAGAAAGCTGCCGCTTGAGTAAAAATCTACTTGAGCAGCAGAAAACGACAGCTCGCACTGTGCAAGATGCCGTTTTCAATGATTGCACAGTGCGGACAAGCATCCGGCACTGTGCAATCATCGTGAACTGCGCACTACACAGTTCCCAAAGTGCTACGTGTATCTTGCGTCATGCGAAGTGCACTTTGCGTTGCTACGTGTAGCGCTACTACACGAACTACCCCCAGAGTTACTATATATGCCATCCATATTAAAAAGCAGATTGTTGTTGTATGTGGGCCCCATATGGTCTCTGAGATAAGCAGAAACAGCTTTATTAACATTTTTTCTTGCTTTCTCAATCTGTGGACAACATTGATTGGACCTGTTCCATTTCTGTCTTTGGCATATGTTAGAGTACACAAAGGCAGTAGGGGGAAAAGCAACATCAATTCTGCAAAGGATTCCTGTTGCAAGATGGCGTCTGCGCTGGACATGTGAGCGAGGAGCGAGGAGCTCCTGAGCTGTTCCCCCATCCAACGGGATCACAGCCGAGGGGGCGTTGAGCTCTGTGCAGAGGAAAGCGGGTGACGAGAAGAATTAAACCGCGTATGCGGATTTGAGCAAGGAACCGGCATTACGCGAGGAGAGATTAAAACTCTATCAGGGGTCATCTATACGGCGTTTTGCCAGCTCAGTGGGTCGGAGGTCTGGCGGTCCGGTGGGACTGCCGAGGCTGAAGGTGAAGGTGAGCATGTCAGCTGAAACTCTGGCTGTTTTGTGTAAGGTCGCGAGTCTACGGGCAGGAGAAACTCGGGCTGCTGGAGAAGAGCAGAAAAAATTTCTGGTAAGAATGGATAAAAGTGGACAAGTCGTTTTATAGCCGGCAAGATCTGCAATCAATAACGTGTTTCCCTCTGCTGCGCTTGATAGCAGCTGAGCGCGCTAGCAGCCAGTGAAAGGACCAGAGGTGAACATACACCGAGTCAGAAGGAGGCAGGACCGAAGATCCAAAGAGGCAGAAGCTATCAGAGAGACAGCAGGGCCTTTGGGATAAGAGGAACTACCACTGTCAGCAGCCATGGCCCAGATATTGCCCTTTCGCTCCCAGGAGCACCTGCAGCCTTATCAGTAACCTGTTTAACTGCTGTCAATCTGCCATGAGGGGGAGGATTACTGCTCCCACACCACTTTGCTGCACACATTTGCGCCAGGAGGCGCTGCCGCTTTTCTACCGCGGCCGAAGGAGGCTGAGCTGGGCCACGTTATTTGGCCCCGGCAGTAGCAGTCAACGCTGTCTTGTCCCCTCACCCCGGGATTTCCGTGTTAAGGTACTGTGAAGCAGCTTACTGCCCATTGTTATTTGTTATCGTGTGGTGGGTCCACAATTGTGTAATTGGGCTACTACTTTACTTTATGTTATAAAATGAGCAAACTAAAAGGTGTAGCCGGGACCCTGGACGCATTTATTGTAAGGGCTGAATCGCTTTTAACTCATGAAATTCACTTGACTGAAAGACGGTTGTCTTTGGACCCTGCCATGTTACAATCCCGTTTGTCGCTGGGTGGTCCTGCTAATGTTAACACAACCTGTCCGAACATACCAAACATATCACCAGCAAGGCCTGACTTTGTTTCCCCCAACCCACTTTTACCATCTGGGGACTCCCCTAATGTGTCTGTTTCAGATGTACCCTGTATTAACACTAGGGGTAATGCTGCTAAGGCACAAAGGAATATTAAATCAAGCGTTCAACCTACTAAAAAAAAGTATGTTACCTCTGCCAAACTCAATTCTAAAAATGCTAAAAGCCGCAAACTTTTTGGGAGCCCAAACATTGTCGTGGTTGCCAGTACAAACTCAGTAGCGACCAAGACAGACATTACTTTTGAACTTATGTGCAATGAGGTCAACTTAGGTGTTGCGGGGGGAGCCACACAAACAGGGTTCGCAACGGAAGCTCTTGAGACTATGTTGGTTACCGTCAAGGATGTGATTGACAAAACTTTTGAATTGCTGTGGGGGAAATTTAAGCAATTGGACCGTATTGTGGACAACTTAAGCTGTGGGAGGTTGAACAAAGTTCTTGATGAAGTTGGACGAGGGAATAGTATATCATCAGTGGTCAACAAACATGGGCCTGTAACACAATTGATGGGTGTTGTTTTCCCCCCCAGGTTACCCCCTTCGTCAATCCCAGTATTTCCCATTGTAATCAAAACAACTTGCCTGTGCCAAATCCTATTGTTACGCAGAGGGAAAGCTTGGGCACATCTCAAACATGTAATCCAGGTGATCCCAGGTAGTGTTAATTGTAACCTGCCTCAGCAGGGAACTATTGTGGCTGACCCAAACAATGTCGCTGCAGACCACCTTAGGGATTCACATTTAAGTCCTAACACAGATGTGCTGAGCCTGCCACCGGCCTCTAGTCCTTATGTGTTAGTACTGGCTTGCGTTCCTAACCTTGCAGAGGGACAGAGGGAATCCTGGTTAGACCTCCGCAATAAATCTGCAGATTGGCTACGTAAACATAAAGGTTTCCAACCCTCTTCAATGAATAAAATTATCATGGCCAGGAGAGTAGGGTGGGTTGGCCACTCGGATAAGAACATCAATGGTGACTGCATTGTCCTTAATTTTCGTAGACCACACATAGTCCGTCATTTACTTAGCACTCAAGAGCAATCTTTTTCACAAAATACAGACATTTGCGCACTCCCCTTAGGTTATTTCTATAAACCACCAGTTATATTGTTTAGGGATGCTCACGTAATACCCTTGGCAGCCAATAGGTTCCATGCACTTTCCAATTTGGACACACAGGATTGACAACCACCTTTGTTGACCAATTTACAGGTCCACTTGGAGGATCATTTAGACATCGCACTCCCACTCTCTAATGATGAATCAGTTCCAACTATGGTAAATATGGGAGCTAACCTGAGCGTCCTAAGCTGGAACGTGGCGGGCCTTCAATCCAGGCTCGGAGACCAAGATTGGTTGCGCATTGTAAAGGAACAAGATGTAGTCATGTTCCAGGAGACCTGGGCCACTGATGATCTTTATATCAAAGGGTTTCATTGTTTTAGTGTAGTAGCCCCCAGCCCTAAATTGGGAAGACCATCAGGGGGGCTATTTATTGGGATCAACGTGGCTGCTGGCGGCAGTTTTAAGGTTCTTTCAACAAACAGTAGAAATGATCAAGTTGTTCTTTTTAAAAGGAGGATCTGGTTATATTTGGTGAACTTTTACAACAATGATTTTTATTCCGTTCCCAACAGGAACTTCATTGGGCTTTTTGATTTCATTTCTAACTTAGATAGTCAGCGAAACATGGAGCGATCTACTGGGATTCTCTTGGGAGGAGATTTTAATGCTACAATCAATGGCGTGGCGCATGGCGAAGAAACAAGTAATCCTGGGCCCTCGTCTCGTAGGGGAGTAGAGTTAACATTGTTTTTCAAATCAAATAACCTGACTAACGTTATGGATTTGGTGAGCAGCCCTAATACCACTAATAAAAAATTACCAACATTTAGGGGAAGGGGTTGCTCGTCAACCATTGATTTTATTTTTATTTCTCCCTGCCTTGAAGATCAATTATTGGCCACTGAAGTAATTGCAACGGATTATGGGGATCATAACCCCATTAAAATAGTGTTGAGCTCTGCATCCAGGCCTGCGTTTTCCTTCGAATGCGGGGCAAAACATCTCATGCCCTCAACTGATAATTTGAGATTAGTTTGGAAGGGCGTTGACAGTGGCAAACCTTTTAAAATGTTAGTTAGAGGCAATATGCACCTTATTAATTCCTGCTTGTCACTACAGACTGCACACATTGAGGTAGTTCAGGATTTCTCTAAACTGTGCCTAGCTATTAAAACACTCCTATCGAAACCTGCCTCTCTGGCAGGAAACAATCCTAGATGGTTTGACCGTGAGTGCACATTGGCCAATAGGAATCTTCATAGGGCACTGTCACTTAACCCGAGATGTGCCACAGACGTACAATCGGCAAGGAGGGAATATAACATAGCAATCCAGAAAAGGAAGGGAATCCTCTTAAATGAACGCTGTGAAACTTTATCCCAGGCCGCAAGCACAAAAAAGGGTAACATTTTTTGGTCCGCAGTAAGGGAGCTTCGATCGATGGGTCAGTTATTAACTCCCATTACTTGCAATATTTCAAGCGAGACCTGGGAAAATCATTTCTCAAAAATCTATGCTACCCCGCAACCAGAGCTTGACCAATATGATTATGGCCCCTTTACTACCATTCAGTTAACTATTTTTGAAGTAGAAGAGGCTATCTAACAGAGCATTGGGAACAAAGCACCTGGCCCAGATGGGTTACCAATTGATCTAATAAAATGGAAACCAGATTTCTAGGCCCCACTACTCTTAAATGTCTTTAATAGCTTAACTCACACTATGTTACCAGATACATGGGCCAAGAGTATTATAGTCCCAAGTTTTTAAAAAGATCGGTCACAGCCTAGTAACTATAGGCCGATCTTACTAATAGACAATACCTTAAAAATATTGGGAAGAGTCCTGTACAATAAAATCTTAACCTGGACAGAGGAAAATAGTATCTTAGAGCACTGTCAGCTATGCTTCCGTAGCTAGGTGGGTACCAACGAGCAATGTCTCAATCTCAATTTGTTTATTGGGAAATACACCATTGCATGGAAGTCCCTGGTCTATATGGCATTTATGGACTTGTCCTCAGCGTTCGACCTTGTTAATAGGTCGAAGCTCTGGGCAATTCTTTTGGCATATGATTTGGACGAACCTTTGGTACATTTCCTAGCATACCGCCATAAAGACCTTCAGGCGCAGGTGCGGATCGGCATGGGTGGCGAGGTCCCGGGGCCATCAAGGTAGGAAGGGGGGGGGGTCAGACAGGGTTGTGTTTTGGCCCCCCTCCTTTTTATTATTTATATTAATGGGCTGAACAATCTGCTTAAAACCTCAACCCATGACGTCCCCATGATTAATGGTAAAACTCTCCCCGTTATATTATGATGAGGTCCTTATAGGCCGCACGCCGAACTCCCTGCGTAATTTAGTTTGGACTTTTGTTGAGTACATAGATAGCCTGGACCTATGTGTCAATTTTAATAAGTCATTTTTAATGTCCTGTGGTCCTGGGAAGCGACAGTTAAGTTCTATTGTAGTGGTTAGCCAGAAATTGACAAGTACACGTACATTTCCCTATCTTGGTTTGGTCTTTGCTGCGAACGGCTCCTGGACTGAGCATCTTGCTCACTCTAGGAGCAAGTTCTCAAAGGCCACCAATTCAATCCTTAGTCTTCCCCGTCCAAAGACCACTGGTGCTATACCGGCCATTTTAAACATTTTTAAATTACAGTGCGTCCCTGTGGCCACCTGCGTGGCTGAGATTTGGGGCATTGCAAATTGTTCCTGCATCCAGCAGGAAGAAAATAGATTCTGCAGGAAACTTTTGAGCATCCCAATCTCTACCCAACAATACATTTGCCACAGAGAACTCAATCTTAATTTTATATCGGATTTTATACGCGCCCGTCCTGCCCTTTTTTGGCTATCGGTATGGAAGAACCAGGCTGCCTCCCTCACTAGAGAGATTATTAATGACTGCCTTATGTGTGAGAAAGGGATGGAAATTCCTTGGCTGAGGGGAGTACACCAAAGCCTGTGTAGTGTTAATAAAGAAAGTATCTTCCAAAATCCAAATATAGCCGACACCGTGCCAAAAAAGGAGCTTAGAGATGCCCTTTACTTTTTATATAACACAGAAAGGATTGGCCCGGAATCCAAGAAATCCTCTGTTCTTAGTTACATGTCAATAGAACAGCACTATCATTCTCTACCTATATATCTTACCCTACGCATGACCTACTGGGAAAGGAGTCTATTATTCTACCTTAGAGCAGGAACTGTCAGATTTGCATTGTGTTTTCCTCTCGGCTATCACCATAATCTTGATCATGTACCATGCCCTTGTGATGGGGTAAGTGGCCAATCAATTTTCAATTTTTATTTTTTGGTAAGTATTACACAAAATATACTAAGTGGTTTTTAAATCCATTTTTCAAAAAGAGAAGACCTATTAGTTTGGATAATGCTTACACATGCTTAGTTTCCCTGGCTGATGAAGAGCTGATCCTTCGCATAAGCACCTTTTTGAGAATTGCCACCAGAGCACGTAAGACTATGGCTGATCCCTGAGTTTTTACCCGATTGACTATCTCTGTGTAATTGCTAGCTGATATAATGTTTTATTAACAGCAAATTATTTATTTATTACCAATGATGTTCTTTTTTAATTTGTCATCAAACTTATCAAAAATTATAGTTATATTATTGCAAAAGTTTGATTATCGTGTACTGTCAATCCTCCATTTTGCTATTTATTTCTTGTTATAATGTTGTGCTTTTATGGGTATTAAGTTACCCGAATAAAGTTTATGAACGGAATGATATATAATACATATTTAAATTTCAAACTAAACCCCATCAGTGATGTCATTTGAGATGTCATCAGTGATGTCATCAGTGATATCACTGACCATGTCATGGCGCGTGAGTTATGGTTAGCAGAACTAACTATAACAGAGGAATTTCTATGGTTTTGTACGAGTGAAATGTCCAGCTAACTATAACACCCCTGAAACCTATGTTTTTTTCTGTGAATTTCTAAGGTTTTTTAAATGCTAATTTCTAACTATAACGTCTCTGAGAAAGCTACAGCTTGAGTAAAAATCGACTTGAGAGGCAGAAAACGACAGCTCGCACTGTGCAAGATGCAGTTTTCAATGATTGCACAGTACGGACAAGCATCCGGCACTGTGCAATCATCGTGAACAGCGCACTACGCAGTTCGCGAAGTGCTACGTGTATCTCGCGTGCACTTTGCATAGCTACGCATAGCGCTACTACACGAACTATGCCCAGGGTTACTGTATATGCCATCCATATTAAAAAGCAGATTGTTGTTGTATGTGGACCCCATACGTGGTCTCTGAGATAAACAGAAATAGCTTTATTGACATTTTTTCTTGCTTTCTCAATCTGTGGACAAAATTGATTGGACCTGTTCCATTTCTGTCTTTGGCATATGTTAGAGTACACAAAGGCAGTAGGGGGAAAAGCAACAGCAATTCTGCAAAGGTGTCCTTCATTAGCATTTCCAGAGCTAACCCAGTCAATGTGCCTAGGTCATTGCCACCACAGTGCAGAATCATGAGGTCAGGTGGTTGGAGATGCAAAAAGGATTTAACCAATGGCATCAATTGGTGCCACTTTAATCCTCTAAGTCCAATCCATTTAATGTCTACATTTTGCAAAGCTAGGTCTTTGTCAATACCTCTGCTTTCAGCTTGACTTTTGCACCAGAAAATATAGCTGTGTCCAATAATCCACACAGAAAGCATCTTGAAGGGATTTCTGTAGGTAATCAGATGATGTCTGCAGCTGAGGTAGGCAGGTGGAAGAATAAAATCTATCTAAAATGGTGGAAAAGATGCTGTTTTAAAAAAAGTAGAGATTTGATTGGCTGTTTAAGATCACTCTACATTCAAATATAGGGTGCATTTTACTTTGTTTACAAAGCATGTTTCATATTGGTTATTAACATATGCTGGAAAGGTACAGCATAAAGGATAAGGTCAAGCATTGCAAAGCCAACCACACCTGCTATTGTCATTTGCAACATTGTGTGGTGAACATGTGACCTGGCAGCTAAGTTTTTATGTTGTATGACCTGTTGCTATGGAAACTGACATTAAGGACAAGGGGTGAAGATGTCAGTTGAGAAGTATTATTCTCTGTGACCAATGGAAAATTGTTTTTCAATTTGAAAAACACTGGGAAGCAATGCCATTTGTTGCTTATGTCTATATGGGTTGAAAAAGTGAGGGAAAGTTTGCCAATACTGATTCAACCTTGCAGAGTCTGTTGATCTACATTCTGTGTGTGAAAAAGAAAATCCTGACTGAGTGTGTGAGATTTTGCATTCAACAGATTTTTTTAAATAGGTGAGTTACATATTTTTAAAGATTTGACATTTTTATGAAACTGTGTTGTGTGAACTATATTATTAAATGCAGAGATGTATATTGGGATTATTTTTATTGTACTTGAAGTTTGTTTAAAAAACAGTATGTATAGTAATATATATATTTAAGTGTGTTGGAAGATATAGTTGAATGAAGGCTCTTATTTACTATTAATTGGTTAAATATGTACGAAGAAGTTCTATTTTCTAAAATATTCATATAAGGTGTAGTTTATGAGGCATGATTATTTCTTCTGTGTAAAAAGGTATAGTTTAAAAATATTGCAGTATTATAGATAGTGTGGTAAAATGAGGTACAATTGTGCTGTTTGTAAAAAGATCATATAAGCGGTTAATAATTATGAATCTGTTATAAGTTGGTAACAGTTTGTGCAGTTTAAAAAATCCTTATAAAAAAGTGTTCTTTATTACTCTCTTCATTAAGTCTTTTGAGAGGTACAGTATGATGAAGTTGCATATTTGTAGATTTAAAGGACAATATGTAGCTGCAAAGAAAGTCAGCAGATTTTATTCCTTCTGGTATGTAGTAGTTGGTATGTCATGAGTCAGGTATTTGTTTACATTATATTTATATTTGTATGAATCAGGTGTTGGTTTACATTATATTTATATTTGTATGAATTAATGAGACGTATCTGATGCATTAGAGGATTGCACATGTGGTGAAAATGTGATTTTATAAGTGTATGACAAGTGATTTTGTGGTTCTATAATGTCTAATTTCGTAGTTAGTATATAAGTAAACGTGCACAATCTACGCAGTACCTTTACCTCCAGCACACTAGTGATTCACTCCTGTTAAAATCCATACAGTAGCCCTGTAGATAAGCAACCACACTGTCAATCCCTGTCCACTGCTCCTATCATCCTGACAGCACTATGTATCTACTCTCTGTACGGAAACACAAACACTTGAAAACTCACTCTGCTGTCAACTACCAGCACTGTCACAATCTAGTCACTGTCCATACACCTGTAGAATGCCTCAGGAATTAAGACACATAGTGCTACAGTGAAATGTGTGCCATGTATGCAGGCCTGTAATCCCCAGCAGACTACTGATTCACCCTTTCAACAACCAGGTAGTATTTATGCAGTGCCCCAATCAGCCTATCAGTCTCTTTCCACTCCCGCAATTATCCTGACAGAAGCGTGGTCTTATCTAATCACTGTGCCAACACACAAGCACTTAAAACTCACCCTCTAGTGAACTTCAACCAGTCTCACTATCAAATCACTGTCTATACACCTGTAGAATGTCTCGGGCATTAAGACACATAGTCCTACGGTGAAATGTGCACAATGTATGTAGGCCTGTAATCTCCAGCAGACCACTGATTCACCCTTGCAATAAGCCAGGTTGTATTCATGCAGTGCTTCAATCAGCCTATCACTCTCTGTCTACTCCTGCAATCATCCTGACAAGCATGTCCTTATCTAATTTCTGTGCCAACACAGACGCAGTTAAAAACGCACCCTCCTACTAGCACTCTCAGTATCTAGTCACTGTGCATACACTGGTAGAATGTCTCAGGCATTAAGACACATAGTGGTACAGTGAAATGTGCACAATGTATGTAGGCCTGTAACCCCCAACATACTACTGAGTCCCCCTTGCAATAAGCTCAGTAGTATTTATGCAGTGCCCCAATCAGCCTATTAGTGTCTGTCCACTCCTGCAATTATCCTGATAGAAGCATGTCCTTATGTAATCGCTGTGACAACACAGAAGCATTTAAAAACTCTCCCTGCTGTCAACTACTACCATTTAAACTATCCACTCAGTATCCATGCAATGTCACAGGCATTAAGACACATAGTGGTACAGTGAACTGTGTGCAATGTATGCAGGCCTGTAATCCCCAGTAGACTTCTGATTCACCCTTCTGATTCACCCTTGCAATAACTAGGTAGTATTCATGCAGTGCTCTAATCAGCCTATCAGTCTCTGTCCAGTCCTGCAATTATCCTGACAGAAGCATGTCCTTATCTAATTTCTGTGCCAACACACAAGCACTTAAAAACTCACACTCCTGTCAACTACCACCACTTTCACTATCTAGTCACTGTCCATACACCGGTAGAATGTCCCAGGCATTAAGACACATAGTGGTACAGTGAAATGTGTATAATGAATGTAGGCCTGTAACCCCCAGCATACTATTGATTCACCCTTGCAATAAGCTCAGTAGTATGTATGCAGTGCCCCAATCAGCCTATCAGTCTCTGTCCACTCCTGCAATTATCCTCACAGAAGCATGTCTTTATCTAATCGCTGTTTCAACACACAAGCTCTTAAAAACGTACCCTTCTGAGAACTACCAGCACTCTCACTATCTAGTTACTGTTCATACACCTGTAGAAAGCCTCGGGCATCAAGACACATACTGCTACAGTGAAATGTGTGCAATGTATGCAGGTCCGTAACCCCCAGCAGAGTACTGATTCACCCTTGCTATAAGCCAGGTAGTATTCTTGTAGTGCTTGAATCAGCCTATCAGTCACTGTCCACTCCTGCAATTATCCTGACAGAAGCATGCCCTTATCTAATCGCTGTTTGAACACACAAGCTCTTAAAAAGTCGCCTTCCTGTCAACTACCAGCCCTCTCACTATCTAGTCAGTGTCTATACACCTGCAGAATGCCTCAGGCATTAAGACACATAGTGGTATAGTGAAATGTGCGCAAGGTATGCAGGCCTGTAACCCTCAGTAGTCTACTGATTCACCCTTGGAATAACCCAGGTAGTATTCATGCAGTGCCCCTAACAGCCTATCAGTCTCTATCGACTCCTGCAATTATCCTGATAGAAGCATGTCCTTATCTAATCGCTGTGCCAACACACAAGCACTTAAAAACTCACTCTTCTGTCAACTACTAGCTCTCTCACTATCTAGTCAGTGTCTATATACCTGTAGAATGCCTTGTGCATTAAGACACATAGTGGTACAGTGAAATGTGTGCAATGTATCTAACCCCCAGCAGAGTACTGATTCACCCTTGCAATAAAAAAATGTACACAATCTATGTAGGCCTCTAACCACTAGCAGACTACTAAATCACCCGTGCAATAAGACAGGTAGTATTCATGTAGTGCCCCAATCAGCCTGTCATTCTCTGTCCACTCCTACAATCATCTTAACAGAACTATGTCTTTATGTAATCACTGTACCAAAACCTAGGGATTTATAAATTTAGCATTCTCTTTTGTTGCAGTACTCTAATCATTCAGTCAGTATTTATGTACTTATGCAACATTACAATCACCTATCCAGTATTCATGCAGTCTTCTAAACACATAAACACTAATTATTTTGTCCTTCATTTTTCAAACTACTACCTCTGTATTGCAGAAAATGAGTTGTGATTTCTAAACAAAGCATATAAATATTTTTTATGTAGAAGATATTTGTTTAATACAATAAATTATTGTATAGATTTATTTTAATAATATATACATTTTTTCAAAACAGATAGTGTTCATCATCATTACAAAAAAAAGTTACCATGACTAAAAAAACTAAAAAGAAGCAAACAACAAAAAAAGGGAGTATTATTTGAAGAAAACACAGCAGAAACATTTAGATGAAGAACAACATGTGAGAAAAAAAAATCTTGTGGTTGGAGGACCAAATAATGTATTTTAAAGACTTTCACAGCCTAGAAACAGCGTGCACAATGTGGAAAGTAGAAACAATGCCTCAAGAAGAAAGAACAATAACAAGAAAAAAGGAGAAATTAATGGGAAATTAAGTTGTTAAGAAAGAATCAATTTACTGAAATAAGAAAAAGAATGTTTTATAATAGAGTTATCTTTAATTTGTTGAAAGATGTGAGGAAATATAAAGATCAGCATTTTATAAAAATATACAACAGATTGAAAGTATTGTTGAAAAGGCTTTTGAACTGAAAAGGAAATTATTAATTTTAGTATTAAATAGAATTCGATCATTAGATAAGCCAATATCTAGTATGAAGGCCAAAAGTAAAAGGAAGAGATTAATTAACAGAAGTAACTTTTGTGATTTTTTTGTGATTAATGGAAACTCAGTTCAAGTTCTGAGCCTTTTTTTAATGAAGAGAGTTATTTTCAAACCAATACATTGTTGCATGCAGTTGATACCAGTGGTCGTGCTTATGAGGTGAAAAACGGTTGTCCAATTGAAAAAGAAAAAATGGTTCCTAGAAATGTAGAGGAACTGGTAGCTGATGAAGTTCAAGGGAGACGTACTAAAGCCCCAGTGTATACTTGGGATTGTAGTAGCATATGCAGTATACGTCAGGGATCTATTGATATTTTTGGGAATTTCTTATGAGTTTATAGTAAAAAAAAAGTCTTAAACAAAAGATTAAGATGTTGCAAGGTCTAGATCCTTGCAGAGTGAGAAAAAATACTGGTTTGCAAGGTCATTCTCTGGCTAGTCTTTCTAGAAAAGTATGTCAGTGTTTTTCATCATTTTAGAATGTTAGCAGTGCATCATTCTCAAATGCAGTAGTTAGTCAGCAGATTGTATTACGCAAAAAGTCCAGCAATATTTTTAAATGAATTAAACAGTGCACTTGTGCATGGGTCACTATCAGATGTAAAAAAAGCTTTGTGATGAAATAGAGTTTATTTACTTTGGTCCTGAAGAAGAGAGTAGACAAATTGAGACATTGATAGAAGAAGGCATTGAAGAAAACCTGGAAAAGATTACTACAGAGAAATATGAAGAAGAAATTTCAAAGTTTAAGGTAATTTCGTGTGAAAGGCCAAATTATACATGTATTTGTTGTCAACGAACTCACTATAAGAATCAGACTAGGACTGTTGATCTGTATTTAAAAAAGTGAAAAAGAAATAATGATATGTGAAAGGAATTTGCAACTTATTTGTTGGTAGAGGATTGCTTTGATTTGGGTACTAATCAACGTATTTGTAAATATTGTTATTACAATTTGAGGATAATAAAATGCCAGGAAGAGCTGTGCATAATGATCTGGAGTTGGTAGATATTCCTCAAGAACTGATTGATTTAAACACGTATGAGTGTATTCTGATTCAATCTGTGCACCCGTTTCAGGCTAGTGTTCGTATGGAGCCTAAAACAGGTAAATTGCCTCCCGCAGATTTACAGAGAGGATTAAAAGGAAGACTTGTCTATTTACCTCTAGATTTAAAGAAAAATATTGAAACTATTGGTGTAGATTAAGAAGAAAGTGAGCCATTAATTCTAGTGAATGGTGTTCCTACTAAGAGTAAGAAAATCTGGCAGGAATTAGTGGATGTCAGGAAAGTGCAAAAGGCAACATTGTATCTTATAAAAAACAATGATTTATACAAGAATGTGTATGTTGAAGAAGAAATACTTTTAGGAGATGATAGCGAAATGTCAAATGGTCAGATTGAGAAAGTGTACATGTCGAAAACTGAAGAAATGTATGAACTTTATAGTGTACGTCCTTTACATTCTAAAGAAGTGTTGGGGAATACTATTGAATTATTTCAAATTAAGAAAGCAAAAGAGAATCCCTTAAGTGTTTGGGAAAAGACTTTGGAAGCTCATTGTTTTCCCTAGCTGTTCCCACTTGGAAAAGGTGGATGATATGACTAACGATCAATACAGATCCCTGCATCAGAATATCGGACAACAAGATTGGATGCAGAAGATCCTAGATTTCGACAATGTATCCTATATATATTTCATCTTTTTTTGAGAGTGACTTGTCTGGACTTTCATATGCGGTCAACCATATATTAAAAACAGTAGTACATCTTTGAAATGTTTCTGCAAAGGAATTGATGGAAAAAATACATCAGAGAGATAATCATTTGGAATCTCAACTGATTAATTTGATGGCATGTCAGCATGGTACTAACGAGTATTGGTATCGTCGTCATGGAGAACTTAAATGCATGCTAAGGAATTTAGGATCTCCAAAGTGGTTTCTTACCCTAAGCTGTGCTGAATACGCATGGGATGATTTACTTCAATTTCTTCGAGAAGCAAATTCAAACATTCAAAACATTGAATTCAAGACTCCTGGAGAATTGTGTTCTTTGGATCCTGTTATTGTATGCAGATATTTCAATCATAGGTTTGAAGCTATGATGTCTTTTATCTGCAACAAAAAGAATCCTCCTCTTGGAGAAGTTATTGATTTTTTTGGGAGAAAGGAGTATCAAGCTAGAGGTGCTCCTCATAAACATATGATTCTATGGATCAAGGATGCACCCAAATTTGTAACTGATTCAGATGAGACTGTTTTATCTTTTATTGAAGATGATGTTACATGTGCTATACCTAAAAGAACAGAACAAAACACCTTAAGGCAACAAGAGTTACGATTCCAAAGTCATCGATGTGGGAAATACTGTCGACGGAAATACAAGTCGAAGGAAAAGTTTTATACCAAATGTCGTTTTGGATTTCCACGTCCAGTAATATCCAAAGGAAGAGTGAACAGTTTCATGTCAGCTGTGAGACATACCATCAATAAAAAATATCCAAAAAATACGTACAATTTGAGAAGAAGTAAAGAATCGAAGTACATAAATGAATATAATCCAGTTATTCTGTCAATGTGGAATGCTAATATGGATATTCAGTATGTTGCGGATTATTCCATTGCTGTGGCTCGGTATATAACATCATACATAACAAAATCAGAAAATACGGAGTTGAAAGAAATGTGGGAAGAAATTTCCCACGAGAAGAGTCTCAGTAAGAAATTGTACAGCTTTAGTTTGAAGATGCTGTCACATCGAGAAATTGGATCGTAGGAATGTTCGGATCGGTTATCGTCTGCAAGTTTATATTCAAAGTCAAGAGGAATTATTTAGGTTAGTCTAGCTCTTGCTGCAAGGCGAAATCGAGTACTTAAACCTATCCAGGAAATTGAATATTTAGCATTAAATGAACCGGAAAACACAGATATAGTCAAAACAAACATGTTGGATACATACTATCCAAATAGAAGTCCTCATCTTGAGAACATATGTCTCTATGAAGTACTGCAATATTACAGTTTTAAGAGAAATACTACAGAGAATATAAATGAAAGAAAATATGCAGTGATAGGTTCAGAAGGATGTTTGGTGAGACATACTAAAGGAAATGTGATTAATCATAGGAAACTGACCAGTGATACTCCTGAATTTTACTATTTGGCACTTTTACAACTCTTCAAACCTTGGCGTACGGAACCGGAATTACTTGGAGACTTTGAGTGCTATGAAGATTCTTTCAATGCATGTAAAGATAGCATTAAATGCACAGGTTTTGCAAATTATCTCAAAATGTTGAATGAAGAAATTGATCAAAAAGCTACTTTTGCTGCTGAGATTGCTAGAGACAGTTCTCAAGATAGTCAAAGTTCTGCTCCACTGAGTCAGGATCCTTGAGGACAACTGATGAATACAGGCCCCAGCTAGGCCCGCAAAGCACAAGGGTTCGCTCTCCTGTAACGGAATCTATAAGGAAGTTGGCACGGAAACTGCAAAGTACAAAAACAACGTTTATTAACCCTTAAGGGTGGTCCTACAATCCACACAACACTCTTCAGTATTGCATGGAGTAGCACACAGAACTTGCGTACACAGTCCCCTTTTATACACAACAGAGGGGCTCATAGTGGGTGGATACAACATGAGGTCGAAGAACATTACCATTTATGGTCATTCTCGATACTGAATCAATACATGGGCGGAGCTAACATACTCTTTGGGCCCGCGAAAACGCATGGTCAAGCAAAGCTAATTATAACAGATGTGGTCAAGTCTGGGCATGCGCCAGATGGACAAGAGAGCTATTTATAGACTGTTACTAGGCAGAATACAGGAGCAACTAACACAGAGGTCGGACTCTCCTCGTGACGAACACGTGGCAGCATGTCAATACAAAATGGAGTCCGGACTTCAGTCAACATAACCAAAGAAAACACGATAACAGGGGAAGCATTAATGTTTTCAGTAAATGCTTAATCACATTCTGCTTTAATTTACAACAGACGACCCTTTCAGCATTTACTGAAGACATCCGGCTTCCAAGAATAATCATCATATATATCAATTATCATCATTCCCTTAACCTCTTTAGCTAGACCCTTCTGGCGAGCAACATCGGCAATAGCTTTCTTATCTGGAATGCAGAATGAAATGCATACGGAACAGCACAATGGTCCACATTGAATGCACATACAGAGAAAGAACAGAATTGCTATAATAATGCAGAGACCAGTTAAGACCTTCCATCCCCAGGTAGTAACCAACGCCCAAAACCATCCAGAAAAGGACCAAGTGCCGTTTTCTGTGTGGATTTCAGCTGCTATTTTATGCAGCTTGTTAATGGCATTATAGACGGATGGCGTATGATCAGGGATGAACACACAGCAGCTACTTCCAATAATTTTACAGGCTCCACCTCGATCAGCTAGCATTACATCTAATACCATACGATTCTGTAATGCAACAATCCTAGTTATTTGTAATTCTTCCGTAAGATTCCCAAGAGCGGCAGCAGTCTGATTTGTCACAGCTTCTACCACTCTTGTCAATCTTCGGATCTTCCTACTATTCAAAGCAGCTCCAACAAAGAAAAACAGTCCTAAGTTAAAATCAATATACTGTTGCAAGCTGGTATCGGTTTGATCCACATCATCAATTGATAGAGTACGTTTATATCTATTTACAGTCACATTATTCAAAAGTTTTAAATCCTTATGATATGACGCGGGTGCTAAGAATACAGGAGGTAATAGGAACGATACATAGCATACCCCAGACCACCCAGCCGGCAAACGGTAATAGCCTTTATTTCCACATACAAAGTAGGTATTATGGGATGCTAGGAAGGTACTATTATTTAACCCGTCGATGTTTAATACGGTTATGCAATCACTGACACCAACAGGGATAAAACCCACACTCTGGACACACAGGTCCGCTTGGGCTTGAGCCACTTGGATCACAAACTTGTCCTTCCCCACAGTGTCTCTGGTGTTCGTGAAGATATAGGGAATGGATTCATTGTCTGGTCGGTACTCTTCCCATTCCCAAATTGTCCCATTTGCTTGTGGATATCCATTTTTGTCCTGATGACATTCTTTATTGAGTCTGAAAAGCAATCGTCCCACTGTCGGTTTCCGAGTGGCAAACAGCAAAGTGTACCATGCTCTACAAGAGCCATTGTGAGAGAAAGGAAGTGGTATGAATGGCGTACCTCCTTTCTTCTGATGGGCTGGCATCATCCCACATATCCAACAGTTCGTAGCGTTCATAGCAACGTGGGTGTGATGCAGCATCTGAATGAAAGTGTTATTCAAATAGGATTGTCGATGCTTCAACTCTTGATATGGCAATGTATAAAAGTAGTGCTCCGCAGGCACTGGAGTCGTCAACACAAGCGTCTTTCGAGCAGGAGTTGCCTCCTCCACAAACCATGTGGTTATACCAACGATAGCTACTGTTAGCATGAACCCCAACGCACAAAGAATTTTCTTCTTCTCCATGTCAAAGGAAACAATACCCTGATATCTTCCTGAAACTAAAAAGGTCTGTCAGAACTCTTCCCCTTGGGCAGCGGTTGATTTCTTCACCAGCGGGCCAAGACGGGTGTCGCTACACTAATGCAGGGCTGATCCCCCCCCCTTGCCTCATCGGCTCTCCGTTTCACTAACCCAAGGGCCGTTCTGACAGTATGTCCCGGTACTGGAAACCTCACTTCCTTGGTCGCAGATGATATCGCCTTCCTCCAGAAGTCGCGTGGTCCGGAAAGAGCTCCTCAGTGTCGTTTGGCTCCGCAGCACGGCCTGTCTCTGCTGCTAGGATTTCTCGTTGATCGGTCAGCACGGCAAACTCCACCAATCCGGGCGGTACCTTTCGACAGTGTAAGGAATGGATCCAATTCTTCCTGTTCGAGACTCGCACTGCCGTCCTTGTTGCAAGGAGGACTTGCTCAGGTCCGACCCATCTCGGCTCCAAACTGTTCGTTCTGTCGAAAACCTTTACCATGACATGATCCCCAGGCCGGAGACCATGTCCTTCGCCGGTAGACCGATCAGGGAGCGCCTCTCGGACCTGTTGATGAATAGAAACCAAATTATCCGTTAACTGTGCCAGATAATCGCTCATCATTACACAAGGTACATCATACACAGCCTTAGGCCTTGGTGGACCCCAAATATTCATTGGGCGTCCAAATACGATTTCATATGGCGTAAGGCCAGTTCGAGAGTGTGGCACCGACCTAATTGACAATAACGCCAGTGGCAGGGCGTCTGGCCAAGTCAAAGATGTTGAAGCTTGGATTTTGGCGATCTTAAGCTTCAGTGTACCATTATACTTCTCGACTAGTCCTGCAGACTGGGGGTGGAATACGGCGTGGAACTTCTGGGTGATGCCTAGGCCCTTCAAGACATATTTTATAACATCCGCTACAAAGTGAGGGCCATTATCACTCCACAGAAGTCTACAGACGCCGTATCGAGGGAAAAACTCTTTCAGCAATAGCTTCGCTGTAGTCATTGCAGTATTGTCTTTCGTAGGGTACCCCTCAACCCATTTACTGAAGGCGCAGACCACTACTAGAACATACTTCAAATTGTTACAGCGCTCAAGCTGGATATAGTCCATCTGCAGAACCTCAAAGGGTGCAGTGGGCGTCGCAAATCCTCCTGCTGGAGTTCGAGTGCCTTTCCCTGGGTTATATTTCAGACAGATCATACAGGTCTGCACCACCCTCTTTGCTGTGCTAGCAATCTCTGGATGCTCCCAGACTTGGGTAAGCAATTTCACAATTGCGGAAGCTCCAACATGTGCTAGCCCATGTGCCATCTGAACCATAGGTTGTACAAAGGCCGTGGGTAATTTCCATCTATCCATCTGCTTATTTCTCCAACAACCCTCATCATCCAGTTCTCCTTCGCTAGCCCATCGTTCCCGCTCTTTGTCAGAAGCGGTCCTTTGTATTTCTCGCACTTCTTCCTTCGCGTCATGCCATCTCTCCACCTGTGATTTTACTACATACATGGCAGTAGCGCCGGGCTGTATCGCAGTCTCCCGTGCTACGCGATCCGCTAACGCATTCCCTTTTCCAACTTTATCAACTACTTTCCTATGGGCACTACACTTAACAATGGCAATTTTCTTCGGGTATGTCAATGCGGTTAAGAGATTGTGGACTAACTCCCCATGCATTATCTGTACCCCATGTGACGTTAAGAACCCTCTCTCCTTCCAGAGTAGGCCGAAATCGTGCGCTACTCCGAAAGCATAGCGGCTATCTGTGTAAACATTCACACACAATCCTGTACTGAGCTCACATGCTCGTGTTAATGCTATCAGTTCCGCTGCTTGAGCTGATTTCTGCGGTATGCGTGCTGTCTCCACTATCGTTTGCAATGTGGTAATTGCATACGCTGCTGAAGTCGTACCATCTGGTAGCTTCAGGCATGATCCATCTACCCACAGTTCTCCATCTACATCTGAAAAGGGCGTATCCTGGAGATCAATACGACCCTTTGTTTGTTCCTCAGTCACAAGAATACAATCATGCGCTTTCTGTGCCTCAGGCTGGGTCTCGGGGTATGGCAACAATGTGGCCGGGTTTAATGTCACGCACCTTTTTAACGTAATATGAGGAGCCAAAAGCGTCAACTCATATCCCGTTAAACGGGCACTGGTCAAATGCTGCGTCTTTGTTTGATTAAGCAGGGCATCAACAGCATGGGGGACTAACACCAACAGTTTATGGGATAACACAATTCCTTCACTCTGCCGTATTGACACAGCTGTCGCCGCAACCGAGCGAAAACACCCTGGCAATGCTCGGGCGACAGGATCAAGTACAGCCGAAAAGTATGCACAAGGGCGCTGCTTATCGCCGTGCATCTGCACTAAGACTGATAATGCACATCCATCTTTCTCATGCACATACAACGAAAAGGGTTTTGCATAATCAGGGGTCCCTAACACTGGTGCTGAACAAAGGGCCTGTCTCAATTGCTGAAAAGCAGCGTCACACTCATCTGACCAGGGGATCGGGATGGGCGTGTCTTTTGTCAAGAGAGCTAGTAATGGCTTAGCTATGTGTGAAAACCCCAATATCCACTGTCTACAAAAAGAAACAAGACCCAAAAATGCACGCACATCCTTCTGCGTGGATGGCCTCGGTGTGTCCAAAATTACTTGGATACGATCTGGTGTGAGTGCACGCCCCTCCTTAGACAAAAGGTGACCCAAATAAGTCACCTTTGGTCTACAGAATTGCAATTTCTTCCTAGAGACCTTGTGATTGTGGGATGCTAAAAAGGAAAGTAAGGCTAGCGTGCTTTTCTCGCACAACTCCAGGGTGTCAGCCGCCAACAGGATGTCATCGACATATTGAATGAGGGCGACCCCCTCGAGTAAGGCAAAGGAGTCCAACTGTCGCTTCAAAGCCTGACTGTAAATACTAGGGCTTTCTGTATAGCCTTGGGGAATTCTACAAAAACGATAAGATCTATTGTTTAATGTGAACCCAAAAAGAAATCGGCTATCAGGGTGAATGGGAATAGAAAAGAAGGCATTTTTCAAATCAATCACTGAGAACATGGTCGCCGTAGGCGGGACCAAGGTAAGCAACGTCGTGATATCAGAAACCACCGGGTACTGAGGTATCACGATCTTGTTTACCTCCCTCAAATCAATTATGAACCGATAGACCTTTGCATCCGTGTCCTTTTTCAGAATAGGGAGAATCGGACTGTTACAGATATTATAGGGAACTTCTTCCACTACTCCTACTGCGATCAAATCTTGCACAATCTGTATGAGAGCTTCCTCGCCCTCCTGGGAAATACGATACTGCGGGAGGCGTGGTAACACCGCCCCCTCCTGGACGCTAATGTGGACCGGAGGAATCACCATTTGTCCCACATCTGTGTCCGAAGTCGCCCATAAAGCTCGGGGGAGGGTAGCCAACAATGCATCCTCTGATATCGTACACATCCGCCCAGCCCTGGGATAGTTGTCATTTAAGATCACCCTCACACCCTCAGGGGAGCAGCGGATTGTAGCCCTAAAGTACTTTAACATATCAAGGCCCATAATGTTATCCGGTGTATACGGAGCAAGCAGAAACGGACAGGGCGCAGAAAAACAATCAACTTTAAATGCAAGGGGCTGCGAAAGAGGGCTTCGGGAGAGTGTACCGTCAAACCCTACCGATGTAACTATTGAGCCGGATGGGGGAGCCCCCGGAACCAAGTACCTAGACAATGCACTACGTGTCGCTCCTGTATCCACTAGGAACTGATCAGTAGAACCTAAAACCTCAGCCGATACATAAGGACCCGTCTGATCGACCGGCACCTCAACTGATTCGGACCCCCATCCTACGCATTCCTATGCATGCTGAGAATCATGATATCCCGATTGATCGATGTCCGATACATGATACTGGTGCTGGCGATCAAAAACATTTGAGCTATCTCGGTGCTGCCCAGCAGTATCGAAACGGACATTATCGTTAGAATTCCCTCTAAAGTTCAAGAAGCCCCCTCTACCTCTCGGGACACCCGGAGTGTGCCCCTGACGCGAAGCACGCAACGCTGGGCAATCCCTGGCCCAATGGCCCAACTGCTTGCAATACGCACACTGGTTCCTATTCAAATCAGATCGGCCCGAAGGGGGACCATAAGATCCGCCCCTTCCTCTATTATTATTACCCCGTCGGGGCGGGCCATATACTTGTGCTAACATCACCTTGGTTTTGAGATCTTTCGATTTCTTCTCCTCCTGGCCCTTCGCCTCGTGCTCCTGACGCTCATAATACTGAGCGATAGTCAGAAGGGCCGTCGGTGTCGCGGAGGACCAAGAACTCTCACTCGCTTTTAACCGGGCCGCAACTGCCGGTAGCAGATTAGCCACATATTTGTCCGCGAAAAGATGGCGGCCTGTGTCGTCAGTAAGCGACTGGCCACTAAAGTCATGAAATGTTTCTTCAAAGCGCGTGAAGAAATCTGCAACTGACTCGTCAACTTTCTGTTTACATGCTGCTAACATATTCCAGTCAATCTTTTTAGGGGGGATAATCGTCTTTAACTTAGTCACAATTGCAGCGGGGAGATCTAAAATACTCTGCGGCGGTTTCTGCGCGGGCTTCCTCTCCCTGTCTTCATCCTCAAGCTCAGACCACCGGGCCTTAAAGGCAACTATATCATCTACCTTTCATACAGATCGCCACATATCCGGTGGTAGAATAAGACCAAAGAACAGGTCTATATCTGCTAAAGTCATAACGCAAGAATTCAAGGCCCCCTCGACTTCTTCATAGAAGGCCGCTGGATTCTTACGGGGGTCAGGCAATGCATTCTTCAATGCCATAACATCGGCTCTATGCCATGGAGTATAAACCCAATTATACACAAAATATCCCCTAGCATCGACAGAATTAATGTCCGGGCTAGTCCCCGCTCCTTTAGGAGGAACATACAAAGGCGCCGCCTCTCGCATTGGTTTAGCATGCACTACATCATCCTTATCTGACTGGGAGGTAGATGGGTAGCCCCCTGCCGCAACCGAATCCGACTGCTTCTCCGCCTCCGTTTGTTGGCGTGCTTTCTCTCGAAGGGCCAGCACCTCGTCCCGCAAGGCGAACAGCCGCCGAGCCGCCTCAGGAGCCTTAGAGGGAGAAAAAGCACCGTTACGTATTGCTCTAGCGTCCGAAGACACTTCGTCAGGCTCAAGAACATGAGAATATTTTCGGAAAGCAGTAATCACTTCCTCCGCGAAATGACCCAGAAAATACACTTTATCTCTCTCCTGCCACGGCCCCCAAGTTTGAAATAAGTCCTCCATGGATACCTTGCCTTTAAGCGCACGGAAGGAAAGTGTCCGAAGCTCAGCCATTTGCTCGGCCGACAGCATGGACCGTGTGTCTACCTTACCCGAAACCGGGTCAGAATCTTGCGGCCGTGGAGCAGATGCGCCAACATAAGGGGGCGGAGAGCGATCTAGCAAATAAAAATCATCATCAGAATTATTAAGGACAGGATAAAGCGGCTGACGAACAACATATTGACCCGAAACTTGTAGCCTACGCTCTTTCTCTTGTCTGTCCGTTTGCTCTTTGTCCTCCCGACGCTTCGCTTCCTGCGCTCGCACATGATCATTCTTTCGTTGCTCCTTATCAAACAGCGCTTTCTCACGTTTCTCTCGCTCACGCACTTCCTTCACCCATAATCGCACACACTCAAACATATCCTGACGAGCACGTCGCTTACACATACACTGTTCCACATACTCAATCTTACGTATATCAAACGATCCATACAAAGGCCATCGCAACTCAGGATCCTTCTTCGTGTATTTCCTCCATAACGTGCTGTACATTATGGAAGAAAGACCATGCTTCACGTACATATCCCTATTAGGAGTCCCCTCTGGGGGAGCTGGAGCAGATTCCTCGAGGTTCAACCGGTTTCCAAAACAGCAGCACCACTTACGGAGTGCGCTAAAAGCAGGCATGCTAGGAATAGTGCAAAATATGCAATATTATAAAGAAAATGGCACTTAATCGTTGCGCCGTTCAAAGTTTACACAGCTCCGGAGAAATTTCTCCACATTACCTGCCTATATGTGTTGCAACGCATATATTTTCACAAAGACAAATTCAAAATATGACTAGTCACCATCAATCAAACTCAAATAGCCAGACCAGGCTTCAAAACTCGGAGCAAGTACCGTACAACGGTTCTTACCAATCAAGAGTCCAGGTTCCAACTGCCAAGCTCCACAATCGCCCAAACGGCTCTCACGGCAGGACCGACAGAAGAGGTCTCAGTCGATGACCGGCGCCACCCAGACGGTCAGCTCGGAAGGGAAGGAAGAAAAACCTCGGGATGCCAGGGCTAAGACGCCGCTGGCAGTGATCACGTCCCCGGCCAAACTCCTCACCTTCGTCGCGACCAGTCCTTCGAGCATCCGAGTCGCCGATGAGCCCCACGTGACGGGCGCCAATTGATGAATACAGGCCCCAGCTAGGCCCGCAAAGCACAAGGGTTCGCTCTCCTGTAACGGAATCTATAAGGAAGTTGGCACGGAAACTGCAAAGTACAAAAACAACGTTTATTAACCCTTAAGGGTGGTCCTACAATCCACACAACACTCTTCAGTATTGCATGGAGTAGCACACAGAACTTGCGTACACAGTCCCCTTTTATACACAACAGAGGGGCTCATAGTGGGTGGATACAACATGAGGTCGAAGAACATTACCATTTATGGTCATTCTCGATACTGAATCAATACATGGGCGGAGCTAACATACTCTTTGGGCCCGCGAAAACGCATGGTCAAGCAAAGCTAATTATAACAGATGTGGTCAAGTCTGGGCATGCGCCAGATGGACAAGAGAGCTATTTATAGACTGTTACTAGGCAGAATACAGGAGCAACTAACACAGAGGTCGGACTCTCCTCGTGACGAACACGTGGCAGCATGTCAATACAAAATGGAGTCCGGACTTCAGTCAACATAACCAAAGAAAACACGATAACAGGGGAAGCATTAATGTTTTCAGTAAATGCTTAATCACATTCTGCTTTAATTTACAACACAACCAATTCTTGAAAATGAAGCAGCCATCACCATGAGTGAAGTGGAAACAGCAATGCATCAAGTTCAAGAAGATATGATGGACTTGGGAATCTTGGAAGAACAACCAAATGTTGAACAGAAAGAAATATACCAGCAAGTGAAAGAACAGATCGACCATGGTTTTCTTCATGAAAAGAAAGAATGTGCATGCACATCATTTCAACCTATCCGAATGTATGGCAGTGTTCAAGCTGGTACAGGAAAAAGTGTCTTAATTAAAGTTTTGACCAGTTATCTACAGAAAACAACGGACTCAGATTTGTCTTGTGTTGTACCTGCTCCAACTGGGTTGGCAGCACGCAACATTAAAGGAATTACATTGCATCGTTTACTTATGTTACCTGTAGAGCATGAAAATAAATTGGAATATCACAAGCTATCTGGAGAAGCTCGTTATGAAGTTTCAAGAGTGCTAAAGAAAATGAAACTTCAAATTATTGATGAGGTGAGCATGGTCTCAAACTTAATGCTTGCCTTTGTGCATTTAAGAATGCAGCAAATTTTAAAAACAGAATACGATGTGTTATTTGGAGGAAAACATGTCATAGTTTTTGGTGATCTACTTCAACTCACTCCTGTAAAAGGACAACCAGTATTTAAAACACTTCAGCATGAAGACACCTGAAAGTCTTTGGGAAGCATTGGAAACATTAACATTTGGTCATATTTTGAATACAAAGAACTTACTAAAACTATGAGACAGGCAAATGATATAGATTATGGAACTATTCTTCAAGATATAAGAATTGGAGTATTGACAGAACATGGCAAACAAGCTTTGGAAAGTCGATTACTTACTTTCTTGTTTGTAAATTAAAATTGCAGAAAACAAATCTGTAATCTGCCTAATGCCGACACTACAAGAGTGTTCTACATTCAATGGAGAACTTTTAAAGCTTGAAAACGAACAAATAATAAAAATGTAAGCCATTGACAAAATAGAACATGATGGAGTTACTATTATTTTAACAGAAAAATTACGAACAAAATTGGATTATTTAGAAAAATCTATATCTAAAATTGCTGGTTTAGAAAAAGAATTATATGTATGTGTAAATTGTCGGGTCATTTTACGGCGTAGTTTGAATGTGGGAAAAGGTTTAGTAAATGGAGCAATGGGAAAAGTGGTTGAATTTGTCAATTATCAAAAAGAGATGGGATTGAATCTTTAAAAATCAAATTTGATCAGATTGAAGAAGTAAAGCAAATTGGTTGTTCTGCTCGTTTTTTGCTAGTTAAAGATTTGTGTGTTCAAAGGAAACAGTTTCCTCTTTCCTTGGCATATGCAGTGACTATTCATAAGTCTCAAGGTTTAAGTGTAGACAGTGCTTTGGTAAACATTGGGAGTACCGTATTTAAAGAGGGTATGGCATATGTTGCTTTGTCACGAGTCAGAACTTTATCTGGATTGTATTTGATTGATTTTGATGAGAGAAAGATTAGTGCTGATTCAAATTGTGTAAGAGAGTATAAACGGTTAAGAAGACTATATGCTCCCAATTAAGGTGAATATCCTGTATATTAAAAGCAAGTAGTTGGTCGAAAACGGAGATGTGAGAATATCTGTAGTGAAGTTGAAGAGAAGAAAAAAATCAAGATAATGTTGAGATTCCAAGCAAAAAGCACAAGGAGACTATTGAAGAGATTTTTGGATATCAAATAGAAAATAGTTCAGGTATCAACTGCTATGCAAATGTAGTGGTAAATGTTGTATTTTCTTTCGAATATCTGCAACAGCAATTTATGGAGCATCGAGAAAAACGGTTTTGTTCTTTGTTGCATTCTATTTTTGAAAAATTGAAAACTGATAAAAGTAAAATCCAAAGTGTTTCTGATATTCGGAATCTTCTGGATATATGTAGTGGTTGTACGCAATTTACACAGAATGTGCAACAAGATACTCAGGAATTTCTAATGTATATGCTTGCAGTAGTGGAAGATGAAGCACTAGAAATTGATAATCTAGTTGGACTTCGTTATAAATGGAAACATCAATGTGAAAATTGTATATTTACTTCTACCACTAACATACACACTGAGAGATTCATATATTTAACAATATAAAGCAGTATCTTTCAACAAATTAGTTAAAGCAGCAAATCAAAACATGGAGTGTAGCCAATGCAAATCAGAAAGGTTATCAACATTATTTATAGAAAGATTTAGACAATATATAATTCTAATTATAATTCTAATGATACAACGTTGTACAGCTGATGAAGAAAATTGGAAACTTGAATTAAAAATGTTGTAGCAAGACAACTATCAATATCAGGAAGAACTTTTGTAGCAGTAGCAATTATTTTTCACGATGGACCTTCAACAACATCTGGACATTAATCAGTATATTTAAATTCAATAAAGGATGGACATATTGTAATGATGCTCATTTGGTTTTTAAATATCAGAATTACCAAATTCATACCTAATATTTTTAAAGCCAAAGTTCTAACAACATAATTCGGCCTATTGAGAATATGTTCATATGTATTAATACCAATACTTTTGACAATTTCAGTATGAAGGATTTTAGTAATATCATTTGGCCTACAGGAAAGATATTAATACAAATTAAGCAGTTTTTTAGAGATATTGTCAGCAAATATTTTAAATGACATCATTTAGAGTGTATAGAAATTATCAAGAATTGTTGATTGAGTTATTGTTTCTCTTCTTTGATATTATATTGACGCAATTCTGTTAAAAGAAGCATTTTATTTATACGAGAGTTGCATTATATACTATGTTATTCAGGATGTTAATTATATGCAATGTGGAGAGATAGTTGACTATGTTTAAAATATTTTTGACACAGATTAGGGTTTTTTTAAACAATCTTATTGATTGTTGGGTTTTTTGCCCGCTGTTATGTGATGAGTAACATTGAAATCACTATTAATAGTGAAATTCAATATATTCTGCGAACAGCAAAAAAGGCAAACTAAATAATTTATATAATGGTAAAATTATGTTGTGTTATAAACATTATAAGATTATATATTATAACTTTATTTTTTCTTCTCTTTTACCGCTCTTTTAAGGATCCTAATTCTAAATACGAACAATGACTCCGTTATTAAGATACAAAGTGGTCAAGTCAAATGTGCACAATCTATGCAGGCCTCTAACCCCCAGCAGAGTAGTGATTCACCCTTGCTATAAGCCAGGTAGTATTCATGCAGTGCCCCAATTAGATTGTCAGTCTCAGTCCACTGCTGCAATCATACTGTCAGAAGGATGTCCTTATCTAATCTCTGTGCCAACACAGAAGCACTTAGAAAGTCTCCCTGCAGTCAACTACCAGCAGTGTAAGCACACTATGCATGCACTTGTAGAATGACTCCGGTATTAAGACATGCAGTGCTACAATCAAATGTGCACAATCTATGCAGGCCTCTAACCCCCAGCAGAGTACTGATTCACCCTCGCTATAAGCCAGGTAGTATTCATACAGTGCCCCAATTAGATTGTCAGTCTCTGTCTACCCCTGCAATCATACTGTCAGAAAGATGTCCTTATCTAATCTCTGTGCCAACACAGAAGCACTTAAAGTCTCCCTGCAGTCAACTTCCAGCAGTGTAAGTATCCAGACACTATGCATGCATTTGTAGAATGACTCATGTATTAAGACACGCAGTGCTACAATCAAATGTGCACAATCTATGCAGGCACCTAAGCCCCAGCAGAGTACTGATTCACCCTTGCTATAAGCCAGGTAGTATTCATGCAGTGCCCCAATTAGATTGTCAGTCTCTGTCTACTCCTGCAATCATACTGTCAGAAGGATGTCCTTATCTAATCTCTGTGCCAACACAGAAGCATTTATAAAGTCTCCCTGCAGTCAACTACCAGCAGTGTAAGTATCCAGCCACTATAAATGAACTTGTAGAATGACTCAGGTATTAATAAACACACTGCTACAATCAAATGTGCACAATCAATGCAGGCCTCTAACCCCCAGTGGAGTACTGATTCACCCTTGCTATAACCCAGGTAGTATTCATGCAGTGCCCCAATTAGATTGTCAGTCTCTGTCCACTCCTGCAATCATACTGTCAGAAAGATGTCCTTATCTAATCTCTGTGCCAACACAAAGCACTTAAAAAAGTCTCCCTGCAGTCAACTTCCAGCAGTGTAAGTATCCAGACACTATGCATGCATTTGTAGAATGACTCATGTATTAAGACACGCAGTGCTACAATCAAATGTGCACAATCTATGTAGGCATCTAAGCCCCAGCAGAGTACTGATTCACCCTTGCAATGAGCCATGTAGTATTCATGAGGTGCCCCAATTAAATTTTCAGTCTCTGTCTACTCCTGCAATCATACTGTCAGAAGGATGTCTGTATCTAATCTCTGTGCCAACACAGAAGCACTTATAAAGTCTCCCTGCAGTCAACTACCAGCAGTGTAAGTATCCAGCCACTATACATGTACTTGTAGAATGACTCAGGTATTAATAAACGCAGTGCTACAATCAAATGTGCACAATCTATGCAGGCCTCTAACCCCCAGCAGAGTACTGATTCACCCTTGCTATAAGCCAGGTAGTATTCATGCAGTGTCCCAATCAGCCTATCAGACTCTGTCTACTCCTGCAATCATCCTGACAATCATGTCCTTATCTAATCTCTGTGCCATCACACAAGCACTTAAAAACTTACCTTCCTGTCAACTACCAGCACTCTCACTATCTAGTCACTGCATACACCTGTAGAATGTCTCAGGCATTAAGACACTTACTGCTACAGTGGAATGTGTGCAATCTATGCAGGCCTGTAACTCCCAGCAGATTACTGATTCACCCTTCCAATAAGCCAAGTAGTATTCATGTAGTGCCCCAATCAGACTGTCATTCTTAGTCCACTCCTGCAATAATGCTCACAGGATCATTTCTTTATCTAATCTCAGTGCCAACACAGAAGCACTTAAAAACTCACCTTCCTGTCAACTACCAGCACTCTCAATATCTACTCAGTATCCATACACCTGTAGAATGCCTCAGGCATTAAGACACATAGTGTTACAGTGAAATGTGTGCAATGTATCCAGGCCTGTAACCCCCAGCAGAGTACTGATTCACCCTTACTATAAGCCAGGTAGTATTCATGCAGTGCCCCAATTAGATTGTCAGTCTCTGTCCACTCCTACAATCATACTGTCAGAAGGGTGTCCTTATCTAATCACTGTGCCAACATAGAAGCACTTATAAAGTCTCCCTGCAGTCAACTACCAGCAGTGTAAGTATCCAGCCACTATGCATGCATTTGTAGAATGACTCAGATATTAAGACACACAGTGCTACATTCAAATGTGCACAATCTATGCAGGCCTCTAACCCCCAGTAGAGTACTGATTCACCCTTGCTATAAGCCAGGTAGTATTCAGGCAGTGCCCCAATTGGATTGTCAGTCTCTGTCCACTTCTGGAATCATACTGTCAGAAGAATGTCCTTATCTAATCTCTTTGCCAACACAGAAGCACTTAAAAGTCTCCCTGCAGTCAACTACCAGCAGTGTAAGTATCCAGACACTAAGCATGCAATTGTAGAATAACTCCGGTATTAAGACACGCAGTGCTACAATCAAATGTGCACAAACTATGCAGACCTCTAACCCCCAGCAGAGTACTGATTCACCCTTGCTATAAGCCAGGTAGTATTCAAGTTTTGCCCCAATCAGACTATCAGTCTCTGTCCACTCCTGCAATTATCCTGACAGAACCATATCTTTCTTTAATCTCTGTGCCAACATACAACAACTTATAAACTTGCCCTATTGTTAACTACCATCACTATACAGTTTAGGTATCCTCATGTCTATTCCATATACTTCTCCATCACTTATCCACCACTATACATATCCTTTTACTCTGTCAATACCAACAGTATCTTCTTATCCTATCACTCTGCCAATACCTCAGCATTCATAAATTGACCATGTATTGTACTTGCAGCACTGTAATCATTCCAGTTACTAGTAATGTATTTTTAGAGTGGCTTAGCTACTAATACAAGTACACCTCATTTTTTCGTCTTTCAATGCATGCTGCATTCCATAGCACACATTGAAAGACAAAAATGCCTTTAGTAATTATTTTTGTGCAGGAAAGTATCCCTTCCTACACAAAAACAATCTCTCCACGATACAAACATCCTTGCACCATGATGTAAGGGTGCCTGCAATAGCACTTGGCAGCTGTTTGTGCTGTTTGTGCACCAGTGCGGGAAGAAGCAAAGAGTTGCGACATATTTATGTAAATATGTCACATCCCTGTTCTTCGGAAGTGCAGCAGCGTGGTGCAGCTAAAGATATACATTTGCCATACACAACTAATGCATTTTTTCACTCAATCATGCTCTAACCATATATTCAACCAAACTTTCACACATTACCATGCAATTATAGTTCTTTATTCAACCAGATAAGGTAATTCTGATAACAACTTTTTATTTATTTTTTAATTTCTTTATTTTTTATTTTTATTAACAGTTTTGTATTTTTTGGTGTTTTTTCAAAAAATGAACAAAAAAAAGAACGAATAAAACAAGAAACTTTTGGAATTATGTATCATTCCAAAAAAAATTAACAATGATGATTCCGTTGCGCAGCACAAACTGCATTTACTGACTGCTCACCGAAGCATATTAGTTTCTTGCACATCACACAATGTTGTTCAAGAAATGCAAATTCTGGCCTATTGTCCAGTGCAGGTGTTGCTGAGGACGCTCCAGATGTAGATGCTGCAGCAGGTGAGGGGTTCATAGCTGCTCGCCTCGTTTCCTCCCGAGCCAGGTTCCGAGGATGTATGGTCCTTAGATGTTTATACATTGAGGCAGTACCACAAGAATACTTCTTGTCACTACCTCTAGACAGGACTCGGTCACAAATTTTGCATGTGACCTTTGTTGCATTCACTTTCTTCTGTCCTGGTGGATAAGTGAAGAATTTCCATACAACAGACATCAGCCTCTGTGGACGTGGTGCCTCTTCCAAAAATTCTTCTTCAGAAGAAACTTTCTCCTCCTGCTGCTGCTGTCCAGAAACCATTTTTAGTTTTTGAAAAACACCAAAAAAAACAAGCAAAAAAGCGTTCTTGAAGGAAAGGGATGTCTCTCTAAACAGGCTCCAACAAGAATGATTGAAATGGGTGGGGACCTTCAGTAGTTACAGTGGGAAATGTTATGAACCAATCAAATATTTTTTTTTAGGTCACATGGGATCCGTGCACCCTGCGCTTACGAAGCACGCACCCTACACGACTTCGCGAAAATATATTTAAAAGTGATATCACTTTATTACAAATAGAAATATATTATTTTTATGAATACCTTAGATAATCTCTAGCCCTAATATGTATATTAAAGACACATACATATCATTTTAGAACATAAAATTTTTCGCGGGAGTCGTGCACCAAGCACGCCCCAAATATGATGTCACGCGAGGCCCGCCACTGCGCAAGCGTCGCATACCGTAATGCGCATGTGTCGCGAATTAGCAGCAGCAGGAGTCGTGCATCAGTCGCATACCTATCGCGCACAACACATAATATTATACGTATATCACGTACCTTGAAAACACGCACCCGTCGCACACCATACACAGATCCTTCACAACTTTTCCAATATGGCGGCTGTAATACGCACACCCGTCATGTTAGGTACGCTTAAGGTGCGCGACTCCAAAATTTATTTAAAAATAAAAAAAGGGAAATAATATAAATATATTAAAATAAAGAAAATAAAAAATAATTAAACAGTATATTTCAGTTTTAATTTAAAAAAAAAAATAATAAACAATTTTCAGAAAAGTGTATAATATTGTTTGAACCCAGAGCCAGTTCTGACCAGTCCGGGAACACTTTGTTTACCAAGCTGCATCCTTCCTTTCAGAAAGAAGGGGTCTGCCATCAGACACACAGTAGGAGGTGGAGCCAGCATTCACCTTGCCAGGCACAGCCCTATTCAGGTCAAGGAGCTACCCCTCCTCATACTCCAAATGCAGATCTCTCTATTCAACCCAGGTCTGACTCAGCCTGCCCTGTCCCCCCCAAAACCACACAGCCAATACACATAACAGCAGAGCATACTGGAAGGCTTAGGCAAGAATACCTACTTTCTAAAAGTGGTATTTTCAAACACAGAATATAAAAATAAACTTTTGCGAAAAGATGTATTTTAATATTCTTAGCTCAGGCATACTAAATTCACTTTTCTAACATGTTCCTTGGGTCAGTTAGGACTATAGAATGTAATAGTCAAACTGCCCATTCTGGCCTATGGAGAACTGGTAGCCTTGCAGTAGTGAAAAACGAAATTGGGTGTAATTCACTATCAGGACATGCTACACACACCAAGGCATGTCCTACCTTACACATACAATGCACCCTACCATAGGGGTGACTTTCATGATGCCAAGGGAAGGTTCAGGGGCTGGGAAGTGGGTGCACTTCACAGCCACTATGGCAGTTCTGGACTGCACTGACTCTGCAGTGGCAGATCTGAGACACACTTTACAAGCTGCTTCTGTGGGGGGCGCAAACCAGCGCTGCAGGCCCACCAGCAGCATTTGGTTTACCAGCCCTGGGCACACACCGGCCACGCCACTAGGGACTAACCGGCAAACCAAATAAGCCAGTCATAAATATACTAATTCATATGTCATATTCACACAGGGAGCATTCGCGCTGTGGCACTGAATGGCAGTGGCACAGCGACCAGAGCATCTAATACCAGCAAAAACAGAGGGGACAACAGCGAAAAATGGAAGGGAGACCCACGCCAATGGTGCCAGATCTAACATGGACGAATACTCCCGATTTCCCATTGCACATCAACTCTCATCCACAAAGGCGTTCACCGTCATACCCATCCTTGACGAAGTGTTTGCAGCCTGGGAAATCCCCAAGGTAGTGAAGACAGATAACAGACCACCTTTCAACGGACATGAACTCACAGAGTTCGCTGATCACCTCAATTTCAAACACCGGAAAATCACTCCCTTGTGGCCCCAAGCCAATGGGATGGTTGAACGCTTCACGGCCACCCTGAAGAAAACAATACAACAAGCTGAACTGTCCCAACGTGACATCCAACCAGCACTCAATGAAGTGCTGCGAGCATACAGGACTACACCACACAGCACCGCCTACAGGTGTCCTGCCAACCTGATGCTCGAGAGTAACCCGAGCATCAGGATACCGACTTCGGATGCAGTCACACAATCCAGACTCCCGACATCGGACCACGAGACACTAGTGAACATCCACAAGGACAAGAAAGCAAAGATGAAGAAATACGCTGACGATCGCCGACATGCCAAAGTATCTGACATCCGAGAAGGAGACTGGGTACTGGTGAGGCAAGAGCAGAAAACCAAAGCGGACAGTCGCTATTATGCTCACCCGCTCCAAGTAACAAACAAAAAAGGGACTATGATCACAGCTGCCTCCGCAACCAAGAGGATCACAAGAAATATCTTGCACTTTAAGAAGTGTAACCCGACGGCCTACAGTCAAGAAAATGAAGTAGGCTGTGACACGGACACGTCGAGCCCAGAAATGGATCATTGTGAGGATCATCCTCGCGCAACCGACGTGAAGCCAGAGAAAGGCGTCCTTCCCATTGGCCTTACAGAACCTTCCGGAGACCAGTTTGACTCATTGAGGAACTCTAAAGAAAAGGAAAGATCTGGGACAGTTGACAAATTTAAAAAAGGGGGATATGTTGTGTCGCCATGCCTGACTGTCCGCGATTTCCGAGTCAGGCATGGCAGGAAGCTGAAGGGAGGGGCAGCGCGAGAGAGTGCCAGTCGGGGAATGAAATTAAACAAAGTAAGAAGCATTGCACCCCACTCCATGTCCGCGTCTTCCTTAGCACGGGACACAAAATCTCTGATGGCTGTGGCATGGTCAGGCGGCCAGTGCTTCATTTGAATCGGGGGTTTTCCGCTGCTCAGCACAAGCACGTTATTGTCGACACCAGCACTTCAAGTCTGCCACATGTTGCTGCCGTTTGTCTAATTTTGTGATGAGCACAACAGCTGTTTAATACTTCAAAATACATTAAAATGACTAGTACTTGCCGCCCAGAGCTTTAAGAATAGCTTAGGCAGCAGGTATTAGTAATTTTAAATTTATATTAAATGTATGAATTGATACACTTGTAGGAGTGTGATGATTAGTTGTGTTGGCAATGTCAGTGGCAGCACTGGCAGGAACTTTGGGTAGTGCAAGCTGCAGTAGCCTCCTGACAAGGGTCATGGCACTTCCCTTTTAAAAATAAAAACACAAATTAAGCACTGGACTCAAGCCCCAAGAGCCTGTTCTGTTGATGCACAATCAATGGTAACATAATACTGCTTCTTCATCAGTCCCATTTGTCTCTCAGAATCCACATCCACAAATCTCCAAATTTAGTTACCGGCGAGATTGCCTCAGTTCCACGACATCGACCTGTTAGGGTATAGTGCTTGAAAAAATGACAAGTCTTTTTAATCACGAATGTCCCTATTTTTGGAAAGTTCACGACAATATCTCCTCTTTGTAAATCCAACTCTGCCATGTGGTGGCTATCATTAATATAGGAACATCTACGAAATATGTTAAGATTATTTATTAGGTAGCATCGTCACGGCGTTCGTTGCCCTCCACCCTCATATGGTCAAACAAAGAATACATTTAAAAAAATACAAATTTACACAGAGGGCCATTGGTTAGCCCTCTTAATCCATGGTCTACTCAACCTCACATTTGTTTACAACTACCAAAGAAAATCGCACGGTGTGAATTATGTCGGAAACTGGGAATTTAAGAATGCCCACTAGTTCTGGGGGAAGGAATTGTCACTTAGAGGTTAAAATGACAAAAGTAGTGTTGAACAAGGAGCAATGATTTTTAAAGCCAGCATTTTTCCTTCGTCCGAATCACTTTATATGTACCCTTATTCTGGAATTTGGAACCGCTTTGAAAAGGGCTAAAAATCAACATTATAAAACAAGTGCTAAAAACATTCTTCTCTGTATAGCCCCTTATGATCACTTGGTCCCCATAAGTGGAATGAGGGCCGAGGGCCAGGCTTTGGTTCCAGCACCCATAGACGGAAGTAAATGTGGCACAACCTCTGCTGCCTATCATGAGCACCCCTTCCAATGGCTGTGGGTGGGTGACGTCCCTGCTCCTATTAATGCGGGATGAATTGCATTGCACAAAGCATCACATGTTGCTCCCCCACAGCAAGCACGTGGAGTCCCTTTGAGTGACTGAGTCCTAGTTTTGAGAATGTGTAGGAGTAAAAACTAATTAGCACCTTTAATGACATGAGATCGCAAAACGGAACACAACCGTTGAGTTCAATAGCAAGGCTAATGACATCAATGAAAGCAAACACAAATAAAATAAAAGTGTACAAAGAATAAAGTGACATCAGATTCTCTCGAAATAGACTCCTGGCTTAAAAGTAGTAGAACAGCCAACTGGTGGGCCCGAACCAGCTCCTCCCACCAACTAAATGGGTCTGTGGCAGTGAACACTCTGTGACTGCATAGGTTTCGGAAGCTTCTACACCTTCCATGAGCTACTTTGTATAGGGGACTCTGGAGACAGTTCTAGCCCTTGACACATTTAGCCTCTTTTGAGTGACAACTCACCGCACTTACAGATGCGTGAGCCTCACTCGCAATGAGGGGAACTTAAGTTCTCCGTGTTACCGGGTTAACAAAAGGCTACACAGCCACAAACCTTAATAGGTACAAGATAACATTTTGAACCCTAGTGGAGTCTACATATAAGGGCTACGGTGCTGTGCCTTGATGTGGCTGTCCAAAACATTGGCTTCTTATCACACTGCCCTCAGATGCTACCTCAGCACTTGGGCCTGTGGTTCCCTTGCCAAAAGAGGTAAGGTACCAACCTTGCTTCTTGTCACCGGACAATGTTTCCAATATTCGGCCTTTAACTTACAAGACACTGCAAACAGGTATTTCAGTTTAATTGGTTCAATGGAAGAAAACTACCCTACCCCCGGAAATAACTACATGGTTGCCTGGGCTGACACTTTATTCTTTCCCAGCATAACCCTGACTACATTGTCAACAACACAAATACATAAGGCACGTACACAAAGTGCCAAGAAAATGTATAGATCGTCCGACATGGATGTCGCATCATCGAAAGGCCAGGGATAGCAGAGTTGAACTCACACACCTGATGGCATCACAGAGTGACACTGTACCACACATTGTACCCTATCTGTTACTGGCGGACTAGGAGAAAAGGAAAAAATGAGTGGAAACTGCAGATGATAAACAGGGGTAGCCAGAATAGCCTGGAGTATCGGAGGGCAAGCACCACTGGCCACCCCTTCAGCCACACCTGGCTTTTTACACCCATACATGTAGTGGAAACCCCAAACTACAAGTCCTAGGAAGCAAGTGCTTTTCCATAAATTAGGCATGGTTGTAGGTGCCACGCACGAAGTATACCGACTCGGGGAGCTGTGCGCTGCTAAATTAAAATCTTGGGAGCGAAGATTACGACTCACAGAGTGCATTTCTGTTCCATGTAACTTTAACATGGGGGCATAGAGAGGGCGGAGCTAGGAGTAGGCTTCTATTAAAGCTAATTTTAAGAGTCACTGATAGTCTGGTTAAACGTACGGTTGTGGGTGGCCCTCTAAAATTGAAATACCTTGCAGGTCAGCAGCGACACGTTGTGGGCGGCAGCAGGAGTGGGGGCTGTGAGGGCACTGTTTGCCAAGTTAATTAGTTCCTACCCCATTAGTGACAAAAAAAAGCCTAAAATCAGAACTTTCACTTTAGCAGTAGCCGCATTCCACTGGCCCTCTCAGGGCATCTACTCAGCGGAAACGATGGCAGGCACAAGAGCGTCTCATGGAGCGAACCTGCGCCTGTGGTACGTGGCTGACCCCCAATTACCACCCCAGTGATGTGCATCGGCGATTAAAGGGCAGGAAGAACAAGTGAGAGGCAAGGGAAGCACATGAATGGGTTTAGAAAACAATTAAGAGGACTAGGTAAAAATATAGTGCTTACAGACTAATTAAGGAGACAATGTAACGCCGCAAGTAAAAGATCCAGTCCTGATGGGCAGTCACAAAAGGAGACAGGGTGGTAACAAAGCGGCACTAAGAAGCCTCATTATGGGCGGGGCTTTCACGGCAGTTCCACATCTGTCCCTACTACAATACGCCTCGCAAAGCGAGCAGCGCATGCGCTGCAACGCTAGGCTCGACCTAAAAAAGAAAAGCGTGTGTGCTGCCGCTCACATGAGGCTGACATGGATATCCTATTGAAGCACAAACATGCATGAGCTCTTATCAGTTCTTCCCGACTGCGTCATCCTCAACTTTACCCGGCTTGTACATATTTAAAATACAAAAAACTGAAATTCATGGCCCTCGAGCTCGGGAGTGGCTGTTTTTGGAACAACTAGCCAGGTGGCGTCGGCCCTCGGATTCCACAATGTGCAGGGGCTGTGGTATTTAGGACAAATCCTTCCAACATCTCGTCTGCAGCTGTCCAGCCTTGTTAGAGGAACGGAAAGCACTCCTAAGGCAGGAGTGGGACAAATTAGCCACGTGCACGTGCCGCCAGGCAATCATCAATGCTCTCAACACCGACAATACCACCTTCAATATTTTGTTGGTCAAAGACGTGGCCTATAAAGTGAAGGCGCTAAACCTGGGGTTACAATAGCCATTAGTTCACACACTTTATTGGACTCACTGCTAGCTTTGCTGTACACTAAAGCAAACTTTTTCAGACAATCGCCTTTAGTTTAGGGGAATGGTTTATTCACTCCTTGTATTAGTGTTGGCTACTTTGTGTTTTTCAGTAGAACTTGTTTATGACATTTTTGCTTTCTGCATTGCATGGACAGCGTTGTGAATGCACCCCAAGCCTATAATTATTGAGGATGCATGAGCACATTCACGCGCTAGTCCTCTAAGAGAGTAACGTGCCCCAGTAAGTGCTATTTTTGATATACACCAGTTATTATTCACTGTCCTTAGTATTAATTGATGTAGCTTGGTTGTTGCTGTCTCACTGACCTTTTTAAAATGCATTGGCACTCTTCGGTTATCCTGCTTTAACGTTGTTTTTGGTTGCTATGGTTTTATGTAATTTGCGCAAGCTAGGCGCCAGCCCAATCAGGTAACAATCAGCTCCTGCGCCTGAATTCTATTGACAAAAGTCTGATGATATTTTTTATACATTGCACTCTGCACTTTGCTGTTATTAGCTGTCGGAGCAACTGGCTGTACAAGTATTTTCGACCGTCCTTAAGAGTAAGCCATGATCGTGTTCCAGGTCTAAACATTACGATTTTGCGCGTAATTCTTGTTGACAAAAATAAGCAGTTAACTCTAAATACGGTAACCTGCATTTAATTTTTATAGCATTAGCTGCTGGAGCCTTTGTCTGCAGCAGCAGCACTGAAAAATGCAAAATGTTTGAAAGACACTTATCTTGTATTTCAAGACTGCTCACATGACTATTGTTTGCAGTAGTACATTTCTGAATGTAATAATGCTTTGGAAGCTATCTGACGTGAAATTGTACTATTGTTTGTTATTATTGATTGTAAAGGCTTTAAGTAACCAAACAATAAACTTATTATTAATACTTACATGCGACCCATACAGGAATGGCTCAGCAACAAATGGTCACAAACCATGGGAGTCTGGGAGGATAAAATGGTGGTCACTGCACAAATTCAAAGGGAGGTACAGTGGTGAAATATAAGCAACATAACAATAGGGAGACCTTTCAGGTTGCCAGCCTGCATCTGTGAGCATAACAACTTTGTGGGGAGCTCACAAGGACGTCTGAAGGTCAGATGACTCTGGAATCCAGCTGACGGAGTCATAAGCATAAACATTGTGAAACTCAAGATGGTTTTCCTGGCACTAAAAGCATTCCAGAAGCATGTGAGGGGGTCACATGGAGCTGATCCAAACGGAGAACACAACATCAATGTTCTACCTCATCAAACGGGGGTGGGCGAATCAAGTCATTCCATCTCTCATAGCTAGCGCAGAAGATATAGAGGTGGGCAGTATGATGGAGTTCAACTCTGCTGGCAGTACACCTCCAGGGAGATCAGAACATGGACGCTGACAGGCTAAGCAGACGGGCAAGCGTCTCCCACTGAAGGGAATTAAACCAATAAATACTAGATGAGTTCATCAGGAGATGGGGCATACCAAGCATAGACACATTCACAAGCACAAAAAATGCAAAATGCTGAGACTTTGCATCCAGATACACACACCGGCAGTCCAAAGGGAAGCCCTGTCCATAAACTGGTCATGGAAATTTGCGTACGCCTTTCCACAGCGTTTCCTAATCCCAAGAGTGCTAACGAATTTAGGCAATCAGAGATGACACTCATTCTCATTGCCCTGCAGTGGGCCAGGCAGACGTGGTTCTCAGAGCTATTGGAGGTGACCAGCGGTCAGATCATGCCTCTGAGGGCATTGCAGAACCTCTTAAGGATGCAGAACAGGAGTGTACGACCTGGAAACAACCACACTCAACCTGGCTGCATGGCTTCTGGGTACCTCGAATTAGGACACCTAAGGCTCCACCCCACAGCAATTTAGATCTTAAGGAAAGTGGACCAGATACATCCACTGGTGCAAAGACAACAAAACAGAGACAAAGACGGAAGACAACAGAGTACTAACACATCTCACACACCTACTGGACAACGGCCAGACCTACCTGTCATTGAAGGTACAACTAGTTGCTTACACTTGAGGAACGACGGTAAACAGTTTTTTCACACTCCCGGTGGTGAAGATGTTCCTAGAAGGATAAAAAGAATAGCACAGCCAAGAGTTGTGCAAGCAAGAATCTGGCATTTAACCATTGTACTCACGCAGCTGATTATGGAATCTTTCAAACCCATTCACAATGCATAACTAAGACACCTCACCCCAAAAACTGCCTTCTTAATAGTGCTCACATTGTTACACAGAGTGAGTGAGCTCAAGCACTCACCATCCTAGAATCCTATGTAGATTCATACAGACAATGTGGTATTAAAGACAAACCTCTGGGTCCTACCAAAGGTAGTGTCACCATTACATGCCAACCAGAGCATTTCAGAAGACCAAGACCATGACCGAGAGAACTCTCCACACCTTAGACGTGCAAGAGTGTTAAAGTACTACCTGCAGGAGACAGAGACACTGAGGAAGTGAAAAATAACTCTTTATCTCTTCTGAAATAGCAAGCTAGGGCAAGCTAGTCACAAAGGGAGCCATTGCACAATGGATAGTGGATACTATCAAAACTTGGTATGAGAAGGCAGGAAAGCCTTTACCTGCACACCCCAGAGTGCACTCCACAATAAAGAAGGTGGTAACCCTATCTTTCAAGGCAAGTGTACCCATCTGTGACACCTGCAGGACCACAGCATGGTCTTCAACACACCACACCCCTTCACAAAACACTACTGTGTGGACATCCAAATAAACAAGAAAGCATAGGTGGGACAGAAAATTCTACAACACCTGTTTGCTAATTTAAAAGCATATTTTAGCCCCCCAAACCTCTCCAACGTCAACGTTTTCACCTGTAACTTCTTCTAATTATGACAGCTCTTTGAAAGCAATATTCCATTACATCTGCAGGACCTTACTGGCTGCGTGGGTAGGCCTAATGCCTGTGACAGGAAACGGCACAAAACGCAATGTGGACACAACACAATTTCACAGTGAAAAATGACCTTTTTTTGGCAAAGTGCCTAGCTGTAGTTTTTTAACCCTAGCTCTGCCAGCACCTAGGGAAACCTAGGAAACCTATATATTTTTGACAACTAGACACCCAGGGGAATCCAGGATGGGGTGACTTGACTGCCTCTCACCAGGTTCTGTTACCCAGAATCCCCTGCAAACTTAAAAAATTGCCCAAAAAAAACACATTTTCCTCCCATTTCTGTGGTGGAAAGTTCTGGAATTTGCGTGGATCCACGAATTTCCACCCACCCCGCGTTCCCCAAAGTCTTCCGAGAAAAATGGTACCTCACTTGTGTGGGTAGGCCTAGTGCCCGCAACAGGAAATGGCGCAAAACGCAACGTGGACACACCACAATTTCACAATGAAAAATGAGCCTTTTTTGGCAAAGTGCCTAGCTGTAGTTTTTTTTAACCCTAGCTCTGCCGGCACCTAGGTAAACCTACCAAACCCACACATTTCTGGAAACTAGACATCCGGGGGATTCCAGGGAGATGTGGCTTGCGTGGATCCCCCAACGTTTCCTTACCCAGAATCCCCTGCAAACCTCAAATTTAGCTGAAAAAAAGATCATTTTTTTCGCACATTTTTGTGTGGAAAAGTTGTGACATCACCGGGCTGACACAAATTTCCTACCACCCAGCGTTCCACCGGGTCTCCCGATAAAAATGGTTCCTCACTCGTGTGGGAGGCCCAAGTACCTGCGACAGGCATTAGCTTGTTTCTGTTTGTCTTCATTTCATTTAATCCACCAAAGTCTGTACATTCTCCTCTGTTGTTCGCCTGACTCATTACAAGGGCTGGTCCTTCATATGTTGCATCACATTCCCTCTGGTAGTCAGCTAGAAATGTTCAGCTGAACACCAGGAAGTTGGGCCACCCCACCTCTTCTTTAAACTTCTCTGCTCCTTGATATTGGAGGAGTTGCATTAATTATTGCCCAAATCTGGTTCAAGGCCATGGTCTTTGCTAACTGACGTATTGGCAGTCAGCGTCCAAATAGATAATCATTTTTATTGACAATTTAACTGACTAATATGTCCACTCCTGACTCCGTAACCTTTATTTTTGCATTGTCTTCTTCTTATTCGACTTGGAACAACGGGGAGGAGGATGTGCTTCTCTAAGATGTTTAAGTTGGCAAAATAATGGATTCCCAGATATTTCTAATTATTTTAGTGTTATTCTTTTGGTCATCCAAGGCTGGCTCTGGGAGCTTTTTTTTCGGAAGTGTGGTATTTTCATGACCGAGAGAACTCTCCACACCTTAGACGTGCAAGAGTGCTAAAGTACTACCTGCAGGAGACCGGGACACTGAGGAAGTGAAAAATAACTCTTTATCTCTTCTGAAATAGCAAGCTAGGGCAAGCTAGTCACAAAGGGAGCCATTGCACAATGGATAGTGGATACTATTAAAACTTGGTATGAGAAGGCAGGAAAGCCTTTACCTGCACACCCCAGAGTGCACTCCACAATAAAGAAGGTGGTAACCCTATCTTTCAAGGCAAGTGTACCCATCTGTGACACCTGCAGGACCACAGCATGGTCTTCAACACACCACACCCCTTCACAAAACACTACTGTGTGGACATCCAAATGAACAAGAAAGCATAGGTGGGACAGAAAATTCTACAACACCTGTTTGCTAATTTAAAAGAATATTTTAGCCCCCCCAACCTCTCCAACGTCAACGTTTTCACCTGTAACTTCTTCTAATTATGAAAGCTCTTTGAAAGCAATATTCCATTACATCTTCAGGACCTTACTGGCTGTGGGGATATATAGGACTTGTAGGTTCACCAAGAACCCAACGAACCCACAGCCAAAAACTGAGCAGCGACTTGCAATGTTTTTTTATTATGTAGAGGTTATATAGCAATTACTCTGGGAAAATGTATAAATGGAAAAATTGGTATGAAAGACACCTATGTATTTCTGAAATGGGAACAAAAAATTGAGTTTAGAAAAAGTAGATATTTGCACATTTCCGAAAGTGGGAACACTCATACTAGCATGAGAATTATCGGTCATTTTTCAAAATGACTTTTTTACGCATTGTCTTTCATTTGGAAGGAAGAAATGCATTGAAAGTCAATAGGTAATAACAGTTGCTTTACAAATCTGAATTACCCAAAGTCTCCCGATAAAAATGGTACCTCACTTGTGCGGGTAGGCATAGTGCCCATGACAGGAAACGGCTCAAAATGCAACGTGAACACACCACAATTTCACAATGAAATATTACCCTTTTTTTGCAAAGTGCCTAGCTGTAGTTTTTTAACCCTAGCTCTGCCGGCACCTAGAGAAACCTAGCAAACCTATACATTTTTTAAGACTAGACACCCAGGGGAATCTGGAATGCGGTGACTCGACTGCCTCTCTCCAGGTTCTGTTACCCAGAATCACTTGCAAACCTAAAAATTGCCAAAATAATACCATCTTCCTCACATTTCTGTGATGGAAAGTTCTTGAATTTGCGTGGATCCACAAATTTCCACCCACCCCGCGTTTCCCGAAGTCTTCAGAGAAAAATGGTACCTCACTTGCGTGGGTAGGCCTAGATCCCACGACATGAAACGGCGCAAAACACAATGTGGACACACCACAATTTCACAGTGAAAAATGACCCTTTTTTGGCAAAGTGCCTAGCTGTAGTTTTTTAACCCTAGCTCCGCTGGCACCTAGGGAAACCAAGCAAACCTATACATTTTTGAAAACTAGACACCCAGGGGAATCCAGGATGGGGTGACTCGACTGTCTCCCACCATGTTCTGTTATCCAGAATTCCTTTCAAACTTAAAGAAATGTACTGAGCACATGCATTCAGCCTCTGCCGTACCCCACCGCACTCAAGCGGTTCATAGCACCCGGCAGACGTTTCAAGTTAGGGATCCGGGGCAGCATACCAGTGCTGACTGTGTAAGATAAGAATACTATCTGGGTGTTGCCCTGAGCTGATTACGAACATTGGAACCCTGCAGATAGTTACCTGCTCTCCCTGCTTGTCCTGTGGTTGCTGCTGGCTCTCATTTCTCCCGCCGCCGCTTTGCTGACTACGCGGCCGCCGAGAGGAGAAAAACTTCAGCCCCCAGAATCCCCAGCCCCAGGAGCAGGTGACGCTAATCACGCGCCCGGAGGTCTTATAAAAACAAGCACACCTCCGGGGGAGCGGGTGTTGCCCTGAGCTGATTACGAACATTGGAACCCTGCAGATAGTTACCTGCTCTCCCTGCTTGTCCTGTGGTTGCTGCTGGCTCTCATTTCTCCCGCCGCCGCTTTGCTGACTACGCGGCCGCCGAGAGGAGAAAAACTTCAGCCCCCAGAATCCCCAGCCCCAGGAGCAGGTGACGCTAATCACGCGCCCGGAGGTCTTATAAAAACAAGCACACCTCCGGGGGAGCGGGTGTTGCCCTGAGCTGATTACGAACATTGGAACCCTGCAGATAGTTACCTGCTCTCCCTGCTTGTCCTGTGGTTGCTGCTGGCTCTCATTTCTCCCGCCGCCGCTTTGCTGACTACGCGGCCGCCGAGAGGAGAAAAACTTCAGCCCCCAGAATCCCCAGCCCCAGGAGCAGGTGACGCTAATCACGCGCCCGGAGGTCTTATAAAAACAAGCACACCTCCGGGGGAGCGGGTGTTGCCCTGAGCTGCTTACGAACATTGGAACCCTGCAGATAGTTACCTGCTCTCCCTGCTTGTCCTGTGGTTGCTGCTGGCTCTCATTTCTCCCGCCGCCGCTTTGCTGACTACGCGGCCGCCGAGAGGAGAAAAACTTCAGCCCCCAGAATCCCCAGCCCCAGGAGCAGGTGACGCTAATCACGCTCCCGGAGGTCCCATAAAAACAAGCACACCTCCCGCGTCGCGGGACGCGCGTGGGCGGACGCCGGGCTAAGCCCGGGCAAAGGGCGGGCCCTCTGTGGCCCTCAGTGGCCGAGGTTGGCCGGGCAGGGCCCCGTTATTTCCATATTGCTGCTCACAGCATGTACATTCTCTACAGCTATTGAAGGCGATAAAACGGTGAGGGTGATACAACTATACAACTATTGACTGGTCGCATATATAAACTATACATTGACAGTTGATTCTTAGTATATCATTGGTTAATTTATTGTGTATTAGTTTTTGCTTTTATCCTTTTACTTGATACAAAATGACAGCCAAAAAACTACGCTCTGGAAGAGTCTTAGGGGGGAGATCATGTATTAAAACTAGGTCCAACCCCCTGAGGAATAATTTTGAACATAGTCTACAATTGAAGGGACAGATGCAGTTGTTTAAACTATGGGAAAAACCAGAGAATAAATATATGGAAGTTCCAGTCACTACTGACAATGAGACAATAACTACGACGGAACCGCAGATAGAAGCAGCCTTCGACACTAACTCTAGGTCAGCTACGGAAAAAGTTTCTCCCACCTTACTCCTGACTAAAGATGTAGACATCCTAGCATGTCCTCCCAAAGGAGATAATTCAGTCTTACTGAAGGCAGATTTGAAAGGTTTTCAGTATAATACTCCTAAGGTTACAGAAGAGAAGGTGGAGGATATAAAAGAAATCTCTATTCCGTCTAGTATTGATCTAGAATTGTGTGGTCGTTATATGGGTGAGAGGGTTGTGAAACAGTCTGATCCTTGTATTTCCTTAAACGGAGCAACGCCTTCAGGATTACGGCTATATAGTAGCACCCCCTCTATGACATCTAATGATATTTTTTCACTGCAGAGCGATTTGAAATCTCCTCAACTTAACCTATCAGGTATCTGCTCTCTTACTGCACCTGAATATATAAAAAATGAAAAACTAATTTCTGATTCTCTGATAGCACTTGAGCATCTGCTGACCTCTATTAGGTTTATTGAATAAATTCGTTGGGAGCACTGACTGTATTATGGATTCAGTTACTGAAATATTGAAAGTATTAACTGCCAAAAATGCTGAGAACAGGTCTATTTTTCCTATCGAACCTATTGCTCAGAACGTTATTGATAGTAACATTGCATTAAGAAAAAATGTATCTGCGGGGTTGGTATTAAAAGTAGATATTCATGAGCCCTCAACCTCTTCTTTACCAATCTCTGCATCTTTGAGGAAAGAATTAGAACCGATTTTGAAGGAAGAACAATCGGCAGTGGTTAACCCAACCGCTGGAAGCGAATTTTTTCCTATTTTTATTCAGGATAAAAAAGAACCTGAAGGTATTGTGGTGACTACTGGGACAGTAATAGAAAAAAGCAGAAAGATTAAAGGGAAAAATAGGAAACCTGTTCGCAAATATAAGAAGAAAAGACAGAGGAAAATGATCTTTCAAGAGCATGTAAATACAGAAGTAACTGATGTTATAGAAACTCTAGATAGTTTAATACAGGAGACTTCATCTATTGAGGTTGCTGGTGGCCTCACCGATCCTCTAGCTGAAGGCCCCCCCGGTGTCAGCACCTTGGATGGAGGACCCCTTTGTTCTGAGGCTGGTGGGATAGAACCTCTTGAACCAAAGGATGAAGTTACAAGTAATAGGCCTATTGAAAAAATAGTACTTAATCCATCGGCATCTACTTTTTGGCCTTTAGCGCATGTGACCACTAATTCATCTACTGTAACACTAAAAACTTCCAACCCATGTGTGGATACTTTGTCACTGGATTTTCTCCCCTTATTCGATTTAGACCTTAATATGAATAGATCATGGTTGCTGAATTCCTTCAAGGACATTGAATGCTTAAAACTTATTTTGTCAAGCGACATTGATTTGGTTTCAATAATGGGTTTGAAAATGGTCCGCGCGTAAGGGTAAAATTCTGTTCAAAAATAATTGCGAATCTTGTCCTCCAACAAGCGGAATCATTTCAACGTAGAGGGATTGATGTGCTGCCCTTTATTAATAATGGAAATCATATGTTCTTTAGAAAAGGAGCTTCTGAGCTGGGACTTGGGCAAGAAGACCCAATTATTCAAAATAAAGATCTAAAGATACGGGTTTCTAGAGGAAAGCGTATGGTCTCTCAGGTACCTTCTCCCCCTGAAAATCTTCTTATTTCCATGACAGAAGATAATCAACACTGGAATTGGCTTCCTGGAGTTTTATCCAGTAACACATCGAACAACTTAAGACCGTTTCTACATCTTTAACAGTCAATTAAAAATCATATCCTGGAATGCTGCAGGATTACATAATTGTCCTCAGAAGTTTGATTATCTGTTCTCTCTGAATGCAGATGTGCTATGTATTCAGGAAACATGGTGCAAAGATTCTCTTTATGGGGGGAAAAATTATTTTGTATTCGAGGCCCCAGCCACACCCTCAAGAAAAGGGCACGCGAAAGGAGGAATAGCCTGTTTTTTATCAAACTCATTACAATGGCAATTTTCCCATTATAAGGACACTAGTAATCTTTTTCAATCAATTACTATTAATAATTTAGTGTCCACAGGTAGACGGTCCTCTCTTGTAATTCTTAATGCATATATCCCACCTGAAGAGATTTTTAATACCGTTCTGAAGCGAATGTTTTCTTATGTCAAACAACTACTGGAGCTCGATCACCCCCCATATATATTACTTACGGGTGACCTAAATAGTAAAGTGTCCACTTCGAGTATAGACTTGTTTAGAAGTAAATTTAAGGAAGACGCATACAATATACCCCAAGCAATCTTTCCTAGTAAAATGAAAACTAACAAAAGAGGAAAGATATTACTTGAAGAACTTAGCTATGTAGAGGGGTTAATTGTAAATGGTAGGATGCCCTCTGACACTCCGGCTAAGTTTACACATAATTCCTGTAGGGGTGAATCTATTTTGGACTATGTAATTACGGATTATGATTCATTTTCTTATGTTCAGGACATGATGGTCTCTCAATCTTGTTTGAGCGATCATAATGTGATTAATATAATAGTTTCATTACAAACCCCAGATACTGAATCATGGTCTATAATTAATAAAGGTGTTTCAATTCATTGCAAGTCTGGAAGGTGTTTCTGGGACCCTTCAACTATGAAAGACGTACAAAATATTCTTGCCCAAACCTTACTTGATCTAGATGATTGGCAGGGTAGGGAATTTTCATGTTTTGAAACTCTTAAGGAAACCCTTACCATGAGAACTAGGAAATTAAGTAAACCTAAAAAGCCATATCTCCCTCCTAGTTTATTATTACCCCTAAATAAGGAAATAAATAAACTCGTAAGGCAACAGTTCATTAGTAGAACTAAGGAAAATGAGTATAAGATAGCCTTATTAAGAAGAAGGCGAGCTAGACTTAGAATCAAATTAAAAAGAGAAAAAGAAGATTCTCTCTGGATCAGGTTAAGAGAGGCATCGGCCTTTAATAAATCTAGAGAATTCTGGACCCTAATAGGGAAGGGATGTGGGGTAAGAACTTCCCCTATCCCTATCTCTATTGCCGAAAATGTCTGGATATCATTTATATCCAGTTTGTATGCTTCTAATAATGTAGAGGGGGATAGCTGGGATTTAGCCCTAAATAGTCAGCCTATTATAGAGCTCCCATCTGAGAAAACGATCGCTTCGGTGATAAAGAGTATGAGTGCGTCCGGAGCTATGGGCCCGGATGAGCTGCCCATGTCTATAATAAAGCAAGACGTTACATCCTGGAGTAGGATTCTCCTTCCAGTATTCCGTGCGTGCTTTTTACTGAGATCAGTCCCTAATTCGTGGAGGGGAAGTATATTAATCCCGATATTCAAAAAAGGAGAGCGGGATAGCCCTGGGAACTATCGTTTAATTGCTCTTTTAGATTCGATAGGGAAAATTTTTGCAAAATGTCTTTTGATTTTAATCTCCGAATGGATGGAAGCGAATGACATCCTACCTTTGGAACAAACTGGATTTCGTAAAGAGCATGGTACACTTGATAACTTAACAGCATTACAGGTGATTGTCGATAAATATGTACGTGTTCGCGGTGGTGGAATATATGCGGCATTCATTGATTTCTCCACAGCGTTTGATAAGGTCGACCGACCAACCCTGTGGAGAAAACTCGCTATTCTAGGGATGCCGTTATATTTGCTCGAACTTGTAAAAGCCCTCCACTCGAACACGTGGTGTAAGGTATTACAAGGTGGAGAAAGAGGTTTGTCTCAATCTATCCCCTCACCTAATGGGCTAAAACAAGGGTGCATATTGGCCCCTATATTGTTTTCTCTCTATACGGCAGACCTTCCTTCTTCCATTTCAGTGTGCGGTGGGATAGCCCCGATAATTGGAGGATCTCCTGTATCAATTCTAATGTATGCAGATGATATCCTCATATTAGATTTAACTCCGAAGGGCTTGTCTAACCGCTTATGTGCATTAAATCAATTTGCAGAAGCAAATTTCATGAAGATTAATGCTTCGAAAAGTAAAATCATGTGTATTTTTGGAAAGAAAAAAATGTAGGTCTGTAAATTACGGATGGGCCATAGGCGGACATAAGCTAGAGGTGGTAAAAACCTACACCTTTTTGGGTAAAATAATATCGGCAAACTTAAGTGAGAAACTCCATACAGATCATAACTCGCGTAAAGCATTAGCCCATGGTATGGGATTATGCTCCTTGTACAAGGCTACAGGGAAGAGACACCTTACACTATTTATGGAGGTATTTAGGGCAAAGATCCCTGCAACTTTATTGTATGGGTTAGAATTAGTAGAGTTAAAACACTGGGGATTTTTACATAGAATGGAAGGAAAGATATTAAGAAGAATTACTTCCATTAATACAGCTTGTTCTGTATCCTCATGTAGATTGGAGTTCGGACTCAGAAGTTGTTGGGTACAGGGGCTGATAGCTCTGGTAAAGTGGGTAGCTTGCATAGCTAGAGGTAAAAAGGATTCCTTACGGGAAGCCATAAAAAATGAGCTTCTGGGCAATTTCAATGAGTTTTCCCTGTTAGTAAAAAACTTTAGAGAAGCAGTAATTCTGTTAGAGCTGGATGTAAGTAATCTGTTCCTACTTACTCCCTCCGAACTAAAATCTAAATTAAAAAGTGCATCTTGGGAGCTCAGTTATAAATTGGATATGATTGCCCAACAAGGAAAATCGGAAAGGCAACTTCTTTTAAACACATATACATTAAAGCTGCCACAACAATACCTCACATGGAATATCCCCCACAGAGTCCGTAGGTTTTGGTACCTGTTAAGACAAGATTTGCTTCCACTAAATCCACTTTTAGCTAAATGGTATGGTGTATCTCCTATATGTAATCTTTGTCATAATGCTGTACAGGATCGTAATCACGTTCTGTTTATCTGTCCTGTTTTACGCCCATTGCGTTACAAATGGTTGAAACCTATCTGTTTACAATTAGGAATTTTAAATGTAAACACTTTTTTTCATGCACTTTACTGTCCTCCAAATGAAATGTTCTGTTTTAAAGTTTTTAACTTTTTTAAAGGTTTTTTAAATATTTATTGAATGAAATATAGAGAAATATCTGTCAATTGTCAGACCAGTGTATATGATGTATCTTCTTCTCATCTGTTTTTCTGTGATTTTATTGTAAGTATTGTTGTATAATTGTGTCTTTATTTTATGTGGCCCTCTTTGAGAGCCAAAACATAAACAACTTAAACTTGAGAAACTTAAAGAAATGTAAAACAAAAACACATTTTCCTCACATTTCTGTGGTGGAATGTTCTGGAATCTGCGTGGATCCACAAATTTCCACTAACCCCGAGTTCCCCGAAGTCTTCCGATAAAAATGGTACCTCACTTCCGTGGGTAGGCCTAGTGCCCGCGACATGAAATGGCGCAAAATGCAATGTGGACACACCACAATTTCACAGTGAAAAATGACCCTTTTTTGGCAAAGTGCCTAGCTGTAGTTTTTGAACCCTAGCTCTGCTGGCAGCTAGGGAAACCTAGCAAACCTATACATTTTTGAAACATAGACACCCAGGGGAATCCAGCATGGGGTGACTCGACTGCTTCCCACCAGGTTCTGTTACCCAGAATATCTTGCAAACCTAAAACATTGTCAAAACAACACATTTGCCTCACATTTCTGTGGTGGAAAGTTCTGGAATCTGCGTGGATCCACAAATTTCCACTCACCCCCGTTCCCCAAAGTCTTCCGAGAAAAATGGTACCTCACTTGCGTGGGTAGGTCTAGTGCCTAGCTGTAGTTTTTTAACCCTAGCTCTGCCGGCACCTAGGGAAACCAAGCAAACCTATACATTTTTGAGAACTAGACACCCAGTGGAATGCAGGATGGGGTGACTTGACTGCCTCTCGCCAGGTTCTGTTACCCAGAATCCCTTGCAAACCCAACAAATTGTCAAACAAAACACATTTTCTCACATTTCTCTGGTGGAAAGTTCTGGAATCTGCATGGACCCACAAATGTCCACCCACCCCGCGTTTCCCAAAGTCTTCCGAGAAAAGTGGTACCTCGCCTGCGTGGGTAGGCCTAATGCCCGTGACAGGAAACGGCACAAAACGCAATCTGGACACGCACAATTTCACAGTGAAAAATGACCTTTTTTTGGCAAAGTACCTAGCTGTAGTTTTTTAACCCTAGCTCTGCCGGCACCTAGGTAAACCTACCAAACCCACACATTTCTGGAAACTAGACACCCGGGGGATTCCATGGAGATGTGGCTTGCGTGGATCCCCCAACGTTTCCTTACCCAGAATCCCCTGCAAACCTCAAATTTAGCTGAAAAAAATCATTTTTTTCGCACATTTTTGTGTGTAAAAATTGTGACATCACCGGGCTGACACAAATTTCCTACCACCCAGCGTTCCACCGGGTCTCCCGATAAAAATGGTTCCTTACTCGTGTGGGAGGCCCAAGTACCTGCGACAGGCATTAGCTTGTTTCTGTGAGATTTCTGTTTGTCTTCATTTCATTTAATCCACCAAAGTCTGTACATTCTCCTCTGTTGTTCGCTGACTCATTACAAGGGCTGGTCCTTCATATGTTGCATCACATTCCCTCTGGTAGTCAGCTAGAAATGTTCAGCTGAACACCAGGAAGATAGGCCACCCCACCTCTTCTTTAAACTTCTCTGCTCCTTGATATTGGAGGAGTTGCATTAATTATTGCCCAAATCTGGTTCAAGGCCATGGTCTTTGCTAACTGACGTATTGGCAGTCAGCGTCCAAATAGATAATCAATTTTATTGACAATTTAACTGACTAATATGTCCACTCCTGACTCCGTAACCTTTATTTTTGCATTGTCTTCTTCTTATTCGACTTGGAACAACGGGGAGGAGGATGTGCTTCTCTAAGATGTTTAAGTTGGCAAAATAATAGATTCCCAGATATTTCTAATTATTTTAGTGTTATTCTTTTGGTTATCCAAAGCTGGCTCTGAGAGCTTTTTTTTCGGAAGTGTGGTATTTTCAATAGCGGCCATTTACATCTTCTGCATTCATGGAAGTGTTGAGTCTGTGTGAGATCATAAGAAGTGTGCACTATTCATCTGTACTAAATTTGAACTGTCTTTGCACATGCGTTCATCATCAGCTTTCATGTATGCAAATGGTGGTTTTAACACTCCCTAGAATTATAATTGCTCGAGGTTAGTTGAGAAACTATATTTAGAATGTTATCTACAATTTGCTGTATTTGTGCTGGCTTGCCAGAGATTCTCTAAAGGAATGTCTGAATGTGGATACCTTTTGTAGGCTGTCTTTTTTTTCCTCAATACTTTCAAGATCCAGTTTCTGCTTCTGAGTTTTCCTAACCAGAACTGACTTCCTTAGTACTGCTATCTGTGAGAATCAATGTGATGAAGGACTACTTAAGGAAAAGCAAACACTCCTGGCGGGGTTGTGAGCCTGGCTGGTTGCCCTTGGAAGAACAGGGAAGGCTGCAAGAGGGAGGGGGCGAGAGGGGTGGTGTAAGAGAAAGATATGAAGAGAAGATGGCGGATGAGAGTGAAATGAAACGGAGGGATGGAGGAAAGAAATGAACAAGAAAGAGATAGGCAAGAGAGACAGGAGAAACCACAGGACACAGTTAAACAGAAGGGAAGGGCACAGAAAGCAAGGACCTGGGCAGAGCAGGGTAACAGGGCACACACACATGTACTTGGGAGAGTATACGGCGACCTGGTTCAGTCTGCAGTGAGGACTCTGTGCCAGCGGCACCGGAAAAGCCCTGTACTCTGCAATGCAAGCCCTTGAGAGCCCCCTGGCCAGCAGCGTAACGCAAAATGGTGCCCCCCCTTCCCCCAAATGTGACGAGAGAGGCCTGAGTCTCTCATAGCTATTTATTGGCCTTTGGTTGACTTGAAGACCCCCTGACGATATTACCATACAAAAAGCATCAACTAATAGATATTTTTTGGTGACGCTTTGGGTTTATGTTGTCAACTATTTTGAATGAATTTTGAAGCAAACATTTGGTTCATTTGAGTTGCATTTATGTTTAGTAATACTGCACTGCTCTGTATGAACTTTACTTAGTTGTTGTAAACATTTGTCTTCACATTGTATAGTTATGCTGTATATAATAGACCTCAGTTGCCAGGTGTTGTGTGAATATAATATACCATGTGGACACAAAAAAATGTACGAAATTATAATCTTGTATGGTCTTTTAATTCATATTTACAATTTCTCTTTGTGAAATCACAATTTGTGTTTTTTAGAGCTATAATGCAATAGACGGTGTCCTGATGAAGGCATCTTTGCCGAAACGCGCGTAGTCTCCATCCACCGCTTTGCTTTCATCAACAACTAAATTGATTCTAGTATTATTTCCTTTTGATATGTGTGTTATATCATTTTTTCAATTATTTGTTATTATTGTCATAATTTGGAATCATTATTCTAGTACATAGACACTTTAATATTGTTTATATTTTACAAAAATACTAAATAAATGATTTTAAACATTCAAATATGTTTTTGCTGTACATATGATTTGAATTAAAAGTATTCACTTTATGCAGATATATACCTGGTAATTAGTGGCATTTTTTATTCAAGGTTGCTATAGTCTTTTCTAACTTTGTTAACATTCTATGCGTATAGCAAACCTATTGGTTATGTAGGGGTCCCCTTTTTTCAAACATATACCGGTGACCTGGTTCAGTCTGCAGTGAGGACTCGGTGCCAGCGGCACCGGAAGAGCCCTGTACTCTGCAAAGCAAGCCCTTGAGAGCCCCCTGGCCAGCGGCGTAACGCAAAATGATGCCCCCCCTTTCCCCAAACATGACGAGAGGCCTGAGTCTCTCATAGCTATTTATTGGCCTTTGGTTGACTTGAAGACCCCCTGACGATAGGGGCCCCTATGCACACCAGGGGCCCGCGTTACTCCCCGTCCATGTCATGGTACAGCACAGCGTCTGCAGGGCCAACTGCTCCTCACGGCAAGGGCCGGGAAAGGGCCCGCGTACAGAGGAAGTTGATCTCTGGCGCTGTCACCTGCACCCCCGCAGCCCCCCACCCACTCGTGAGGGCGCAGGCTTCATTGCTTGAGTTGGTTTGTGTAGAGAAAATGCACAAGGCTTATGGGAACGTGCAGAAGATTTATTATTCAGTTCTTTTCCTGGTGGAAAAAGCATCAAGCGGGATCTATTCTCTATCCTGAAATGACTCAACAAGTGAGTATCAATAATACACTTCAAGATGGATTGCCTACTAAAGATAATTCAAGTGGTCCATCTTGGAGAATTGTGGAGTGGTGAAGACTTGCTGGATACCTGCTTAAATCCCAATTTGAAAGACTCAAAGATTTATTTGGTTTCTCGTTCATGTTTGCTCCTGTCAGATTTGTGTTCCGCCCTTTGGGTTAAAATCAGCTTCTGTGGTGGCAATGCTGCACAATCTCAAAATTGCACTTCACCCATGTTTAAACAACTTGATGATTCATTTTCCGTTGAGTTTCTAAATGGAAATTCACTTGAAGACCGAGATTTCTCCTCACCAAGATCATGGGGTTCCCAATGAATTGGAAAAATTCCAGTCCAACTCCAATGCAGGACTTGGAGGGTATAAGAGCAGAATTTCGAACAGACAAATGGATAGTTTACTTCCGGATACCAGAGTGAAAAAACATACAGGCTCATATTTCAGCTCTCAAGGGACAGAGATTGTTGGAAGCCGGAAAGTAGCTACATGTTCAAGAGGACGTGGCATGGACGGTAGCAATTGCCCAGTGGGCCCCTTCACACCTAAAGGCAGTATGTTGATTGACTTTTGCTCCTGTCATCACAATGGAAAGGATGGTCAAGGCTGGAGGAGAACAATGGACTCAAAAGAAATTCAGGGCAAATGGACCCCACTTTACTGGACTTTCTCTTCAAATTGGAAAGCGTTAGAAGTTGTCAGGCAGGCCTAGCCTCTCTGATTCGTTCCTTTACAGTACTAATCACAATGGACAATGTTACAAGGAAGTCATACATAAACAGACAAGGGGAGACTCTCTAAAGAACTGCAATGAGGAATAACAAGTTGATTTTTCACTGTGCCTAGTCACATATTCTTTTCCTTACAGCAATGTAAATTAGTGGGGAGGAGGATATAGTCACAGACAAGACAAGATCCTCAGAGTTTTACCTTCTGCTCAAGACCTGGGTCTGAACCCTGTAGTTTTCAAAATTAGTTGCAAGAAATGGGGTTTTCTGCAGTTATATTTTTTTGCCACCAGAGAGCCCTTTGTTTCAAGGTGCCAGCAGAGGAGAGCATGGCCGAGGATGCTCTTTTTTGTCTGTGGGCTCATGTTCTGCTATTCACTTTTTTTCCTTTTCTTTTGATTCCAAAAGGTGTTGAGGAGAATCAAGTGGGAGAAGGAGAGGGTGATAATGGTAGTTGACTTTTTTTTTTTGCAAAACCCATTTTATTCAGTCAGCGGATAAGACAGCAACATATCTGGCAAAGGAAATACCATTGACACTGATCAGTATTGTAAGAGTCAAACCAGTGCCTTTCATATAACATTTACAAAATAGAGTCAAAAACCTGTCTGGCTTGTGAACAGCAGCCCATAACTCTACAACTAGGTGTGCCATGAATAATGCAGTAGTCCATTTATCATACTTTCCAAGCCAATTCACATACAACGCAAACCCTCGTATAATCTCTCTCCCTGATAATTTGTCATCAAAAGGAATCCTCATCAGTAATGCGTGGTTCCAAAATGAGACCACAAAAGTCCGCCCAGCGTTTCCATATTTGGAAATGTTTCTGCGGGCATACCCTTGCCTTAAATATAGGTTGCTCCAGGCTCATGCACAAATCCTGACCTGCCTTCCACGCCCCCAGCTTAGGCAGGGATGGGCCTTTCCATGCCCTAGCTATGTCCCTTTTAGCCAGGGTAAGGCCCAAGAATAACAGATGCCTTTTGTATAGGTTTCCAACAATCTCTTCGGCTATTTGTAATAAAGCAAGTTTAAGAGACAGGGGTATTTCCCATCCGAGTACTTCCGACAGGCAAGTCGTGACCCCTGTCCAAATCTGCTAGGCGCAATGCATTCCCAAATACTGTGTATGAACTTGCCTTCCACACTGCCACAACAGAGACATGCAGGGTAAGCCACCAGGCCCGTCCTCCGCAGCCTTCGTCTTGTAAAATAAGCGTGGGTATTTCCCATCCGAGTACTTCCGAATAAGTCTTAGGCGTGACACTAGTGCGGCTCCTCTCTGGGATTCTCTGTGTCCGTCCAGTCGTCATTACCAAGGGGACCAAGATCGGTCTGCCATCTTTCTCGGAGTGAATCTAGGGTCGTGGAAAGATTTGGCACCAGAGTCTGGTATATCTTTGCCGTCTTGTGGTCTCCCAAATTGCCCATAAATACCTTGGCCTCTATCAGGTTTAAATCCGGGATAGATTCCAGGTTCGCTATGTACAGTGTTAAAGCATGGCGAAGTTGCAGATACTTGTAGAATTGAGTAGGTGACATCTCAAATTCCTTCCTGAGCTCCTGAAAGGACTTCAGGACTGTGCCGCACATCACATCTCCCAATGTAGAGATGCCTATGGCATCCCATTCCCAAAACCCCAATAGGGTAGATACCTGTGGCATAAGACCACTCTGCCAGAGAGGCGTCTCTCTCGTCAATCTTCCCCACCATCCCATTCTACGCAGCGATTCTTTCCATACTCCAATAACCACCCGCTTAGCAGGCAGGAGTCGTCGTAGCTCTTTTTGAGTATGTAGTAGAAGATGCGGTAGTGTGCCACCCATGAGCCACCATTCCACCTGGTATGCTTGGTCATTTCTGTACCCGTACTACCGATTGTTCAGCACCAAGAGGTGAGATGCTGCATGATATGATTGAATGTCCGGGATCGCTATCCCCCCACAGTAGGTAGACTGAAAGCATATTTGTAGCGCAACTCTAGCGGCCTGATCATTCCAAAGGAAGCGGCTCAGTCTGGAGTTAAGTTGTCAGAACCAGGCGGACAGTATTTGAAAGGGATGGTTCCTGGAGAGCTGGTAGAGGCGGCGAGGGAGCGACACCCTTTTGAAAATCACCAACCTACCAGAGATGGACAGGGCATACATGTCCACGACTTCATCTCGGTTTAGGTGTGCATCCAGACTGGGGATGTTTTAATCCCAAGATACCGATTGGGAGGATGCAAGGTAGACCCCAAGATATTTAAACCCTGTTGCGGTGATTGTTAAGTCTCCAGCCCATGCGCCCATCTCCGAGCCCCCGTGCAGAGGCCAAAGTATACACTTCCGACAATTCATAGAGAGCCCCGAGGTTTCTCGAAATATCTGCATTATGTAAAGCAACCGAGGTCCCGTCCGGTGCGGCTCTAATAGAAAGAAAAGGACATCGTCTGCATAGAGGGCGATCCGATCTGATATCCCCCCCAGGCCATTCAAATCCCTTAACCTGTGCATCTATCCGGACCCATGAGGCCAGCAGTTCTATTGCCAACGCAAATAAGTAGGGTGACAGGGGGCAACCCTGACGAGTGCCACGCCCTTTAGGGAAGGGGTCCGAAAGCGCACCGGCCACTCTAACCAAGGGTGTGAGATCCGCACATAGCAGTCGGATATAGGACATAAGGAGCGGTCCAAGGTTTAGGCGCTGCAGGAGAGCAAACAAATACATCCACCCCAATGAATCAAATGCCCTGTCTATGTCAGCCAGTAGCAACGCTGCCGGGCCCTCAAGGAGGTCGATCGCTGCTATTGCATTATGAACGCACCTGATATTGTGGCTAGTGGCCCGGTAAGGCATAAAGCCTGCCTGGTCAGGACGAACCAAATCGGACATAAAGGGGAGGATACAATTAGCAAGCGCTTTGGCCAAGAGCTTGGCTTCCACATTTAGAAGCGATATGGGATGATATGAGAAATGTTGATTTGGGGGTCGGCTGGGCTTAGGGAATACCGCTATCTCGGCATGTTGCCAATCTGACAGGAGTCTCATTTCCTCAATGGCCGTATTCATCGCCTCAAGATAGTGGGTAATGAACTGGGACTGGAAGAGCTGATAAAACTTGCACGGGAAGCCGTTAGGACCCAGGGCTTTCCCCGTGCGCAGGTCCATAAGGGCGGCACTCACCTCCTAGGTTGTCAGAGGGGCATCCAGTTCTGTCCACGCTACATCGTATAAGGCTTTTGGGGGTAAGTCGTCAATGAAGCAGCAAATCGTGGATTCACTTAGTGCATCATTGGGGGCGTATAGATCGGCATAGTAAGCGATCTGAGCTGGGTCTGTCAGTGTTTGGCCATCATCGCATAAGATACCCGGTGCCATCGATGGGTGGATTGCCTGTTGACATAGACGATGCAGAAGAGAGCACGACTTATCCCCCCACTGATATATTCGGCTGCGCGATACCAACCAGGCCTATCTGGCCTCCTCGTGCAGAGCATTGGCGTGTGTTTGTTGCACAAAAAGAAGCTGACGGCGAATCTGCCTGCCATCTACACATCGACTCTGCTGTTCTAAATCCTGCAGCTGATCCTGTCTGGAGCAATGCTTAACGGCGCTTTTTCCGTTGTGCGATGCAAAAAGATATGTCAGCAACCCTAAGGGTTGGCTTCATAGCCTCCCGGATGGTCACCGCCAAGTCTACCAATCCCAAGTTTTCAGTGAAATAAGCAGTAATGGCTTGGTACATATAGGTTTTATATTGTGAGTCCGCGAGATGCCACGTCGACAGGCGCCATCGGAGGGGAGGGCAGCCAAACCCAACCGCAGCGTCAGAGCTATTGGAGAGTGGTCCGACAGGCCCTTAAACAAGATATCCACCACCGCGATTTGATAACAGTAAGTGGCCGGTATGAATATATAGTCCAGGCATGGAAATGAGTTGTGTACTGTAGAATAGTATGTGTAGCCTTGCGCTGTTGGCTGTAGATGTATCCATGTGTCCACCCAGCCCATGTCCCGCAACAATGTCCGTAGTCTTGTTTCGCCGCGTGTTCCCAGCCCTCCACGTGGTCTCCATCTGTCCTGGACCAATGTCAAAATATCATTCCAATCCCCACCTATAATAGAGATGCCTTTGGATATCTCTAGCAATATTCTAGTCAGGTGCTTCACGAATGATTCAGACAATGGGGTGGGCGCATAAACACTACCAAATATAATAAGTTCCCCATAGAGCGTACCAGTCACAACTATATATCTACCCTGGGGGTCAGACCATGTTTTAATGTGCATGAAGGGGACTCTTCGATGGACAAGGATCATCACTCCACTGGAGCCCCTAGTGAACCCTGCATGGAAGACCTGTATGTAAGAAAACCAAGAAAGACATAGCGCCTTAAAACCCAAGAGATGAGTTTCCCGTAGTTGCAGGACGTTGGCTGAAGCGCGCCTAGCCTGTTGTAGAACAGTCCTCTTTTGGTCTTATCTAGTGCCCCCATACATTCCAGCTAACTATCTGGAGCCTACTAGCGGGGTCTGACATAGAGCATAGTGCACAGAATAAATATAAAGCATGGCTCGTCGTATGGCATGAGAATCATAAGCATCAATAAACATGGCACAGCACAGTTAACAGAGCTAACTAATCCCTTTCCCACCCCCTCCCACCCCATCCAAAGCAGTTGAAGCATCTGTCGTAGCTGGGGTCTATGTCTGCTCCAACGGGGGCAGGTCGCAACCCCAAACCAATGGATCCCCAATAAACTGTCCCCGGTCATAGTTCTCAGATGCTGAGAGGAGAGTTATGGGGGGGGGGGGTGGAGAGCCACGAAGACGCTGGGACTGTGTTTATCAGCCAAATAAACATCGTACTCAAGTCCTCAGTCTCAATTGCGCGACTGTGATAAATCGTGTCCGTCTTCATCCACTAGGGATCTGGATGCCCCCGTCATTTTGAGAGGCGCCTCGAGTGTGACCTACGGTTCGATTTCCCTTTGGATTTGACAGTCTTCTGTGCGGCCACTCCAGAGGATGAATCAGAGTCAATTTGCGGTGGGTGGGGTGTGTGGTTTGAGCTTCTGCCTCTTCTCCATCCAGGTAAAGACCTCCTCGGGGTGTCGAAGAACAGTGTGCGTGATTTATAGATAACCTTCACCCGGGCAGGGAAGAGCAAGGCATATTGAATCTTCAGGTCACAGAGCCGGGCCTTCGTGGCCGTGAACGATTGATGGCGTTGCTGCAACAGTCTTGTGTAGTCCGGAAAAATTCAAATGGGTTGGGAATCAAGTGAAGTTTGCCAGCCAATCTGGCCAGTGTGAGAATAGCATCCCGATCATGGAAGTTTAATAGCCTGGCGATGACGGGCTGTGGTCTGGCTTCGGGCAGAGCTTTATGCGCACGTTCGAGAATAAAGCATTGGGACAGAGAGGACTGAGGGATCCGTTCCGTGATCCACGTGGTAAGAAACTGTTCCATGTTATTGCCTTTGCAATCCTCCGGAAAGCCCACAAAGACAAGGTTGTTCCTCCGAGCTCTGCCCTCGGCATCTTCTGCTCTGATCGCAAGCCCCTTCGTGATGGATTCCAGGGAGGATACCCTCTTTTGGAGGGAGGCAACTGTGTTCTCAGTAGTAGATATACGGGTCTCGGCCTCCGTTATTCTGTCGACCGCTTTGCGGTGATCTTGGTAGATCAGCAGGCCATCCGACCCCACCGCCCCGATCTTGGCCTCCAGTGCGTCTCGAGACTGCATTATTGCCGCCATCAATGCAGCGTTGTCAGGACCAGTTAGGGCCTGACCCTTCGGTTCCGCTACCTGCACCCCGGCTCTGGTGTAGCGATCCAGCGTGCTCTGCTTGGTAACCTGCAACTTGTCTCGGGTCATCTTCAATGGTAGTAATCCGTTCCAAGCACTGGAGGCGTAAGTCCCCAGGGGGTCAGCACACTGGGTGATCATGTCTCAGTCTGCAGCCATAATTGCACTATCCCTTGAATAGTGAGGGGTCCACTATGATTGTCGATCCGGGTGCCGGCTATCTTCAAAGCAGGCAAGAGGCCAGCATGAAGGTGACCGACACACAGGCCGCATCGGACATAGCCCGGCCGCTTCCACGTGCAGCCACACTCCACCCCCCCTAATGGGCACCTCAGCACAACCCCTCTCAGCAGCACTGCGCCGCTCCCACACAGAGGCATCCCCAAACGGCCGTGGTATATATAGAAGATGATTTCCCGCCTTCTTTTGCTGGTTAGGTCAGGGTGCAGGGTGGCAGTCCGCATATATATATTCACTGCTACTGTAAGGAGTGTGTAGGACACCATGTGGATCTCAGTTGCCCACTCCGCAAGGTCCCTGGACCAACAGAGGCCCAGGCCCGTGCAGGATATGGAGGAGATGTAGGCCGCAGCAGACAATAAAGGGGGATCGCAGCACTCGACCAGGCCACGCATCCAACACCAGTCAGGCCGCCCCACACTTCAGCCCCACCTGCAGCAGGAGTATGGGGGTGGCGCACTACGAGAGCCCCAGGCAAATCACTAACTTCAAAAGGAGCACCCAGGACTCCAGGATCTCAGCTCACGACCGGGGGGGGGGGGGAGAGGAGGGGGCTCCGGATCTTCAATGTCGCGAGGATCCACCTCTCTCCCAGGCAGCAAAAGGCAGAACCAGGGCACCAAAGGGCCGCAAAGCTACAAAATGCGGAGTCTCATGTCATTTGCCTATGGGTCCTCCGAGCGTGCCCCCCCCCCCAGCTGAGTCCCGATCCAGCGGTGCCGCTCGTGAATGCAGTCCACCATGGTGTAGGCCACTGCCAACTCCAAGCCCGGGACGAGCACTGCTCAGCCACAGTAGACCTCAAGGATATCCAAAGATACACAGCGCCCGACTGCGGGCGCACCACACCCATCTCTGGCACCACACAGATGGCAGCGTCTCCTCACTGCTCCGGAGAGATCTCTCCCCAGCCGTGGCAGCCACAAGGCCCAGGCCCCACCTCCGTCTAGCCCGTTACCTCAGTCGGGACGCCTCCGGGCGTAGTCAGGTCCAAAGTCAGACGATGAGCGGAGATGTTCGCAGGGCTGCACGGGCCCAGGCTCCACTAGCCGGCACTTCCACAACGTCACTGTTGCTGCCTCAGATCGAGGTTTGGCCGTTCCCACGAAATGGCATGGGCATGGGGTACAATATATCAGGGGGACTGGGGGCAGGATACAGGCTGTTGGACAGGATAGTTGTAGGATTACGAGCCGGCCTCAGGAGCTCGTCTAAAGCACGTCTGCCATTGTGGACTGTTTGACCACGCCCCCTCATGGTGCTTTCACTTTTGAGCCCGGCCCTCTTGTTCTCCTCTTCTGCATCAGATATAGAGGAGTCAAAAGTGGGTTCTTCTTATTCAACATCCTCTTGTCTGTCCATCATGCCACAAGATTAAATCACCTCTGTATTTACAGGTAGTACTACCTTAGTTGCTTTCAGATTCCTCGGTTCTTGAAGAGGAGTTTTTTTCATGTATTGGATGTCAAGAGAGCAGTCCTGATGTATTTTGATCGAGTTGCATTTTTCAGAATTGTGGATTCATTGTTTGCACGGCCAGACTGGGATCCGAAACCAGTCCTGGCAAACAGTTTGTCCGGCTAGGCGGGGGTGGGTTTGTTAGGGGGTTGCTAGTTGTAAGCACCACTCCTGTCTCGCTGCTGCTGCTTTTATACAGGGGACCGATATTGCAGCTACGCTGCAACACTGGCCCCTGGTAACAATACCGGCCCCCACCCTGGCGGGGTAGCCTGGAAACGCCTGGTGCCAGCTACAGCCAGTCCGGCCCTGATTGTTTTCTCAACTGTGGATCAGCTAGAAAGGGTTGGAAACCTTCTGTTCAGTCAAGTTTCCCCAAATTACTTGGAGCTTTGATATTCCTCAAAAGTGAAGTCTGGTATGGGAAAGTAGGCAAGGAGGTAATGTCTCAATTACATACCGGTAGCTTCATTGTTCAGTCTTCTCCACCTCAGTTTAGTCAATATATCCCACCCTCCATTCCTTAACTGGATGGTCATTTGTGGACCGTTATTGGTTTAGCTTTGTACTGATAAGGGTGTGATGCTGTTGGGCATGGCCTTTATAGAAGGACTACTGACGCGTTTTTTTATTAACATATGAAAATGGGACTGGGATCTGTGGAAGGCGATTTTTTCCTATAGATATTAACTTAAAAGGCGAAGAAAAGACTAAGAGTAATGGAATTACTCATAAGTAAGTAATTGAGACATTATAGCGTGCTGTTAGCAGTTGTGGGTATATTTATAATAGACTGGCCACCATACAAGGCATTTTCATTTAACTTTTACCCATCCTTGTTAGGGTTTTGTTACAAACAGTAATTGGTTTTGCTTCTTTGTCTGACAGCAATCAGAGGAGATCTCTCGCCTAAAGGAGGATGTAAAACGATATTATAATAAGTGGATGGAGGCTGAGAAGAGGATTCTTTCAGAGCAAAAACGTTTCCACGCTGAACTTACGAGCATTAAAAGTAAAAACTTGACCTTGGAAGAAGTAAGTAAAATACACCAAACACAAATATCCTGAAGGTTCTAACATATGCACACAGTACAATACAATTAAATGACCATTTATTGATTTGACATACTGTTTTAAAAATTAAACCTTTATTGGTTCATAACTTTTCCCAGAGTACAAGTAAGACGTGTCACAAGCTGACTGTTACTCTACTGCAGGGGTCTCCAACCTTTTCTGCAGTGAGATCTGTTTCTGCTCAAGGAAAGTCCACCCGAGCTACTAGCAAATGTTATCACTCTAAAGTAGTGACCACATATATTAGATTGACAATATTAATACCCTAAGCAGGATTATCAGTAGTGACCATCCAAGCATTTCAGGTGAGGTTCAAAGCTTTAATGCTAGGGAAAAGCTCATAAATATTAAATGCCTCCACATGGCTAATAAAATGCCAGCCAAATCACTGCCTGCTGTCTGGCACAAAGGGCATAACCACAGCAATAAGTCTCCCCAATTCAGCTTCAATTATCACTCAACTATCAATTTTAAATGTATTTTGGAACTGCAACCTTTCATCTTCATCAGCATGTCAGTTTTTGAAAGTAAACATTTGTTAATCAAATACCAGTTTCCCCTTGAGCAAACAAGCTCAATTTGAAAGACGAAGGCCCTTTTCTGAAAAAAATATTTTTTGCCTGACATGGACCGATTCTGCTTCAAATGCCCAGGTATTACCATCATTCATCATGAATGGTTACCATAACACCAAAGATACCTGTCACATGCTAATAATGCCCACATATATATCAGGGGACCCATTGCACCAAGGTTGAAAACCATCGTGGCCAGCTTGTCCACTATATATCTGTCACTGTCATTATTATGTAAGGTAAGGGTGAACACCATTATGTCAGAGATGGCTAAAAGTATATCAGTCATGCTCTTAAAATGTCAATGGCCCTAAGTATATAAAAATGCCCTAAATATGTCTAAAATGGTCATTCATTTGCCATGGTCATGACTATGCAATGAACGGACACCATTATCTCAGAGATAAGCACCATATGATGGGGGCTAGCATATCCTTTTGGCGGTCTTTGACACCAGACATAGTTTCCAAGGAGTGACCTTTTATTAGGGAGGAATACAATTTCACACACATGCCTACATGCACACAGGTAAATACATGAAGCTCTTACTTGCCTCAGCTTTAGACCCATATTCTGCTCGCCTCAGCTCTTTGGTTGAACATGCACCCAACTAGTACATTTTCACTCCGTCTTCTGAGGCCCTACATTTTGTGGGTGTGAGGGTCAGCACTGGGTATTGCTTAGGCTACTGCTGCTTCTCCTCTTTCATGGCCCACTGTACCCACACATGGTGTTACTGATAGGGAAAGGCATACAACATGGCCAATCTCCTTGTGACTCAACTATATTGAGGGTGGAGATAGATGGTCATTTGCGGACCCTGTGGGCTGAAACAGTGTATGATTGAGTGTTTTCATTATGCCCTGCTATTGATCTGGCTGGTTGCCACACTAAGGGAAGTGACATGAGAAGTCCTGCCTTTATTATTATGCACAGACTCTCTAATTGAGACACTGGGCTTGGAGTCACCTCTGAAAGCTACTTTGAGGGTGCTGGTTTTCTAACAGTAGTGCCACAAGCTATTAGTTTGAGACCCCCTTCTCTACTGCATGTTCTCTTTGAGATTTTCCTTAGTAAAATGTGCGTCTTTTATTCATTTCCAGGTTTGTGAAGTCAGTGATCCTGCTGGCATATTAATCTTAGCAGAATGTGTGTTGCTTCCTGTCTATGGCAGTGTGTAATGAAACAAGTATTTTTTCCCATGAGGTCAAAGTTGCCTTGTTGATAGGTCCTGTCTGGCTTATCTTTCCTGGTCCCACTCTGCCATCATCTTACAGTCTTTAGTCTATGGTGACTGATCTTATATTTGATGATCATTGGCCTGTATTTTGGGTTCTGTTTTTGAAAGTAATTATATATTCTGCTAGAATGTTGTTCGTGTACTTTGTTCTGAGTGTCTCTGACTTTTGTGGGAAGTGTGTATCAGTCTATATTCTGTGGAGGAATTTAAGCAGAAAAAACGTAGTGCCTGGTTTAGAGTTCTGTGGATGGTAAACTCCGTCACAAATGTGATGGATATCCAGTGCACCCAATTCCAGTTGGCATGGGATATCATTGAATTGAAATACTGTGAACACAATATTCATCAAATGTTTGATACAGTATCCCATACACAAACTCTAAGACTCTTGTTGTTATTTTTCTGGAGGTTTTTTATTTGTATTACTTTTGGTAATCTGCATTACTTCTGGTCTTCTTGCCTTTGCTCCATTACTTACATAGTGAGGCATTGTGCATTGCTCTCACATCCCAGATGTCTATATCTTCTCTTCCAGTACTTCTCCCTCCTCAAGGATACAAAAGACACACAATTGATGGACGGAATGCAGAACAAATAAAAACATTCACCCCCAGTCAAGAGATCTGGGTTAAATCCATCATTATTTTGCTCACCACGCCACCCCAGTTTAGACCTGGGCATATGCAAATCAGTCTTGACCCTGTGCCTCATGGGAACAGTCCAGCCCGAACTGCCAAGCCAAGTCCTGCCTGGACCAGAAACAAGCATCCTAGGACCGGTTTCGGGGTTTCACCCCTCTTCAGCCAGGATAGCTTGATTACAGTGTCACAGTGAGCCCAGGACCCACGTCTGGGCATACCTGGTGCACTTAGGGCGAGAAAGCAAAAGACAGACAATTGATGGACGGAAAGCAGAACAGATCAAAACAAGTCAAGAGATCTGGGTAAATCCATCATTCTTTTGCTCACCATGCCACCCCAGTTTAGACCTGGCCATATGAAAATCAGTCTTGACCCTGAGCCTCATGGGAACAGTGCAGCCCGAACTGCCAAGCCAGGTCCTCCCTGGACCGGAAACAAGCATCCTAGGACCGGTTTCGGGATTTCACCCCTCTTCAGCCAGGATAGCTTGATTCCAGTGGCACAGTGAGCCCAGGGACCCCTCGTCTGGGCATACCTGGCGCACTTAGGGCGCACAAAGACGTGGGTCCCTAAGTGGTAGGTGGCGATAGGCTTCCTGTAGATCAACTGAAGAGAGATACTCCTAAGGGCTCACCATCCTCGAGACCTCCTATAGTGTCTCCATTTTCAGTTTCAGATTTGTTATGCAAACATTGAGTCTCTTGAGGTTCAAAACCAATTTCTAAACATACATTGGATGCTTTTGGTACCCCACAAATTATTGTGCAAAATCTGCTTTCCCAATCATTTTTGCGTACCAGACATGCAGAGTTCTTTTGTAATAGATCCACTATCCCTTGCTGAAAAGCAGTTTGTTTCTCCAGATAATCTGGTCTAGTGACTATCAACAACCCGGATTCTACAGGATGTGACATGAACTTTGGTGGTGATAGAAAGTACCCATGGACCTTTCACTGCTTGTTCCCATATAGTCCTAAACAGGAGAAGGTGCCCCCCCACTCTGCCATTATTTGTGGCAGTGGAGGAGCCATCCAGTCAGGAATGCTGCTACTTCCCTCTGATACACCACTGAGTACTTTATGGGACTTTTTATAAGGACAGAAACATAAAGAACCTGTAGACTGCAATTTGGATGATCAGTGGTTAGATGACTCTGATTTTTGTTTTCCTTGAAACGGAAAAGCAAACATTTTGTTCTGAAACATTTTCTTTAACATATCCTCCAACTCTGCTCCTGTGTTTTGGTTGTATTAGTATGCTGCACCCTCACTCAAACATTGCAATAGGCAGTAACTGTCAAATGCCCTGTGAAGGCTGCTTTTGTGATGGAATCAAAACCCATATTTGTGAGGTAATCTACCTATTACTCCATAATTGCCAGAATAGCTGGACAATTTCATATTTACAAATTCAAGTCATAGAGATTATCCAAATCCTGTTTAAATTATTTTGCCAAAGAAGCTGAATACACTCCAGCTTTCAAATGTTAGATCAGACATTTACCATTTTCAAGATGGCATCCACTTACCCATCCAGGGAGTCTTTTGAAGTTAACTTGTGGGCTGCCAAAGGCATCCTTCCTGCCAGATTGGTCAACATAACACCCACATTATTTGATTCACTATAGCCCAGCTCCTCACCATCGACTGCATACAATCGAGCCTCGAATTTGTAGGGAATTCGTTTTTTCTGACCTTTCGGCTAAAGTTGAATTACCCTGCCAGCACTGACTTATAGAATGGCGGTTGCAGGGTAGATCGAAGAGAATATTTATCATAAATATCCTTCACCTGCTCTGAGGGTTTTTAAAGCAAAGACAGCCCACATAAACCTTAACATGTACCAATACAACATTTACTCATTCTTTAGACTGGGTCTGACCAGAAGCCTGTTTCTTCTCCAGAATCCAGTTGTGAGGACCCTACATTGTGTGACTTCCTTAAAGCCAATGCTGCTTTCAGTGCTTGTGATATGAACTTGTTCTGGACCACGACCTTCACCATTCCCCTGGGGAGCGCAAGAACTCCAAGGAGACCCGGATTTTGACCTAGAACAGTAATCAACATTTCCTTTGCCTTATGGCATACATATTTATAAGAAACCATTGACCCACATGTTGTCCAGAGAACATGATGTGTTAGAACCTACTCACACGAAATTTAGGCTGTCTAGTTACTGCAGTGTGGAGATAGCACACCTTTGAAAGACAATAGTTGCCCCCTGTTGGAAAACTAGGCAGTATCTGTGAGGCCTGCACAAATACCATGACTACATTTGTCCTTCACTGGGAACCAAACACCCAATTGTAGCGCCTGACTCTCAGAGGATAGCTTTGCAGAGCAGTCTGAGGCTTACTCAAGAGAGGTGGTGTGGGCTAGTAATCGCCATTTGCATGTGTGCAGAAACAACACTCAATAATTGATTGTCCAGTCTGTACTTTGCTTTATAAAAGTAAGAGTACATTTATTAAACACACACACTACTCAATACTATGCACCAATTTACAAATATACATAAGCTGTTGGAATTACTTTGTAATATTGCATAACATCTCCACCCCTCCCGATAGGGGGGTGGGGGTCTAGTACCATCACCCCCATGTATGCACATCATCTTGCCCCAATGCTGGTGGTTGAAAATAACCTGGAGCGAGGGCCCTGCGCACTGGCACAATCCCAGTGGCGACCCACCCCATTATCTCAACAAGCATTTAAAATAGGTACACCTGCCCTGGTGACACACAACCCTGATGGAGCATTTCCTACCGACTATGAAGTATACACCTCTACATCTTAAGGGCTACCAGTCTGGGTTCTTTACCTAAGCGCAGCAGCAAGAACACATGTTTAAGCATCACTTTAGAATGGCAGTACTCATCACATTTGTTGGACATTAGAATGTGTTGCAATTACAGCCCATAAAGGCATCACAGATAAAATCACAGGTTTAAGTATATACAGCCAGACACCCTAGCAGGAATGTGTGGCAACATAACCCTACTTTGCTTATGATATCACCTTACACAGGCACTTCACATTACACATGTGATCTCAGTCCCTCTAAAAGATATAACATTAGTAAATGCACTACAGGTGCAATTACACCTCTTCACCTCAGGGGATGCCCTTCTCCATATAAACCCAACTCAGCCTTTCACTCCTTGATGCACTTCTCAACACTCCTCCAGCTGTAGAACAAAAGTTCCAGCCCATGAGGAGTTAAAATGCTGTCTGAGCCCTTGAGGGGTTATTCTTTTCAAGTCCCCATGAGACTTAGGGAGGGACTTTTCTTCGTTGTGCTGGGAGAGACTGCGTTCCTCCTGCAGCACCCCCTGCACCCTGGCACACATATGTTGTTATCCCCATTCTCCTGGGGCCACCACAAGCCGAGAAAATGCCCCCAGCGCCAGGACCCCTGGTCCCCGCAGATGCCATCCCACTTGCCGGACTTACGACGCAGCCATCCTCAATGCACTCAACACCGGCCGGACCCCCGGCTGCCACCGAGCCACCCCAGGACGCACCCACGGACCCTTCACCTGCCAATCCTGCAAGTTCTCCTGCATCCGGACCTGCACCGCATCCGCCAAGACGAGCACCAGCAGCAACCACCTGAAGTGCATCCTGCTCAACACCCGCTCCATCCACAGACACACCGTGGAACTCTGGAACCTCCTCCACACCACATCTCCAGACGTCGCCTTCCTCGCGGAAACATGGATGAACGCCTCCTCAGCGCCCGACATCGCCATCGCTATCCCGGACGGATACAAGATCACCCGGAAGGACCGCGTCAACCAGACAGGAGGAGGCATCGCCATCGTCCACAAGAACACCATCCGCATCACGACCAACTCCGACAACACCCTCACAGCGGCAGAACACCTGCACTTCCAGATACACACCGACCACAAGACCACCCTCAGAGGCACCCTCATCTACAGACCCCCGGGACCACGCACACAATTCAGCGAAGACATCGCCAATTTCATCAGCCCGCACGCCCTCCCCTCCGCTGACTACATCCTCCTTGGGGACCTCAACTTCCACCTGGAGAACAACAATGACCGCAACACCACCACCCTGATGGACTACCTCACCAACCTCGGACTCAAGCAACTGGTGACCACCCCCACCCACTACGCCGGCCACACGCTTGACCCCGTCTTCTCCTCCAGCAAGGACGTCTCCTTCAGCCACGCTACCGGACTCCACTGGACGGATCACAGCTGCGTCCACTTCAGCTTCAGAAGGACCACGATCCACCACCGCCCACAACAGGTCCCCCGCAGAAGCTGGAACAAGATCACAGCCGACCAGCTCGCCACATCCCTGAACCAGAACCCTCCAGCCAGCTCAACGAACCCCGACCAAGCCGCCAACAACCTCACGAGGTGGATCAGCAACTGCGCAGACGACCTTGCCCCACTGAAGACCCCCCCCCGCCGGACCCGGCACCAAGAAAGCGTCCTGGTTTACCGACGAACTCAAGAGCTCCAAGAAGAACTGCCGTGCCCTCGAGAAAGCCTGGCACAGAGACCCTCCTACAGACAACATGACTACCCTCAAGCTCGCCACTCGAAAACACCACCAGCTGATCTGCACCACCAAGATAACCGCATTCAAGGAACGACTAGACAACAACGCCCACAACTGCAAGGAACTCTTCAACATTGTCAAAGAGCTCTCGAACCCCAGCGCTGAAGACAACGACATCACCCCCTCGCAAGACCTCTGCAACTCACTCGCCTCGTTCTTCCACAGCAAGATCGCAGACATACACAACAGTTTCACCACACAGCCAACACACCCTACGACCGCACCGACACCCCCCACCACCACCATCCGAGCCTGGACCCCGGTCAACACCGAAGACACCATCCGCACGATGAACTCCATCCACTCCGGACCACCAACCGACCCCTGCCCTCACCACGTCTTCAACAAGGCCGACGCCATCATCGCACCCCACCTGCGGGACATCATCAATGCCTCCTTCAACACCGCCACCTTCCCCGAGAGCTGGAAGCACGCCGAACTCAGCGCCCTACTGAAGAAACCATCAGCGGACCCCACCGAACTCAAAAACTATCGGCCCATCTCGCTCCTTCCTTTTCCTGCCAAAGTCATCGAGAAGACCGTCAACAGACAGCTGGCCACCTTCCTCGAGACGAATGGATCCCTCGACCACTCACAGTCTGGCTTCCGGGCCAACCACAGCACCGAGACCGGGCCAACCACAGCACCGAGACCGCCCTCATCGCAGCCACCGACGACATCAGATCCCTGCTCGAAAACGGAGAAACAGCGGCCCTCATCCTCCTGGACCTCTCCGCGGCGTTCGACACGGTCTGCCACCGCACCCTAGTACAACGCCTCAGCAACATCGGAATCCAAGAGAAGGCACTGGAGTGGATCATCTCCTTCCTCGCCGGAAGAACCCAGAGAGTCCGCCTCCCTCCGTTCAGATCCGAGGCCACCAAAGTCATCTGCGGCGTACCCCAAGGGTCATCCCTCAGCCCCACGCTGTTCAACATCTACATGAGCCCCCTTGCGGCCATCGCACGCCAACACAACCTCAACATCATCTCCTACGCCGACGACACCCAGCTGATCCTCTCCCTCACCAACGACCCCGCCACCGCCAGAACTAACCTACACGAAGGGATGAAAGACGTAGCCGAGTGGATGATGAACAGCCGCCTGAAACTGAACTCAGATAAGACGGAAGTCCTCATCCTGGGATCCTCACCCTCCGCCTGGGACAACTCCTGGTGGCCCCCTGCCCTGGGCAGCGCACCCAAGCCCACAGACCACGCACGCAACCTGGGCTTCATCCTGGACTCCTCCCTCTCCATGACCAGACAAGTCAACGCCGTCTCCTCGTCATGCTTCAACATCCTCCGCATGCTACGTAAGATCTTCCGGTGGATCCCCACCGAAACCAGGAAGACGGTCACCCAGGCCCTCGTCACCAGCCGACTGGACTATGGCAACACCCTCTACGCCGGAACGACAGCCAAACTCCAGAAGAGACTCCAGCGCATCCAGAACGCCTCAGCACGCCTCATCCTGGACATCCCCCGACACAGCCACATCTCCGAACACCTGAGAAACCTGCACTGGCTCCCCGTCAGCAAGAGAATCACGTTACGACTCCTCACCCACGCACACAAAGCGCTCCATAACCAAGGCCCAAGATACCTCAACGACCGTCTGACCTTCTACACACCCACCCGCCAGCTACGATCGACCAGCCACGCCCTCGCCGCCGTTCCCCGCATCCGAAGGGTCACAACGGGAGGAAGATCCTTCTCCTACCTGGCTGCCAAGACGTGGAACTCCCTCCCCATCCACCTCTGCCTGACCCAAGACCACCTCTCCTTCAGGAAGCAACTCAAGACCTGGCTGTTCGAACAGTAGCGGACCCCCTTCCCCCAGCGCCTTGAGACCCTACGGGTGAGTAGCGCGCTATACAAATGCTTTAATTGATTGATTGATTGATTGATTTATCCTTGCAAGGCATTATGGGTTGATTCTCCACGTTGTTGTGAATAGTAGAGCAGCGGCTCCCCCGCTGCTCCGGACGTGCAGACCTTCGCCAGCTCCTCCGGCTGCACTCCGGGCCCGGGCATGGGATCCTCGGCCCCCAAACCTCTTTGGGGGGTGCAACGGTGCTCCCACTCATCCAGCGTCGGTGGGGGCCAGGGTGGGCTCCTGGCACCCTGCTGGGGGTATTTTCACGGGGAGCGTGACGGCGCTCCCCAACTTTGCTTTGGGGCCCGGGGATGGGGTCCCGGGCCCCATACATCTTTGAGGGGAGCGCGACGGCGCTCCCCTCCCTCTGGAGTCTGCGGGGGCCAGGGTGGGCTCCTGACACCCCACTCGGCTATTTTCGCGGGGAGCGCGATGGCGCTCCCCATCTTGTCTTCTTCGGGGGCACAACGGCGCTCCCCCCTCACCCAACATCACCAGGGCTCTCCGATTTTGCTTCCTCCTGGTGCAGGCCCCAGGATCCGACCCTCCCCGGGGGCATAATCGCAACCGGCGGCGGAGCCCCACGCGCTTCCTCGTCGGTCCCATGCGGGGTCAAAGGTAGCCTACCTTCTGGGGGGTACCTCGGCCCACAGGGGTCTGATTTTCGCGATCTTGGCCTCTTCTTGCTCCTGGTGGTGCTCTCCAGCCACTGGGAGCATTCTCCTTCGCCCTCCTGGTCTCAAGGAGGGTGCATTCAGCAAGGAGCTGTCTTTACTGGCTCCCTGCGCCATCCTTTCTCCTGGTTCTCCTCTTGGGCCTGTCTTCTTCCTGTGCAGAGGCCCCTGCTTCTGCGCACTGGTCCTGGACTCTTCTCCTGGCGCTGTTCAGGATCCTGAGATAGTCAGGGGGTTCCTCCTTCAAACTGCCCATTGTGCCAGGCTCCAGCACCTTCTGCCTCAGCAGACCACACCCCAGAGAGAGCTCCTCTTCCTGTGCAAGTTGGGGAGGGGCTGGCAGGAAGTCTCTGTTTTCCCTATCACACAGCGACACATTACTTCTCTGCCCCTGCTCCCTCCTTCCTGCCCAGGCGTCTGGGTTGGTTCAAGATGGCATAGTCCATGGTCTCCTGCCACATGGTCTCTGAAAGCCCCTTCCCCCCCGGTGCTGCCATCATCCTGGTGCAGCTTGGTGCCTGGCACCCAGTGACAGCTGCTGATGGATTAGCCTGTAGCTCCACCCATCTTCTCTCCTTGGAGGGAAGGTCTTCGCTCTGGGAAGAAAGGTCATTAATCAAACCTGCCAGGGCCAGACCCCAGCCAGGTCCTGGTTATGAGCTGACTCAGAGAAATATGACATTTCTGGATGACCCAAAAGCAGTACAAATATGACTTTGGACCCTGTAGAATACTTCTTCTCACATCCGTTACAGTGGACTTTAGTGCGTCTCTGGAATCTGTAGGCCATAGGAAAGTTAATCTAGCCCATGGGCTCCACATCCCCATAAGGGAATAATGAAGTGAAAAACACAGTAAAACTCATTGACTTTTCCTGGCATGTTTCTTCCCAGTGTATAAAGTCTATTCCATGTCACCACCCCATTCTGCATAAGTCCTGCCACACCAGTCTATCTGCACCTGCTCCTTAGCTGCGCACGCTAGGAATCTCCCCTGTGCAGCCCCTACATGTGTGCACATGCATGTACACATGTGTCTGCATGTAACCAGCCCGGTGTCCCTTATTCCAGCTGCTGCCCAGTGGCCAGATCAAGCCAGGCGGACACCAGTAAAATCCCCATGCAGTCTCTTTCATTATGAGTTCACTGTGGGTGAGTCCCAACTTATGAGGCTCCCCCATAGTAAAAGCTCAACAATTAGGTGCTCAAAAAGCGAAAAATCCGGGTGGCCCATAGTATCAGAACCACCTTCTAACACCCCCTCTTAAGCTGTTTGCTACACAAATGGTTCTATCACTTTAGAAACCAAAAAATAGACACAAAAAGTAGAATTATATAATCTTTCTTCCTCAAAGCTATCTAAAAAGAACACAGATCTCACAGCTCTTGTAAGCTGACTATCGGATGTGACTTTTAGATGGTAGTAACTGATTGTCACGCACATTCTCTCAATCATTTTTGATAGATTTCTTCCTGATGCTTACACAGAATATGATAGAATTTTAACAGTTTCATGGCGAAGAAGACTCTGGTATTCTAATTGATTGTCCTGATGAAGTTCCCTTTTCAAAGCATAGTTCATACTCCTATATGGCGGGCCGAAACATTGAAAGGTTTTTTGCAACGTGCCTGTACCTAATCACCACATTGGGCAAAAAACGTTGTTGATCAATGGACAGTCCCAACACAAGAGACTTTGTTGGACTTTGATGTGACCAGGCTTACTGTACATTGATATTGATAGTGTCTTTTATCCTTTTATTGTTGCCTATGTACTTTTCACTAATTGCCTGTGGAACTCTGCACCATTCTCGGAGCATCTTTTATAATGATATTGTAGAAGTAATCTGATAGAGACTTCTAGCTGCAGATTCCTTACCTTTAAATTCCCCAGGCATCAGGCTGGATCAGGAAACTTTTGCTTAGGAATACCCCTTGCGCGCGATGTCCGGTGGCTCCATTCGGCTCCGCGTGACGTCGTTGGCGTCGGTTATGATGTCATGGTGTCTACAGAGGCGGCGCGCAGACATCAGTTCTTTTCTTTCCCACCAGTTAAACGCCGATCTGGGGGGAGCTACCCCTCTGCTGCTTTTTGGCATACTTTTCTCTCGACTTTGTCGAAATGTTTTGAGTAGCGACTTCATGTGCGAGGGATGTCTGGTAGGAAGACAGGTTTTAAACCATGCACGACTTGTTCCCACATGATGTCGGTTACCGATCCCCACCACATATGTTTGTGGTGTCTTTAACGCGACCGTGATTCAAATTCGTGTTCAGACTGTTGGGCAATGGCTCCGAAGACCTTGAGGGAGCAGGAAATAAAGTTGCTCGCGGCCCGGCATTTAACACTGTTAAGCGAGACTCCGATGAGGTCACGGTCCCGTTCGAAGAAGAGACGGTCGCAGGACCACTCACGGAGCCTTAAGTCCTCTTCCTCCCATTCGAGGTCGGCTCAGCTGGATACTCGGGGAAGAGGATCAAGTAGAAGTCCAAGCGGAATTCCACTTCACCTCAACTGGCGTCCGTCGTCAAGAGTGGTGAAGAGCACCAACTCTCTAGGCACGGTTCTGCGGGGCCGGATTCTGGGTCAACTTCGCCCCTTCCTCCCTTACCGGGAGCCGGAGCGTCTCCCGCTCAAATTAAAGAGTTTTATGAGGCCATGTGCCTCCTATTTGAACGGAATGACCCTGTTGGGGCCCCATCCAACCCCGCGGGGACCAAGGGCTCACCATCGAGTTCAAAGCCATTGGCTTCTGCCACGGCACTGGTGGGGCCTCAGGGATCCAGGTCGATGCCGGTCATACCAACATGACCTTCCCCGGCGTCGAACCCGAAGTTGGTGCCTGCGACGTCACCGAGGCCCATCGGTGATGCAAGCCCCATCCCATCCCCGACGACATGGAGCCGGAACGGCGTCGAGCGACGCCGATTCCAACGGCAACAGAACCCACTTTGTGGATGTGCTACGATCAGGAGAGGAAAGAGTGGAGTCTGGAGACCCACTAGAGAACCAGGATATCTCTGAGGAGACTATGGACTGGAATGGTGAACTTGGGGAAGCCAGTGGTCTGGATACTTCCTCAGACACTGGCATGCTCTCTCCTCCTACAGTGGCTACGGAGGAAGGGGCGTCCTATGCTTTGGTGGTTAAGGGTACAGCTGAGGTCCTTGGACTGGAGTTGCCCTCAGTGCAGGTCAGAACTAATCTCCTGACCGAAGGGCTTCAACCTGGGGCTTGCACCTCGGAACCCCTATTGCCCTTTAATGAGGCACTTATGGATGTCCATCTGGTAACATGGTCCAAACCTAGCACAGGGGCTCCTGTGAATAGGACAATTGCATGCCACCATCGCCCAGATGTTTTCTTCCTCCAGTCTGGCATTGCAGTCGATGAACACCGCATGCTTATTGGGCCGTTTCTCCCACTCTCTTTGGGAGACAGTTGTGTAGGTACTGCCACAAGTCCCGGAGGAGGCTCGGAATGTGCTCTCCCAAGCTTTCAAGGATGGGAGAGATGCAGCTAAATTGGCCAAACGGTGTGGTTTGGAAATTACCGATTCGCTGGGCAGATCAATTTCAATGATTGTGGCCTTGAGGCGCCACACCTGGCTTTGTACAACTGGCTTCTCGGGGGGGATGTCCAGGCCAATTTGATGGATATGCCCTTTGATGGAACACCCCTTTTTGGGGAAAAGGCAGATTCGGCCCTGGTCAGGTTCAAGGACTTTCGAGCTACGGCCAGATGCTTGGGCCTCTCCTCCACTTCTGGTGGCCAATCTTTCTTTCGCCCCTTTCATGGCAACAGAAGGGGTTTCCAGGTGCGTCAGCCCTATCCCAGCCACTGTCGCGCACAGACTGCCCAAAGCCGTGCGTGGTCGTGTACGCGGTACATGCCGTCCTCGGAATGGAGGCCAGAAGTCGTCGACCACACTGGCCCCAGCAGTCGCAGCCTCAGAGGCACTTCTAGGCTGATTCTGCAGGACCACACTACTCCAGTGGGTGGGAGAATTAGTCATCTCCCCCGCTCGAGATCTAAACCAACAGAGAAGTGGGTCTTGCAAATCGTCCAGGAGAGCTATTCTCTTCCTTTCCTTCTATTTTTCCGCCAACTCAGGAACGGCTGGCAGAAGATCATTTGAAACTGCTCCAAGAGGAATTTACAGCTCTTTTGCCCAAAGGAGCCATAGAAAGGGTCCCAGCTTCGAAAGTAGGCAGTGGCTGTTATTCCTGCTACTTTCTAATTCCGACCCATTTTAGATCTTCGGACTGTCAATCTCTTCCTCAAAAAGGAAAAATTCAAAATGCTCACATTGGCTCAGGTCTTGTCTGCCCTAGACCAAGGAGACTAGATGGTGGCATTGGAACTGCAGGATACATATTTTCACATTCCCATCCTTCTGGGCCACAGAAGTTACCTGCGGTTGAAGGTAGGCCATGAGCACTTTCAGTTTACTGTGCTCCCCTTCAGTCTTACCAGTGCCCCTCGGGTGTTCACCAAGGTGTTGGTGGTGGTTGCAACTCATCTGCGCAGGTTAGGGGTTTCAGTCTTCCCCTACCTAGATGACTGGCTGTTGAAGGTGTCCTTGCCCCAGGCAGTCATCTCCCACCTCCAGACCACGGCGGACCTCCTGCATTCGCTGTGGTTCTCTAAAAACGTGCCGAAGTCACACCGACTCCTTCTCAGATGCTCCCTTTCATCAGAGCTATTCTGGACATAGTGCAGTTTCGGGCTTATCCTCCCGAGCAGCAAGTCAAGGATATTCAGGTTATGATTCCGCTATTTCAGCCTCCATCCTGGATTTCGGTGAGACTGACTCATAGGCTGTTGGGTCACATGGCCTCCTGCATCCTGTTGGTAAGACACGCCAGGTCGAGTATGCGGGCTCTGCAGTGGAACTTGAAGTTCCAATGGGCACAGCATCGGGGAAATCTCACCAACGTGGTTTAGATCTCAGAAGAAACTGTGAAGGATCTGCAGTGGTGGTTAACGAACCGCGGTTGGGTTAAAGGCAGACCTCTCTCCCTTCCCCAACCAGATTTCACAGTTGTGACGGATGCGTCTCTTCTGGGATGGGCGGCCACATGGGAGAGGCAGAGATCAGGGGTCACTGGTCTCTGGCAGAGACGAGGCTCAATATAAACGTGTTGGAGCTCCGAGCAATTCGGTTGGCATTGGAAGCATTCCTTCCCTCTGTCAAGGGGAAGTTGGTGCAGGTGTTCACGGACAACACCACAGCCATGTGGTATGGCAACAAGCAAGGCGGGTGGGGTTGTAGACCCTTTGTTGAGAGGCCCTGCGTCTCTAGGCATGGCTGGAACAGCAGGGCATAACCCTGGTGGTTCAACAGCTGGCAGGTTCTCTGAATGCCAGGGCAGACGATCTGAGCAGTCGATGCCTTCAGGATCACGAATGGCATCTCCAGTCAGAGGCGGCGCAAGGTCTCTTTCAACAGTGGGGAGAACCTTGGTTAGATTTTTCGCCTCCGAAGGGAACGTGCAATATCAGCTGTACTGCGTGCTGGAGTTTCCAAGGCGGCTATCGCTCGGCGGTGCATTTCGTCGCGAGTGGAGCTCAGCCCTGTTGTACGCCTTCCGCCCATACCACTCCTGCCCAGGGTTCTGAAGAAGATTATGATCGACCGGGCCCAAGTCATCCTTGTGGCCCCGGACTTGGCAAGGAGAGTCTGGTATCCAGAGGTTCTGAGCAGGAGTGTCGATCCTCCGATTAGGCTACCCCTTTGGGAGGATCTTCTGTCGCAGCAGCAGGGAAGGGTTCTCCACCCGAACCTGTCAACTCTGCGCCTCTATGCGTGGAGATTGAGCAGCGGCAGTTGATGGCTTTTGACCTTCCAAGCGAAGTCTGTAATTTTTTCTGATGGCCAGGCGACCCTCCACTAAGTCGGTATACATCTGCTGTTGGCGGACATTTGTATTATACTGTACAGAAAGGTCTATTGACCCTCTTTTTGCTCCTCTATCTACTGTCCTTTTGTTCATTCTGACCCTTGCCCAGTAGGGCTCTGCTTTGGTAACTCTCAAGGGGTACCTTTCTGTTCTGTCTGCTTTTTTGCGGCTGCCAGATCAGCCCTCTCTCTTTAAATCGCCTATTATTAATAGATTTCTGAAAGGGTTGGGTAATTTATTTGCACTTTCACCCTTTTTTATGCCACAATGGGACCTTAATTTGGTCCTCACTTATCTGCTGTATGCTCCTTTCGAGCTTTTGCACAATTGTCCCCTCCGGCTGTTGACCATCAAAACAGCCTTCTTAGTAGTGATTACATCAGCTCAGAGGGTGAGTGAATTGCAGGCGTTATCCAGCTCGCCCCCTTAACGTATGTCCTTTCCGGGCATGGTGGTGCTTCGACACCAGGGCATAATTCTTACCAAAGGTTGTGACCCCATTCCATCTGGGTCAGTCCATTGCTTTGCCCACCTTCTTTGCTACCCCACATCCCTCTGAAGACGAGGAGCGTCTCCACCGATTGGACCCAAAAAGAGCATTGTTGTTCTACCTTGACCGTACAAAAGAGTTCCTGGTGGATGACCAACTCTTTGTGGGGTATGTGGGAGCAAAGAATGGAAAGGCAGTGCATAAAAGAACCATTTCTCGCTGGGTTGTTTTCTGCTTTAAAACCTGCTATGCCTTGGTGAAAAAGGAGCCCCCTAAGGGATTAAGGGCCCATTCCACCACGGTAAAGCCTGCGACTATGGCTTTGGCATGGGTTGTCCCAGTACAAGACATCTGTCAGGCTGCGACGTGGGCATCATTGCACACGTTCATAAAACATTATTGCCTTGATGGTCAAGTACGCAGGGAGGTGCACTTTGCCCGCTCAGTCCTGCAAGACTTTTTAGTCTAACTCAGCTCAGGAGTCCACAACTCACCGTCGGGATGGTATGGCTCGGGTATCTGATTCAAAGGGAAGGAATCTGCAGCTAGAAGTCTCTATCAGATGAACAAGTTAATTACCTTCAGTAACGCATTATCCGATGGAAACTATCTAGCTGCAGATTCCTTACAGCCCCACCCATGCCTCCCCCTTTGCGTACTGATGTTGTGGGTCTAGGGTTTTTCCCCTCTCAGGGTCCTAGTTTTTGTCAATCACTTTGTGGCTCTGCGCTTCTGGCGTGGAAAAAATGAAAAGTACTGACGTCCGTACGCCTGGGTGGCGCCTACGTAGGCACTGCAACATCATTACCGATGCCAACGACGTCACGCGGAGCGAAATAGAGCCACCAGATGTCGCGCGAAAGGGGTATTGTTCAGTATAGGTTTCCCGATCCAGCCTGATGCCTGGGAAATTCATAGGTAAGGAATTTGCAGCTAGATAGTCTCTACCAGATAATGCGTTATCGAAGGTAAGTAACTTGTTCATCAGTACGATAACATACATCTGTTATTTTTTTTTTTTAACAAACTTGATTAATATTTTTGTTAGTACAAACAACAGCCCACAGGCTTGGCAGCATTGGACGCTACACGCTCATTATACAGTAAGCTATTACCTAAAATATCACATTAAGAGCATAATAAGTCTTACAGCAAGCATGTGACATTTGTGCGCCAACCTGTGATCAGGTGCACTCCCCCCCTTCAACTGCTGCACAACAACGTATAACAGGCAGCTCCCTCCGACAGTCCCACCACCCGCCATAGACTAGCCCAGGTAAGCCCTATTATCTGTGAAAGGTATAAGCACCCACAACCACATGGGTGGTGTACCATGCTTGTTTGTTTACCTATTGTGGCACCCATTAAACCTCGGTGCTTCATGTCTTCAGTGTACTATCGCCATCAGGAAGGCTAATTCGCCACAGGACCATAGATTGCTAGTGGGTACCCGACTGTCCCCCTGGTAAAGGCAGATCAGGATTCTGCAGGGCGTCCAAGAATGTCTCCCAAGCCTGGGCCATGACAAGTGACCCACTACCACGTTGAGCCTCCCGGAGCAGCACCACACTCTCATTACCTGCCCATGTCACAAATTCCTTCTTCCAAACCACCACGAGGGGACCCCTCGGGATCTTCGAGTTTCTCGCAATTTCTCTTTTTGCAAGAATTAAAGGTAAGTCTTTGAACCCACTCATAGCTTTATTTTTAGCAGTATGCGTAAACCAACTCAAGAGACAATGACCATATGTGCACAGAATCTCCTTCTCAGTAATCGCAGCAAGTGCTCCAGTAATTTCCTTCCAATAATTCCCTAGCTCGAACATGCCCAGAACATTTGGAGAAACTCAGCTCCCACCTCCCCACACCTCCGGCACTTTGCTCCCTCCACTGCAAAGTGTCTGTTAATCCTTCCAGGGGTGAGATATGTTCTGTATAGCACATAGATATTAATAAGCTTAAACCGGAGAGGTTTGGAACCTTAGGTATTCACTGCAGGATCGCCCTCAGTCTCCTTCTGGAATCCCCAGATCTTCCTCCTACTGGGTTCTAAGGGCTCCCAGAGGTAGGATCACTTCTCCCCGGACTATCACCAAGTATTGGCAGCTTTTTGTATGGAGTGGCTCCGCCATGCCCATCCCCCAATATCTGCGGATGGCCGCCATTACTGCACTATGGAGGAGGAAGGAACTGGCCCTGAGGTAGATCATGTTGCAAGCAGAATTCCTAGAATGGGAGGAGCATTTCATCTTCAAAAAGGGCCTAAAGCTTTGACACACCTGTATCTACCAAGTCCATCAGCTCTCGCCAAACCTCCCCATGTGGCAGCACTGCTAGGAATTCCAGGGGAATATCTGGGGAGTATGGTGATCGCACTCTTGTCCTTTGCAGACTCCAAGTACAACAGAGGCACCGCACTCAAAATTCAGTGGTATCATCACCCCCGGAGTTAGAAAGCCTGAGAAGTACTCTCATCAAACAGGGAAGGTCAAGTTAGGAGGGACCCAGTGGCCTCCCGGGGGTGAGTCCCCTGCAATCCACTACGTTAGCCACCGAAGATGTGATGCAAGATAGTAGGTCTCAAAATTGGGAACAGCCATTCCACCCTCCTCCACTTCAGTGTGGCCAGTGGTACTTGCCTACGGCCCGTTCCCCTTAGGAAGCCTGTGATAAGTGTGTTGATATCCCGAAACGTCGCACAAGGGATCCAGACTGGGAACACTACAAAGAAATACAGCAGACGGTGAGGGCTATCCTCTTTAGTAAGGTCACTCGGCCCACCACCAGAAAGGGTAGCATTTTCTAAAAGTCAATACTGGAGCGGAGCAGTCGAAAGGCCTGCCCAACATTCCGCTCCAGCAGGTTTGCGGGGTCATGACAAATCCATACCCCAACATAGGGCAAGCACAGGGGTTCCCATAGTAGAGTCCCCAAAACCTCTGGAGGGTCTCTGGGTACCAACGTGGGGAATATGCAAGATTTTTGCCAGTTGACACGTAAACCGGAGAGGGAGACAAAGTGCCCCAATAGCCTCTGAGCACCCGTCAGGGCCCTCAACGCATCATGCAGGAAAATCAAGAGGTCATCTGCGTACAATGCAATATGGTTCGTTTGGGCTCTGACTGCTATACCCTTTTTAAATTCTTAGTTCGAGCATGGCAAGCCGATGGCTCCATGGCACATTGGGTGGCTAGAATCCTACTCCATATTTTGTAATCTATATCATCGCCAATTGCCAGTAGGCCTTCTTGTTGTGGGCCGGCTTCCCTGATTTTAGCAGTGGCACAATCAGGACCTCCTGTGTGGAAAGGGGAGTAAGCCTGGGTCCTTGGTGGACTTCTAGTGGTCTACTAAGTTGGGGGCAAGGACGTCCACATAAGTGGAGTAAACCTCGACCAGTAGCCCAATCATGCCTGGTGTTTTGGTCTGGGCCATGGACTTTAGGACAGCATGGATCTCCTGAAGTTTAATGACTCCCTATAGCTCTTGAGCCTCCGCTGGGGTAATGGCAGTAAACTGAAAAGGTGCTAAAAAAAGCCTCATCATCGGATGGCAAACAGCAGTGCACGATACAGGGCAGACTAGTATTAACAGAACATCTGATCAATGTCTTCCTGCCTGTAAAGCTTACAGCCGCGATCAGAGTCAAGCTCAACTAATACTGAATCCTGCTTTGCAGTGTTTGCGAGCCATGCCACTAGTGAGCCCGTGTGGTCCCACTCCGCATGCGCCCGTACCATATATTTCTTATAGTCAAAACATCTCAATCGCTCCACCTGTTCCACAACTTTCGCCCTAGCCTTAAGTTGTGGAGGCTGCAATTTGGGATCCAGTCTGTGCTGCTCACGGGCCTGCAGCTTCGCTTTGAGGATAAGACTTCCATCAGCAGTGTCCTGCGGACTCCCACCGATTAAGAAATACAGGTGCCTCGTACCACTGTCTTAAATGAGACACACTCCATTTGGGGGGGTAGGGGGGGGGGGGGTGACACAGAACCAGCATTTTCATCAAAATAATGCTGTATAGCATTGTCAATCGTGCCCCGGAAAACCAGATCCTCCATGGCACCCGGCTTTAACCTTTACAACATTTTACAGGGTCTAGCTCTCACCCTACCTAAGCCCAGCAGCAGAGGTTTATGGTGAGAGATGGTCTGTGATAAATATTGAGTGGCACGGACCATCCCCTCACACCCGGCATGCAGACATGCACGTTCAGACGTACGTGTAGGTCATGCAGGTAGGAAAATAAATTGCACGTTCAGACGTACATGTAGGTCATGCAGGTAGGAAAATAAATAATAATCTCATTCTCTTGGGTGGTGCAAACGTCCGGAATCAAACAGGCCCCACTCCCTCTGCCAGGCAGAGAACGTGTGAGCCATTCTAAGTGTCGGGGAATCCCACAGCGATGGGTGGGAACAATCTACTATGGGATCCGCCACCCTATTATAATCCCCCTCCCCCAAGAAGACCAAGCCCATCAGATGAGGTGCCAACGCCCTAGACAGGTCAGCAAAAAATGCCACCTGGTCCACATTTGGCCATTATATATGCTACCTATGGTGACGTCTCGTCCATCCAACCGTCCAGTAACTACAACATAGTGGCGAGCAGGGTCAATTACATGCCCTATATTTTGGAAGGGGACCCCCGAACGCACCCACACCACTCTTGCAAAGGACAAGTAAGTGGTATAATAGATCTGTCCCCTCCATCTACGCTGCAGTGCTGCTCCCTCCTTGGCAATGAAGTGGGTCTCCTGAAGAAGCACTATATGAACCCCTCTTCTGTTGAGATATGAAAAAACTTTCTGTCTCTTAATTAGGGTGTGCATTCCCCTAATATTCCAGGATAGAACTTTGTAAGTCATGGGTGTCACCATTGTGTGTATGATACTGAAATCAAAGGGCGCCACTCTCAACTTGGGTGCAGGCAGCCCTCCCACTCCTGCATGGAAGGAGGCACTTAAAACAAACACAAACCATATTCCCCCCTCAACATACAAACACCCCAACTCCCACACCCCAGGACAAGCAGGTAAGCAACTGACATCCAATCAGGCAGCCAATGTGCATGCATTTGTGGGTGGACCCACTGAAACATCAAAGAGAAACGGGGATAATGACCAGCGAAGAACGCCGTGCCAAACTCTTCCCCTCCCAGCCAGCTGCAGGAAAGTTGGATCAGAACCCCAGGAACCCCAGAACTTATCAGTAATGTAACTCCAAAACAATTGCAATCACCCCAAATCAGTTGACATTTGTCTTAGGGTATGTCATCGACATCAGATGAGGTTGTCCGCTGTGCCAGGACTAACTGCTGGTAGATTATCGTCTGAGTCCTCATCTGAACTGCCACTATGCATAAGGTCGGATTTCTGGGCAATGTCCTCAACAATCGATGAGGTCAGACTCTTATCTCCCCTGCAAAGTGCCGCCACCACCTCCACTGCTCTTCATTGTCCACGCTGGGCTTCTTCACCTGACGGGGCTCCTATCTATTACAATACGGGAAACTGAAAACAATTTGCTCTCATTAGAGGAACAACAGTCAGTTCCCTGTAGTCGACCCTCCCCCAAAACTATCAACGAATCCAAGGATGCAGACGATCAAGTTCCATCCAGCGCATGAGATTTTCTCCTATCGACACTGGATTCAGTTTCGACAGCAGTCTCCCACCAAGTGGACAAACATGACCTCCAAGTGGACCTTTTAAACATTATGGCACCCTGCATAGTAGGTACAGACAAGAATCTACAGGCACTTAATGATCTGATTATGAGAGCCCAAAAGCACAAGTATACACAGCAAGTCAACTGCCAATGTACAGTGGCAGGCGAAAACACTCAAATCCTATCATCAATCTCATGGGACATGCTGATGGAAGTAAGAGCATAAGCAGCAAGGCCACTTATGAGGTAAAGAGTCTACGAAAACGAGAAAAATGTCCCAATAAATACAAAAGGCTTACCAGAAGTGCCTCAAACAACGGAAAATCATATTTTAATATGCATCTCATAGAACCGGGTCAAACCTCAGATTTCATACAAGAGATATCGGACGCCTGGGAAATACCAACCCAGATCCCTGGACCAAAAATTAAAATGTCCAATGGTGCAAAAAAATTTCTACAGGAATTAGAACATCGTAATTTGAGGGCTCTGAATGGCCGCTTTAGCGAAGACCAACCACCGGCGGCAACTTTCCACACGATTAAAGCCTCAACTCACTTAGATTATACCTTCGTGAGCCTAGATTTTTTTAGCAAGATAACTGCTTTTGAAATTGGCAACATTGACCTTAGTGACCATTTTCCTCAAGAACTAGCCCTGAGAGCAAATCCAGTAGAGATATTTCCAGCAGCCACAGAAATAGTCCAAACTAATACTATCAATCTTAAGCGAATAAGATGCAGCTCGGAAAACAAAGAGACAATAGCTGCAACTGCAAAACAACTCTATGCACAAATGGACAAAAAGGGCGGCAACCCCCTAGAATGCTGGACTAATTTCACCAAAACTCTCAGTGAGACATTTCCGAGCAAATCAAATAAGGAGGCAAAATCAGCCTCGTATAATTCCAACAAAAAAGTGAAATGCCCGGAGATTAAGAGATTGACCCGAATTACTAATCATACATTGAAATTGGTACGTAAATATCCTTTTAATTGGCAATTGCATAATACTTTGCGACAAACAAGGAAAATATTAAAACAAAAAAGATGGAGAGCCAAACAAGAGAAAAACCATAAAGCCTGGTCATTGTTGTATTATGAGGCAAAGCAAAAAAACAGTGCTAAATTTTGGAAAAAGGTGTCAATGTTGTTGAGACCAGGACATCATGGGATAAGCTCTAATGTCACCGAAGCAAAATGGTATACTTATTTACATAACCATTTTAATGACTCGGAACCGATTGTGGACACCCGGATAATAGATGCACCAACAACAGTCTCTGCCCTCAACTCAGTCCCGGAGAGTAGTAAAATAGCGACAAGCGAGGCAAGACAAAAAATATCTTTCTTGCCATCAATGAACAAAGACCAGTTGATTGAATCAAACCTAATGAGTTTATCAGAAGAGAACCCAGATAGAGAAATACAACTCATCAGGAAACTAATTGCAAAAGGTAGGAGAGCAGGTGCACCGGGGCCCAATGGAATTCCCCCGATGCTATTTAAGCAAGATCCCATTTACTGGAGTAAAATCCTGGAGCCAGTCTACAGATATGCCCTAACACATATGCATCGCCAAAATGGTACCTGGATGGGCATAGAATACTACAAGCCACCACTTACAAATATCTGGGGATCCTCCTGGATCACAACAACTCGTATAAACCACAGCTGGAGTCCCTAAAGAAAAAAGGTATGACATCTTGCCTGACACTCAAACCACTGAAGAACCAATTGCCAGATCTCTCCCTTGAACCATTCTTAAAAATTCTGAGAGCCAAATTTCAGCCTACAATCTCATACGGGAGCGAACAAATGAGAGGGAGAGACGCTTTACCGTTAAACAATATCATAACAAAAGCATATTGTGTGATATTCCAGCTTCCAAGATATGTCTCTCCAGCCCAACTTCGACTGGAATTTGGTGTACAAAACCAAATAGTGGAGCGAATGGGATCCTACGTAAAAACATGGCACAAAATTAGACTTGCCGAAAAAGGCACTTTGAATGACCTTTTATGGATTGAACTAACTCGGAATAATAAATCCCCATTTAATAAATACCTTATAGATGCAATTAAGAAACTGAGCCTAGAGAACTTATGGAACACTTCAGTATCTCACAATGTTTTTAAAAAACTAGTGACAAAAACAACAAAGAGTATCTCCCTCACACTGGATAAGGAAACATTGTCAAAACGTACTCATGGATGGACAGTTATAAGCAATTACAAGAATAGCAACCCTCAATCCAATTTAAATTTAGGAATAAGGATACATATAAAACAAAAATTCCTGAAGTTAAGATTGGGGGTTGGACCTATAAAAGCATTATTACCGCCAAGGAAACGAATCGGACATAACAATGAATGTAGATTATGTGGACTAGGTGAAGAGAACATTACCCACATCATCTGTATATGTGAAAAACTGAAGGACATAAGGGTATCTTTATTAAAACCGTTTTTTATTCAGCATGGTGTGAGGACCTGCAGACAAGCAATACTTCTATGTTTTAATCCAACTGTAACTCAATTAAACTGCCGCCTTACAAAATTTTTGGACATTACAGAGAAAAGATTAAATATCCAATTAGATTTGCTATCAGTTTAATGAAACAGCGACTAGTCTTCGGATGATTTGCAAATTTCTCTTACTTGCACGTTTTAAGAATTAACTTTTCCTTTTTTATAATTGTATAACACTCTCTGATCTTAAGAAAAGCATTTCTTTTAATTTAAATGTACAGAAGTTTTATTACCAAGAAATTGCGCTTCTTTTTTTGTATGATTACCATATGCAATGATTTTAATTAATTATGCATAATTAAAAAAAATTACTTTATTTCAGTCAATCAAACCCCTCCCCTGGGAAATCATCAATTAATAAAAATATAAGAAAGTACTCCTAACAGGCAAGCCAATTTCAATGCAAGTAACCATTAAAAGAAAAAAGAAATTTCGGAGATAGCTGAAGCGAAGCCGGCGGTCTTAAAAAAGGAAAAACAGAGATTGAGAAAGAAAAACGCGTAACAAAGGGAAAACAGCTAAACAAAATATGGCAATAATTTTCACAAGAACGCAATATCATCGACACAGGACAACCCAAACAAGATGGAATCAGAACCAGAGGCTCAACAGGCAGAAACATTAGCAATTAAATCTAAAGGGAAAGTAAAAACAACCGGCCTAACCTCCTTAGTCAACTCTAAAGAACAACAGGCTTTGACCACAGTCACTCAGAAACATGCCTCAAATATGCAACAAACAAAGGAATAGGAGTCCGGATCTCTCACAACAAAGCCGGGAAGAAAAGACTCACCAAGAGTACAAGATCTAAGCTATTCAGTAAACAAGGATCCAAAGCAGAGGAAAGGGCATGCAGCCAGTATAAGAGCAACGTATTAATTTGCATTTGGAAGACTGTAGACTTCAAAAAGTCACCCACCCTTTACTGAAGATCGACCTAGATTCACAGCATACAATAAATGGATGTCACTCAAATACACTTTTGTTAATCCCTAATTACACCTCAAGAGGGTTATTTGACACCTTAAATAGAGGCACAATCACAAAATTGATAACGGAAATAAGGGATATAGTCTACATAAAATCCTTCAACATGTTATCAGTCGAATTCAAACCTAATCCATTTATGAACAATAGAGAGGCAACAATAATGAACTGGACCTCATCAGAGATAGTAGATCATATAATGACACATCAGCGAAAGTTCAAGTCCTGGGGGATCGAGTTACAAAAGATTGAGGCACCATGCTACCCAGGTCCTTTACTTCCATTGAAAGAAAGTGGGGGAGATCAGTTTCAGGGGCGTAACACAGGACCCCGCATCCCCCGTGGTAAGGGGGAGGCCCGAGCTGCAGGGGGCCCTCTCAGCCCAGTACTCAGGCCTTAAAGCTCTGGATTAAATCCGGAGTGGGGGCCCCTCCATGTACCATGCAGGGGGGCCCCCCTCAGCTTTCGTTACGCGACTGATCAGTCCTAATGGGTGCTATTGATGCTGGAACTAACCAAAAAGATTTTGAAAACGTAAAAATCATCAAGTCCTTAAGTATGGACCCCCCGGCGGGAACCCCCAGGAAAATTACTGGTTTAACCAGGTAATAAACCAAGAAGGAACAAGGTCCTAGAAATACCATGTCTACATGCAACCCTGGCAATATATGTAAAGGTTCACAAGAAAATTTAAAAAACATCAATATTTGCTCTTGGAACACCCACTGGTTAAAAAATCTTCTACAAAATAACGATGTCATTTAAATCCTCCTTAACTATGATATCATTCTGACTCAAGAAACATGGAGTTTAACACCACTTCATATCATAGGTTACACTGATCATTACAAAACTGCAGTAAAACCATCAAAATTTGGTCACCCCAAGTGGGTTTGTCAACTTTTTTCTTGACTAAATTCAACTGGTCAATGGAGAAGCTAGCAACAGGGACAAACTGGGTCCTCTTAACGAACCTGGAAAATCAGAAGACAAGCATGGAACCAATGATAATTATATTAATAAACGTCTATATACACCCAAGAAAAGAGACACCCAAGAACAGACACAAAAGAGGAACATATGAAAATCCGCTGTAAAATCATAAAAACAATGCAGATGCAATATTTTCTGGCACAGCTTTTTTATCACAGGTGACTTCAACACAAATTTATATAAAAATCATAAGAATCACCATCAAAGTGGAAACAGATTCAGAAATCAGCTGGAATTACTAGGGCTAAGACATCTGAATGGAACCTCAAAAGAGGACTTACCAGCATCATTCACCTTTTTAAGAGAAAAAAACAACAATTATTGATCACACGCTAGTAAGTGAACACGTAACGTCCCTGATGTACAAATTTCAAATTATCCCACGCACAGGGAGCAATCACTTTCCTCAAATAATTCAGTTAGAACATAGGTTTGTTTGGATGATACTATCTAAAGAACTTAGCTTGGCGCCCCACGCACACACTCTAAAAAGTTTGAAATGGTGAAGCATGGGGATAGAGATGGTGATGGCTGAGGTATACCTTCATGTAGGAACGAAAGAAACAACAATAAAGGAATCAGAAAAAAAAGTAGTCATCAACTAGAGAGCGATGAGAGACTAAAGGCTTGGGAACCTTAAAAACATCTTATTGGAAAAATTCCCTTTTAACAATAAGCCACCTCAACACAATTTCAGCAGTAAACAAAAATGGGTGACTGGTTACCAACCCTGCATAGTAAAGAATTACGCAAGCAAAAATGCCAAATATTGTGAGAAATCAGAACAGTCTCAAACCTGTTAAAACAAGGAGAAAGACTGGATGAATCTAAGCTTAGCAAATTAAGAACTCAATACAAGAAAAGCTGCCGCAAAGCAAAAATACGCCATCATGTCATCATCTGGAACAAACTTCTTTTGGCAAATAAACAACCGAGCAGTAAAAAAACTCTGGCAGCTGATAAATGCTCAGACTCCTTGGAAGACCAGACATCAAAATGAAAGGCATAATGCAGGCATGTGGGAGACCCACGTTCGAGCAATGTACATGGAACCAGAGCTCAAAGAAAAAATTAATAGTCAAGATGGAATAACCGAAAGGAAGATGGGCCCCCTCCCAGTGACTCAGACATCCCCAGTGGTTCATGAAGAGAACATGCACATTGCCCACCAGAATAAAAACATCTCAGAGGTAACGGAAATAGATCAACTAACAAGAATCATAAAGACATTAAAATCAGAAGGCACAGCAGGACTAAATGGAATCCCAAATGCTCTCTTTAAGGGAGAAGCAACAAAATGGGCCCATTACTCTATGCCATTCTTTAATGAGCTATTCCTGATAAAATAGGATCCCAGAGTAATGGAAGGGCAATATTTTGTGCTCAATTTACAAAAGTGAAAATCTACTACAACCAACCAATTAGAGACTCTCTGCATTAATACATGTAGAGGCTAAGCTTTACGCAGCCTGCCTACTTTAACATCTTAACAAATGGTCAGATGACAACAAACTTATCCCTTGGACCCAAACAGGGTTCAGGGTCAGTGCAGGCATGTTAAAAAATCTAACTGCACTAACTTGTCTAGCAGAAAATGCCAAACATAAGAAAAAGTGGCTTTTTCCCCATTTTTTGGACCTCAAGTACACTTTTGACCAAGTTTCTCGAACATACTTATGGGAACAAATGGCAAAATGGGGCAATCCAAGTAACTTACTGAACACAATCAAAGAACTATGTACAGGAACATGGGCCAGGTAAAAAAAAGGGATGGCAGTTGTGTAACAAAATTGACCCAAACAACAGATTAAAGCAGGGGTGTGTTTTAGCCCCCAGTCTTTTCAATTCACATTTATCCGATCTTGAAGAAGCTCTCTGGGAAGTAACTAGTCACCCACCAATGCTAGCTAAAGAGAAAATTGGATGCCTTCAGTACACCAATGATATTGTGCTATTAAGCCAAACCCCAATTGGGTTACAACGCAGTATGAGTGCCTTAGCTAAATACATGGAAAAGCAAGGTCTAGAACTAAATTTGACCAAGACAAAGGTAGTATGGTTAGTGGATGCGAAACATAAGACATACTCTTGGTACTTGGATAGAAAAAAAGTTGAGACTGTAGTCACATATAAATATCTTCGATTTAAAGTGGAACAATAATTGAGTTATAAACAGCAGCTTATAGCTATGCGGGCTAAAGCCCAAACGCTCATATAGGGCTTCAAACTATATAAAGACATTAAGCTGTCCATCTTATGGCCATCTACTATTGGTTATGCGCACACAACTAATGCCATCGGTGACGTATGGAACCGGAATCAAGAGGGGTCGTAAAATCCCAACCTTAAACAAAATCCAAACAAAAGTTTACAAAGCTGTCTTTCACATCCAGAAATCAGCATCTCCGGCACAAAGTTCGACTTGCGTTTGGCTTGCCCAATCACATGTTCCAGAGCAAAGGCACATTCATTAAACTGTGCGGGAGGCTTCGAGCAACTGAAAATGTTTCTATTAATAACCTGTGTTGGAAAGAAATGGAGGATCAAAAAGAGTGCAAAATACAAGGCTTCTGGGGCTGCTATCTAAACCAGGCTATAGAGGAATTTTTTCCTGCAAGACATTTGGAATTCCAGCATTTGGAAAGAGGCCTTAATAAAGCAATTAAGCTAACAACAAAAAAAAAACCTGTCCCACTCTATAGACAAGAATACTCTATTACAAAGACTTTACGCCTGGACAGTGATTAATTCATATTGTCCGTGGAATCCTCAGGAATATTTTCTAGCTCACTTCTCAATGGACCTAAAACATCAATTCATGAAATTTCACTTTGCCATGTGGGAAACAAAGGATCTTATTCCTTCCTGGAAAGACCAGATTCAAAACCAAGACTGCAGATTGTGTAACTGTAAACAAGAATATTTACCATATGTTCTCTGTGCATGCCCAAAGTTCATGAAAGAAAGAAAATTATTACTAAAAGAACTTTTTATAAACATGCAGAGAAGCTGTAACCACTGGGTTAGGCGGGTCTTCAATCCCCCTAGTTTGCAGGGGAGTAAAAGTCTTAAATCTGAACCTAAAATAATTAGGCCAAATTCCAGTGGAAACCCAAAACTGACTTTTAGAACCTTAGGAAGTCTCAAAAGCACTTTATGGATACCGAACAGTATAAGTCGACCACTGTTTAAAAAAGAGCCACAGTCATATTGTTTTTTCATTTTTGATCAGGTTCACAATGATGATTATTTTAAGGTTAAATCACTTTATGGACAATAGAATTGAACTCGTTTTCACTAAACGTCCAACAATGATCCATGGTTTTACACTTTCTATCAATGAATTTTGCTAGGATGTTTTCTGTATCTAAAGTATGTTGTTTTGGTGTAATGGTTTTAAAAGACTGAACATTTGAATAAAGATTAAATGTGTCAGACATCCGAGTAACAAGGTCATTGGCGTTGTGATCTGTTAAAAGAGGGTTTGGAGAGTGGGAGTGGTCATGACAGGGAAGCACCAGTGGAACAGTCGCAGTGTCCCTTAATCCCCTCAGCTTCTTTTGCTTGGCCGGGGGTGAAATATCGGTTGGAGCCAAGTAATAACGGTGACCATGGCGATGAGCCAGCTGGAGGAGCCTGGGTTGTTGGACCTTCAAGGCAACGGTTCTGGGCACTTCCTGTTGGAGCAGACGAGTCGGTGGAATAGGAACATAGGGGCAGGTCGAGGCTTTTGGCCTCAGCAACCAAGAAAGATTGTTTTGTCGATAAGTCCCACTGCCCGCTCAGTAAATAAATCCGCGGTGGAATTTTTGACTTTGGGTGTGTTAGGTGCCCCCGACTTGCGTTTGCCCATATTTTAGCTTTTATCAAAAATCACACGAGGCCTTGCAGAAACCAGTTGGATGCGAGTTGGGTACAAACCCTTACAAGCGTTTTTACCTTGCCAGCCTAAATGAGAAGAAATAATAAATGGCAGACACATGTTACCACCTTGATTCTTCCATGAAGAGGAGTGGAAAGATGTCTCACGTGACCAGGGGGCACAGCGTCACAAAGGGGGGCCGGCCCGGCCTCCTACGGTCGCTGACGGCAAAAACAGACCCGCACTTGGCCCGGGCTTCACTCTGGTGCAGCCTGAGCACGTCCCGTGGATAGATGAAATGCGCTTTATAATGCAGCAAGATATCGGGAAAGCCTCCTACCGCACTCTCCTCCTTAGGAATCCCGGGACAGGTTGTCCTCCAACTGCACAGCGTCCCGCACCCTGGGCAGATGAAATGCGCTTTAGAGCGCAGCAGGATGCCGGGGCAGCCTCCTACCACCCCTTTCCTCCTTAGGAATCCTGGGACACGTAGTCCCTTCACCAGCAAAGCCTCCAGTGCCGTGAGTAAGTGAAACACGCTTTAAAGCACAGCAAGACGCCGGGGTGGCCTCCTACCAGGAATAGTAGGATAGGTAGCCCTTCAACAGTAAAGCTCTTTCATAAAACCAGCCATAGTCCTGGCTCACAATGATACACAGTTCAGAAAATCAGCCAACAACATTCGAAACAGCCTACTAGTGTTAAGCGACTTCTGTCGCTTTTTCAAGGCTCACGTTTTATATAAAACCCCGGGTGATCATATCCACTGCATCCAGATTTTCACATAAAGTTCCTCAGATATCCAGAATGAAAATACCCCTGGGCACTTCAAGGGCGTTTTTCTTTACAAGATTGTAATTGAGTGAGAAACTAACAACGCGGTGCTGTACAAGTCTGACAAATCTCCCCAGTTTTCTGCCAGAGGTGATAACTCGACATCTCTCAATCAATAACCATAATAGCTACACTTTGTTACCCACATACATAAACGGTGATTTAACAGATCTTACCATTTCCTGGCTTTCCCACTAGGAGTGATTTCCTTTTCAATGGCTGCTTCCACTGATGTTGTTCGTGTGGTTATGACAGACCTTATCAAGGGTGTTTGCTAACCGTGACTTGTGAGGAAATCGCAAAGAATGGAAGAGGGGAGGGGTGAGGAAGAGAACTGGGGCGGTAAGGAAGAAAGAGAGGAGATTACAACTAAGAGGGTTTAGTTGGCTAGGAGCATGACTTAACCAGCCCATTAGAGCAAGAAGAGAGGAGAGCTATGTGTTTGCGTGAGCTGTACGGGTTACTGGGACAGGTATAGTCTAAACAGGGGAGCCTTTAATAGTGTTTAGTGCCAATATCGGCCACACTCACCAGCCCTCCCGCAGCAACATACAGGTAGCATAAATAAGCAGACAAGACAAATTTTTTGGTGGAGAAAATTGCTGCAGGTTTATTAGCATACCAAATATGCCAACATGGTGGGTTATCTTACAGGCGATCCAAAGGCAAGCCGCCCCTCGCGGCCTACCACCTGATGGGCCAACTTGCATCGTGGCCTTAGCCAATCGGTGCTTAGCGGTTGTGGTGAGGGGATAGCCCCTCCCACTTCCGGTGAACCATTGTTCCACCACATAACTGACGCCCCCCCTACGAGGGGCGGAGCGTTCAAGCGACCCCCAGTTGTACAGGTTTCCAACCACCCGTAGGACATATGGGGCGCCATCGCACCCCAGGGTCCACCGCACAGACTTCCTGGGGATATTCGGCCTCAGCACCCTTTGTGCTCCTGAAGAGGGTATCCTTAAGTACCTTTCGGCCTCTGGATCACCATGTAACTCCGCCTGCAACACAAATAAAAAGATTAGAACATCCTTCCCCCCCTCCCTGAATCGCCAGGTAAGCGGTAGGGAGGGAATCGGCGACAGGGCGAGGGGACAAAGAGGCCGCCAGGTGGGCAGGGGAGGAATTTATACCTCTCCCCGACCCCACTCCGGCCGGAAGTGACGAGCAGGACCCCTAAGGGGTCTCTGTACACTAGGCTGCCCAGTGTGCCATCTTGTGGCACTAAAGGGGCCGCCCTCATATGAGGGTCCCCTGCGGTGACTATGTCGGTCAGCCCGCATAGTGCCAATATCGGCCACACTCACCAGCCTTCCCGCAGCAACATACAGGTAGCATAAATAAGCAGACAAGACAAATGTTTTGGTGGAGAAAATTGCTGCAGGTTTATTAGCATACCAAATATGCCAACATGGTGGGTTATCTTACAGCCGATCCAAAGGCAAGCCACCCCTCGCGGCCTACCACCTGATGGGCCAACTTGTATCGTGGCCTTAGCCAATCGGTGCTTAGCGGTTGTGGTGTGGGGATAGCCCCTCCCACTTCCGGTGAACCATTGTTCCACCACACAACTCACGCCCCTCCCTACGAGGGGCGGAGCGTTCAAGCGACCCCCGGTTGTACAGGTTTCCAACCGCCCGTAGGACATATGGGGCGCCGTCGCACCCCAGGGTCCACCGCACAGACTTCCTGGGGATATTCGCCCTCAGCACCCTTTGTGCTCCTTAAGAGGGTATCCCTGAGTACCTTTCCGCCTCTGGATCGCCATGTAACTCCGCCACAGCCCTGTGTGTGGTGACCGTCGCAGCCAGGGCCCCCCACCAAGGCCGGCGCTCCTACTTACATCCCGCTATTTCCAGGGCCTCCCCTAGGTCCAGGAGGAGCAAGTCCATGCCTATTCTGGAGAGATGTATCCCATCGTCCTCGAGATACCCTGTGGATTTGGTGTGAAGCACCCATGTCTAATGACGCCAAATCCCCTCTGCTCAGTGAATTTACGCATAGCGCAGATGACCCTCCTGCGCGCAAACTCCATCGCCTCCCCCAAACGAGCTCCATGCCACAGGAGCTGGGGGGTGATTTCAGACCACAAAAGTTCACCTGTCCCCCACTGGTTGCTAATTTGCACATTGTGGTCTTCATGGTCTTCTTCTAGGGTGCATAACTTCGCCACCTTGACCAGACAATTTCACAGTTCTTTCTGATTGCTCCCTGGCGAACATAGTAATTGTGTCATAACAGGTTTGAGGGAATATGTATATGGTGCCCGTTATTAGACACTGCACCCTTTCATGGACTGACAACTTACTCAGCCCACCCTGCTTGCTGAACCTTCAACCGGTCACAGATGCCCCGTCCCTGCTAGCCACCTG